>NC_053396.1:191604550-192212759 GCF_905171765.1 Bufo bufo | reverse complement strand
GACCTCAGATAAGACCCCCATATAAGACCCCCATTAGACCTCCAGACCCACATATCAGACCTCAGACCAGAACCCCATATTAGACCTCCAGACCCCCAATCAGACCCCTATTAGACCTCCAGACCCCCCAGTCAGACCTCCAGACCCCCAATCAGACCCCTATTAGACCTCCAGACCCCCCAGTCAGACCTCCAGACCCCAATCAGACCCCTATTAGACCTCCAGACCCCCAGTCAGACCTCCAAACCCCCCCAGTCAGACCCCCAATCGACCCTCATTAGACCTCTAGACGCCCCAGTCAGACCTCCAGACCCACAATCATACCCCCATTAGACCTCTAGACCCCCAGTCAGACCTCCAGACCCACAATCAGACCCCTATTAGACCTACAGACCCCAATCAGACCCCCCATTAGACCTCCAGACCCCCAATCAGACCCCCAATCACACCCTCATTAGACCTTCAGACCCCCCAGTCAGACCTCCAGACCCCCCCAGTCAGACCTCCAGACCCACAATCATAC
The DNA here is from genome assembly GCF_905171765.1 of Bufo bufo. NCBI lineage: Eukaryota > Metazoa > Chordata > Amphibia > Anura > Bufonidae > Bufo > Bufo bufo. Next base: position 192,212,236 of record NC_053396.1, on the reverse strand, counting down.
CCCCATTAGACCTCTAGACCCCAGTCAGACCTCCAGACCCACAATCAGACCCCTATTAGACCTCCAGACCCACATATCAGACCTCAGACCAGAACCCCATATTAGACCTCCAGACCCCCATTAGACCTCCAGACCCCCAATCAGACCCCTATTAGACCTCCAGACCCCCCAGTCAGACCTCCAGACCCCCAATAAGACCCCTATTAGACCTCCAGACCCCCAGTCAGACCCCCAATCGACCCTCATTAGACCTCTAGACGCCCCAGTCAGACCTCCAGACCCACAATCATACCCCCATTAGACCTCTAGACCCCCAGTCAGACCTCCAGACCCACAATCAGACCCCTATTAGACCTACAGACCCCAATCAGACCCCCCATTAGACCTCCAGACCCCCAATCACACCCTCATTAGACCTTCAGACCCCCCAGTCAGACCTCCAGACCCCCCCAGTCAGACCTCAAGACCTCCAATCAGACCCCCATTAGACCTCCAGACCCCCAATCACACCCCCATTAGACCTCCAGACCCCCAATCACACCCCCATTAGACCTCCAGAGCCTCAATCAGACCCCCAGACCACCCAGTCAGACCTCCAGACCCCCAATCAGACCCCCATTAGACCTCCAGACCCCCCAGTCAGACCCCCAATCAGACCCCCATTAGACCTCCAGACCCCCAGTCAGACCTCCAAACCCCCCAAGTCAGACCCCCAATCGACCCTCATTAGACCTCTAGACGCCCCAGTCAGACCTCCAGACCCCCAATTATACCCCCATTAGACCTCCAGACCCCCCAGTCAGACCCCCAATCAGACCCCCATTAGACCTCCAGACCCCCAGTCAGACCTCCAAACCCCCCAATCGACCCTCATTAGACCTCTAGACGCCCCAGTCAGACCTCCAGACCCCCAATTATACCCCCATTAGACCTCTAGACCCCCAGACCCACAATCAGACCCCTATTAGACCTCAAGACCCCAATTCAGACCCCCATTAGACCTCCAAACCCCCAATCAGACCCCCATTAGACCTCCAATCAGACCCCCATTAGACCTCCAGACCCCCAAGGAGACCCCCATTAGACCTCCAGACCCCCAATCACACCCCCTAGTCAGACCTCCAGACCCCCCAGTCAGACCCCCAATAGACCTCTAGACCCCCCCCCCAGTCAGACCTCCAGACCCCCAATCAGACCCCCATTAGACCTCCAGACCCCAATCAGACCTCCAGACCCCCAATCAGACCTCCTGACCCCCAGTCAGACCTCCTGACCCCCCAATCAGACCTCCTGACCCCCCAATCAGACCTCCTGACCCCCCATAGACCACTCCAGACCCCCATTAAACCTCCATATCAGACCTCAGATCAGACTGTAAAATAATAAAGTCACTTACCTTTCCTGTCGCCACTCTCCCTGTTCTGGCTGTCTTCTCTTCTCAGGGCCGGCGCTGCCGTCACCTGACCTCCTGCAGCGTCAGGTCAGAGTGCGCTCTATACGTCCTGACGCTGCAGGCAGCCAGGACACAGCAGCGCGGGCCCTGAGAAGAGCGAGCAGGTGGAGGGGTAAGTACTGTACAGCGCTCACAGCGCTTCTCTCCCCCTCCTGCAGACTAGTGAGACTGGATGGGTACCTACTCTATATGATACCTCTCTCTGTGCCAACCGGCCTCAAATTAATTTAAGGAGAGCAGGATCCACATGTACAGTGCGTCTGCTCTACTTGTCACCTCTCTCTGTGCCAGATCTTGTCTGTTGAATATTATGTACACCATTTTAGGGCATAAACTGATAAATGTCTTGCAGTCCATGTCATTTTCTGTAGGTAAGTAAAAAAAAAAAATGCAACAAATGTAACAGTTAACCACAATAGTGAACCATAGTTATACCACCTCTCTTTTGAAGGCCAATTGATTCATATCATAAGTTGGTTCATGTAACCATTCCGCACAGGATGCATCAGTTTATTCACCATTCCGCTCTGGAGGCGGACACCAAAACGCTTCCTGCCGAGTTTTGCTGTCCGCTTGACGAAACTGAGCCAAACGGATCCGTCCTGGCACGCAATGTCAGAGGGGACGGATCTGTTTTCTCTGACACAATCTGGCACAATAGAAAACGGATCCGTCCCCCATTGACTTTCAACGGTGTTCATGGCGGATCCGTCATGGCTATAAAAGACTTAATACAACCGGATCAGTTCATGGCGGATGCAGGCGGTTGTATTATTGTAACGGAGGCGTTTTTTGCAGATCCATGACGGATCCTCACAAAACGCTAGTGTGAAAGTAGCCTTAAGGTCAGGGCAGGCAGCGGAGTAACACAGGCAGAAGTTTGGTACACTGGCAGACAGAAGAGCACACCTTCACTGGTTAAACTAGTAGAAACCTTAGCTCAGGCAAGGAGGGGGAGGGCAGAGCAGCAGTTATAGCAGAAGCTGATTAACAATTAGAAGCAGCCGTGCAACTGCACACCAAGCAAGGAGAAGAGGGGAGTGGTGGTGATGGCAAAAATGGGAGTAGTAGTAGTTCAATTCATAAGGCTCTTAATAGAAGTAGCAGAGCAGTGACAGACACAGGTCACTGATGTAACAGTTCACCTCTTGGGTCTACCAGGTTTTTTGCTTTTTTTAATATGTTCTGCAAAAAAAAAAAAAATATCGATTTCCAAAAGTTGCTTCAGTTTCCAAAGGTACTTTAGAAGCCCGGGCAGCCGCTGTGGAGCGTCCCAGCTGACATCCTCAAATCCTCACACAATCTGAATTACTTTGCATACTTCAACCAGCTTTCAATAGGCTCCTCTTTTAATAATAATTTCTTGCCAATAAAGAGTACGTGTTGCCATGTCTCTTAACATGCAGATGGCTTTTTGTGAAACTTACAAGACGAGAGGTGCCTGGCTGCTCTGATAGCACTCAATATTATAGATTTTACACTCATGTTCCAACTTTTACGTCTCTGCTTTATTGGCTGCTCTCGGTGTAAGCTTTAAATGATGTTGCTATCTGATAGAGGTTGAATGTTTCATTGATCACTTAAAGTAAAGCAAAAAAATCTGCTATAAAGGATTCTAAGGCTTATCTTCTCTCTTAGACCAAGCTGGGAACGGTGCCCTGACATGAACAATTCCCCGGGCAATTCAATAAAAAAAAAAATTGTGTAACAATAAGAAAACAACATAGTTGACAATGTAATGTATAAAACAGATTGTTAGTAAATGCATATCATGGATTAAAAAAGTCAAAATTCCAAGAAACTCAACCCATTGTGTTTCTTACAATAAGAGATAAGCAGGCACACTCTAATTTGGGTACAAGAGTAATTTATTTATATTCTGGTATTTATGACGTGGGTAGGTAAAATATAGGTAAAAAATAGAAAAAATAGAAGGTGTTGGAATGATCACCAATATTATAGGAGCTGATATATGCCCTGAAAAATGTCCAAGGAAAAGTAGTATAAGGTGTATATAAATATAGTGGTGAGAATACCTAGATAGGAGTATATTCAAAAATAAAAATCAAATAAAAATATTGTGCACAAAGTCTTTCATGAAACAGATGATAATATAAGAAAAAGAGTAAAAAACCTAGAGAAAATCGTCCTTCATAAAAATATTGAAAAAGTATGTTAAAAGATGTCTCACAGTCTTTTGTATGGTGGCCACTATACGTTAAAAAAAATCAAGTAGAAGATATGAGCATTTTTTAACGTATAGTGGCCACCATACAAAAGACTGTGAGACATCTTTTAACATACTTTTTCAATATTTTTATGAAGGACGATTTTCTCTAGGTTTTTTACTCTTTTTCTTATATTATCATCTGTTTCATGAAAGACTTTGTGCACAATATTTTTATTTGATTTTTATTTTTGAATATACTCCTATCTAGGTATTCTCACCACTATATTTATATACACCTTATACTACTTTTCCTTGGACATTTTTCAGGGCATATATCAGCTCCCACATATTGGTGATCATTCCAACACCTTCTATTTTTTCTATTTTTTACCTGTATTTTACCTACCCACGTCATAAATACCAGAATATAAATAAATTACTCTTGTACCCAAATTAGAGTGTGCCTGCTTATCCCTTATTGTTTGTAATTCTATGCTCCTGACTGGGTGAGTCAGACCAAGCAGTCCTGCACCTCTGCCATTTACTAGAGCAGTAGAGCCGTCTATCCCACTTTTTTACCATTGTGTTTCTTGTTCCATGTGTAAGTAAGAAAAAATTTATTCATGGCTCCAAAAATATAACCCATCTGGGTTGGACTACCCATATCAGCCATGTTACTAGAACCTGGCACCAGGTTTCTTGGTACCACTCATCACCACATTCAAGTATATTGGTATCAATCTGCCCCATTGTGTCTTCAGTGTCTATCAGTAACCCTGATCCATATCAAAATTAATATAGATATTATCTAGAGATATAGGGGGTCATTTATTAAGACTGGCGTTTTAGACGGCGGTCTTAAAAACCCTGTGCGCTGGCGGTCAATTCACCGAAGTTATGAAAAGGCGCTGGCCACTACATAACTTCTGTACATCCATCGCTGGTCTAAATCCATGCCAGCTTTCTTGCTGACTTAAATTTAGACCATTTTCTACTCCTAAATCAGGCGTAGACCTGGCGTATGCGGGGAAAAGTTGCACATTACAGCGCAAATAACCAAAAATAGGTGATCTGTTAGTAAATGACCACCATAATATTTTTTCATATAAGCTTCCAACAGGTGACTTACCTTGTTCCGTTCCAGCATCCCGTTTTAGGCAACCAGAAACGTCATCCTCTCCTGCTATAGCTCCTGGTTTTCCCTGTGGATTTACTAATCCAGGTCCACGACTTTTGTGCTTTGGATCCACTGTGGCGTCGGTTGTCTAAGGCAACCAGCACATGAAATCCTAATTAAATGGACATCATCCTGACTGGTGTTCCAGGTTCATTCTTGTCCTTGAGTCCGTTCCTTATGCTACTGTTCCTGATTTTTACTCCTAAATATTCCTAGCTCCGACGAGCACCTTCTTTTGGATATTGCCTCTGTTTTGCCCGTTGAATAGTTTATTTTGTACCTGTTGTTCTTCTCCTGACTCTGACCCTTGGCTACATATAATGGGGGTATTTCCATCTGGAACATTTATGGCATATTGATTCTATAAATGTCTGATGGGTGCGCATGGAACCTCTGTGACCCACTCCCATCTCAAGAACATGCCAAGTGAAGCATGCCACCCTTCATTCACCAATATTGGACTTCTGGAAAATAGCTGTGTACTTCCATGGTGGCATTGCAGGGAAGTATAAGACTTTTATTTGAGGTTTCCCCAGAGATTACAGTTGACTGTCAGTGGTCCAAACAGGAGGACACCAAGGTTGCCAACGTCCAGAAATTCTTTTTTGCAGTGTCCGTGAAAATAAATTAGATGTGTCTGTAATTTTTTAGGAGGTTGGTGGTCACTTTGAGTAGGTCACATTGATTGTAATTCTCAGCATTTTAAACTTCACAATAAACTCTGGTAATATGTTCAGTATGAATATCTGATCTATGGACATACCCCTGAAGACGCCAAGTGTTTGGTGAAACATGTCGGGGGCAGAGAGTGTTATATGTGATTTTAGCCAGTTAGTGCTATGCCGAGCTAGATTGTACGACATGACCGTTAGTAGTCAAGTGCACTAGGAGGACACTTGCTATTCACAGATAGCGCACTGTGGAACTAACAGTGCGCACCAAACTAACTGCAATAACTGCTAATCAGTAACAGTAGAAATAACTAAGAAAAAATAGCTAAGGTGCCCCCTAGTGGCTTACAAGCATACATAAATTACAAGATACCAATTGCAATAGTGCAGGCACAACTGATAATTTTAATTTGTGAGTTCTAGTCATTTTTTAGGGATAAACAATAAATGTTAATTTTTAATACTGGTAATTCAGCAACACGTGTCAATCTAGAGACAACCAATGGTCCCAGTGACCAATTGTAAAAAATTCAGTATCTTGCGTCTCAACACGTGCTAGCGGGTCTTATGTAAATAAACTATAAACTGTACCACTCAATTGAAAAACAAACTGAAATCTTTTAGGTAGAGGGAAGGAAAAAAAAAATATAAAAATAAAATAATATGGTTGCATAAGTGTGTACACCCTTAAACTAATACTTTGTTGAAGCACCTTTTGATTTTATTACAGCACTCAGTCTTTTTGGGTATGAGTCTATCAGCATGGCACATTTTGACTTGGCAAGATTTGCCCACTCTTCTTTGCAAAAACACTCCAAATCTGTCAGATTGCGAGGGCATCTCCTGGGCACAGCCCTCTTCAGATCACCCCACAGATTTTCGGATTCAGGTCTGGGCTCTGGCTGGGCCATTCCAAAACGTTAATATTTTTCTGGTGTAGCGATTCCTTTGTTGATTTAGATGTATGCTTTGGGTCGTTGTCATGCTGAAAGATGATGTCCCTTTCTAGCAGAAGGTTTTGTGCCAATATTGACTGGCATTTGGAACTGTCCATAATTCCCTCTAGCTTAACTAAGGCCCCAGTTCCAGCTGAAGAAGAACATCCCCTTGGCATGATGCTGCCACCACCATGCTTCACTGTGGGGATGGTGTTCTTTTGGTGATGTGCAGTGTTTTTGCACCAAACATATCTTTTGGAATTATGGCCAAAAAGTTCAACCTTGGTTTCATCAGACCATAACACCTTTTCCCACATGCTTTTGGGAGACTTCAGATGTGTTTTTCCAAAATGTAGCCTGGCTTGGATGTTTTTCTTCGTAAGAAAAGGCTTTCTTCTTGCCACTCTACCCCATAGCCCAGACATATGAAGAATACGGGAGATTGTTGTCACATGTACCACACAACCAGTACTTGCAGCTCCTTTAATGTTGCTGTAGGCCTCTTGGTAGCCTCCCAGACCAGTTTTCTTCTCGTATTTTCATAAATTTTGGAGGGACGTCTAGTTCATGATAATGTCACTGTTGTGCCATATTTTCTCCACTTGATGATGATTGTCTTCACTGTGTTCCATGGTATATCTAATGCCTTGGAAATTATTTTGTACCCTTCTCCTGTCTAATACCTTTTAACAATGAGATCCCTCTGATGCTTTGGAAGCTCTCTGTGGACCATGGCTTTTGCTGTGGGATGCGACTAGGAAAATTTCAGGAAAGACCAACTAGAGCAGCTGAACTTTATTTGGGGTTAATCAGAGGCACATTACAGGGTGGCAGGTGTATGCTGACTCCTATGTAACAGGATTTTGAATGTGATTGCTTAATTCTGAACACAGCAAAATCCCCAGTTATAAGAGGGTGTGCACACTTATGCAACCACATTATTTTAGTTTTTTTTGTTTTCCTTCCCTCTACCTAAAAGATTTCAGTTTGTTTTTTAATTGAGTTGTACAGTTTATAGGTCACATTAAAGGTGGAAAATGTTCTGAAATGATTTATCTTTGTCTAATTTTTTTACAGCACAGAAATCTGACATTTTATATCCACTGTATATATACAGTATATATATATATATATATACAGTATATATACAGTATATATATATATATATATATATATATATATATATATATATATGAAAAAATGGCGGCACCGAACAAATAAACTATGGGCGGGTGCTATGTCCAAGGCATAAGCTCAATGCCAAAATATAGAAAACGAAGATCGGACAGCACTCCAAAAATAACAGAAATTTCATTCACCCATGTGGCAAAATGGCGATGTTTTGGCGATGCCTTTCTCAAGCAAAGAACACCAGTACACAGTGAGATATATATAGTCCAAACAATTCATCAAATCAATATACCAAACAGCAGTGCATAATTAATTACATAATTGATCAATCAGCATATACATGTTAAAATGGTGATAAAAACTGTGATTGTCACATAACAAATAAGAAATATATAAAAGGTAATGTGTGACAAAAAACAATGTTACATGATGTACAACATTTCATCAGTCTATGGCCTCATGCACACGACCGTTTTTTGCGGGGCCTCGGAATGGAGCAACAGATGCGGACAGCACACGGAGTGTGTGTATATATATATACACTGCGTGCAGAATTATTAGGCAAATGAGTATTTTGACCACATCATCCTCTTTATGCATGTTGTCTTACTCCAAGCTGTATAGGCTCGAAAGCCTACTACCAATTAAGCATATTAGGTGATGTGCATCTCTGTAATTAGAAGGGGTGTGGTCTAATGACATCAACACCCTATATTAGGTGTGCATAATTATTAGGCAACTTTCTTTCCTTTGGCAAAATGGGTCAAAAGAATAACTTAACAGACTCATAAAAGTCAAAAATAGTGAGATATCTTGCAGAGGGATGCAGCACTCTTAAAATTGCAAAGCTTCTGAAGCGTGATCATCGAACAATCAAGCGTTTCATTCAAAATAGTCAACAGGGTCGCAAGAAGCGTGTGGAAAAACCAAGGCGCAAAATAACTGCCCATGAACTGAGAAAAGTCAAGCGTGCAGCTGCCAAGATGCCACTTGCCACCAGTTTGGCCATATTTCAGAGCTGCAACATCACTGGAGTGCCCAAAAGCACAAGGTGTGCAATACTCACAGACATGGCCAAGGTAAGAAAGGCTGAAAGACGACCACCACTGAACAAGACACACAAGCTGAAACGTCAAGACTGATTTTTCTAAGGTTTTATGGACTGATGAAATGAGAGTGAGTCTTGATGGGCCAGATGGATGGGCCCGTGGCTGGATTGGTAAAGGGCAGAGAGCTCCAGTCCGACTCAGACGCCAGCAAGGTGGAGGTGGAGTACTGGTTTGGGCTGGTATCATCAAAGATGAGCTTGTGGGGCCTTTTCGGGTTGAGGATGGAGTCAAGCTCAACTCCCAGTCCTACTGCCAGTTTCTGGAAGACAGCTTCTTCAAGCAGTGGTACAGGAAGAAGTCTGCATCCTTCAAGAAAAACATGATTTTCATGCAGGACAATGCTCCATCCTCCACAACGTGGCTGGCAAGAAAGGGTATAAAAGAAGAAAATCTAATGACATGGCCTCCTTGTTCACCTGATCTGAACCCCATTGAGAACCTGTGGTCCATCATCAAATGTGAGATTTACAAGGAGGGAAAACAGTACACCTCTCTGAACAGTGTCTGGGAGGCTGTGGTTGCTGCTGCACGCAATGTTGATGGTGAACAGATCAAAACACTGACAGAATCCATGGATGGCAGGCTTTTGAGAGTCCTTGCAAAGAAAGGTGGCTATATTGGTCACTGATTTGTTTTTGTTTTGTTTTTGAATGTCAGAAATGTATATTTGTGAATGTTAAGATGTTATATTGGTTTCACTGGTAAAAATAAATAATTGAAATGGGTATATATTTGTTTTTTGTTAAATTGCCTAATAATTATGCACAGTAATAGTCACCTGCACACACAGATATCCCCCTAAAATAGCTAAAACTAAAAACAAACTAAAAACTACTTCCAAAAATATTCAGCTTTGATATTAATGAGTTTTTTGGGTTCATTGAGAACATGGTTGTTGTTCAATAATAAAATTAATCCTCAAAAATACAACTTGCCTAATAATTCTGCACTCCCTGTATATATATATTACATTTTTATTTATTTATTTTATATATATATATATATACACTGCTCAAAAAAATAAAGGGAACACTTAAACAACACAATGTAACTCCAAGTCAATCACACTTCTGTGAAATCAAACTGTCCACTTAGGAAGCAACACTGAGTGACAATCAGTTTCACATGCTGTTGTGCAAACGGGATAGACAACAGGTGGAAATTATAGGCAATTAGCAAGACACCCCCAATAAAGGAGTGGTTCTGCGGGTGGTGACCACAGACCACTTCTCAGTTCCTATGCTTCCTGGCTGATGTTTTGGTCACTTTTGAATGCTGGCAGGGCTTTCACTCTAGTGGTAGCATGAGACGGAGTCTACAACCCACACAAGTGGCTCAGGTAGTGCAGCTTATCCAGGATGGCACATCAATGCGAGCTGTGGCAAGAAGGTTTGCTGTGTCTGTCAGCGTAGTGTCCAGAGCATGGAGGCGCTACCAGGAGACAGGCCAGTACATCAGGAGACATGGAGGAGGCTGTAGGAGGGCAACAACCCAGCAGCAGGACCGCTACCTCCGCCTTTGTGCAAGGAGGAACAGGAGGAGCACTGCCAGAGCCCTGCAAAATGACCTCCAGCAGGCCACAAATGTGCATGTGTCTGCTCAAACGGTCATAAACAGACTCCATGAGGGTGATATGAGGGCCTGACGTCCACAGGTGGGGGTTGTGCTTACAGCCCAACACCGTGCAGGACGTTTGGCATTTGCCAGAGAACACCAAGATTGGAAAATTCGCCACTGGCGCCCTGTGCTCTTCACAGATGAAAGCAGGTTCACACTGAGCACATGTGACAGACGTAACAGAGTCTGGAGACGCCGTGGAGAACGTTCTGCTGCCTGCAACATCCTCCAGCATGACCGGTTTGGCATTGGGTCAGTAATGGTGTGGGGAAGCATTTTTTTGGAGGGCCGCACAGCCCTCCATGTGCTCGCCAGAGGTAGCCTGACTGCCATTAGGTACTGAGATGAGATCCTCAGACCCCTTGTGAGACCATATGCTGGTGCGGTTGGCCCTGGGTTCCTCCTAATGCAAGACAATGCTAGACCTCATGTGGCTGGAGTGTGTCAGCAGTTCCTGCAAGACGAAGGCATTGATGCTATGGACTGGCCCGCCCGTTCCCCAGACCTGAATCCAATTGAGCACATCTGGGACATCATGTCTCGCTCTATCCACCAACGTCATGTTGCACAACAGACTGTCCAGGAGTTGGCAGATGCTTTAGTCCAGGTCTGGGAGGAGATCCCTCAGGAGACAGTCCGCCACCTCATCAGGAGCATGCACAGGCGTTGTAGGGAGGTCATACAGGCACGTGGAGGCCACACACACTACTGAGCCTCATTTTGACTTTTTTTAAGGACATTACATCAAAGTTGGATCAGCCTGTAGTGTGTTTTTCCACTTTAATTTTGAGTGTGACTCCAAATCCAGACCTCCATGGCTTCAAAAATTTGATTTCCATTTTTTTATTTTTGTGTGATTTTGTTGTCAGCACATTCAACTATGTAAAGAACAAAGTATTTCAGAAGAATATTTAATTAACTCAGATCTAGGATGTGTTATTTTTGTGTTCCCTTTATTTTTTTGAGCAGTGTATATATATATATATATATCCTATCATCTCTAAAACTGAACATTCAGGATGTCCTCAGTGTTACTTCCTTCATGTCTGTCTACAATATCCCCCAAGTGTATTGTTCTAGATTCAGCAGCACTAAATTGCAGCTCAACATTTTAGTACTAACAGGGCTATATATCAACCTGATTAAAATATATAATGTTGCCTCTTTACAAACCATCATTTAGCACTTGCCGTGAAAGCAAAGCGCTGGGTCATAGAAAAATATAATAGAGCTTGATGAAAGACGTAGAATAGTAGGCACATTAAATGGACTAAATTACCAAAACTCGAAAAATTTCCTCATTTTTATGGGTAAAATGTACCTACTTAGATTTGATTATGAAATAATTTTTGAGTTGAATCATTTTGAATCATCTCATTTTATGGCAGCTTTGAGAGTCCCCGCTTATTTCTGGTCCTTTCTCTCTTAGAGCCTGAAGTAAATGTTTTGCTTGTGCTGAACATATGTGGATAATGTTTCACCCGGGACCATTTTTTGAAAATTGGGCCTTGGTACGAAGGCAATTATCAAAGGACTGCTCGAAGAAGGAGGTGAGTAGATTGAAGTGGGCTTCGAAAAGAGCTATAAAGTCCTAAAGGGTCTAAAAATGGTAGACTGCTAGGAGATCCATGTACAGTGCCCCAGATGATTACTGCAAAGGGTTAATTACTGCTGAAAGGGTTGATATATTGTTGCTGAGTTGTGATTGGTGTTAAAGCACGTATTTCTTTATGTATACCTAATAGCAATATATGGGAAATATATAGTATACACTGGCAGACTTGCTTAGGTTGTCAGGTTGATGGACCGGGTCTGCCCCCAGTCTTTATTTATTGCAACCATCTGGCCTGAGTATTGACTCTATCATCCATCCGCCGGACCTGAATCTGTACTCCTGCCTTGCACCCTACCAACCACCTAATATCAAGGGCACCCCAACTACTACCAGGCTGGAGCCCCACAGGCCAGGAGGTGCCAAAGTGAGGACTGCCACTGTGATCTATGAGTACTACTACCCATCTCAGGGCTATAACCATCACTCTCATTCTTTATGCTCTGTGCCTCCCCTGTGGCTTGCTGCAAATGAATCAAGGAGGCTACAGAAGAGTAAGATTTCATAAAGACAGAAAATGGGTCTACAATCAGGTAGACAGCAGGAACCAAAAATTAAAGATGTCTGAAAAATAGTATGAATGCATAGAAATGCAAACTACACAATTGAGTCTAGTAGCACACATACAGTGTCCCACTGATAAGGCAGTGATACCCATGAAATTGGTTTTTTATATGTAATGTGTCACCACTGTGTTTATTATCCCTGTACTGTGACATCACTGTGTTTAATATCTCTGTACTGTGACATCACTGTGTTTATTATCCCTGTACTGTGACCTCACTGTGTCTATTTTTCCTGTACAGTGACATCACTGTGTTCATTATCTCTGTACTGTGACATCACTGTGTTTATTATCTCTGTACTGTGACATCACTGTGTTTATTATCTCTGTACTGTGACATCACTGTGTTTATTATCTCTGTACTGTGACATCACTGTGTTTATTATCCCTGTACAGTGACATCACTGTGTTTATTATGTCTGTACTGTGACATCACTGTGTTTATTATCTCTGTACTGTGACATCACTGTGTCTATTTTTCCTGTACAGTGACATCACTGTGTTTATTATCTCTGTACTATGACATCACTGTGTTTATTATCTATGTACTGTGACATCGCTGTGTTTATTATCTCTGTACTGTGACATCACTGTGTTTATTATCTCTGTACTGTGACATCACTGTGTTTATTATCTCTGTACTGTGACATCACTGTGTTTATTATCCCTGTACAGTGACATCACTGTGTTTATTATCTCTGTACTGTGACATCACTGTGTTTATTATCCCTGTACTGTGACATCACTGTTTTTATTATCTCTGTACAGTGACATCACTGTGTTTACTATCTCTGTACTATGACATCACTGTGTTTATTATCTATGTACTGTGACCTCACTGTGTCTATTTTTCCTGTACAGTGACATCACTGTGTTTATTATCTCTGTACTGTGACATCACTGTGTTTATTATCTCTGTACTGTGACATCACTGTGTTTATTATCTCTGTACTGTGACATCACTGTGTTTATTATCCCTGTACAGTGACATCACTGTGTTTATTATACATTTATGTCTTACAAATGCCATAAGTTGGCATACGTTTTGCCGGATCTGGCAGGCAGTTCCGGCGACGGAACTGCCTGTCGCATTCCTCTGCCACAAGTGTGAAAGTACCCTTTATCCCTGTACTGTGACATCACTGTGTTTATTATCCCTGTACTGTGACATCACTGTTTATTATCCCTGTACTGTGACATCACTGTGTTTATTATCTCTGTACTGTGACATCACTGTGTTCATTATCTCTGTACTGTGACATCACTAGGTTTATTATCTCTGTACTGTGACATCACTGTGTTTATTGTCTCTGTACTGTGACATCACTGTGTATATTATCTCTGTACTGTGACATCACTGTGTTAATTAACTCTGTACTGTGACATCACTGTGTTCATTAACTCTGTACTGTGACATCACTGTGTTTATTGTCCCTGTACAGTGACATCACTGTGTTTATTGTCTCTGTACTGTGACATCACTGTGTTTATTGTCCCTGTACTGTGACATCACTGTGTATATTATCTATGTACTGTGACATCACTGTGTTTATTATCCCTGTACTGTGACATCACTGTGTATATTATCTCTGTACTGTGACATCACTGTGTTTATTATCTCTGTACTGTGACATCACTAGGTTTATTATCTCTGTACTGTGATATCACTGTGTATATTATCTCTGTACTGTGACATCACTGTGTTCATTAACTCTGTACTGTGACATCACTATGTATATTGTCTCTGTACTGTGACATCACTGTGTTTATTATCTCTTTACTGTGACATCACTGTGTTCATTATCTCTGTACTGTGACATCACTAGGTTTATTATCTCTGTACTGTGATATCACTGTGTATATTATCTCTGTACTGTGACATCACTGTGTTCATTAACTCTGTACTGTGACATCACTGTGTTGATTGTCTCTGTACTGTGACATCACTGTGTTTATTATCCCTGTACTGTGACATCACTGTGTTTATTATCTCTGTACTGTGACATCGCTGTGTTTATTATCTCTGTACTGTGACATCACTAGGTTTCTTATCTCTGTACTGTGATATCACTGTGTATATTATCTCTGTACTGTGACATCACTGTGTTCATTAACTCTGTACTGTGACATCACTGTGTTTATTGTCTCTGTACTGTGACATCACTGTGTTTATTATCCCTGTACTGTGACATCACTGTGTTTATTATCTCTGTACTGTGACATCACTGTGTTCATTATCTCTGTACTGTGACATCACTAGGTTTATTATCTCTGTACTGTGATATCACTGTGTATATTATCTCTGTACTGTGACATCACTGTTTATTATCCCTGTACTGTGACATCACTGTGTTTATTATCTCTGTACGGTGACATCACTGTGTTTATTATCCCTGTACTGTGACATCACTGTGTTCATTATCTCTGTACTGTGACATCACTGTGTTTCTGTGTTTATTATCCCTGTACTGTGACATCACTTTGTTTATTATCCCTGTACTGTGACATCGCTGTGTTTATTATCCCTGTACTGTGACATCACTGTGTTTATTGTCCCTGTACTGTGACATCACTGTGTATATTATCTATGTACTGTGACATCACTGTGTTTATTATCCCTGTACTGTGACATCACTGTGTATATTATCTCTGTACTGTGACATCACTGTGTTTATTATCTCTGTACTGTGACATCACTAGGTTTATTATCTCTGTACTGTGATATCACTGTGTATATTATCTCTGTACTGTGACATCACTGTGTTCATTAACTCTGTACTGTGACATCACTATGTATATTGTCTCTGTACTGTGACATCACTGTGTTTCTGTGTTTATTATCTCTGTACTGTGACATCACTGTTTATTATCCCTGTACTGTGACATCACTGTGTTTATTATCTCTGTACGGTGACATCACTGTGTTTATTATCCCTGTACTGTGACATCACTGTGTTCATTATCTCTGTACTGTGACATCACTGTGTTTCTGTGTTTATTATCCCTGTACTGTGACATCACTTTGTTTATTATCCCTGTACTGTGACATCGCTGTGTTTATTATCCCTGTACTGTGACATCACTGTCTTTATTATCCCTGTACTGTGACATCACTGTGTTCATTATCTCTGTACTGTGACATCACTGTGTTTATTGTCTCTGTACTGTGATATCACTGTGTATATTATCTCTGTACTGTGACATCACTGTGTTCATTAACTCTGTACTGTGATATCACTGTGTATATTATCTCTGTACTGTGACATCACTGTGTTCATTAACTCTGTACTGTGACATCACTGTGTTTATTATCCCTGTACTGTGACATCACTGTGTTCATTAACTCTGTACTGTGACATCACTGTGTTTATTGTCTCTGTACTGTGACATCACTGTGTTTATTATCCCTGTACTGTGACATCACTGTGTTTATTGTCTCTGTACTGTGACATCACTGTGTTTATTAACTCTGTACTGTGACATCACTGTGTTTATTGTCTCTGTACTGTGACATAACTGTGTTCATTATCTCTGTACTGTGACATTACTGTGTTTATTATCCGTGTACTGTGACATCACTGTGTTTATTATCTCTGTACTGTGACATCACTGTGTTTATTATCCCTGTACTGTGACATCACTGTGTTTATTATCCCTGTACTGTGACATCACTGTGTTTATTATCTCTATACTGTGACATCACTGTGTTTATTACCCCTGTACTGTTACATCACTGTGTCTATTATATCTGTACTGTGACATCACTGTGTTTATTATCTCTGTACTGTGACATCCCTGTGTTTATTATCCCTGTACGGTGACATCACTGTGGTTATTATCTCTGTACTGTGACATCACTGTGTTTATTATCTCTGTACTGTGACATCACTGTGTTTATTATCCCTGTACAGTGACATCACTGTGTTTATTATCTCTGTACTGTGACATCACTGTGTTTATTATCCCTGTACGGTGACATCACTGTGTTTATTATCTCTGTACTGTTACATCACTGTGTTTATTATCTCTGTACTGTGACATCACTGTGTTTATTATCCCTGTACTGTGACATCACTGTGTTTATTATCCCTGTACTGTGACATCACTGTGTTTATTATCTCTGTACGGTGACATCACTGTGTTTATTATCTCTGTACGGTGACATCACTGTGTTTATTATCTCTGTACTGTGACATCACTGTGTTTATTATCTCTGTACGGTGACATCACTGTGTTTATTATCTCTGTACGGTGACATCACTGTGTTTATTATCTCTGTACGGTGACATCACTGTGTTTATTATCTCTGTACTGTGACACTTCTGTTGAGGACTAAGCACTTTGCACTATTGTGTAATTAAAGAGGTTGTCCGGTCATAAAATACAAATTATTTTTATGTGCTCCTAACACCCCTCACCATGCATACATATATCCCCAATACCTGTTTTTATTTAATGTCCGAGCTTTCCTTCCCCCCTGGAAGACATCACATTATCCTGACAGATCTGTTTACTTTCTCCCCTTCTTGTTTTGTTGAATACATAACTTTATTGACACTCAAGCCTGGCTGCACTGCACAGAGATGAGTCACAGGCTGGCCACGCCCCCCACTCTGCTCAGTCTGCAGCAGCTACTACTCCTATAACTCCTGTGTCCATCTTTCTGCACACAGACATGAATCTACTTCTCACTCAGTGTCTAAATCCCATTACTGACCATCCACAGGCTCTGCCCTCACCATCTCAGGAGTGTAATAAACAGCTGGAAGCAGCAAGCACACCCAAACACATCTGTATCTAATCCTATCCTGTGTGATACAGCATGCTGAGCTGTGTATCTAAACTCCTCACTCAGCTCCCATAACAGTGACATCCACAGTGCCCCCATGATAGTGACGTCCACGGCGCCCCATAACAGTGACATCCACGGCGCCCCATAACAGTGACGTCCACGGCGCCCACCTAACAGTGACGTCCACGGCGCATCCATAACAGTGACATCCACAGTACCCCCATAACAGTGACATCCACGGCGCCCCATAACAGTGACATCCACGGCGCCCCATAACAGTGACGTCCACGGCGCCCACCTAACAGTGACGTCCACAGCGCATCCATAACAGTGACATCCACAGTACCCCCATAACAGTGACATCCACAGCACCCCCATAACAGTGACATCCACGGCGCCCCATAACAGTGACGTCCATGGCGCCCCATAACAGTGACATCCACGGCGCCCCGATAACAGTGACGTCCACGGCGCATCCATAACAGTGACATCCACAGCACCCCCATAACAGTGACATCCCCAGTGCCCCCATTCTGCCATCCACTGCCCCCCTTGTGCCAACCACTGCCCCCCTTGTTTGCTATCCAGTGCCCCCATTTGCCATCCAGTGCCCCCTTGTTTGCCATCCAGGGCCCCCATTGTGCCATCCAGTGCCCCCGTTTGCCATCCAGTACCCCCGTTTGCCATCCAGTGCCCCAATTGAGTCATCCAGTGCCCCCATTGTATCATCCAGTGCCCCCATTTGCTATCCAGTGCCCCCTTGTGCCATCCAGTGCCCCTTGTGCCATCCATTGCCCCCATTGTGCTATCCAGTGCCCCCATTGTGCCACCCAGTGCCCCCATTGTGCCACCCAGTGCCCCCATTGTGCCATCCAGTGCCCCCTGTTTGCCATTCAAAGTGCCCCCTGGGACATGCACAGCATAGCGATCAGCCTCTGTGGCTTATTGCTATGCTGTCACTCCTGCACAGCGCTTACATCGCGCTGTGCAGGAGTCAGTACAGGCTTCACATAGAAGCCTGTACACTGCAGAGAGCGGCGTACGTATTCAGCGGAGCTTTCTTTTGCAGGAGGCGGTGACGTCATTCATGACGATCTGTCTTCTGCACAAGAAAGGAAGAGAAGAAGACGGAGACTCGCTGGAAGACAAGAAAGCCCGACAGGAGCAGTCACGTGACCGGGTGGTGGATCTTGGAACCGGATGCGCTGTGGATTGTAAGTATGTGCTCAATAGTCTTTCCTCCACAGGTTAGCTTTTAATCCAAAAAAAAAAGATTAAGCCCGGAGAACCCCTTTAACTTTAGGATTGGTCATCACTATCTGATCGGTTGGGTCTGACTCCATGTAACCCCACCACCATTTGCTTGTAGAGGCTGTGCTTAGTATGCTGTGAGGAGGCCTGAGCGCTCACAGGAGCACCACAGCCTCTTCAAACAACTGTTCGGTGGGAGTGCCAGGGTTCTGACTCCCAACAAACAGATATTGATGACTTATCCTAAGCACGAGTCACCTGTATCGAACTCTAGGAAAACAAAAACCTCTCTACCCAAAGTTACTGATGGCCGTCTGTGTGTCTCTTCTCTGTCATGACTATATAGAACTTCTTTGGTCATCTAATCTAGAAACTTCTTAGCCTCAACCACCACAATATAGTCATGCCCTACCTTCTTTCCTGTGGCTACTTAAACAAGAGAAGTAAGCAATCCTACTTGGAGGTAGGAAAGTCTACACGATTAACTGTCTAGATTTGGAGAAGGGTCACTTATCCAGGAAGTTCTAGATTCGGAGTTGAGAATGAGGGTTTTTTGTTTTCTTCTGGCTCAAATTTGCAGCATTATAGGTTGAAACGGTCATATTATTATCAAGCATTGATACCCAGGGTCGGACTTGGCTTCCTTGGGACCACCTGAGGAAATTAATCTCGGGGGCCCAAACTCCACATAATCAATAAAGTTTAATATAATTTGATTGAAAAAAATAGACCCTACTGGCAAGTTATTGGCTCCAAAGGCAGCTCCAAATGTTATTTCTTTCTCCTTGACCTTTGGGGCCTACAGAGCCTGGGCACACCGGAGGATCCTCTGGTACTCTGGTGGGCTAGTTCGACACTGGTGATACCATTTAAGTGTATGCAGAGTCTGTATGCAGTCTACAAAAAACTGTAAAAATACCTGGAAATGCACATGATCCAAACTGTAGACTAGAAGGATTCCTCTAAATCACCTAGAAAAAACTCAATTATATTGTCAGTAATTTATGGTGTGCTTTCTTTAGTGACTTTTTTTACCTTTCGGTGTATATTGATTTTTCTTTGAATTGCCCCTTCCCTCCGTCTTTCTCCCCCTCTCGTATCTCCGGGGACTGTGAAAGATGCTGTTCACATTCTAATTCTGGAAATATAAATTCTGCCAACCAGTCTCCTTATTAAATTTATGCAAATATCTAATTGATGCCTTATTAGGCACCCATTAAAAGTCCCAGAAGCTTTCCGTGCGGCGTATAAATTAATCTTCCAGACTATTAACAGAACTCCTAATTAAACATCTCCTCCCTCATGCCAGAAGGGTCATCCCTGTTTGTGTGTGCGGAGGGGCAGAGGTCAGAACAGGAATAAAGGGAGATGAAAGCCGAGATCTGTCAAAGGGAGAGTAAGATCCCTGGAGTACTGTCCGAGGGGCAGACTTCACCAAGAGTAGAATTTTTAACTTTCAAGAATGAAATGTGTAATTTGTAATAGAGTTTTTTTTTTTAATGTAAATGTAAGATTTAATTTGGTTTGATTATATGTGTGCAAATTAGGAACAAATGGCTATGAATGTGAGTATTTAATAGTGACGAGTACGTACAGGATTACTGTATCACTGCAGTGGGTAGCGGAACGCAGAAGAGTAAGGCGAGGGTAATGATACTACTATAGGAACCCACGTTGATGGATATGCAAGTTGCAATTCATAACTAGTTACTTAAAGGGGCGCTCTGGTTCAAGAACAAAAATTTACATTAAGTGGTTTACGAACAGAACACTTACCTGGTGCCCTTCTTTTTGTGGGACAAACCCTTTAAATGTTTTAGACACTTTTTTTTTACTCATCTGACCAAGGGAATGTGTTAGGGGCGGACTGGGAACTTAAATGTTCCTGGAAAAAAAACTGAAAGTGGCCTCATGTTGTACACGGGTCCAAATTTGACAGAAGGTGGGGTCAGCAATACTTTAGTGCAGAGCAAAATTGTGCCTCAGCAGAACCAAATACCACAGTGCAGCACAAAATACTTTTGCCCGTGCCACGGTATGAAACTGTATCATCGTCCTAAGGACGGCTATACAGTTGAATTCAGGATGGCCCCTGCGGCCGCTGACTATGTGCATAAGTGCCTGATGATCCTACATCTATTTACTGCTGAGAGCATCAGATTTTTATGTACCTGGTTGGCGGCCAAGAGGAGGGCTTTGGCCGCCCTACGGGCATTGGCCCTTAGGGAAATTTCCCAATAGGGTCTTTAGCCAGTCCGCCCATGGGAAATGGCTTAGTGGGAAAGTGGTGTGACCTAGCGGAAAACTGCCTACTGTGGGATAAGATGTCACAATGTGCATCAAACAATGCGCCCAAATGGCACTACACTTTTTAGGGCACTCCCTCATTGGAGCGAGTTTGCGACTTTCTTTTTGCAACTTTGGGGAAACAAGTCTGCTATTATCATGTAGGTCATCCTAGTACATCCAAAACAACTCTTACCCATCGAGGCGTGTATCCTTAAACATCTATGAAAGCGTCCAGTGGTATCTGGCACAAGATATTGGCAGCGGATTCTTTAAACTGTGGAGTTGGGTCTTCCATAGATCTGACTTTTTTTTCCTCTCCCGGATGCTTCATCAGACTGAGATTTGAAGGCCAAGCCATCACCTTGAACTGTTTGTCATGTTCCTCAAATCATTTGTGAACATTTTTTCAGTCTGACAGGGGCATTAACTTGCTGAAAGATGCCCCTGCCATTAAGGAATACTGCTGCCAGGAAGAGGGGGTACTTGGTCTGTACAGATTTTAGACAGGTCATACTTGTCACATCCATATGATGCCAAGCTTTCCCAACAGAACATTGCCCAGAGCATCACACTGCCTCCACCGGCTTGCCGGTCGTCCATATGATGTAAAACATGATCAGACCAGGCCACCTTCTTCCATTGCTTCATGGTCCAGTTTTGATATTCACAAGCCCATTGTAGGCTCATCGGGTCAGCATGGGCACTCTTTTTCAACACAGCATGCTACAGTAGCTCGTCGTGGGGGCTTGGACCAGAGAGGCTAGCCTTCTCCTCTTTGTATATAGTCTATGATAGTATAGAGTAAGACCTTACCTAGAGAACATGAACTTGAAGGCTCATCTGTAGCTTCCTGGAGAGGATAGAGTTAAGCATTGCCTGTTGGCTTATTTACAGGTTGAGGAACTTTGTTTTGTTAAAAATTCTGGAGATGTGTCAGCCAAGGTGTAAACGACCTTCACGCAGCCGGGAGAAAGAGACGGGCCCCCAGGAGCTGAGCGCGGTACATGATGAGAGGAGAGCAGAGACATCCTGGAGGAGACAGAGAACCAAATGTACTGCGAGAGAGCTGCAAACGGCTGTGAGAGATATCAAGCAGGAGAGAAAGCACAAGATGCAGGAGGAAAAGACAAAAGAGACAACAAATAAGCAAAGTCTATAGAAATGCAATACAATAAGGAAGGAAAAGGCAAAGGAAGAGAGACTGGAAGGATCACCCAAAAGGAGTCCTACGGCTACATAATGTCTACACAGAGAGATCTGTCTTAGGGACTAAATCTATCAAAACTGTAATAGAAAATCTAATTGAGAAAATACATATTCAATATAGTTAGGGATTGAAAAAGAAACTCAAATCAGACCTGTCAGCTCCTCAGCTGTCTTTGTACCATGTTTCTGTTATTCCTCTTGGAAATATATGGCTAAGTTGACGTCAGGGCATTACCATTCCCTCTTGTATGTTGGGCCTGTGCTTATGTTGTATAAGGACACAGCCCCCTGACATAGGCAATGGTAAAACCCAACTGTAATTTACTTTATTTATACATTTCAATAAGTACAGTATTTTTCGCCCTATAAGATGCACCGGCCCATAAGACGCACCTAGGTTTTAGAGGAGGAGAATAAGAAAAATATATTTTTCATTAGACCTCAGATCAGACCACCAACCTGCTCCCCAATGTTAATCAGACCTCAGCGCAGAGCACCAATGTCAATAACCACCCAGACCTCAGATCAGAGCCCCAATATGAATAAGAACCCCCCCCCATTCAGACCTCAGATCACACACCCCAATGTGAATGACCCCCAGACCTTATTACAGACCCCCTTGCTCAGAGCAGTTACAATAAAAAAAAATCCATATTAAAAGCACTCATTAGTATTCGCATTTCCCCCACATTTTGGAGGGGGTGCGTCTTATGGGGCGAAAAATACAGTAATAATGTGGAACTATACAAATAGCCTGACCTTCACATGTTAGATATGCATGACCATGGAAGGTAACATGCTAACTATAAAAAGGTGTATCAACAAAGAGAATCGGTACAACGTGTTACCTAATAAAGTTAAATTTTATTGTGACATAAAACAACATACAAACATACATGTGGAGACCATACAGCGTGCCTCCAGAGGCAGTTCACAATGCATCCACTTCTGGCAGATCTAAGTTATTTCAATTATTGCATTCACATGAAGGGTGTTGTGAGTGCAGGGTCTAGATCAGCATATATTATTTAAAGCTGTATCTAGCCCTGTGGTCACTCCTCTCTCCAATGTGAAACAAGTTATAGGCATAAATATAAGGCGGGCAGAGGTTGCATTTATATACTCAGATCATATCCATCCAAATCATAAGTTAATCATCAAAAATCAAGTTGTATGTATCGGACCGATCTGAGTCCTTCACCTACCCGATATCCAGTGGCGTGCGTGTGGGCTGTCTCTGTTTGGCGTACTCCTCGACGTACGTTTCGCTAATGCTTCTTCAGGAGGATTTCTTTCTAATGGCTACGGAGGTCCTTTTATGTGGCTGGTGGCCTATGGCTGTTCATTCCCGCGTCATATGATTCTGCTAATAGCGATTCCTATTGCGGCGCATCCCGTAATCGCCGGATAAGGGTACTGTTGAGACTTCCGCCCTTCCGTCAGCGCGATCAGAGTGAGGGCAGATGACGTCTGACGTCACTCCGATCACGTGCGTCGGAACGGAGGAAGTCCTCCCACCCCCGATCCGGGATGCGCACAGGAGTCACCAGGTTATCTATCTTAATACTTACACTATGTGTAGAAGTATCTATCTAGCTAGTCTCGATACCGATCATTTCTTACTTCTATATATCCATTAGTGTATTCTATGGGAATCCACCCACCACGTCACTGGATATAGTTGCGTCAAGAACTCAGATTGTGTCCCTATCGGCTATACGTTTTTCCTCCCCTTATGCTACTCCTGCACAGAATCCTTTTTATATCAATTTACAAAAATGTTATTGCATCCAGAAATTAATCATAACAATGATGTTACTTTCATAAATCAAAATAGGAGAATACATAGCCAAAAGCTGGTAATATGAATCACAGTATAGTTTACACCATTAAAATGAATTTATAGGAAAAAACATATATGCGCATGCGTTAGTGTTGGGAATGTTGATACCTTCCCATATTGGATTTAAAACACATGGATGCATACACGTGCTGGGCATGTTCACATTACATGCTGAATCATCCCATCTAAAATCTACCATAGATGGAATACCCATTGGGCAATTCGCACGGATAAAGAGGATCTGCTCTGATGAGAGTAAGTATAAAGAGCGAAGTAATGAAATGATAGAAAGATTTAAAACCAGGGGATACAGCAACAGACAGATCCAAAGAGGAGTTGGGAAAATCAAGAAAAAGAAACGAGAACAACTGTTGTGCCCCAATATGATTAAAACTGAAGATACGGCACACAACATCAGGTTTCTAACAGAGTACAATAGTCAATGGTGGCAGATAAAGGAAATCTTGGAGAGGCATTGGAATATACTGCAAACAGATGTGATTCTAAATAAATGCATCCCAGATAAGCCCCTTGTAACAGCAAAAAGGGCAAAAAATTTCAAACATGCATTAGTTCATAGTCATTTTATAAGCAGGATGGCTAATACCGGAAATGAAAAACTAAAAGGGTCTTTCCCCTGTGGGACATGCAAGGCGTGTAAAAATGTGATTAAAACTACAGAATTCACTGGTCTAAAACACGAAAAAAGGTATAAAATTAGAGAATATATCTCCTGCTCCTCAAAAGGCGTTATATATCACGCCAGATGCCCGTGTGATAAAATCTATATAGGCCTAACAACCAGGGAATTAAGAGCACGAATTAGGGAGCACATACGGGACATCGAGAAAAGTAAAGAGGAAGAAAACTTAGATAATCTTAAAACTATACCGAGACATTTCAAAATATTCCACCAAAGTAATGAAAAATTGCTGAGATTTACGGGAATAGACCAGGTTCACATGGGGATACGGGGGGGAGACCTCAGCAAAAAACTAGCTCAAGTTGAGAGTAAATGGATTTTTAGATTAGGCACCATGGCACCGAAAGGATTGAATGAAACTATGGGTTTCAGTTCCTTCCTGTAAACTGTAGGAGGTTTTAGATAGCATTTTATAATGTAAAAAATAGATATATCATATTTTAACATTGTTCTGTCTGATTACTGTAGAAACTTACGTGACAGTGTTTGGTGACTGATGGCTGGAGTCCTGCGTCCATTGAAATCTGTGGAGGAAGGAAAAAACAGGAAGGAGAAAAAAAGAAGAAGTAAATATCTAATGAATACATCCATCAGTAAAGAACATTTGAATATAATGTATGGAATTAGTATTGATTTATATCATATAGGGAAATAATATTAATCTGAGCAAATGGGATATGGGGGGAAACGTGTAGGGATGGGTGTAGGCCTTATCAAATATATAATATGCACAGTGGTTAACACAGAGCAATAGAGATTGAGGTGGCGATTAAGTTTGTGAAAAGCAATAGACATTAGTCTATGCTTGCTACTCACCCTTCTATATTATAGAGAATATATTGATAATTATGCACCATAGTATAGTGAGGGAGGATATAGCGATCTTCCGTAGGAATATTGATAAGGAAATGATTGAAAGCAATCTGACAACACTACTATTCACACATCAGATGTAGATAGTAAGATTTATGCACGGCACTTTAAAGTTCTATAGATATACGAATATAGATATATGAATATGAAATGGGTTAATATTATTATGTACACACTAGATATTGAAAGTAAAATGTATGCACGGCACTTTAAATATATATGATTATGAAATGGGCTTAATATTGGAGACTGTATATTTATGTATATGTTGATAAATAAAATGCACTTTAATATATGTATTTGATGGCACATTCATGAATGTGTGAGATAGAGCTATTGACTGGACGTATGGAGGGTATCTCACATTCATGGATGGTTTGGATATAATGGATGGATATGCCAACATGCGCATTGAAAAGTCTCACTAGATGAGTTTGATGACAAATATAGACATACCATCGTGATACACATGAATGCGTATACGTGCAGTATAAACACATGCATGGGATCAGCATGTAATGTGAACATGCCCAGCACGTGTATGCATCCATGTGTTTTAAATCCAATATGGGAAGGTATCAACATTCCCAACACTAACGCATGCGCATATATGTTTTTTCCTATATATTCATTTTAATGGGGTAAACTATACTGTGATTCATATTACCAGCTTTTGGCTATGTATTCTCCTATTTTGATTTATGAAAGTAACATCATTGTTATGATTAATTTCTGGATGCAATAACATTTTTGTAAATTGATATAAAAAGGATTCTGTGCAGGAGTAGCATAAGGGGAGGAAAAACGTATAGCCGATAGGGACACGATCTGAGTTCTTGACGTAACTATATCCAGTGACGTGGTGGGTGGATTCCCATAGAATACACTAATGGATATATAGAAGTAAGAAATGATCGGTATCGAGACTAGCTAGATAGATACTCCTACACATAGTGTAAGTATTAAGATAGATAACCTGGTGACTCCTGTGCGCATCCCGGATCGGGGGTGGGAGGACTTCCTCCGTTCCGACGCACGTGATCGGAGTGACGTCAGACGTCATCTGCCCTCACTCTGATCGCGCTGACGGAAGGGCGGAAGTCTCAACAGTACCCTTATCCGGCGATTACGGGATGCGCCGCAATAGGAATCGCTATTAGCAGAATCATATGACGCGGGAATGAACAGCCATAGGCCACCAGCCACATAAAAGGACCTCCGTAGCCATTAGAAAGAAATCCTCCTGAAGAAGCATTAGCGAAACGTACGTTGAGGAGTACGCCAAACAGAGACAGCCCACACGCACGCCACCGGATATCGGGTAGGTGAAGGACTCAGATCGGTCCGATACATACAACTTGATTTTTGATGATTAACTTATGATTTGGATGGATATGATCTGAGTATATAAATGCAACCTCTGCCCGCCTTATATTTATGCCTATAACTTGTTTTACATTGGAGAGAGGAGTGACCACAGGGCTAGATACAGCTTTAAATAATATATGCTGATCTAGACCCTGCACTCACAACACCCTTCATGTGAATGCAATAATTGAAATAACTTAGATCTGCCAGAAGTGGATGCATTGTGAACTGCCTCTGGAGGCACGCTGTATGGTCTCCACATGTATGTTTGTATGTTGTTTTATGTCACAATAAAATTTAACTTTATTAGGTAACACGTTGTACCGATTCTCTTTGTTGATACATATTAAGGAGGTACACCCTTGTTAATGCAAGGCTGTTTCGATCCAGTTGAAGAATAACTATAAAAAGGGGCTATCACCTCTCCTGACATGTTTTAGTGACTACTTGCATTCTCCAGTTCTGGATCATCTATTCTTATCACTGTATGCTTTCCCATTCCTTTATTATTCCTGCTAGAAGTTATGAATAAATTGCTAGCAGTTTACAATGAAGGTTCAGCTGGGTGTTACCAGTTGGGGATGTGTCCCTGCATCGTCTGACATTATCCAATCAGTTTCAGACTGTGCAGGGAGACATCCCATAATGGTAACACCCAGCTGGAGCTACAGCTAGCCATTCATTCATAACTTTTAGCAAGAATAATAAAGGAATGAGAGTCCTAAGAACAGATGCTGGAGAATTGTTATTACATGGGGAAGTAGTTACCAATACAGACATGTCAGGAGAGGCGACAGGTTCTCAGAATCTTATGTAGTAAGTTCTAATACTTTCTAAAATACTCTGTGTATCAATGTAAATGTAAAAATAAAAAAGTTTATCTATTATGAGCATTTATAAGGTCAGGAGATCAGAGATATGGCTTCGGACTGAGGAGTGATACTCTACAAACAAACTGATTTTAACCCATGTACTGTATCTCAAAAACGGCTGAAAATATTTAAGAAGACCAATTGAAAAAATGATTTTTAGCCCAAAATGAGTAAAATACTGTAACGGCATACAAGGGAATGATCCAAACTCCCGAACGGAACCTCACGAATAGCTGCTAGCAGACGAATAGGAAACGCACCCAAGCGGCTTACACTCCTAGCAATCAGTCTCTAACAGCACACAGTGAATCCCCCCAAGAACGAGACAAGGCTCCGTGTTGAGGGTCAAGCAGTGGACAGCCAGAGCTGTGTGTTTATTGTTCTTATATAACATTGGTACACATTAGTACCACCCACAGGGTTTTGTAAGACAACCAATAAACACGTACAATACAGTAAAACACTCCCATACAAAATCCTCCCCTCTGCCTGTGATACAATTACCTTACACAATGGGTTGATGTAATTATCACAGGCAGGAGAATACACAGTTTACACAATGTCTTCTGTCCTGGAGACAACCGAGGAGTAATTCAATTATCTCTCAGGACAAAGGGAAATCGCCAATACACACGTGGAGACAATAGGACAGAAATCACTATTCAAATATACAATGTCCCAACCATTACAGTAAACATAGACATTTAACATATCCCCAGATGGCTTGGATCTGAGCGCTCAATATATCCAAACAGCGCTCAGATGCCACAAACATAGTCAAATCGCCATGGGGTTTAAGTTTAGCATGGGCTGATGAGAGGGGCCCATAATCCTGGGGCAAGAGGCTGACAACCAGGCTTCTCCAGCACCCAGTGGCGAGGTTGGTTTCGCCACAAATACAATGATAAAAAATTGCCCCAGGTTTCACTAACTTTTAAAGGGGTTGTGCAGTGATTAATATTGATGGCTTATCTTCAGAATAGGTCATAAACATCTGATCCGGAACCCAGCACCCCTGGTGATCAGCTGTTTGATGAGGAGGCGTTGCTACATGTGAGCACCGCTTCCTGGTCTTTACACTACACGTTGTCTCTATTATAGAATGGAAACCGATAGTCAATTTACTGCTGCTGTGAGGGGACAGTTTTATAGTGCGTGTAGAATTGGGATAACACTATGACAGCTCTGTTGTCCCCTTGATTGGCCTAGATAAAATGTCCATAGAAGAGCATTGCATTCATTAGTATCATTGGTGATGCTCTGACTGAGTCACTACAGGCGATCTCTGGTCACAGTGATGATCTAATGCTTTTTTTTCACGTGGCACTCAGATCAGTGGCCACTGAGACCAATGGAAATAGACACAAATGTTTGATATAACTAATATACTTTATATTTATATAAAGATTATACAAATGCCAGGGTCAGACTGGTAGAGGATCCTCAGGTGGGCCCAGGCCCCAACACGATAATAAAATCCAAAATGTCCTGCAGAAGACAACCCCATTTGGAGCTGACTTAAAGTGTAACTGTCATGTTTTCCTCAAAAAGATCAATTTTAGCACGTTACTGCTGCTACTGCATTATGCATAAAGCAATCTTTAGTTTCTTCACATACCACTGTTTTCCTTGGGATTTTCCCTTAGTTACGGCTGTTTTAACCTCTACAATATGAGGATTTTCTCAAGATGGCTCCTCTGCCAGTTCTCTGAGGCCAAAACTACTTTCCCTCACTTCACATACACACTTGCTGTAGCCAGCAGCTTCCTGCCAGCCAATCAGATTGGATTACTGAGAGACACGCCTCCTCACTCTGAAGCCTAATGCAGGCATGCAGTGTGGAGGGGCCGCCCCACTAAAGGGAAGACAGACCAGCTATAGCAATGGTCTTTTAAGGGACCAGTGGAAAGGGACAGGGGACATTAATGACAGCTGTTAATTATAAGGTAATTACAGATCTTTTGACAATCATTGACAGACTAACTCAGGTATACATGCCTAGTTCTAATAAACTAGCAAATAAAATAAATATATGACAGTTACCCTTTAAGAATAGATGATCCAGAATTGTTATTACATGGGGGAAGCAAGTTGTTGCTAAAAATGAGATGTTAGGAGAGGTTGTACGTCCCCTTTAAAGGGTTATTCCCAGCTAGACATGCAAGGCTCAGCCACTGATGTCTCATAGGTGCGGGTCTCACCAATGCAATAGGGCCCCATCTCTCAGCTGCATGGAATGAAGATGGGGCTAAGCATGTGCAGCTCTCTCCATTCACTTCTATACAATTTCCAAAAATAGTCAAGCACACTTGCGCAGCCACCTCTCCATTCACAGCAGCTGCTAAAAGAGGTGGAACCTGCACCCAGCGGACATGAGCATATGTTATAAATGTCCAGATAGGAATACCCCTTTAATTGCCAAATTGTATGCATTGGTTCATTTCTCGGCCTGTGCCTCATGACTCAGACTTGTATCTCAGCCATTGATGACGGGTTCCTTATCTCAAGATGCCCATTGTTGGAGATCTTGTAAGGCTAACAATAATTCCAGCGGTGATAATAGTCTCTATGAGGAAGATTTGTGCAAGGAGGACACAAAGGAATAGAATGCTGTGTATTAAAAAACAGGGCTTTCTTCTGCATATTAATCCACATAGTGCTATATAAGTGTCTGGACAGCTCTCTGGGAGGCTACTTTAATGTAGATGGCGTGATATGGTGATCAGAGCTGATGGGAAAGACTCATTATAGAGTTTTCTTCCTCCGCACTGGTAATCCTCGCATGGAGGTTACTGATATCTGAGCTCCTAAAGTCTAATTATTTCCATTAATTAAGAAGATTACATCAAAACAAATGTCTCTCCCCAGTACTCTGTGCACAAGGGGGGGCTCCTGGGTCCTGGAAGATTAGTGCGCAATACGGAATGACACATCGAAATAATAATGGTGTCACCGACAGGAAAACATGAAGGCTTATACTTCAACTCATTTATATGGTATTGCGATGTAGCAGAACTGAACTCGTTATTCAAATGTATCTTTGATACATAGTAATATTTATATAAACATCACATTCTGATGACACAACCCGATGATTGTACAGAGATAAACGGTGTTGCACAGGTGACGCTTATCTCTTCCTGCAGCTGTCGCCCATTGATTTTGCAAGATGTTTCTTCTCCTGTGCTAACTACTAACTGATGCAAATGAACTCTCCTCCAGAAGAAAGAAAACAGTCTCTCTACTCTGTTCTGCACTGACGAGAGGGTAGGTTCCTATAGGTGGCACTAGAGAGACAGTTTCTTCCTCCTAGAGAAGAGCACATTTGTATATTTTTTCTCCAAGGATTATTGTTTGGAAGTATCCTCAGGATCTCCGCATGGAGAACCGGTACCTTTCAAGACTCATTGATTGACACGTAGAACTCTTTACAGGGGAGTAACCACGGGCTCATGGGCCCCTGTGTAAAAGTTCAGCGTGGGCCCCCAGCACAACTTTTCAAGTTTGCCAGCTGCCATTTGTCCATTCTTTTTTAGCAGTATCATTGGTTCTCTTAGGTGACCCATCAATGCAGAACTAGATCCCAGTGGTTACAGTGCAAGTTGCACCTTCTCTGACTGGAGTTGTCCGCATCCCAGATAGTGACCGCAGCATCTAAGGTGTTTGACAGAGGGCAGGAGCTTTCACACCATATTGTGCTGACCTATTCAGCTGGTGCATGAATATCCAATCTTGATCTACTGGTATGAGCCTCACATTAGTTACTAGATGCCCCTACATACCATCAAATAGTGGTAGGGGTGGAGTATACCGTATTTTTGCTTTATAAGCCACACTTTTTTCCCCCAAAAGTGGAAGAAAATAGCAGTGCATCTTAAAAAGCAAATAATGAGAGTTTGCATTATGTAAGTGCTCATTAGTACAGTGGGACTAAAGAGTGGTAAATATATCACTGCTGTTCCTGGCTTTACTCATCACTCCCTGGTCTTCTGCATGCTCCGAGCTGTGCTGTGTCCGGACTACGTACTGCATCAGGATGTGGTGCACAGACTATGACCTGATGACCCTATGTGACATCAGGTCATAGTGCAGCACTGCAGAAAGAGCGCGCTGCACCATCCAGAGCAGGAGAGGGGAGTTCTATATTTTTTTTTGTCTGGTCTGAGGTCTAATCAACATTAGGGGGTCTGATCTGAGGACTGATTAACTTTGGAGGGTCTGATCTGAGGTCTGATTAACATTGGGGGGGTCTGATCTAAGGTTCGAATAACATTGTGGAGTGTGATCTGAGATCTGATGAAGATTGGGATTCTGATCTGAGGTCTGATGAAATATTTTTTTTTTCTTATTTTCCTTCTATAAAGCCTAGGTGTGTATTATGGTCCATTGCGTCTTATAGAGCGAAAAATCTGGTAATCTCCTGTAAAGCTCAGTAGTCTCCTCCATATAGACATGTGCTATGAGAACACTGTAACCCTTGCAGCCGTCCGTCTGCATTTTTCTCCACAGCTTCCTTTCCTTGACTATTTGCTGACCTACTCAAGTTAATGATATACTTACTGATAGTCCAGCGTCATACATTTTCTTACCCTGTCTCCTCTACTCCAGTATCTCAGACTAGTATAGTCCTAGTATAGTTCTAGTATATTTTGTCTTTACTCAAGTCACTCTACAGTAAAGTGATTTAGGAAAGCCAAATTGTTACAGCATTATGCTTATGTGTGACAACAAGATGATGACTGTTTCTAATGATAACCAGCAGAATAGTGACTGTAGTTCTGGAATACAAAACAGGCGTCAAAGGGGTTTTAAGGTCCTATCATATGGATTTCCTGTTGTAGTGTCCTGGAGCAAGGGTACTTTGGACTATGGACATTCGTGGACATTTGCTCTTACTACTACTATGCAAAGCCATCAACTCCTTACTTTATTGCACCTGGAAGGGTTAAATTGCACTGTGATTTAAGCTGGTGTGTGCACTCATACTGTTTCATATTGTTGAACTGCATTTTATATACTTATTATAATATGTTCTGTTTATTTGTACTGTACTCTTATTGCACTATATCTGCACTGCACTGTGGAAAGGGTTAATGCAAAGCCAGCTAATACTGAAAGACTTTGGGACTTTCTGTCTATGCACTGAGAAGATAGAAACCTTCCACAGTTTCTATAAGGGACTATGCAAAGTTTTGAAGGGAAAAACTGATGCACTGACCTTTAGAATATTGGTTTAGCTGTGTTGTTTACATCTCAAGACTTGTTTATGTCTGGGGAAAGGAATTAGCTATTCCCATAGACTTGTATTGAAACTGTATACAAGTCTGTGGCAGACTGAAATTGCCACATTGCATCTATGTGGGCTGTGCTTCTCCACTCTCCCCTCCCACCAGAAGGTTGTAGTTCAGTTAGAAGCTGTATAGAAGGAGAGCAGTTAGAGTCCCTAGTCATCTGCAGATAGGGACCAATGTTTAGTAGAAGAGGCTCTGACAGACTGCACAAGTGACCAGAAGAAAACACTGAGATGGGAATACTGAGCCACAGACTCTGTGCTAAGCCACACACCCTGGGCAACCAGCCTTTGGCCAGGGTACCAGCCTGAAAGAAGGACAGCTGGCCCAGGCCTTTCCTTAACATAAAGCCTCCTTCTGCCAGGGAGGAGACTGGAGAAGCCAGCTCAGTGCCTTGCCTGTATTGTTTTGCACTTGAGTTCATCCAGTAAAGAAGTACACTGGTTAACTGCAGGCCCTGACTCTCTGGACCTATTTACATATTGGGTGCACCACTCCTTGCCATCCCGTGTGAAGAGCAGCAATATGTGGTGACACCTCGACGATGTCAGGAGGACCCAGCGTAGCGTTGGGGCCACCCCAAACCCCGCCACTGCACTGTCCAAAGGATAAGCCATTAATATCTGATTGCTGAGGGTCCAAATACTGCACCACCACCGATCAACTGTTCCAAAGTAGTTCTGGTCCTAGAAGTAAAGCTCAATCCATTGTGTGTATTCAATGGATCTGGTAACTTCATTGGGAGCAGTACACACAATGGACGTAGCTGTAGTTCCGGTGTCATCTACTGCAGAACAGCTGATCATCAGGGAGTGCGGGGTGCTGGACTTCCACAAATCAGATATTGATGGTTTATCCTGATGAAAGCTCATCAATATTAAAAGTCTGGGAAATCTCTTTCACTCAGGATCAATACAAGATAAGTCTTGGTGCCCATTATTATGTCAAACCCAGGATCCTCTGCTGGGTCAGCTCTACCCTGTTGACTACTCAGTTCACTTCATATTTCATCCAGTAACAAAATTCAGATCAGCCCCTTTAAGAACAACCATCACTATTTACAAACATCTGCTTTATTGCATGTGTTAAAAAGGGGGAGGGTTAAATATTTAGGTAATAGAAATGTGTTCAATTAAAATAATAGCAGAATAAACTAATTACAAAATTTCCATTACACGAATCACATCTTTTGTTCTGGAGGAATACATGTAAGAAAAGCTGCAAATAACACATTATGGCTTCAAGTCTAATAAAAGCAACCAATCGATGCAGAAAAAAACTCCCAGGCTCATAAATCACATCTGAAGCTGGAAGCATTTGGAGCTGAACACCTCAGCGAGACCTCGGGATTTATAGGTCTAAGCTTACAGATCTGACATGTTTTATGTTGCAATAAAAATCTTTCGGGATCTACAACCATACCTCCCATCATTTCACCTAGTCTGATAGGGACGCCTTAGGTTCCCCATGGGAAAAGTCCACTTTTTTCTGAAAGGCCCATGTCTTTTAAACATTTTAATATGTAAAATATCACAAAAATATACCACATTTTCAGCACCATATGGTTAACTAACCTAAAATATACAAATATAAGTGTTGAAGCTAAGTCTATTGGTCAGGTCCAGGGACATAACTGGAACTCATAGGGCTCCAGAATTGTCAATAATGGGCCACTTCCTAGTTGAACTCCAGCTGGTCATTTGGCCAACACTTTTTTGTCACCATAAGCCTTCATGCTTAACTTGCCTGAGCAGACATATTGAGAGGAGAGAAAGCTGCTGCCAGATCTGATATAATCCTTTATTGTCCTAAAATCTGCTATGGTAGCTCAGTAGGACACTCATCATACACATAAGGTCAGCTATGCTTTCTTTTGCAGGGGAAAAGATCACATTAAAGGGGTTTTCTGGGGCCTACAAAGCCACCTTTTTTTTTAAACAGATCACACCTTAAGGAGAAAGTTTGTAATATACTTAACATTCTAAAATTACATACTTTGCCTCTCAGGAACCCGGTTATGTGATGCTCCTCTTCTGAAAATCCACCTTCTGCCGAGGTCACGTCCTTTATCAGGTTTCTGGCCAAAGCTATGGATGGGATGTCACTTCTGCTGTGGATGAGGCCAGAACTGCACAGATTAGGTGGATTCAAGAGTTTGCACATGTGCAGGAGGAGATAAATAGTTCTAGCCCCATCTACAGTGGAAGTGACGTCTAGTTAGTCCAGGACGGAAAACTGGTAAAGGAAATTATGTCAGAGAACCTGTATTTACACAAGAGAAGCTTCACATGACATGGTTGCCAGGAGGCCAATCCACACACCTCGGGAACAGAAAGTGTAGTGCCCTGGACCAAGGGTACTTTGGACTATGGACATTTGCCTCCTTTGCTACAATACAAAGCCATCCCCTACTTTATTTTGAACTTGCACTTTGAAGGGTAAATTTGCACTGTGATTTATGCTGTTGTGTGCACTTATACTGTTTCATATTGTTAAACTGCATTTATATGTTAACTCAAACATATCCTACACTATATCTGCACTATGCTGTGGAAAGAGTTAATGCTCAGCCAGCTTTATGACATTCTACCTATGCGAAGTTTTGGAGGCAAAGCTCTATACAAGTCTTTGATAGACAGACATTATAACAATGTATCTGTTTAGGCTGTGCTTCTCCACTCCATCTCGGCCATTGGAAGTTTCTAGTACAGATAGAAACTGTTTATAAGGAGAGCAGTCAGATCCCTTAGCTGTTTACAGATAGGGACAAATGCTTAGTAAGAGAAACTCTGCCACACTGCATGAGTGACCAGATATGGGGAGGCCGAGCCACGGACCACGGGTTACCAACCCATTGACTAGGGCTCTATGTTTATTGTAATATATCATGTTTATTTGAACTGTTATTACCCTATAGCTGCTCTGCACTGTGGAAAGGGTTACTGCACAGCCAACTTTGGGACATTTTACCTATGCAAGGTTTTGGAGGGAAAAACAGACACACTGACCTTCTGACTGTCAGGTTAAACTGTGTTGTTTATGTCTGAAGACTTGTTTATGTCTGAAAAAACTGCTCAGTCATTCCCATAGACTTTCATTGAAACTCTATACAAGTCTATGACGGACTGAAATTGTAACATTGTATTTGTTTAGGCTGTGATTCTCCACCCCACCCTCCCCACTAGAAGGTTCTAGTTCAGCTAGAAACTGTTTATATGGCGAGCAGTTAGATCCCCCAGTTGTCTGCAGATAGGGATCAGTGTTAAGAAGAAGAGACTCTGTCAGACTGCACGAGTGACTACAGAAGAGACTGAGACGAGGATACTGAGCCACAGACTTTAGGTTACCAATCCATTGATCAGGGAGCCAGTCGGACGACTGAGCCACAGACCCAGGCCCACAAGCTTTTGGCCAGAGTATCAGCCTTCTGAGATAGAGAGGGACCGCTAGCTCAAGTCTTTCCTCAGCACAGAACCTTCTTCTGTCTGGGAGGAGACTAGAGAACCCAACTCAATGCCTCGTCTGTATTGTTTTGCACTTGGGTTCCTCCAGTAACAAAGCACACTAATTTACTGCAGACCCTGACTCTTTAGACTTATTTACCATTGGGGTTCACCAGGCCTTATCATCCCCTCGGGAGAGAAGCAACACATGGTGACACCTCAGCTGTGTCCAGGGGACCCAGCGTAGCGTTGGAACAACCCAAAACCCAGCCCCTGCATATATTACAAACTACCTCATAAGGTGTGTTCTGTATAATTAAGATGTGTTTGAGGGACCCACTGGGTCCCAGAAAACCTCTTAATCTGCCATAGGCAGAGTAGCTTAGCACCAGTGAATAAGTGCAGTATATTGCACGTCTTTACACAAACCCTAAGCAATGCTACAGTGCAGCTCACTGGTTAGCCCGGTTGTCTTTCTAGTCCTGGGTTCAAATCTGACCAGAGGAAACATCTGAAACAAGTTTGCATGTTCTTCTTGTGTTTATGTGGGGATGCTCCTGTTACCTCCCACACAACAAAAACATACTGATAGGTTAATCTGAAATTTAGATCCAAGAAATAAAAAAGAAATGGGTAAATTCCTGCTGCATAATATGAAGTCAGTAACTGGATGGATTCTGCAGCTATAAACAGGGTGTGGGACTGCATGCTTTATATAGGTCACATACTCTGTCTTCACACCTAGTATGAGCAGTATATTACCGCTGCTGGTTCATTTACCACTTTTACATATCACTGATCACACACTACTAATTACATGATTTTCTCCCTAGATTCGCTCCACCGTCGGTAGAATACATTTAATGTATATACTGCATCCGTTTCCCATTCCATGAGGTTTTGCACGCCTCCTCAGCTACTTAAGTGAGCGGTTGCTATTAACAGCGTTATTTAAAAAGCCGTATTTGCATCTGTCATTTATCCCCAGAGCATTAATATTAGGGATTACTTTAGTACCATTATATAATTTTAGTACACCTTTTTATGATCTTGTTAATGCATACTAAATGGCCGTGCCTTGTGTTTCCTATAGTTCTATGGTAAAGTGGCAGAATAAAGAAATCAGCATTTATTTTATGCCTTCCATGCATTTCTCTCATCGGGGGTGGAGGAGGGGCGTATACAAAAAACCTGTGGTTTTATACATTAAAAACTGTGCCACAATAAGAAATAGGCAGTATTTTGCATGGGCGTACCATGGGACCCAATCTATAAAAGGGCCCCCACCTACCATGTGCCATTTATAATACTGGTGCCTTTCAGCCCCCTCACAAGCACCAGAATCAAGGTGTGCAGTACCCAAGAGCAGGGGGTATCTGCAAATGGTTTGGTATACAGTGTATTGTATTGTATTGTTACGCATTGTTATGTAATATACCGGTATGTATTGTTATTTGATGTATTGCAACAAGTATAGCTATTTATAGATGGCACAGCCAGGGTTAATAATCCTGGCTCAGCCCTTGTAGGAAGCTAAGTGGTGGCTGGCTCCACCCCTTGCTTGAGGTTGATCTAGAGAAAGTTCAGAGAGGAAGGAAGCAGTGACCTATGCTCCCTCTTCTCAGGCCCAGAAAGCTTCAGAGACTAATAGATCTCTGCAAGATCCACAAAAAGAGAGAAAGAGAGGAAGATAAAAAAAATAACATGTAATCTGCATGGCCAAGCATAGATGTCAGCAAGGTATCCTGCTACTATAGGTATTCAGACTTTGCTGCTGTGAGGGACACCGTTAAGACACCCTTCACACTTGGACACTCCCTGGGGCCAGACATGCATTAAAAACCCTGTATCTCGCACTGGACACTACAGCCATTATTACCAAGGTACAGTTGCCAGTCATAGATTCTCCTGAGAGAGATTTTAGCAAGATGGAGAGCAAAGAGGGCCATAAATCCCATCCTTGCCTAAATCCATACATTGCTATGTGGGAGAGAATTGCACTGTGTACAGTTGGAACTGTGTTTTGTTATCGTTGAATGTACTACAACTCCCATTTTTCACTTGAGTAAAGAGAGACGTTTATTCTTCTACCTCTGACCTGGTGTTCTGACTCTTACACTATGCATCAGTCATTGCACACTACCTGCCTTGCACCTATACAAACACTCAACATCATGGGCACCCTATCTACCATCAGGCAGGAGCCCCAACATCAGGTTGTGAACTGGGGGAAGAAAGGGTGTGCCCTATTTTCACTAGGGAGCAATGCTTTGAGGAATGCCACTGTGATTGACTGTGACCACCAGAGCCACTACAACTACCATCCTCTGCTCCGTCTGCTCCCGAGTCGCTGCAGGTGTGACTGTTACCTTTGCACCCTTTTATAGCTTACACGCCTGGACTTAACATAGCATGATATGGTATGTATGGCACAGGTATGTAAAGCCCAAGAAACATAGAAAGGGGTGTGTCAAGTTTGTATGCCATAAACATACAAAAGTTGCAAATTTTGGTTCAAGTGCCATTTTGTGCACTTTTTAAGGCTTTTTTTTATTTTGAGCCACCCTCGCCACTGTAAAGGTGGCCATGGTTTGGTATGTTCATTTGTTTCCTGTCAGACCTGTCATTGCAAATTTAAAAATAAAAAAGAAAGGCACAAAATCACTCTAGTAGGGAGGGTGGCGCTGAAAAATTGGAGCAACATTGGATTGTACTCATTTTGAGCTAAAAAAAATTTTTTTAAAGTGGTCTTTATTACAAATATGGAGCCTTTTTTCTGTACAGAGCCGAGATGCTCTAGTAGCAGGATCTGAATTTTTTCTCTGCTTAGTCAGACAGCTAGCTGATGGGCTCCTTATCTCTGCTCTCTGACATTATAAACACTTATTATAGCTCAGTTCTTATCTTACTGATAAAAATGCACAAGTGTTTATGACCTCTTAGCAAATTAGAGATGAGGTTTATTAGATGACCAGCACAAAGTGAAAGTAAAAAGTACGATTCAAAGAGCTGGACAAACAGTTAACCCTTTGTGACAGAAAGGCTCAATATTTTAAATAAAGACCAATTTAAAAAAAATGATTTTTTTTTTGTTTTTTTAGCCCAAAATGAGTAAAATGCAATCATAAAAAATTGCATCTGAAGGTACTTTAGCCTTTAGGGCTGCACCAAGTATGAACATTATGTCACTTTTGATAAATTCGCCACACTTTTGGCCAACTCAAAGTCAAAGCAAAACTGACTTCAAAAAGTCCCACCATTTACGGTAACTCTGTTTAAAGCAGAAGGGAGCTGAGCTGCAGTACAACCACTACACAAGGACAGAGCCTTCTGCTTCCTGCTTTGACTGCTGTTATACTTCCAGTGCTGAAGGCTAATGCATACAGCTGATCGATGGGGGCGCAGAGTGTTGAACCAGCAACGATCTGATATTGATGTTCGAGGATAGGTCATCAATATCTAAAAGGTGGACAACCCCTTTAAAAGAGCTAAGTGTTATAAATGCATTGAGTCATTAGGTGTTATTAATTAAAGGGATTCTGTCACCAGGATTTCACTTACTGAGCTGTTAACATCACCACATCAGTCTTACGATTTATATTACAATATACTAGTATTAATGCCCTGTGTCTTGTAATTTGTCTATAAAATTGCTTTTATTAATATGCAAATTACCTAAATAAGGAGAAGAGGGGCTGTCCCTCTGTCCGTTGGAGCCCAGCCGCACTCTTCTCCTTGAGCCCAGCACCGCCCCACTGCTAATTTATTCACTCCTCATCGCCGACCTCATCGTAATCTCGCACATGCGCTGTGGATAGACCTATCAGTGCCCGCGCGGTGTCCTAGCTTTGGCCTCAAAGAACACATTGCGCATGCGCTGACTGGTCTTTCCACGGCGCATGCGCGAGATTACGCCGCACCAGGCATATGAGGTCGGCGATGAGAAGTGAATAAATTAGCAGTGGGGCGGTGCTGGGCTCAAGGAGAAGGGGTGCAGCTGGACAGAGGGACAGCCCCTTGGGCTCCTTATTTAGGTAATTTGGATATTAATAAAAGCGATTTTATAGACAAATTACAAGACACAGGGCAGTAATACTAGTATATTGTAATATAAATCGTGAAGACTGATGTGGTCATGTTAACAGTTCAGTAAGTGAAATCCTGGTGACAGAATCCCTTTAACACAATAAAAAAAATTTTTATTTTGCAACGGGTTTTGATTATTTTGTATTATGTTTTGTTAACTTCCTGGAGATGGCCCTTAGGCCGCGTGAACACAGCCATATGCAATTTTTGTTCTGCAAAAAAATTGATCCTTGAAAAAGGGCTAGCTTCCGTGGGCAATCCATGTTTTTCTTATTCCCATCAATGGAAAGGGTTATTCTCATCCACAAAACTGGACAAGGATAAGACTCTAGGATCATGCGCACAGATCCTTGACAAACTGACACCTACCCTGTGACATCACCAGCTCTACACCAGATAACCTATCCCCTCAGGCTGTCCAGATACCTTCCCAACTTAAGGCTGTATTAGACCTGGAGATAGGCAGATAATAATAAGCGTTTTTACGAATGTTCGTTAGCGATGATCTGCCTGTGTAAAATTGCCTCCGATAACCTGACGAACGCACAAACATTTTTTCATCGGGCAATCGCAATTTTTAAGCAAGCTAAAAAAAGCGTCATTTGCTGACAGCAGATGGCGCCGTCTAATCACGCTCTGCTGCCGGCAAACAATGATTCTGTATGGGGATGAGCGATGGCATTAGTAATCACTGCTCCCCATACTGCGGAGGAGATTTCTGCATGTAATAGCAGCGGTCTCCTTCACCCACGAGCAAGTGATTGTCAGGAAGGAACAATCGAAAAGCTGATCTGCAGATCTAATACAGGCCTTACCCTGTGACATCACCTGCTCTGCCTCAGACAAACTATCCCCTCAGACTGTCCAGATACCTTAAAGGCGCATTACACGGGCCGAGAATCCACCAGATAATCACTAGCGAGCGTTCATAGGAACTCTCATTATCGTTTATCTTGTGGCGTAAAGGTGCCACCGATCACCAGATGAACGAAGCCAAACACTCGTTCATCGGGTAATTAGATTGTTTGTGTAGGCACCTAAATTGTCTTTTGCCGCCAGCAGATCTAATGCCGGGAAAACAACTCTGTATGGGGACGGGTGATAGCATTAGCGATCGCTCCTCCCCATACTGTGGAGGAGATCGCTGCAAATGCTTCCCTCCCGACAATCCCCTGCTGAATTGTCGCGTCTAAAGCGACCTTTACCAGCTTACCCTGTGACATCAGTTCTACTCTAGATAACCCATCCCCTCAGTCCTATCCAGATACCGTACCCACTTACCCTGTGACATCAGTTCTACTCTAGATAACCCATCCCCTCAGTCCTATCCAGATACCGTACCCACTTACCCTGTGACATCACCAGTTCTACTCTAGATAACCCATCCCTCAGTCCTATCCAGATACCGTACCCACTTACCCTGTGACATCACCAGTTCTACTCTAGATAACCCATCCCTCAGTCCTATCCAGATACCGTACCCACTTACCCTGTGACATCACCAGTTCTACCCTAGATAACCCATCCCTCAGTCCTATCCAGATACTGTACCCACTTACCCTGTGACATCACCAGTTCTACTCTAGATAACCCATCCCTCAGTCCTATCCAGATACCGTACCCACTTACCCTGTGACATCACCAGTTCTACCCTAGATGCCCTATGCCCTCACTCTGTGAAATGACTAGGAGTCACCATATACCTCCTCCCCTCCCCCTTTGACATCATCAACCCTACCCTAGATGACTTTACTGTGCCAGAGCCTTTCATCCCTTATCTGAGGCAGTACAATAGACAAGTCATAACTACCTTCGGCATTCAGTTTCACTGTAGGCTGTAAAGTGAGATGTGACGTAAAGCAATAATAATGTGATGTCATCTATGACATCACATCATGTGACCACAGTGGTCATACCGTGTGACAGTATAGATAACACTATCACCAAAGCTGCAGGGACAGACACAGGCCAACATCAGGGGGCCCGAAAAGAATTTCAGTGGTATTTTAAGATTTATTCATTTTCTTTGGTGGAATTTTCTTAGTCTCAGGAAACCCCTTATGTTAAAATCACGAATTTATAAAAGCACAGCAGTATGAGACAAAGTGATAATTGAATTCACATATATAAAATAGAAATTACTTAGCCCGCATTATATTTAAGGCAGATCATCTTCTAGACAATGGATAGTAAGGCGTCAAAATCAAGCTGCCCCTCCTGGACAAACTGAGGTAGTGCAGTTTAGTCACTTTAAAGAGGAGCTGTCACCTCACCTGACATGCCTGTTTTAGTAACAATACTGGGGTATTTATTCCTATGACTCTATGCTGTGCTGTTCCTCTATTACTCCCTCTTGAAGTGTTTGATAGAATTGCCAACAGTTTTTAATAAAAGTCCCATGCCTGGTCCCCTCCTATAGATTATACTTACCTGCTCCCTGGCACCCGCATCGCTCTGGATCCCTGGCTCGTCAGACTTGTTGCAGTCGCCGGCTGCTCAACCGACCCCCCCCAATTGCCGGATGTTTTGATGGGGAGACACAGCGACAGCCGTGCAGACATCCGGAGCGACACCACGGGCGCCTGGGAGCAGTTAAGTATAATGTATACGCGGGGCCTGGGCATTGGGGGGATCTTTTAGAATTTGGATAACCCCTATAAAGGCGTTGTCTGCTTGGAATGATCTTTTTTTTTTTTAGGGATAAAGTAAAATAAGCTGATGACATGGTGTATGACCACTGGAAACCCCAATCCATCAGATTGGAATCCGACAGCAAGTGTTAGGTTCTCCTGCAGTGCCTCCGCAGGAGAAATAAAGCATTACACCAGTTACTGTTGAAATCAATGGGCCATCCATGTCACAGAAGTGCCAGGTCCTCCAGATCAGTCTGTGCT
The DNA here is from genome assembly GCF_905171765.1 of Bufo bufo. Lineage (NCBI taxonomy): Eukaryota > Metazoa > Chordata > Amphibia > Anura > Bufonidae > Bufo > Bufo bufo. The sequence continues at coordinate 192,168,882 of NC_053396.1, read as the reverse complement.
CTGGTTAATTGATGACGGTTATGTTTGGAGGCACCCCTCCCTATTAATGCATAATACCCTAATAGTATATTTGAAATAGGCCGCCCCTTTAAGTGACCAGCTGGACATCTAGAGCAAATAAACAGCCCCATCCCTAATGAGCATTTTCTATCAATTTTTTAAAATCCTGTGAACGTGAAAAAAAATCCAGTATGAGCTGTAATCACACCTGACTGCGGAACACATGGCTGTCCTACATCTGCCACAACGCTTCTACAGTTAGAACCAGCAATGGAGATTTCTTTAAGGGGGAGCAATTTAGGATTTTTTTCATTTTTTTATTGCGTTGCATATTTCATGTAGAACAGCGTCTCCTGTGCACCACAGTTAATCCCTGAATAAATTTCTCTGTGCTTTGCCAAAATGACATACAGGAGGAATTGCCCGGGGCCACAGGCTCATCGACCTTATCTGGAGGAGTCTGTGCCAGGCTGGATGGGGAGCTGCGGGCTGTGGTGGAAACACTGTAATGCCATCTGCAGACTCAGATGAGCTGTAACTGAAAGCTCAGGCCCCTACCCGGAGCCCACAGAGAGCACGGGAAGCATTCTAAATCATAACGCCATTCTGACATAGGAACACTGAGAACAGGAAAATCTGAACATGACGTGACCTTTACGCCGGGCAGAACACATCATCTGCTCATAAAAGTGGCGTGGAAGTAAACATCGTGTAAGATGATCATTACTTTACTCCAAAATGAGGGCAATCAGATAATTTTTAGGATTTACAGGTAATGCTGGATGACGGAGGTGTAGCTATAGGGATGCAGAGGTAGCTGTCAGTCCCAAATTCTGGTGCCTGAGGCTACTTGCAACCGCCCCTAGGGGGAGCTTTCTGCATCTGTGTATATTTTGCATTCACATTATACTTTTGTCGGCGTAACCCGCCAAGAAAGGGGGTGAGAAGAAAGAGTGCAACACGAACCAGTGCAAGGCAGCAGATTGTGAAGCACATGTACCAGACAAGCAAGGCCTCAGAGGTGCCCGGCCAGATTCTCCACTGCACCAAAGAGAGAGGTCCTACCATGGAGAGATGGAGTCCATCACCCACTAGCAGGATCAGTAAGTGCGGCTCCTAAGAGACTGTATAAAGTTAAAGGGGTTGTCCGAGTTCAGAGCTCAACCTGGACATATCCCCTTCTTCCCCCACTCAGCCCCACGGACATTTCATGCTCCGATGCTCTCCCTTGCCCGGTGCTGCATTGTGCAGGGCAAATGCTGTTTGCTTACATTTTTACACTGCTAGGCAGAGGCTTCCGCCTAGCACTGTTGCCGGTGACGTCGCGCAGGGCAAGGGCTTTTTCTACAGATACGGCGACGTACCGGGCTATGCTAGGTGGAGGCTTCCACCTATCAGTGTTCCCAGTGACGTCATCGGCACTAATGGACAATGTTAGCGCTGCCCTAGCCTTAAAACAGATAGGGCAACGCTAAAGCCCACCCATTAGTGCCGACGGAAGCCTCCACCTAGCATAGCCCGGTACATCACCGGATCTGCAAACAAAGCCCTTGCCCTGCACAATTCAGCGCAGGGCAAGGGAGAACATAGGAGCCTGAAATGCTCCGATGCTCATCTCAGTGGGGCCGGAGGGGTGAAGATAGGGATATCTCCGGGTTCAGAGCTAAACCCCTTTAAACTTATTTCACAGAGACTGTAGTTATGGTATACCCACCCTGTTATCAGCACATTCTCTTAAAAAGACTATTGAATACAAATTTACCTGTTGCACAAGTTCAAGAGTTTATCGCTGTACTGCTAAATCCTCATCAGTAAAGCCTGTTACTCAGTTGTCAGAGGCAGTTTGTCGCCATCCACCTGCGTACCTGACACATACACAGACGTGTTTGGCAGTGGGGAAGTCAGGAGGGAGATGAGAGAGATAAAACAGCCAACAGCTATTGAATGTGTATGGGCAGCTTAAAACATGTATGCTGCAAGCTCCCCATGGAGCAGTCAGAATTTGATTCCATGGTAGAGTGAAGGTAAGCATGTGCCGGCACTGTTTGATAGTTGTCACAGTCCCAAATTTGCAGTAACTGTCACTAATTTTCAGAGTCAATCCTGCCAAACTTGGGCTATCCTTGCTGTCCACTGCGTTCAGATAGAGTGTGATATTGTCCGTGAGGAGAATACTCAGGTTGTGGGCCTGATAACACAGACTAAGGCCTCATGCACGTGGCCGTTTTCCTTTTTTTTTCGCGGACCCATTGACTTTCAATGGGTCCGTGGAAAAATCGGAAAATGCACAGTTTTGCAGCCGCATCCATGATCCGTGTTTCCTGTCCGTCAAAAAAATATGACCTGTCCTATTTTTTTGACGGACAACGGTTCACAGACCCATTCAAGTCAATGGGTCCGTGAAAGAACACGGATGCACACAAGATTGGCATCCGCGTCCGTGATCCACGGCCGTAGGTTACTTTCATACAGACGGATCCGAAGATCCATCTGCATAAAAGCTTTTTCAGAGCTGAGTTTTCACTTCGTGAAAACTCATATCCGACAGTATATTCTAACACAGAGGCGTTCCCATAGTGATGGGGACGCTTCTAGTTAGAATATACTACGAACTGTGTACATGACTGCCCCCTGCTGCCTGGCAGCACCCGATCTCTTACAGGGGGCTGTGATCCGCACAATTAACCCCTCAGGTGCTGCACCCCTCAGGTGCTGCTAAGAGATCAGGGGCTGCCAGGCAGCAGGGGGCAGACCCCCCTCCCTCCCCAGTTTTAATTTCATTGGTGGCCAGTGCGGCCCCCCCAGCCCCCCCTCCCTCTATTGTAATATCATTGGTGGCCAGTGTGCGGCCTCCCCCGGCCCCCCTCCCTCCCTTTATTGTATTATCATTGGTGGCCAGTGGGCGGCCCCCCCGGCCCCCCCTCCCTCTATTGTATTATCATTGGTGGCCAGTGTGCGGCCTCCCCCGGCCCCCCCTCCCTCCCTCTATTGTATTATCATTGGTGGCCAGTGTGCGGCCCCCCTGCCCCCCCCTCTATTGTATTAATATCATTGGTGGCCAGTGTGCGGCCTCCCCTTCCCCCCCCCCCCCCCCCCCGATCATTGGTGGCAGCGGAGATTCCGATCGGAGTCCCAGTTTAATCGCTCTGGGGCTCCGATCGGTAACCATGGCAACCAGGACGCTACTGCAGGCCTGGTTGCCATGGTTACTTAGCAATATTACAATATTAGAAGCATCATACTTACCTGCTGCGCTGTCTGTGACCGGCCGGGAGCTCCTCCTACTGGTAAGTGACAGATCATTAAGCAATGCGCCGCACAGACCTGTCACTTACCAGTAGGAGGAGCTCCCGGCCGGTCACAGACAGCGCAGCAGGTAAGTATGATGCTTCTAATATTGTAATATTGCTAAGTAACCATGGCAACCAGGCCTGCAGTAGCGTCCTGGTTGCCATGGCTACCGATCAGAGCCCCAGCGATTAAACTGGGACTCCGATCGGAACTCTCCGCTGCCACCAATGATCGGAAGGGGGGGGAGAGGGGAGGCCCACACTGGCCACCAATGATATTACAATAGAGGGAGGGGGGGCCGCACACTGGCCACCAATGATAATACAATAAAGGGAGGGGGGTGGGGGAGGCCGCACACTGGCCACCAGTGATATTACAATAGAGGGAGGGGGGGCGGGGGGGGGCCGCACACTGGCCACCAATGATAATACAATAGAGGGAGGGAGGGGGGGCCGGGGGTGGGGGCCGCACACTGGCCACCAATGATATTCAAACTGGGGAGGGAGGGGGGTCTGCCCCCTGCTGCCTGGCCGCCCCTGATCTCTTACAGGGGGCTATGATATGCACAATTAACCCCTCAGGTGCAGCACCTGAGGGGTTAATTGTGCGGATCACAGCCCCCTGTAAGAGATCGGGTGCTGCCAGGCAGCAGGGGGCAGTCATGTACACAGTTCGTAGTATATTCTAACTAGAAGCGTCCCCATCACTATGGGAACGCCTCTGTGTTAGAATATACTGTCGGATATGAGTTTCACAATCTAACTCATATCCAACAGTATATTCTAACATAGAGGCGTTCCCATGGTGATGGGGACGCTTCAAGTTAAAATATACCATCGGATTGGAGAAAACTCCGATCCGATGGTATAATAGGGACTCCTTTACATTGAAAGTCAATGGGGGACGGATCCGTTTGAAATTGCACCATATTGTGTCAACGTCAAACGGATCCGTCCCCATTGACTTGCATTGTAATTCAGGACGGATCCGTTTGGCTCCGCACACGGCCAGGCGTGGATCCTCCAAAAATCAAGGAAGACCCACGGACGAAAAAACGGTCACGGATCACGGACCAACGGTACCCCGTTTTGCGGCCCGTGAAAAAATACGGTCGTGTGCATGAGGCCTAAGCCTTAGCCTTCCTCCCTGGCTTTGTATCCTTGGAGTTTTGCACCTTGCCTTAGGAACTGCAGAAATTTTCGATAACTGTGCCCCTGTCAGGTGGAAATGTGTAGCAGAGGAATTGTTCCTCAACGAAATATATCATATATATATTGTAAGGGATCGCCTCTTATTCGGGGGTCATTCTCACAGATACGACTTTAGGACACCAGGTTTCAGGTCCAAACAGTGCATTTATTTTACACTCCAACCAATATAGGTCATCATGAAGTCGCAGCTTCACCTAACACATGTGACATCCACATAAAATAACAAACACTTGCCCGGCTAGGCTCTAACTAACACAGAGTTTCCTGACTCACCTAGGTCACAGTTCACACCCTGTGAACTCATGCGGCTTTGTCAGCCAATGTCCCATAGCCTCCTGGCTGTACAGAGCACAGTATGCCCACTGTCTCTAGTTCACTGTTTCTTGTGGGGGATTGGGGATCAGTAGTCCCCCCAACTCCAGGCTATCTCCCAGCCTTGTGGTCCCTCAGCCTTGCCCAGCTGAGACCACACAGACAGAGCCGTCCCAGGCCTCTGCTGCACACAGACTCTCCAGAGTGAGCCACACCCAAGATCCAGTAGCAGGATTAAATAGGATCCCGGGACATGAGCATGTCTCAAGTCCCGGACTGGAACCTGGGGAAACAACACCTCAATGTTTACATTGCCACAATATATAGCAGATTTTGGACATGATCATTTGCATATATTTTCCCCAGAAATCAAGAGGAGTGTTGTCTAGCCTATAATTGTCGTGACGTACAGTATATTAACTGGTCTCCATAATAGAAATAGTATCCACCTAGGGGTTCCCTTTGAAAATATATTCTCAATTGTCCTGGAAGAGCAAGTTGCAGATATGAAGATGGCTTAGCTATTTTTTAGATTTGAAGATGTGCACTTCCCTCTTGTGTGTTATGCCTCTTGCTACTAAAGGAAACAGTGAGTTATTTGTTCATTTGCATGCTAATACCAAGGCCACTCCACCTTTCACCACCCATGACATGGTACACCCCCTCTTGAAATACTGCTCCCATCAACCCAAGTGCAGCCCCCTTGTCACTACACTAACCCTAGGAGTGAGGAAGATCTGGTAGAGAGAAGCCTGGCACTGTGACTATCACCTACCTCCTGACCACTACTACTACCACCATCCTCTCCTGAATTGCTGCAGGCAGTTCCCAGTAATTTCAATGGCTAAACACTGTGGACAGCCCACCTTACAAGTTACTGAAAACTAATGGCACTGAGGGCGGTGTAGCTGAAAAAACATGCCTTGAACATGACTCTGCTGTGCTCTGATTAGGTGCAATCACCCTGAAACAGCTGTCTGCAGATGAGATGCTGGCTTAGTTATTACCCAAGTCATGTCTCAAGACTGTTTAAAAGGTCGAACATTGACTTACAAGATAGTTACCTTACATATTGTGGCATTAGAGGCAGAGATTGCTAAGAACTGATTTGCATACCCTCTTCCCAGAATTCCAGAGGAGCATTGCCTGACCTATAAGACTCCTGATGCCAATTAGGGACTCGTCATAAGGAAGTATAGTATCCCCAAATTCTAACCTAGGCCTCTCGCTCAGTTAAGTCAGTGTTTAAAAGGTCAAACATTGACTTATAGGATAGCTACCTTGCATCTGGTGGCCTTAGAGGCAGAGTTTGCTAAGGGCTTATTTGCATATCCTTTTCCCAGAATTCCAGAGAAGCATTGCCTGCTCTATAAGACTCCTCACACTGGTTAGGTGCTCTCCATAAGGAGATATAGTATCCCCCAAACTATAGACTTTAATGTAACCTGTCTGCAAAAACACAAAACCAAAATACCCTAAAAAGCGTCATGAAGAATGCCCAAAAAACTTGTATGCAACCAGCCTTATGGAAGCCGAGGCAACAACTGTGATACGGCAGCTTTACCGTCTCCCACCTGATGTCAGAGACGTTGCTTTGTCTGGATATCAATCTCCCTATTTATAGAGCCTCTCGGAGATGCAACTCTTCTTTTACTCTTATGAATGGACGTTCCCACAACGTCCTGTATCGATTGTCAGACATCCGCCTTCCTGCGCCGGCACCACCGCTATTGTATTATTAGTTCTCTGCTCGCACGTGACTCCATTTCTCCTGGTCTCTGACTCATGCTGGGCTTGAGGGACTTGTACTATATGACAGTGATGCTGACCTTGATTAACATTGCTTGCCGGTGACCTGAGCTTGGGGACTAGCCCTAGCTGACCCCATTCTTCCGATCCAAAATACTCGGTGATCAGTGGGGTCCCTGGGGAAGATATACAGTTCTGTAAAACGTGGAAGAGAATCTCTGTTACAATTGCATCCCGCTCAACAGGTTCCGTTCATTTCTAGTGTTTGACATTACTGAAGAGCTATTCCAGGAGGTCCCTAAAGGTTGTAGACACAAGTGCAGCATTGCTTACCGACCCCTCAGAGCAGGTTATGAAATTCTCTTTATTTATTAACTGTCCTACCACAATTCAATGTTTTTTGGGCTCAATTCACTACGTTCTTCCCGTTTTGTGAATATAATGAAAAATCTACAGTGAAGACTGACATCTACGGAAAGTAGCTGGAGACGTACTGGGGGGGGAAGGTTAAAAAGTGCACCCCTAGAGATGAGCGAAGTTTAGAAAACTTCGATTTGGCTGCTTCACCGAATTTCTTCAAATTACTTTGTCACAAAAGTGCATTTCTTTGTAAGTGGCGGGTGCAATGACGGGGAACTGCAATTTCGCCGACCCCCCCATCATTGAACCCCTCAGATGCCACATTCATCGCTGATCGCGGCATCTAAGATAAAAAATTAGGGCTTTCAGGGGTTAATCGTTGCTAAGATAACACTCACCTTATCCATTTGAGCGCGAGGAGGCTGCCGCGACCATCTTGATTGAAGATCCCGCGTGAAATCTTGCGCAGAGCGTGATGACATCATCACTCTGGCCAACGTGGTGACATCATACATCACCAAGCACAAGAATTTGTGCAGGATCCTCAATCAAGATGGCCACAGTGCCCTCTTCGTGCTCAAATGGAGGTGGTGAGTATGATTTATTTTTACCGCCATTTTACGGAAAATTGGATCAGTTACCACGATGCACAAGGAAATTCAGCTTCGCAGCTAATAAAATTTTCCCTGAAGTTCGGATCAAAGTCCACTTCGGATACTTTGATACACTCAATACTATGCACCACGTTGAAGGCCTGTGATCAGCTGGGAAGCAAAACCATCACAGAAGTTGCCAACTGGGATCTGATGTAGATGGTGGTTGGATAATTTAAAGGGATACTGCAGTGGAGACAATGGAACTTATTTTGCCTGATCAGAAAGGGCAGAATCCTTCTACAGCAAGTTGCCTCCCTTCATGAATAGGTCTGAAATGAGAAGAACTGGGAGACAATATGGACGTTTTTTAATTTTCACTGTTCATGGGGTCATATAGGGTACTACAGGATGCAATATGAGGATCTTATGGCACAGTTTTTTCCTATTTTTATGTTTATGTAGCTCATAGGCTGAACTTTGGTATTGCCTTAGTATTTCTTAAATGTTCATGAAGGCAAACCACTGATGTTCTCTGGTCTCAGATACTGGAGAAGTGCTTGCCACAAATGTTTCAGGCATAGATGCCCCTAGAACATCATGAGTGCCAGCCACAGATGCCCTCAAAATACTAAGGACATCCCCAAAGACATATGTCTGCCATAGATACCCCCCAATGTATTCCAGCTGCCTCCAGTGTCTGCCCCTTCGGTAAGCAGGTGCCTGGTCTATGTGAGCATACCCTGCCATATAGTCATGGCTCATTCCCCTGCCCATGTATGCCAGCCCGAACCCATCATCCTGATCTGCCAGTCACTGGTGGGCAGCTGACTAAAAATTGTGATTGCCCATTTTCCCACCTGAAGTACACTCTTCTTCTGTTCATACATGTAACATATAACCTAGGTCACTCATACAGTCTTTTTCGACTCCTGTTTACCTCGTCTAACCCCACAGTGCACAGCTTTAACCCTTTCACAGTCTGGCATAAGTGGCACAGAATCACAATACCTTCTTGATACGACATGGAGAGTTTGGAGGTAGATCCTCCGTGCTGTAATCCTCATAGACATAGCTAACCCGCAGGAAACTGAAACACAAATTCTTCATGACTTGTTTCTTCTCGGTTCCTTGCATGGTGTCCTATTCTGCTAGTGCCACCTTGCCATGAGTTATTTGCCTTTACTTGTCTTTTCCCCAGGCCATCTGATACCAGTCTGCACTGATCAATGCATGTACCCTCATAGTCTGCGCCTATGTCCCCTGGCATTCCCTCTAATGGGCAACAACAAATATGAAAGAGTTAAGTGGTCAATATAATGAAGACCCCATACACAAAGGCTGCATTCACCACATATACATTACCTATGTGTGGCCCATCTCAATAGGTTGCAGTTGCAAGAAAAAGTAAGTGAACCCTTTGGAAAGACCTGGCTTTCTGCACTGATTGCTAATAACATGTGATCTAAGACGCAATTCTAGACAAATGTGATGTAACAAAACTAATATCACACAAACTGTTGTGCTGGTCATGTCTTTTATTGAGCACATTGAGTACGCATCCACAGTGCAGGGAAAAAGTAAGTGAACCCTTGAATTTATGAACCTATACATCACCCATTAGCAGCAATCACCTCCACCAAGCGTTTCCTGTAGCTGCAAATAAGATGTGCACCATATTGAGGAGGAATTTGAGGGTGTTTCAGTTCATTAATATTTCTGGGATATCTTGCAGCCTTCTTCAGGTCATGCCAAACCATCTCAATAGGATTAAAGTCAAGACTCTGAATCAGCCATTTGCAACGTGCCGCCCCTCAGGGCCGATCATCTTTCAGGTTTATCAGAAGTGGTGTGGTGCGGCCTTAAGAATTGGTGTGCGTGTCGCGGTCCTCCTACCTGGATACCGTCAATCCCCAGGGCTAGGCTCCGAAGCAATAAAGGGAAGAGTAATGGTGGAGGTGGAGAAATAGTCGCGTCCAGACATTTATAAAGTTCAACAGTTTTATTTGAATCAACTTGCATCTGTACAAGTAGTGTTTCTCCTGGTTCCAGCAGGTTTTGGCATAAACTGGAAGGCAAACTAAAATATTCAGCTTTATCTCTCTGCTGTGCTAAACTCGACTTTAGTCTGGTTGCTGTACTTTAGGACTGCTTTGGTACCTTGAACCCCTCGCAACACTCTGTCGATTAATCTGTAAGGAGTCAGGAGGATTTTCATCTCCTTCCAACTCTAGACTAGACTAAGACTGACTGAAAACTTCCTGCAGCCCCTCCCTTGGTAGGAAACGGGACTGGCCCATTTCTGCCCAAAAGGGGTAAAATGAAATGGTAAGTTCCATTCTATCTTAAGATCTCTCTGCCATATACGCTGCCACCTGCTGGTGAACCAGGCATATAACGTATAATGCAACAAATAACTAATAATTAATAAATAATTAATGTACCGTGTAAGAGGGCCTGGAATAAATACACAGATGACATTATAGTTAGAACATTAGAGACAGTAGCAGGGTGTAGGAATGGTAATATCACTCTGGGGTATTACACATTCCTAAACACAGACTTTTTCTATCATTCTTTAGTTGTTTTACTTGTTCGCTTTGGGTCATTGTCTTGTTGCATCACCCAACATTTCTTCAGCTTGAGGTCATTTTTCTCCTGTAAAATGTTTCCATACACTTCAGAATTGATTGTGCCCTTGGTGATCACAAGACATCCAGACTCCAAACCATGATGCTTCCTCCACCATGCTTCACGGTTATGATGAGGTGTGGGTGTTTGGTGTTTTTACCTCCAAACGTAGGGGGAATCTATCACAATGGAAGTTTTTGAAGTGAGTTGGTGAAAGGTGAGCCAAATTTCTCAAAAGTGGTATGGTGTTTGTTAAATTTGGTGCATATATCCATTGCTATGTTTCCACCTAGTGTCCAAACTGTGCTATGTTATGGTATTTTGTACATGCAGCAGGACCTTTTGATCACATAACCATACTGGAGGGTCTTTGGGACAGAAAAAGAGCAGGGCCAGTGTACATGTATCACCCAGGAGTGATGTTACTATTCTTTCACCACGCTACTGTCTTTTATTGCATTCTTTGTCATTCTGTGTACTTATTTCCAGGTCCTTCACAAGTGTGCATTGATTTTACTATCTTGTAACTGTTGTGTTTATGCAATATGCCTGGTTCACCAGCAGTTGGCAGCGTATCTGGCAGAGAGAGAGACACACAGATACTTAGATAGAATGGAACTCACCATTCCATTCTCCCCCCCCCTTTGGGCAGAAGTGGGCTAGTCCTGCTTCCTACCAGAAGGGAGGGGCAGCAGTGCTAGTTTATTCTAGTCTAGGCTAGACAGTGAAGTGTAAGTCTGGACACGGTCACAGCCAGACGTGCCTATAACAGCCAATGCAGGCTAAGCTATGCTTGTCATGGAATCAGATGTATGGAAGATATAGCAACCAGGGGAAAGTGTTCTTTGGCTGGTGCAGGAGCCACGAAAGGGAAGTAGCTTGTAGAGCACCAGGACTCCATGCTAATTTACTGTACTGAGTGTCAGAAGGGGGATAACAATCGAAGGCAGAGCAATCCAAGGATACCAGAACCGACCAAAAGTTCAGTAACCAGACCCAAGCAGAGTTTAGCACAGCAGAGAGAAAGAAAGCAGAGTTATTAAGCAAGCCTGTCAGCCCAGTAGAGATAGAGAGAAAGCAGAGTTACCAAGTTTACCTGCCAGTTTATGCCAAAACCTTCCGGAAACAAGAGAAAGCCTGAATGTAATAAAAAGCCTGAATATTGTCTGGATGCAAGTTGATTAGTGTTGATCGAGCACCATAGTGCTCGGGGGCTCGGGCCGAACACACCGAGCACAATGGAAGTCAATGGGAGAACCCGAGCATTAAACCAGGCACCCCCTGCTCTGAAGAGGGGAGGGTGCCTGGTTCATAGGAAAAGATCAAAAATTAACTAAAGTGTATGGAGGGGCTGACGAAGAGGAAATCTCCTCTACTCTCCTAGCCGAGGTTATGGCCACTAAGAAAGCTTAATCGGAATTGACTAAGAACCTTAATCGGAATTTACTCAAATGGTTGAAACGGAATCTAAGATCGGCTAGAGAGTACAATATTTTAATCCCACGGAGAGACTAAGGCCCCTTGCACACGACCGTATGCCCTCCGAGATGTACGGTCCGTGAGCGGGCCATATGTCCCGAAGCAGCATTGATCGTGCGCACGGGAGCACACAGCATCATAGATTACAATGATGCTGTAGACGTCAGGCCGCCCGCGGGACTATTGTCCCGCACTCATAAGATCTAGTGTTGGTCGAGCACCAAAGTGCTCGAGTACAATGGAAGTCAATGGGAGAACCCGAGCATTAAACCAGGCACCCCCTGCTCTGAAGAGAGGAGGGTGCCTGGTTAATAGGAAAAGGTCAAAAATTGATGAAAACACAGTCGAAATGGTTCTGGAACAGCATGGGGAGGATGTCTGGATGCATCTTGGACTCCCAGATCGCTGCTGGGAACGATGTTGTCCGAGTAGTACGCCACTTTTACAGACTGACAATAATACGCACAAAACCAAATATAAAATCGATTTTAGAGGAAAAATTGATAGGAAACATTCTTTCCTGTATATTTACTTTAAAATAAAATTACAAGGAAGAGGCACTCCGATACAACCTGTATATCACATAAAGGAGGGCCTCATTCACATTGTGGTACAATTGTTCAAGTAGTGGGACTCCTACAGTCATAAAGCTTATGCACTAAGTGAAAGGGCTGCCAAAAAATTACAAGGAACCGGCACTCCAATACACCCTTTATTACACATAAAGGAGGGCATCATACACAGCGTTGAAAAATTATGATTGATGGCCTGCTGGTGACCCTCAAAAACATTTGGAGCAAGCGCCTGCTGATCTGACCATCTAAAACATTATGGGCGAGGGCCTGCTGCCGCTTTGGTTAATCTAGATAACCTGGGGCCGATCGCACGTCCCCGTGACGGCGACAATCCATTCGGATGTTTGCCCTATCAACTTTCAATGTTATTTTCAGCGCCAACCCCGGTGACCACTGGTAAGGGGGAATCAGTGTTCAATTCCGGAGAGGGAGCCTAAGAAATGGCTACGGCTACCACTTCCAAGCAAGGCCAAATGCGTGCAAATTACCTATTAGGTATAATTAGGTGAGGGCCTGCAGGTGAGCTGACCCTGTAAAAGATTTTAGGTGCAGGCCTGCAGGTGAGCTGACCCTGTAAAAGATTTTAGGTGTAGGCCTGCAGGTGAGCTGAACCTGTAAAAGATTTTAGGTGCCCGTCTGCAGGTGAGATGACCCTGTAACAGATTTTAGGTGCGGGCCTGCTGGTGAGCTGACCCTGTAAAATATTGTAGGTGAGAGCCTGCTGGTGAGCTGACCCTGTAAAAAATTATATGCAAGGGCCTGCTGGTGAGCTGACCCTCTAAAAGGTTGTAGGTGAGGGCCTGCAGGTGAGCTGACCCTCTAAAACATTATATGCAAGGGCCTTCAGGTGAGCTGACCCTGTAAAAGATTGTAGGTGAAGGCCTGCTGGTGAGCTGACCCTCTAAAAAATTATATGCGACGGCCTGCTGGTGAGCTGACCCTCTAAAAGATTTATGGTGCGGGCCTGCTGGTGAGCTGACCCTGTAAAAGATTTATGGTGCGGCCTGCTGGTGAGCTGACCCTGTAAAAGATTGTAGGTGAGGGCCTGCAGGTGAGCTGACCCTCTAAAAGGTTGTAGGTGAGGGCCTGCAGGTGAGCTGACCCTGTAAAAAATTATATGCGAGGGCCTTCAGGTGAGCTGACCCTCTAAAAGATTGTAGGTGAAGGCCTGCTGGTGAGCTGACCCTGTAAAAGATTGCAGGTGAGGGCCTGCTGGTGAGCTGACCCTCTAAAAAATTATATGCGAGGGCCTTCAGGTGAGCTGACCCTGTAAAAGATTGTAGGTGAAGCCCTGCTGGTGAGCTGACCCTGTAAAAGATTTTAGGTGAGGGCCTGCTGGTGAGCTGACCCTTGTTGATAATAGCGTTATCACTGCTCACCATCTGTGTTGATTCCTCAAAGTTTCTTAAAACCTCACAGAGGTCAGACATCCATGCCCACTCCTCGCTTGTGAATAGCGGAAGCTGACTGGAAAGGCGATAACCATGTTGCAGCTGGTATTCCACTACTGCCCTCTGCTGCTCACAAAGCCTGGCCAACATGTGGAACGTCGAGTTCCAGCGCGTGCTCACGTTGGACAACAGCCAGTGAGCTGGCAATTTCAAGCGCTGCTGCAGAGTTGACAGACCGGCTGAAGCTGTAGATGACTTGCGGAAATGAGCACACATGCCGCGCCCCTTCATCAGTAGCTCAGGCAAATTGGGGTAGGTTTTGAGAAACCGCTGAACCACAAAGTTTAAGACGTGGGCTAGGCATCGGATGTGTGTGAGCTTGCCAAGCTCCAAAGCCGCCACCAAGTTACGGCCATTATCAGATACAACCATGCCTGGTTCTAGGTTGAGTGGCGAGAGCCACAGCTCAGTCTGGTCTCTTATCCCCTGCCACAGCTCTGCGACCGTGTTCTGTTTGTCCCCTAAGCATATCAGCTTCCCCACTGCAGTGCTAAACTGCTTCCAGCTACCGACTGATCACTGACTGGTGCTGCACGCAGATAATTCGGAGGTGGAAGTGGAGGAGGAGAAGTGGGGGTTGGAGCCACTAACGTAGGTGCTGGTGGAAACCCTGATCGACGTATGGCCCGTAGGGATCAATCTATGGCGTCAGTAGCACCTGTGCCATCCCAGGGTACGACTCGCTCCCGGCCTCCACAACATTCACCCAGTGTGACGTCAGGGAAATGTAGCATCCCTGGCCGAATGCACTTGTCCATTTGTCCATGGTTAAGTGGACCTTCCCAGAAACTGCGTTGGTCAGGGCATGTGTGATGTTACGAGACACATGTTGGTGTAAGGCGGGTAAGGCACATCTTGAAAAATAGTGGCGGCTGGGGACTGCGTAACGCGGGACGGCCATCGACATGATGCTGCGTAAGGCCTCAGTGTCCACAAGCCTACATGGCAACATTTCCAGGGCCAGTAATTTGGAAAGCTGTGCATTTAGTGCTATGGCCTGTGGGTGGGCGGCTGGGTATTTGCGCTTGCGTTTAAATGTCTGGGGTAAGGACATTTGAACGCTGCGCTGGGACACGGAAGTGGATGTGGTCGCTGATGGTGCTTGCAAAGGTCCAGGTGCAGGGCGGGAGGCATCCGGGCCTGCGCCTTCGACAGGGGATTGGCCAGCACGTGACACAAGAGAAGAGAAGGCAGTGACCCGCAGACACAGATTGTGGACTGATGCCATGTGGCGGATCATGCTGGTGGTGGTAAGGTTGCTAGTGTTCACGCGCCTGCTCATTTTTGTATAGCACAGGTTGCAAATTACAATTCTTTTGTCGTCCGCACTTTCCTCAAAAAGCGCCATACTGCGGAACACCTACCCCTTGGCAAGGGAGATTTCCGCAAGGGGATGCTCCGTGGAACAATTGCGGGCCTGTTTGGTGTGGCCCGCCTTCCCCTTTTGCCACCCCACTGCCTCTTCCAGCCTGTTGCGGTGCTGCAGATCCCTCCCCTGTTCTGGTTCTGGCCAAGCTGCCAGTTCGGTTGATGTACTGCTCCAAATTAATTAATGTACGTGCACGGAGAGATCAAATCTGAGACAACTCACAGTACGGAGTTAAAACAGAATCTCTGGTTTATTTCTGAAAACAGCATAGGTTTTACGACATAAAGAAGTGGGGGGGGGGTGAAAGATAGAGTATATCTTTTCTATTGGCTACGAACACTATACTTTTCTGTAACCTTGACGGCCAGAGTAAATTCCTCCCCCCTCCCCCCTTGCTCGTGGGAGAAACCGTTACTTCTTTCTTTGTAACTGCTTGCTTGAGCTGAACGGAAACCTCTTTGTAACTGCTTGCTTGAGCTGAACGGAAACCACAAAGAAACACATGATAAAACACAAAGTAAGATTCTAGTTTATAGGTGTTGGCTGAATGCCTGGCCGCCATCTTAGCTAAACATAGTCCTCAACAAGCAAGTATCCATTTTGTATCAATAGTCCATAACAGTCCCCCCTTGGAAACTTGATTGTAGACTTTTCCTTCGCCTAGCGAATCCCCTGGGCATACCATTCGTATCCTCTTCACCCGCAGTGGCGACAACCTACCCCTTATAGGTAGGCTCCCGGTTGCTCGGACTTGTGGTAATACCCTGGGATTCATCTCACCCTATCTCAGCCAGGCATCATTGTGAGGAGGGGGAGCTGTGTTGAACGATGTTTCCTTCTGTCCTTCCTCATCGTAGAGGAGCATAATAGGTCGTTCATCAGTTTTCTTCATTCTTTTTGAAAAGCGGGTCACACAAATAAGAACGAGCTTAATCACTACATATATCACCAATATTATTAGGGCTACCTGTAATATTACTTGGACAATTCCCATGAGCCAACCCCCAATACCTTTGAACCAGTTATTGGGGTTAAGGGAAGAGAAGGTATCAGACCACCATGTATCTTTATCAGCTTTATGTGCATCCAGCCATTTATCTCTTAAATCCGCCATCTTCTCTATATCCACCTTAACTTGCAAATTACCCTGCGGGTCTATGTAATGGCAACAAGAGGGTCCCACAATCTGGCACATACCTCCATCTTTAGCTGTAACATAATCTAGAACTAATGTGTGTTGGTTGGTGACGATGATTAACTGGTTTTGCACAATGTTTGAGGTATTCATAAGTCTCATCACCTCCCATATTTGGTCATCCAGGTAGTCTGTTGCTACTACCAGATGATCCCACATCTGCATTATCATGGGATATATGAAGATGGAACTAACAATTTTGTTGGTAATGCTCATCTCTACTACATGTGGCTTGCCATTTGGTCTGGGTGTGTTATCTTTGGCCCTACGATACAAGGTGTGTTTAGGTACTGCATTTATGTCAATTTCAGAGTGTGGTACTATAAAGGTAGCAGGAGTAAGCCTGGCGATGGTGCACAGTCCTGTGACATTCTCGGATAACCATTTGTATGCTTTGTGTCCACAAACTAAGTATATGTCGTCTGGAACTGCTACTGCTGTGCCATTGAATAATCGGGTAATTAGTTTGGCTAATTGTGTCCCTTTCGCCAACTCATATCCTTTTGACTGACTTTCGGTGTCGTTAGCTAATATACCTGTCCGGAGATCCTGTACAGTACGGTTGTTACAGGGCAGATCCTTCCCGTTCTCAGCATCTACACCAATACACTGCACGTGGCTGTCCGTTTTTGAATCATTGCAACTTGAGTGTATGTGTGGACTAAATGTCATACCTTTGGTTTGTACTTGGAGACAATAACAGTGTGTCCAGCTAGGAAAACATGTGACATTAGCCCAGTGTCCCTCTTGCCAAGGAGTAGAGCTATAATCTACCGAGGGTCCTGATCTGTTTATCATGAGCCATGGGGCATCTGCCCACCCTGCAACAGGTAAGGCTACTTCCCTGTCCTTGTTTGTACTGGATTTAACTTGGTGTATACTAGTGAGAAAGATGGTAGAATTAGACAGGTCAATCAGTTCAGAAAGGTCCAGGAGTATTGCAAAATAAGGCATACTGGTTGAACTCACGGGACTGTGGGTACAGATCCAACAATCTCTCAGAGTTTCAGTCTCCTTCAACCCCTGGACTAAAATTTGATGGTGCCGTATCAGTGAATTGTCCCATTCATCACCCAGTGGCGTGAATACTGCAGATATGCCCACTGTCAAAGTCATGATCAGTATGTGAATCCTCATGGCTTATGGTTCCTGGGACGGTGGGACAGCCTTCACTCTTTTACAATGTGAAGCGTGGATCCAGGTGGGTCTCCCTTCGAGTTTCACAGAGGTTGGGGTGGTCAGCAACACCTGGTAAGGTCCCTCGTATCGTGGTTCGAGGGTGCTTCTGACGTGTTTCTTGACCACCACCCACTCTCCAGGTTTGAGAGTGTGGCTTCCCTCCAGGGAGTTAGGATCTGGAATGGAAGAGAAAACTTGTGCATGTATATTAGACAATTGCTTGCTCAAGGCTATCACATATTTTGCAACAGATTCATAATGCATTTGTAACTGTTGTGGGAAATACTGTCCCATTCTTGGCCCTGTTCCAAATAAGATCTCATATGGGGTTAGTTTGTGTGGGGGCCTTGGTGTATGCCTAACTGAAAAGAGGGTTATAGGCAAACACTGAATCCAATTAAGCCCTGTCTCCCTGGTCATCTTCAGCATTTTAGATTTTAACACCCCGTTCAATCTTTCGACTTTGCCGCTGCTTTGGGGCCTGTATGGGGTATGATACGCCAGGTGTGACCCTACCATCTTCCAGACCTCTTGGGTTAGACTAGCAGTGAATGCTGGGCCCTGATCACTCTCAATGACCTCAGGTACTCCGAACCTACAGACAAGCTCCTGCATCAGTTTTTTTGCAGTAGTGGTTGCTGTCTGGTTTCGGACGGGGTAGGCTTCTGGCCACCCAGAGAACAAGTCTATCACTACTAGCACATATTGAAACCCTTGGCACATTGGCA
Source organism: Bufo bufo (assembly GCF_905171765.1). NCBI lineage: Eukaryota > Metazoa > Chordata > Amphibia > Anura > Bufonidae > Bufo > Bufo bufo. The sequence continues at coordinate 192,150,759 of NC_053396.1, read as the reverse complement.
TCTGGATATGATCGATTTGTATCCTCTGAAAGGGATATAAGGCTTTCGGGAGACATTTTCTGGGAGTGGGCTCGGTTCTGCCGGGGTTACACTCTGCACAGATGAGACACGCTTGAGTATGTCTCACCAGGACAGGGGTTATCCCTGGGGCCACCCATATTTTGTCAATTAGTTCTTTCATGATGGTTTTGGATTGGTGGGTGGGCCCATGGGCCACTGAGGCTATTAGGGGATAAAGAGCTCTGGGTAGGCAGACTCTCTTTCCTTGTGTCCAGAGTCCAGATTCTTCTTCGAGGGCTGATTCTTTCAGCCAGATTTCCTTTTCCCTGGGAGTGGCCTGTTTCTGCATTTGTTTCAGTAGGTCCCATGTGATTTCTTCTTGTTCCAGGTCTTCCTGTGTTATCATAATCTGGTCTGACTGGACTCTTTCCTCTTTCACTGCTGCTTCCTTGGCCGCTTGGTCAGCTAGGGCGTTTCCTCTGGCCTCAGGGGTGTCAGCTCGAGTATGGGCCTTTACTTTGATCACTGCCACTTGGTTGGGCAGGAGCACTGCTGCCATTAGGGCTGCTACTGCTGCAGCATTCTTAATCGGGGTTCCTGCAGCTGTGATGTAATCCCGGGCCTTCCATATTAGTCCAAAGTCATGAACCACTCCAAAGGCATATCTAGAATCTGTGTAGATATTGGCGGTAGAGTCTTTTGCCATGAGGCAGGCTTCAGTGAGGGCAATGAGTTCAGCTTCTTGTGCTGACTGGTCTGGGCGCAATTGTCTTGCACACAGCACTTCATGTTCACTTGTGACTGCCATGCCTGTATGGAACTTCCCCTTGTCATCGGCGTACCTTGAGCCGTCCACAAAGAGAATCCAATGAGGGTTTGTCAGAGGAGTGTCTTGGACTGATGGTGGTGTCCCTACTTCAGCTTCCATCATTGTGATGCAATCATGTTCTTGTTCCTTGTAAAGAGAGTCGGTTGAGGCCCATAGTTCTTCTTCCTGAAGATCCTCTTCAGCATGTAGATCAATAAAATCTTCAGAATCTCCATTATACTCCCCCCTTGGAAGAGGAAGGAGTGCAGCAGGATTGAGGATGTGGCACCTCTGAATGGTGACATTATCTGGCAGAAGCAAACTACACTGAAGCCGGAGGTGGCGCTGTGCAGTGAGGTGTTTAGGTTGAGTCTGCTGGAGGATGGCAGAAATGTCATGGGGAGCCAGAATAGTGAGGGGATGACCCAGCACAACATCAGATGTGACGTTTAGAAGAGAGCTGGCAGCATGGATAGCTCTGACACAGGAAGGGGCAGCTCTGGCTACCGGGTCAAGACGCTTAGAATAGTAACCCAAGGGTCGATTGCGGCCACCATGAGTTTGAGTGAGGACTCCAGTGGCGTGACCTTGGCGTTCCATGACATACAGCCGGAAAGGAAGGTTGTAGTTGGGGATGCCAAGAGCAGGGGCAGATGCAATGGCGGCCTTCAATGACTGAAAAGCTTCTCCGGCCTCCATTGTCATCTGGAAAGGAGTAGCAGCATTACGAGGTATACAGTCATATAAGGGCTGCATGAGGACAGAAGCATCAGATATCCAAGGCCTGCAGTAGGAGATGAGTCCCAGAAAGGTTTGCAGCTGATGAGGAGTGTCCGGGAGTTGGATGTCAGAGATAGCCTTCTTCCTCGCCTCAGTTAGGTGCTTGTGACCTTGAGAGATGCAATGACCTAGGAAGACAACTTTGAGGAGACACAGTTGTAGTTTGGCTTGTGAGACTCGACATCCAGCAGAGGCTAAAAACTGGAGAAGTGAGACAGATTTTTGTCATGCAGATTTGGGGAGAGACCGCACAGAGGAGAAGGTCATCCACATACTGGAGGAGTTCCACATCCGGGTGATCTGCTTGCCAGGGTTGCAGAACAGAGGACATAGCCTTGCTGAAGCAGGAAGGGCTGTTTTGAGCCCCTTGAGGCATAACAGTCCAGGTGTACTGTTTGCCTGCATGTGTGAAAGCAAAAAGAAACTGACATTTCTCATGTAAGGGAACAGAAAAGAATGCATTGGCCAGATCAATGACAGTGAAAGTAGTGGCAGTGGGTGGAATGCCAGCAAGGAGTGTGTGCGAATTGGGGACAATAGGTGTCTCAAGAACAGTAGCCTCATTGACAGCTCGGAGGTCCTGCACCATGCGGTACGTTGGAGGCTGTCCTTTCTCCCTTTTCTTCCGTACTGGGTAAAGGGGTGAGTTACAGGGAGAAGTAGTGATCTTGATTGCCCCATTCTGCAGGAGGGCCTGCACCTGGAGGGTAATAGCATCCTGTTGTGAGATAGAAAGCGGATATTGCGCTTTGTATGGCAGAACCTTGGGATCCTTCAGGGTCACAGTGACTGGTGGGACATTGAGGCGTCCGATATCATGGGGTCCTTTGGTCCAGAGAGTATCGGGGATGAGGTGCAAAATGGTTTGCAGCGAATCCCCTTGCTCATATGAATCAGTGCAGAATTTTATTGTCAGACATCCAGCAGCCGTGGGTGTCACATAATTTGAGTGAAAACCACAAAGACCAAGAAGCAAGACAGTTTCTTATCAGAAAGAGGATCTTAACACAGAAACGAACATTTCTGTGAAAAGAAAAAAGGTGGGGGTCAACTGATCCCCCGTAGCTGTCCTGCAATGTGGTGGAATGATCTGCTAATCTTGCTTTCGCCCATTTCTGCAGTTGTTCTATAAAGAATTCTCCAGACTCATGATCCCGGGGGTCAAAGTTAGCACCTTTAAGTTCAGGGATGTGGATTTGATCCATTATCAGTGTGGAGTATTCACCTGTCTTGTTTTCCACTATACTTTGCAGGTCCGACCATGTGCACCCATAGGTTTGATGCACTTGGGACAGTTTCCTGAAAAAGGGCATGGGATGGGTCTCAGGGTCAGGCAGTAAATTCACTATGGTGAATAACTGTTGTGGGGTGAAAGACACATATTTGGGCAGGCCCTGGGGACGTGTTAGTGCCAGGGCTTCCCTAAGGGTTTTGTAATTGCCCCTCTCTATATCTTGCATGTTTATTTGCAATGCAGTAATCTGAGACTGGTGGTGTTTGGGTTCTGTGCATCAGTGCAACTACCCCCGTTCCATGGTGCCAATTGGGGAAGGGTGTGATTCCTTGTGCCCGACACAGATTCTACCGCCTCGTCAGACTGCGTTTGATCAGGCTCTTCTGTCTGACCTCCCACCATTATGGGTGTGGGGGTCATGATCTAACAGGGAGTCATAAAAGTGCCATCCGGGTTTATCATCGGGTACAGCATAGAGATCACCGGGACACTAGGGGTGACATAGGAGAGACGGGAGAGGGTCCGGACCGAATGATATTAAAGGTCCGTTCATGGGCGTTGGCTGGGGACAAGATGGCGCTGTAGCTAACACGGGAAGTGATGGGGCGTGCCGGGGAGTAGTTACCAAGGTGTGGTTTTGTGGGTGGGGAGCCCCACAGGCAAGGCACGTATTTCGGGAGGAGGGATTCTGTTGACCACATGTTTTGCAGGTTCACCCACCTGCTTTCTTCCCGGCGCCATTATAGGGTGTTGGCAAGTCATGTATCAATGCAACACCAGGTTTACAGAAATATCTCTGTCTTTTCTCATCAAAATTTTGTTCTCCCCCCCCCCGCGTCTGTTCAAATTCTTTACTACAGTCCAACCACACACGGACCATGTCTGTCAATTTATCATCTTCTAACTTCCCCCTCTTCTCGTTTAACAACACTTGCCTGGTGGCACTACAAAGGATGCCTCCTTTACAGACACTATAACTCTTCTCCAACTTAGTTAATCCTTTTATGAAACGTTTGCCTCTCCTGTCCGCCACGTACTGTTCGGGTGAACAGTAGCCCCTCGGGACACTTTCCTCATTTCCCATCTTCTGGATCCTTCACCTTGTTCTGGACAACACAGAAACCCGATATAACACGTTGAGCCTAATGTCCCACACACTCTGGGTAGACACTGGCCGGTCTCCTCCCTTCTGTCGCCTCTCGGTCACAACACCAGGGTGACCGATTGACACAGGCACTTTAGAAGACCTTTGGGTTTCTATCAGTCTGTGTTTCCGTTACAAAGGGTCGCACATTAAAAACAATAAACCACAATACATCAAGGAAGAACCCTTGCGTACTGTCTAATCGTCTCTCGCACCTACTGGAGCCGCCTAAAGACCTCTGTATAGAGTAATCACTGGACGTGAAGACCTTTGAGTCCCGGCAGCACACTCTGGGCTACCCCGAACCGCTCTCCACCCATCTGTGATCGTCCCCTTTATGGAGATTTGAGTCAGACACCGGGCTGAACTCCGATACAGGCACACAGGAGAACTCCGTGTCTCAGTCAGTGATACTTGTCAACAGGGTCTTCACAACTTATAGGCACAACACAGTACATCAAGACTTTAAAAAAAAACATATGGGGTTCTTACTTTCATGCCCTCGAGGACGTCCCAGACTGCTTCCGCACCCCTCCCTCAGACGAACTCCAAGAGGCTACACCAGGGGACACTTTATGGGCAAGATGACTCAATTTTCTTACCTCATATCACGGGTTGCGATCCCGGTGTCCGTTAGTGCGCCTCTCCTCGTCTGGTCTCTGGGGGTACGGGAACAGAGGGTCCAATCCTCGAGCCTCACGATTGGGTGCCAAAATTGTTCTGGTTCTGGCCAAGCTGCCAGTTCGGTTGATGTACTGCTCCAAATTAATTAATGTACGTGCACGGAGAGATCAAATCTGAGACAACTCACAGTACGGAGTTAAAACAGAATCTCTGGTTTATTTCTGAAAACAGCATAGGTTTTACGACATGAAGAAGTGGGAGGGGGGGTGAAAGATAGAGTATATCTTTTCTATTGGCTACGAACACTATACTTTTCTGTAACCTTGACGGCCAGAGTAAATTCCTCCCCCCTCCCCCCTTGCTCGTGGGAGAAACCGTTACTTCTTTCTTTGTAACTGCTTGCTTGAGCTGAACGGAAACCTCTTTGTAACTGCTTGCTTGAGCTGAACGGAAACCACAAAGATACACATGATAAAACACAAAGTAAGATTCTAGTTTATAGGTGTTGGCTGAATGCCTGGCCGCCATCTTAGCTAAACATAGTTCTCAACAAGCAAGTATCCATTTTGTATCAATAGTCCATAACACCCCCTCTGTACTGCTGTGCTCGCTCAGCTTTCCACCTTCCCAGGTTGGGTCAGTGACTTCATCGTCCACCACCTCCTCTTCCACTTCCTCACTCTGCTCATCCTCCTGACTTTACCTAACCACAACCTCAGTGATTGACAACTGTGTCTCATCCTCTTCCTCAACTTCTTGAGAGTATGCGCAAAAAAAATTAAAAAGGTATTTGGGATGTGGAAACGTCACACAGGAGATATCCCGCAGATAATGTCAATGCTGTCACCAGCGGCTAATGAAAAATTACAGGGAATGTCACAGGTATTTGGGATGAGGAAACGTTATACAGGAGACTCAGGAGAGGTACCACCGGTAATGTCACTGTCCAAAGTGTCTATGTAAAAAGTACACTGTATGTCACAGATAAAAATTTTAGGTGTACACGTTACACTGGAGATGTGGCACTGGTAATGTCACTGTCTATTGAAAAAGTACACTGGATGTCACAGATATTTTTTGGATGCGCACACTTTACACAGGAGATGTGGCGCAGCTAATGTCACTGTCTGCAGCGGACACCGTCTACGCAAAAGGTACACTGGATGTCACTGATATTTTTTGGATGCACACACTTTACACAGGAGATATGGTGCGGATATTTTAACTGTCTGCAGCGGACACCGTCTACGGAAAAAGTGCACTGGATGTCACTGATATTTTTTGGATGCGCACACTTTACACAGGAGATGTGGCGCGGATAATTTAACTGTCCGCATCGGACACCGTCTACGGAAAAAGTGCACTGGATGTCACTGATATTTTAGGGATGCGCACATTTTACACAGGAGATGTGGCGCAGATAATTTAACTGTCCGCAGCGGCATATTAGATGCTATTTAGCGCAGGATGCGCTGAAAATATATACTGCTGCTGTCGCACACAATAGTCCTTAAAAGGACTTTTGGGTCTCTGAAAAGTTTTTGTAATAAAAATCTTCCAACAACTCTCCCTACACTGTCTTTCCCTTCCTATGCTCAGCTCTACCTGACTAAGACTGAACCGAACACGTGTCATTGGGTGCTTTATAGCACCCGATGACGCGTCCCGGCCAGCCAATCACTGTAATGCCAGTAGCCAACATGGCTACGGCATTACAGTGTGTGCCAGTACCCCCCCTGCACGTTTATTGGCTGCGTAGCAGCCAAGAAACGTGTAGGGAGGAGACTCGAGCATCGCGCTCGAGCACATGCGGTGGTCGGCCGAGTACCGCCATGTGCCGAGCATCGAGATGCTTGAGCCGAACAGGTGTTCGTCCGAGCATGCTCGATCATCACTAAAGTTGATGCAAGTAAAGCTGCTGTTAAAGTTTACCAAGGTCTGGACTAAAGTTATTCTTCATCACCTAACTCTACTATCCCCCTTTTATTTGCTTTGGAGCCTAAGCCTGGGATCCTGCTGTATCCAGGTAGGAGCACCATGACACATATAGGCCGCACCACACCACTCGGCATTCTATTAAACCTGAGATGCGACAGGGCCCTGGGGGGCGGCTCGTGCGTTCACACATATAGAGAGTGCGGAGGTAGAGAGAATTGGAGTCTGATGCATGCAGTGGAGCAGCCTGGCCACCGATTATTCCCTGTAGCATTCAGGAAGCAGTACTGGAGTAGTGTCTCGGGGGGAGACTGCCACAAGAAGCGGTGATATAGACGTAGAACCAATGAAAGTTCAGAACAGCAATCCAGAAGGAGTCCCGCCCTTACACTGGAGCCTCAGCAGTAACAAAATACCTAGTGAGCCCAGAATCCCCACAGAGAAACAAGGTTACCTGATATAGCGAACAGTTAATCCCCAAGAGGTACAGAGAAACATGAAAATATGAAAAACATTCCACATTTTTCACACCAGCACCTGGATCTGAATGCTTTTATAATTGCATATAATTAGAAATTTAGCGTAGCCAGTGAGTTATTCAGTAAAATGTATCTGTATAGCGCCACCTGCTGTTTGTTATTTTCCTTATTTCTCTGTCCACTTCCGTAACATGGCTGAGGTGGTCACACATGCTTAGTTCCATCTTTCAACTGCCTCCAGCTGGATCTTCTGTTAGAAGCTGTGACAGTTACAGGGAGACAGCTGCACCAGAAAGGACACACACCCTGAGCTGCAGAAGAAAGGACATACCTGCTGTGAAAGGGCACGTCCTCTAAAAGAGTACACACACCCTAAGCTGCAGCAGAAAGGACACTCCCCTGAGCTACCAGCCTGAAGAAACTCTAGAGAGCAATTGAATAGGAAGTTCTCTGGATCCGTGTGAGATTACATTAATCATGGTACTACCCCTTTTAAGCACTGTTGTTTCCTGTGTGCTGCAAATCCTACAGTAAAGAAACGGTTGATTGCCTCTACTGCCTCAGTGTTATTACCAGCTGTACGTAATGCGGAAGGATGGGCACCAGTGGTGCTGATGGACTCCATTTACTTCTAATGAGGTCTGTTGGGTTCCACCGTCAAATATGCCAGAATCTCCTGATGGAGGTTCTTGGCGGAAGTGTGAGATCTTAAAGGGGTTGTCCTACGAAAAATATTCTACAGTTTTCAAACCAGCACCTGGATTTAAATACGTTTCTAATTGCATGTAATTAGAAATTTAGCATAGCCACTGAGTTATTCAATAAAATCTGTATAGCGCCATCTGCTGTTTGTTTTTTCTTATTTCTTTGACCTGCTCACTGAGATGGTCACACATGCCCAGTTTCCTCCTTCAACTGCCTCCTGAGTTGTGATAGGAGGAGAATGGACACGCCCTCTTAGCTGCATGAGAAAAGACACTCCCCTTGAGCTGCCAGCTTGATATAAATCTAGCAGAGCAATGAATGGGGAGATCTCTGGATCCATGTGAGTTCCAGGGCTGGTTCTAGATGGTTCAGAGATTGTCATGTACTATATCAGGCGTCAGTAACCTCTGGCACTCCAGCTGTTGTGAAACTACAATTCCAAGCATGCTTTATTCATTTCTATGGGAGTTCTGAGAAGAGAAGAGCAAGTATGCATGCTGGGAGTTGTAGTTTCGCAACAGCTAGAGTACCGGAGGTTACCTACCCCCGCACTATATAATGTCTGATTTTCATTTTTAACATTAGTCATGGGATAACCCCTTTAACGGTCTATTTAAGAGGCTCCCCCTAGTGGCGGCTTCAGGCAGGAATTCTTTTAGACTGGCTGTGATTCCTGCTGTAAGGATTCCCAATGCCGACTCCTCTTATCAGACTCCCGCCCATTGGAGTTTGCTTATTCATGATAAAAGACAGTATAAGAGAAATGTGGCCACTGACAGAAGCCGCTGGTGAAGCCAAGATGAAAAGGATCTCTAAGCATTTGTGCTAATTCCCCATAAAAAATTGTCCTTGAGATCAGTTTTTCAATGTTCTATGAGCAATTGTCCCAAGGGAATTGTCCACATAAAGTGGAAAATATCAGGAAATGAGATGTAAATGTTTTGTACATAAAATTCTGCATTCATGAATAAATAATGTAATCACTTTCATGTTCCTGGATAACCGGCCTTATATACGGTCTATGGGCAGGGGCCGCGTTGTTTACCTTTGTTTAACATGGTGTATATTATAATTATTCGTGCAGGGGACGAAGGGCACGCTTTACATCTTCATGCAGAGTGCGGGGGTGGATTCGTTGTTTTTTTTACAGTACATTTCTGTGAAATTGTCTTTATATGTGACTGATTAGCTTCTCAAGGAAAAGAAGCAAATGCACTCAATGACAAATGACAATGACAAATAGTTGTGTGGCTGGGGCAACTCTTTGGGAAGTCAGTGGCTACCAAATAAGTGCTGGACCCCAACATACAATTTTGTAGGAAGCCAATTTGCCTATTTGTATATTTTTGGGAGTGTGGGAGGAAACCCAAGCAAACATGGGGAGAAAATACAAACTCCATGCAGATGTTGTCCCTGGTCGGATTTTAATCCAGGACCCCAGAGCTGCAAGACACTAGTGCTAACCACTGAGCCACCACTGACAAAAGAAATACCCCATCAGGGAGGAGGTACATCATGAAACTTTCTATGTGTGAATGTAATGCCGGTATATGTAAGTGATTACAAAATTAGAGAGAAAGGGGAAGATCACTGGGGAAAACTGTACAATGAAAGTATGCTCTAGGACTGTTGGGCCTCCTCTAGCCTGGATACAAGATGAGATATGGCCTCTAGCCTTGATACAACATGAGATATGGCCTCTAGCCTGGATACAAGATGAGATATGGCCTCTAGCCTGGATACAAGATGAGATAGAGCCTCTAGTCTCGATACAAGATGAGATATGGCGTCTAGGCTGGATACAAGATGAGATATGGCCTTTAGCCTGGATACAAGATGAGATATGGCCTCTAGCCTGGATACAAGATGAGATACAGCCTTTAGCCTGGATACAAGATGAGATATGGCCTCTAGCCTGGATACAAGATGAGATATGGCCTCTAGCCTGGATACAAGATGAGATATGGCCCCTAGCCTGGATACAAGATGAGATACAGCCTCTAGCCTGGATACAAGATGAGATATGGCCTCTAGCCTGGATACAAGATGAGATACGGCCTCTAGCCTGGATACAAGATGAGATAGAGCCTCTAGTCTGGATACAAGATGAGATATGGCCTCTAGCCTGGATACAAGATGAGATATGGCCTCCAGCCTGGATACAAGATGAGATACGGCCTCCAGCCTGGATACAAGATGAGATACGGCTTCTAGCCTGGATACAAGATGAGATACGGCCTCTAGCCTGGATACAAGATGAGAAATGGCCTCCAGCCTGGATACAAGATGAGATACAGCCTCTAGCCAGGATACAAGATGAGTTACAGCCTCTAACCTGGATACAAGATGATATTTGGCCTCTAGCTTTGATACTAGATTAAATACGGCATCTAGCCTAGATACAAGATGAGATACAACCTCTAGCTTGTATACAAGATGAAATACGGCCTCTAGCTTGGACACAAGATGAGTTATGGTTGGACATGGAGACATACAGATTCTGGTATCCTGCGGCACATTTGCCAACAGATGTCACACCTGGGCCTGTAGATCCTGTACTCTTGTAGGTTACTGAAGCTGGCGTCCCAGTTGGTCCCATAAATGCTCCTTTGGCGATAAATATGGCGGCCGGGCAGCCAAGAAAATGTAATCTGGTGGAGATATTCCTGGGAAACCAAATGTGGTCACAGGATGTCCTGCACATATCGCTGAGCTGTTAGTGTCCCCCCATATCACTACTAGGGTTGACTGTACAGTCGTGGCCAAAAGTTTTGAGAATGACACAAATATTAGTTTTCACAAAGTTTGCTGCTAAACTGCTTTTAGATCTTTGTTTCAGTTGTTTCTGTGATGTAGTGAAATATAATTACACGCACTTCATACGTTTCAAAGGCTTTTATCGACAATTACATGACATTTATGCAAAGAGTCAGTATTTGCAGTGTTGGCCCTTCTTTTTCAGGACCTCTGCAATTCGACTGGGCATGCTCTCAATCAACTTCTGGGCCAATTCCTGACTGATAGCAACCCATTCTTTCATAATCACTTCTTGGAGTTTGTCAGAATTAGTGGGTTTTTGTTTGTCCACCCGCCTCTTGAGGATTGACCACAAGTTCTCAATGGGATTAAGATCTGGGGAGTTTCCAGGCCATGGACCCAAAATGTCAACGTTTTGGTCCCCGAGCCACTTAGTTATCACTTTTGCCTTATGGCACGGTGCTCCATCGTGCTGGAAAATGCATTGTTCTTCACCAAACTGTTGTTGGATTGTTGGAAGAAGTTGCTGTTGGAGGGTGTTTTGGTACCATTCTTTATTCATGGCTGTGTTTTTGGGCAAAATTGTGAGTGAGCCCACTCCCTTGGATGAGAAGGGATGAATGGTCTCATGATGCTTTACTGTTGGCATGACACAGGACTGATGGTAGCGCTCACCTTTTCTTCTCCGGACAAGCCTTTTTCCAGATGCCCCAAACAATCGGAAAGAGGCTTCATCGGAGAATATGACTTTGCCCCAGTCCTCAGCAGTCCATTCACCAAACTTTCTGCAGAAGATCAATCTGTCCCTGATGTTTTTTTTGGAGAGAAGTGGCTTCTTTGCTGGCCTTCTTGACAACAAGCCATCTTCCAAAAGTCTTCGCCTCACTGTGCGTGCAGATGCGCTCACACCTGCCTGCTGCCATTCCTGAGCAAGCTCTGCACTGGTGGCACTCCGATCCCGCAGCTGAATCCTCTTTAGGAGACGATCCTGGCGCTTGCTGGACTTTCTTGGACGCCCTGAAGCCTTCTTAACAAGAATTGAACCTCTTTCCTTGAAGTTCTTGATGATCCTATAAATTGTTGATTGAGGTGCAATCTTAGTAGCCACAATATCCTTCCCTGTGAAGCCATTTTTATGCAACGCAATTATGGCTGCACGCGTTTCTTTGCAGGTCACCATGGTTAACAATGGAAGAACAATGATTTCAAGCATCACCCTCCTTTTAACATGTCAAGTCTGCCATTTTAACCCAATCAGCCTGACATAATGATCTCCAGCCTTGTGCTCGTCAACATTCTCACCTGAGTTAACAAGACGATTACTGAAATGATCTCAGCAGGTCCTTTAATGATAGCAATGAAATGCAGTGGAAAGGTTTTTTTGGGATTAAGTTAATTTTCATGGCAAAGAAGGACTATGCAATTCATCTGATCACTCTTCATAACATTCTGGAGTATATGCAAATTGCTATTATAAAAACTTAAGCAGCAACTTTTCCAATTTCCAATATTTATGTAATTCTCAAAACTTTTGGCCACGACTGTAGATCATCACACCAGCAGTTGGGGCAGTGTGTTGCTCCACAGCAAAGGCAGAATTGAAGTGCTCACCACGAGGCCTCCCAACCGTCATCAGATCCCAAACAGAACCTGGATACATCACACCGTTCCAGTCCATAGCACTCCAGGTTTCTTGTTTACGACACCACTGCTAACGAACGTGACTATGGTTGGCTGTCACTGGCAGGACATGTAATGGGCACTGTGACACCAAAATTTCCTTCTCCTAAGCTCCTGGAAATGGATTGTGCAGAGACAGGGGTAATGAACGGGCCACCTGTGTCTGGATGGTCAACAATGAAACTGTGGGAGCTGCTTATGCTTATCGGTGGATCAAGTAATCCTCTCTCCTGATGGTCTGCCTGGGCCATGTGGACCCCATTCACCATATGTGCATGTATTCATGTAACCCACAGCACCTCCTAACAGCTTTAAAAGAATGGCATAGGTGGCGGGCAATTCATCAAAATGACCATCCTGCTTCTTTCAGTCCAGTGATGTGTCCCCTCTCAAAATCTGCCAACTAGGCAATCTAGATGCATTATATTTTTTTATCAATGAGTGTAGGATTCCAGACTCCTCACAGCTGACATCCATCCTTGTGTTATCCCAAAATGTAATGGACCCGATCGGGCAATCTTCTACCACCTTCCTTACCCTAAGGCTTCTTGCACACGAACGCGTGCTGCGGGCCGCAATACGGCCACGGGGGACACACGGTCGTGTGCAAGAGGCCTAACACAGTGTAGCTTAAGTTACCACATGGTATGTTAAGCAGGTTTGCTTAAATATTTCACTGCACTTATCTGTACTGATTTTTCAGCTCCAGTCACATCCAAAGCGACATCTAAAGTTCAGCTGGTAGCAGAACCCTTATGATGACCGATGCTGCATTGCATTGTTGTAAATGTTTCGTCCACCAGTTGCTCAGCAGTCTTAATGTCCTACAATGGACAAAAAGTGTATGTACAGAGAGTTGGCAGTGGGTGATATCACCATAATAATGATGTCACAAGGATGATCAAGTTGAATGGGGGAATATCAAGGATATGTGCTGGTGGGTTGCATTAGGGTACCAGTATGGTACCAGTGATGACGTCCTAAAGGGCAATATCAGTGACATTGCTTGACGTCTGCATTTTAAGGTCCGAGAACATGTGATGAAATCACATGTGAGGGCAGTGACATCAGAAGGGGTGATGACACTTTAAATTAAATGTCAGGACCCACAGTCGCCAGTCAGCCATGGTGGCTGCTCCTGGGAGCAGGAGTGACAGATGCCAGAGAAACAGAGAAACATAGAATTTGTTGGCTGGTAAGAACCATTTGGCCCATGTAGTCTGCCCAATGTACTGAATACTATTTTGCGCCCCATTACCAGGTGAAGCTGTAGCTATTTCAGGGGGTACATTGTCACTGCCTTGTTAATGTCATCGAGGAGGTTGTGAAAAACATAGTCTAGGAGTACACTGTAGGTCACACAGTTGCAGCAGTTGGACCATTACTGGCAGGGACAAGTAGGTCCCTTGTAGGACACTGGTGAAGATGATGACATTGCAGCGAGCCCAGGAGGAGTCAGAGGAGGATGAGAGTGGTAGTAGCTCTAGTTGTACACCTGGATCACAGTGACAATCCTTACACCAATACCTTCCTAGGGCCGTTCAGTGACAGGAAAGCAAACCCTTTCTTCCCCTGGGACACGCCCTGATGTTGGGGCCCTTGCCTGGTGGTAGTTGGGGTGCCCTTAGTATTAAGTGTTTTGGCAGGCTGAGAGGCAGTAGTGTGGATTAAGTGGCCGACGGATGATGGCGGAATCAGTAATCAGGCTAGTTGATATAAATACAGTAAATACAGTAAGTCTCTGTTTACTAAAGTGCAAGATAGGAGTAGTAGTACATCTAACAGTAACAAGACACAATTTCAAGAAGATGAAAGTGCAATTCCTCTCAATAGGAATGTATGGACAGCAATTATGAAGGTTGCAGAACTCCTCTCTGTGTGTCTCTCTCTCTCTAAAGTTTCTCTGCAGGACCTTAGGGATGCAGTTGAGGTCCATTGTAAATGTTTCTGTAATTCCAGGGCTGAGGGGTGCAGATTTAAGATACGACTGGCCAAACCATCTCTATGCGTAAAAAGGTGCGTTTGTGATGTTCCTCTTACAGCAGCAAAGTCTCTCTGCCATAAACGTGCACAATACCTTGCTGACTGACTCCAATACACGGCCTTGTAGATTCTGGACATTCTAGTTTCCTTTCTCTATCTGGAGCACTTTTGTCATAGAGTAGCTTGCTTGGGTAGCTGTAGTCTCAGAGGTAAACATTCTCTGAAACTCGGGCCTAGCTCTGAGGAGTAAGAACAAGTACGCCCCCTCTCTTCCTCAGCTAAGCACAGACTGTCACTCTGATCTAACCAGAGAGCAGACCCAAGTCCATCTCCTGGCAACCTAAAGGGGTTGAGGCAAGACTTGTCCATGTAATGCTGTTGGATATACAAACACAGTAAATTAGAACATTTTACTTAATAATTATCATGACATCAGATTACCCTTTTACAGTGACCCTAATCTGGGGTACTGCAGCATCATAATAGGCATACCATCCAATTTTTTTGGAGGATCAGAGAGGGACATTTACACTTCATTGTGAATTACTTTGTCACAAAGCGCATTTTTTTGTAAGTAGTGGGTGCAATGAGAGGGAGCTGCGATAGCGCCGCCCCCCGTCATTGTACCCCTCAGATGCCACGTTCATACATGTAAAAACAGTGTGAAATGAACATCATTTTTTTTTTAAATCAAACTTACCGCGTCCATTTGCTCATGACGGGGCGGCCGCCGCCATCTTACTTAAAGATCTGACGCGAAATCTCGCACGGCGCGAGTCATAAGTCACCACCCATGGGATTTCGGCGGAGATCTTCAATCAAGATGGCGGCTGACGGCCCATTGCGAGCAAATGGAGGAGGTAAGAATGTTTTTTTGTTTTTTTTTATACTATTTCAGGTTAAATTCATTCGCTTACACGAAGCACGAGGAAATTCGGCTTCGAGGCGAATCAAATTTATCCTGAAATTTGGATCGAATTCCACTTCGTGGGATTCGATTCGCTCATTTCTAGATACGGTCCTGCAAAAATAATAGCCCCAAATGGAACCTGACAACTTTTGACTTCTGAAACAGATTTTCCTTAGATGTTCCTGGAAATAGGCCTAAAACGAGCCGGTGACTACCTTCTGCCATGTCTAGCATGCTGTCACCCACACTGGACGGTTTTAACCTTTTTTGCCGGAGCGGACTGACAATAACCTCCTATAATTTTCGCCTTTAACCGCCTCCGGACCGCCTAATGCAGGATCGCGTTCCGGAGGTGGCAGCTCTGCGCACAGTCACGCATATACGCGTCATCTCGCGAGACGCGAGATTTCCTGTGAACGCGCGCACACAGGCGCTCGCGTTCACAGGATCGGAAGGTAAGCGAGTGGATCTCCAGCCTGCCAGCTGCGATCGTTCGCTGGCAGGCTGGAGATGTGATTTTTTTTAACCCCTAACAGGTATATTAGACGCTGTTTTGATAACAGCATCTAATATACCTGCTACCTGGTCCTCTGGTGGTCCCCTTTGCTTGGATCACCAGAGGACACAGGCAGCTCAGTAAAGTAGCACCAAACACCACTACACTACACTACACCCCCCCTGTCACTTATTAACCCCTTATTAACCCCTGATCACCCCATATAGACTCCCTGATCACCCCCCTCTCATTGATCACCCCCCTGTCATTGATCACCCCCTTGTAAGGCTCCATTCAGACGTCCGTATGTTTTTTACGGATCCACGGATACATGGATCGGATCCGCAAAACACATACGGACGTCTGAATGGAGCCTTACAGGGGGGTGATCAATGACAGGGGGGTGATCACCCCATATAGACTCCCTGATCACCCCCCTGTCACTGATCACCCCCCTGTAAGGCTCCATTCAGACGTCTGTATGTTTTTTACAGATCCACGGATACATGGATCGGATCCGCAAAACACATACGGACGTCTGAATGGAGCCTTACAGGGGGGTGATCAATGACAGGGGGGTGATCACCCCATATAGACTCCCTGATCACCCCCCTGTCATTGATCACCCCCCTGTCATTGATCACCCCCCTGTAAGGCTCCATTCAGACATTTTTTTGGCCCAAGATAGCGGAAATTTTTATTTTTTATTTTTTTCTTACAAAGTCTCATATTCCACTAACTTGTGTCAAAAAATAAAATCTCACATGAACTCACCATACCCCTCACGTAATCCAAATGCGTAAAAAATTTTAGACATTTATATTCCAGACTTCTTCTCACGCTTTAGGGCCCCTAAAAAGCCAGGGCAGTATAAATACTCCACATGTGACCCCATTTCGGAAAGAAGACACCCCAAGGTATTCCGTGAGGGGCATATTGAGTCCATGAAAGATTTAAATTTTTGTCCCAAGTTAGCGGAAAGGGAGACTTTGTGAGAAAAAACTTTAAAAAATCAATTTCCGCTAACTTGTGGCAAAAAAAAAAAATTCTATGAACTCGCCATGCCCCTCATTGAATACCTTGGGGTTTCTTCTTTCCAAAATGGGGTCACATGTGGGGTATTTATACTGCCCTGGCATTTTAGGGGCCCTAAAGCGTGAGAAGAAGTCTGGGATCCAAATGTCTAAAAATGCCCTCATAAAAGGAATTTGGGCCCCTTTGCGCATCTAGGCTGCAAAAAAGTGTCACACATGTGGTATCGCCGTACTCAGGAGAAGTTGGGCAATGTGTTTTGGGGTGTCATTTTACATATACCCATGCTGGGTGAGATAAATATCTTGGTCAAATGCCAACTTTGTATAAAAAAATGGGAAAAGTTGTCTTTTGCCGAGATATTTCTCTCACCCAACATGGGTATATGTAAAATGACACCCCAAAACACATTGCCCAACTTCTCCTGAGTACGGCGATACCACATGTGTGACACTTTTTTGCAGCCTAGGTGGGCAAAGGGGCCCACATTCCAAAGAGCACCTTTAGGATTTCACATGGCATTTTTTACACATTTTGATTTCAAAATACTTCCCACACATTAGGGCCCCTAAATTGCCAGGGCAGTATAACTACCCCACAAGTGACCCCATTTTGGAAAGAAGACACCCCAAGGTATTCTGTGATGGGCATGGCGAGTTCCTAGAATTTTTTATTTTTTGTCACAAGTTAGTGAAATATGAGACTTTGTAAGGGAAAAAAAATCATCATTTTCCACTAACTTGTGACAAAAATTAAAAAGTTCTATGAACTCACTATGGCCATCCGCGAATACCTTAGGGTGTCTACTTTCCGAAATGGGGTCATTTGTGGGGTGTTTGTACTGTCTGGCCATTGTAGGACCTCAGGAAACATGACAGGTGCTCAGAAAGTCAGAGCTGCTTCAAAAAGCGGAAATTCACATTTTTGTACCATAGTTTGTAAACGCTATAACTTTTACCCAAACCATTTTTTTTTTTACCCAAACATTTTTTTTTTTATCAAAGACATGTAGAACAATAAATTTAGAGAAAAGTTTATATATGGATGTCGTTTTTTTTGCAAAATTTTACAACTGAAAGTGAAAAATGTAATTTTTTTGCAAAAAAATCGTTAAATTTCGATTAATAACAAAAAAAGTAAAAATGTCAGCAGCAATGAAATACCACCAAATGAAAGGTCTATTAGTGAGAAGAAAAGGAGGTAAAATTCATTTGGGTGGTAAGTTGCATGACCGAGCAATAAACGGTGAAAGTAGTGTAGGTCAGAAGTGTAAAAAGTGGCCTGGTCATTAAGGGTGTTTAAGCACTGGGGGCTGAGGTGGTTAATATCTACTCAATCTGAACTCGTCTTTCACTTCACCTGGCCTGAAACATTGCTGAGAGACTTATATCCTGCTCAGATTAGGTCAGGGTGACTTTGGCCTAGTAAAAGACGGGAAGCTGCAATGTGAAAGCAATCCAAGTGTGCCACCTAGTGGTGTCCGGGGAGAAAAGCAAGCAAAAAAAAATGCTGTGGGTGTAAGAGACACCTTGGTAGATTTTTTATTTTTATTTATTTTTTCATTTTTTTATTAAAGGAAAATATTTTTCCTGGACGTCCTATGGCAGCACAGGACAAATGGGGAAAATTGTGCTGCCTATGGACTACAGGAAATGAAAAGTATTTTTTTATTACGTACACAGGTTCAGGCATGATTATTACTTGGTGACAGATATTCATTCACATATATCCGGCCAAAACGTGCAGCAAAAATAGAGCAGGACGCTGCCAGCCAGAATGAAATGCAGCCAAAATAATCTTCTGATAGATGGACGTGGGAAGATGACATTGTTATGTGAGCTAAAACCACCACAGATTTCCACTAGGAGAGAGCTCTGTAGTGATTAAGCCCCTTTGGCATTGCTTAGAGATTTCTGTGATAGGAAATCTGGCAACATTTCCATCACACCGTCATTGGGTTAATATGAGTGAATCTGTGAAAATTCAGTAGCATTTAGGTAAAATCTCTGAGCAGTGTCAAAGGGGTAGCAGCATCTCGCCAAGACTTCAACATGTATCTATGACCTATCGGAAGATCATTTTAACCTGTCATCTGTTCCGATATGTCTATTTTGAGTAAGTAATTGTATCCCATATGAAATGACCATTCTAGAGCAGCTTTTCTTATGGCTCTATGTCATGCCATTCCTTTATTATTCCTACTAGAAGGTATGAATGAATATTCTAGCAGTTTGTAATGGGTGTTACCAACTGGGGGTGTGTCCCTTCACAGTCTGACACTATCCAATCAGTGCCGCCAGTGTCATACTGTGCACAGATACACCCATTACTGGTAACAACTAGTTAGCAGGAATAACAGAGGGACGGCACGACATAGGGTCATAAGAATAGATGCTTCGGAATTGGTATGACATGGGGGATGTGTAGTATACGGGAGTTGTAATACCCGTTACTACCAAAGGTCACTTGGTGTGCTGTCGTCCCTCCTAATTATGGGAAGTTGCTATATGTCAGTTTTATAAAATGTAATGTAATGTGTGTATTTTCCTGTCACTGAAACTTGCACTTACAGGCCTGCTAGGGGTGTCATTCCTACTTCTAGTCCATAGAGGGAGCTAGGGAGCCCTAGTTTATATAAGGCCAGACAGGGAAGTGCAGGGGAGACGGAGTCTAGTTTCAGTAAGCTACAGTTGGAGATTAGACAATGTCTGAGACAAGTCCAGGCCTGAAGCCTGCTGTTCAGGAGAAGATTCCCTCCTGAATACCCATATGCAGAAGCAGGAATATCTTAGACTAAGAGCCTGAGGAACCATTCAGAAGCTAGGAGAGACTGAGGCAAAGAACAGAGGAGCCAGAGGTACTGAGAGAAACAGAGGAGGTACTTATTTAAGCCATAATCAAGGAGATAAAGCCAGACTTAGGTTAATGGGCCTTGGTGAAGAATTGCTACATTCCAGGATCAGACAGAGTTAGAGTGCAAGCTCCTTTGCTGCAAATCCTGTGTTCAACACTCTGTAATTACCCTGCTATAACTGAATTGCCTGCATCGACCGAATTGCAAAATCGACTGTATGCTGAGGAACTGCGTTTCCAATATTGTCTCTGCCTGCAAACTACTAAAGTTGAAGTTCTGTTTTAACACTACGTGTCCTCAATTTATTCCTGCATCCGCAAACGGCGTGCCACCGTTTACTTGGCACTGGCGTCACGAACTATTCCCTACCTATACCTGCCCTTGCAGAGAGTCAGCCGTACCAGGTTAGTGTCTATTGCACTACATCACCCAGAAACACCTATTACACACAACTTGAGTACGCTGCACCTCTCTTTTGGCGTCACGAACAGGATTCGCACGCTTTCTAGTGCAAGAAGCGTGAACTTTGTGCCTTATACAGTTGCCCTGTGACCAAAGTGACAATTTTCCTGTTTTATTCAAGTGGACTTTGTGGATTAAAAATCATACCCAAAGTGTGTCAAAAACTTCTAAAAAGCGCTGTGCAGTATTGCGCTATCCAGAGGAAGAAAATCGCCGCATTGGAGTGTGGTTTTGTGGACTTTAAACATTCCTGCTTGCCGTCAGTGAATAGACAGCGTTTGTACCTAAAGATGGCTGCTGGGCTTGCTGAATTTACTGCTGCGTCACCTTCATCCCGAAAAGGCGGGAAAAATTGGCGCCTTTCTGAGGAAAAAGCGGGAAGAAGGTCAAGGGCAGGCGCCACGGCTTATCTGGACATTTGCATGTCTGCCAGCATGGACACCGCCTTCCATATACTGGAATACCTGGGGGGCGGCTCCCCAGTGCAGTGGGAGGAGCTGGCTACTCTAATTGACGCGACCCTATCGCTCTCCTCAGAAGGATCGAGCATGTTGAATTGTGAGCAGAGTGTTGCTGCAGCGTCCGCACCTGTAATTAAAAAGATGATCGACACCGGTGTAGAGCCAGGAGAGGCTCCACCGGCCTACGCTCCGGGACCGGAGCAACCCGCCTGCCGCACCAGGGAGAAAGAACCCGAGCCCTACTATGGCTCATAGAGGGACTTTTTCCAACCATCGTTCAAATGGTCTTCCCTGATGGCGGAGATTCGAGAGGCCGCTATCAAGCGGAATACCAAGACTAAGATCGTGTATGAGGAACTGACCAAGACCATACATGAGAAACATACGCACACCCAACCCCGCCTGGAAAGGAGAAAGGGAGTGGTGCTATCGTTTGACAAATCCCGTGGCTACGGGTTTATTCAGGACTATCTAACTGGCAGAGACCTCTATGTAAATCGAAGGTCTGTCAAAAGAGACTACCTCCCTTCGTACCAGCACAGCCTCCGCGAGGGAGAGGAAGTGGAGTACACCCCTGCCGAGGGCCTGCGAGGCCCTTATGCGACTGCTGTGACCCGTCCCAAGCGAGCACCTGAGGACTGGGAGGCAGAAGAAAGAGAAGACTACTCTGGCTGCGAGCGAGAACCGGAACGCTCTCCAGAGCCGGCCCATCACGCCTTTCAGGAGCGGAGCTCCTTCATTGGGCCGAATGTCTTCTGGCAGCCAACCGTGTTGGAAAAATGGGTGAGCCCTTACCCTTCCCCCGAGCTGCCTCGTCGGGAGAAGACAATATCTGAGCTGGAGCAGTTAAAAGGACTTAGTGCTACCTTTGAGAACATCCGGATGGGACGGAGACCAGAGGCAAGTCCAGAACCTGAAGAGGCCGAGTCCGCATCATCGGTGACTGTACCTGCGCCGGCGGCGCCAACAGAGGACAGCGGCTCCGACACAGAAAGTATCGGTGAGCAGATCGTCCGGCTGGAGGAGAAGTTGCGGGAGTTGCGCAAGACATACACCGCCAGGATCCAGACGCCGCCGAGGAAGGATGAGGTAAGGGTGCCTGTCACCACCCGCCGACCGCCTTCTGTTGCCACCGCTCCGTCAGTGCCCCAGACCGGACCTGCGATTGCCGTAAACTGCTGCACCCAGAGCACCGGACCGCTTGCTGCGGCGGTGCCAAGCACGTCACACCCTGCAGTGATTATGCCAGGGCCGGCACGGCCCACCAGAGGGTTCGCCCCTAGGCCTATGGGGCCAATACCTATTAGGGGCCCCTTTACCCTGCAGCTGCCCCCTGATACAGTCATGTGGGCCCATCCTCCTGGAGAGGACTACTACAGACGGTACCTGCCAGCAGAGCCAAGTAGCTACAATATGCCACTGTGATCAGCCTGCTAGGCCTTTGATTTATTTCTTCAGAAGTTGATGTTAACCCTTCCAGGACAGGAGTCCTATGTTGCTGGTCCTTTGTTGCAGCTGCCAGTTTGTCCACGGCTCAGTGGTAGGTGTTGACCACTGAAATCACAAAGTCAGCAAGGCCACGTTTGTTTCCAGGACCTCCTGCCTGCTTTTGGTACCCCCACGCCAAGTTGTGCCTGTTCCTTTGTTGCACCTTTTACCCTTCACCCCCTTTTCAGGTTGATCAGGGGTATTACAGCACTTGTCTTTGCTGTCCGTTTGTTGTGCAACTTCATACTAAGGAACCGTGCCCGGAGACAGACTCAAAAGTACCTGAGCCTCTGAGATTCTTATTCTTTTAAAAGTATTGTGCCCAGAGATGGACTCCACCGCATGAGAGCCTCTGTGATTTAATAAGAAATAACCTGGGTACGGACTCATGTTTGTTATTTGAGCCTCCAAGAACTTTTATACCGTTTTCTACTGTTTTAACATGTACTTATTCATTGTCATGGACTATCCTGGTTCTAATGTTACGCTGTGCCAGGTCAGCGCCCCCGTTCCATTCACTATCCTGAGAGAAGAGAACGACGCCCCTTGTCACTACCCTGCACCTTTGCCAATTGGACCTGATGCAAATGTAAATGCAGATGAATTACATGTATGTATGCCTGCATGTCTCTATTTTCTATTTCAGGTAGAGATTCCAGTTGGGCGACCCATGATGGAGTACGAGGTCGTACTCAGCTTAAAGCAGTGGGGTATGTAGTATACGGGAGTTGTAATACCCGTTACTACCAAAGGTCACTTGGTGTGCTGTCGTCCCTCCTAATTATGGGAAGTTGCTATATGTCAGTTTTATAAAATGTAATGTAATGTGTGTATTTTCCTGTCACTGAAACTTGCACTTACAGGCCTGCTAGGGGTGTCATTCCTACTTCTAGTCCATAGAGGGAGCTAGGGAGCCCTAGTTTATATAAGGCCAGACAGGGAAGTGCAGGGGAGACGGAGTCTAGTTTCAGTAAGCTACAGTTGGAGATTAGACAATGTCTGAGACAAGTCCAGGCCTGAAGCCTGCTGTTCAGGAGAAGATTCCCTCCTGAATACCCATATGCAGAAGCAGGAATATCTTAGACTAAGGGCCTGCGGAACCATTCAGAAGCTGAGAGAGACTGAGGCAAAGATCAGAGGAGCCAGAGGTACTGAGAGAAACAGAGGAGGTACTTATTTAAGCCATAATCAAGGAGATAAAGCCAGACTTAGGTTAATGGGCCTTGGTGAAGAATTGCTACATTTCAGGATCAGACAGAGTTAGAGTGCAAGCTCCTTTGCTGCAAATCCTGTGTTCAACACTCTGTAATTACCCTGCTATAACTGAATTGCCTGCATCGACCGAATTGCAAAATCGACTGTATGCTGAGGAACTGCGTTTCCAATATTGTCTCTGCCTGCAAACTACTAAAGTTGGAGTTCTGTTTTAACACTACGTGTCCTCAATTTATTCCTGCATCCGCAAACGGCGTGCCACCGTTTACTTGGCACTGGCGTCACGAACTATTCCCTACCTATACCTGCCCTTGCAGAGAGTCAGCCGTACCAGGTTAGTGTCTATTGCACTACATCACCCAGAAACACCTATTACACACAACTTGAGTACGCTGCAGATGCGAGTAGTAATACAGACGAGGTGACACATCTTCTTAAGGCTACATGCACACGACCGTATGTGTTTTGCGGTCCGCATATGTGTTTTGCGGTCCTCAAATTGCGGATCCGCAAAAAAAAAAAATGGACGACGTTCCGTATGGCATCCGTTTTTTTTGCGGATCCATTGTAATAATGCCTATCCTTGTCCGCAAACTAGAAAAAAATAGGACATGCACTATTTTTTTTGCGGAGCAACGGAACGGACATACTGATGCGGACAGCACACGGTGTGCTGTCCGCGTTTTTTGCGGACCCATTGAAATGAATGGGTCCGCATCCTATCCGCAAAAAAAAAACGGATCGGACACGGAAACAAAATACGGTCGTGTGCATGAGGCCTAAAAGGAATGATCACCCTGCACCATCAATGACTAAAAAGGGCAAGTGAAGACCACAGGAGATACCACCATACAAAAGAGTGGGCCGGGATCTTGTGGTAATCCGATGGAGTTAAAAATAACTCGCTGTATAGTAAGCTGTTAGGGGTGTGTATGAGATCGAGATTGTTGACTGTTTCTAATAGCAGCCAGCAGAATTATGAATGCAGCTCTGGAGTATAATACAGGGTATAATTCAGAATCGGTAAAAGATAACTTATCTAAACAATTTTAAAACTTACAAAACTTTTTTGGTAGATGTTATATATATGATGTAAGTTTAATGTATACGCTGTGACATACACACTTATACGTGTCCTAAGGGTTACATTAGCCAGATGTACGATTCTGGCCTCTGGCCGATGTCCATCAGTGTAACAAAAAAACAGTATATACAGTCAGGTCCATAAATATTGGGACATCAACACAATTCTAACATTTTTGGCTCTATACACCACCACAATGGATTTGAAATGAAACGAACAAGATGTGCTTTAACTGCAGACTGTCAACTTTAATTTGAGGGAATTTACATCCAAATCAGGTGAACGGTGCAGGAATTACAACAGTTTGCATATGTGCCTCCCACTTGTTAAAGAACCAAAAGTAATGGGACAATTGGCTTCTCAGCTGTTCCATGGCCAGGTGTGTGTTATTCCCTCATTATCCCAATTACAATGAGCAGATAAAAGGTCCAGAGTTCATTTCAAGTGTGCTATTTGCATTTGGAATCTGTTGCTGTCAACTCTCAAGATGAGATCCAAAGAGCTGTCACTATCAGTGAAGCAAGCCATCATTAGGCTGAAAAAACACAACAAACCCATCAGAGAGATAGCAAAAACATTAGGCCTGGCCAAAACAACTGTTTGGAGCATTCTTAAAAAGAAGGAACGCACCGGTGAGCTCAGCAACACCAAAAGACCCAGAAGACCATGGAAAACAACTGTGGTGGATGACCAAAGAATTCTTTCCCTGGTGAAGAAAACACACTTCACAACAGTTGGCCAGATCAAGAACACTCTCCAAGAGGTAGGTGTATGTGTGTCAAAGTCAACAATCAAGAGAAGACTTCACCAGAGTGAATACAGAGGGTTCACCACAAGATGTAAACCATTGGTGAGCCTCAAAAACAGGAAGGCCAGACTAGAGTTTGCCAAACGACATCTAAAAAAGCCTTCACAGTTCTGGAACAACATTCTATGGACAGATGAGACCAAGATCAACTTGTACCAGAGTGATGGGAAGAGAAGACTATGGAGAAGGAAAGGAACTGCTCATGATCCTAAGCATACCACCTCATCAGTGAAGCATGGTGGTGGTAGTGTCATGGCGTGGGCATGTAAGGCTGCCAATGGAACTGGTTCTCTTGTATTTATTGATGATGTGACTGCTGACAAAAGCAGCAGGATGAATTCTGAAGTGTTTCGGGCAATATTATCTGCTCATATTCAGCCAAATGCTTCAGAACTCATTGGACGGCGCTTCACCGTGCAGATGGACAATGACCCAAAACATACTGCAAAAGCAACCAAAGAGTTTTTTAAGGGAAAGAAGTGGAAAGTTATGCAATGGCCAAGTCAATCACCTGACCTGAATCCGATTGAGCATGCATTTCACTTGCTGAAGACAAAACTGAAGGGAAAATGCCCCAAGAACAAGCAGGAACTGAAGACAGTTGCAGTAGAGGCCT
The DNA here is from genome assembly GCF_905171765.1 of Bufo bufo. Taxonomy (NCBI): domain Eukaryota; kingdom Metazoa; phylum Chordata; class Amphibia; order Anura; family Bufonidae; genus Bufo; species Bufo bufo. The sequence goes on along the minus strand of NC_053396.1, from coordinate 192,125,204 downwards.
GGCAGAGCATCACCAGGGATGAAACCCAGCGTCTGGTGATGTCTATGCGTTCCAGACTTCAGGCTGTAATTGACTGCAAAGGATTTGCAACCAAGTATTAAAAAGTGAAAGTTTGGTTTATGATTATTATTCTGACCCATTACTTTCGGTCCCTTAACAAGTGGGAGGCACATATGCAAACTGCTGTAATTCCTGCACCGTTCACCTGATTTGGATGTAAATATCCTCAAATTAAAGCTGACAGTCTGCAGTTAAAGCACATCTTGTTCGTTTCATTTCAAATCCATTGTGGTGGTGTATATAGCCAAAAATGTTAGAATTGTGTCGATGTCCCAATATTTATGGACCTGACTGTATGTATATTGCTCTATTTCATACTAAGTATGTAGTATAAAAATATAGGTTAAATATATACGTATGGGTACGGGGCACACGGTCTGGTTTCCAATCCTGATGCCATTTTGAAAGCCAAAATCAGAAGTGAAATCAACAAAGACATGAAGTTGTGTCTGACCTTTATACTTTCTCTCCTTCTTTGATCCATTATTGATTTTGGTTTCCAAAACTGCATCAGGAAACCCGACCTGAAGTAAAAGTTATAGGGCCAGATTTATCATTAGCTCAAGTCAGAATAATGGAGTGAAAAAGTCGCAAAAAAATGTGCAAACGCTAAAACTGCGCACAAATTTGCGACTTTTTTCTGCTCTGCACTATGCTCGCCAGTTTTCTAAAAGTGGCGTGTTTTCTTATGTAAATGAATCTCTAGACAGATTTACTATTGGGACTATTTAAAAAGTCGCAATAAAGTCACAAAAAAATGCGCAATTTCACTCCAGCGAGGACCATGCTTATCTTATGAGACTTTTTAATAGAACATGCGACTTTTTCATAAGGACGTGCGACTTTTGTAAAGCTGCTTACTGACGGATAAACTGCTATCGTCAAACCACATTTATTACAGTCTTAAAGGGCCGATCATAAATCTGACTTGGCTAAAACTGACTTTAGCCATATGTGAAAGTGGAGTGAGCTGTCAGAGTAATGATAAATCTGGCCCATAATCATTTCATAGATATTTTAACTTTTCTTAGAGGGAGAATTATCAAAACTGGTGTAAAGAAAAACTGGCTAAGTTGCCCATAGTAACCAATGAGATTCCACCTTTCCTTTTCTAAAGGCGCTGTGAAAAATGAAAGCTGGAATTTGATTGGTTGCTATGGGCAACCAAGCTAGTTTACCTTTAAACCAGTTTTGATAAATCTCCACCCAATATTTTCAGGGTTCAACCTTCAAGACTTATGCAGTCCGCCCTGCCATGCTGGATAGCAGCTTCCGGGCCAAATCCTGACTCATGGCAGCCCATGGTGACACAGGTCACATACAGTCAGGTCCATAAATATTGGGACAGCGACACAATTCTAACATTTTTGGCTCTATACACCACCACAATGGGTTTGAAATGAAACAAACAAGATGTGCTTTAACTGCAGACTGTCAGCTTTAATTTAAGGGTATTTACATCCAAATCAGGTGAACGGTGTAGGAATTACAACAGTTTGCATATGTGCCTCCCACTTGTTAAGGGACCAAAAGTAATGGGACAGAATAATAATCATAAATCAAACTTTCACTTTTTAATACTTGGTTGCAAATCCTTTGCAGTCAATTACTGTCATGCCCTGCTCTGACTATGTGCGGAGGTCGGCCAGAATAGCAGCACGTGTTTAGTTTTGTTTTGGAGTCGTGCTGGACCCGCCTCCCATCAGGTGCACTGGGTGGGGTCATTGGTTTAAATATCACTCTAGTCCAGTGTTCTGAGCGGGTTATAGAGATCAGTCTGGCCTTGGAAGCAAGGAAGGAAGGTTGTCTGTTCCAGCTCAGAAAAGATAAGTGTGGTTTCAGTTTTTGTTGATTGCTGTCTAGGTTGTGTTTGTGTCATCTTTCCCATCCAGGTTCTGTGCGAGCAGGCTGCTCCTTTTCCCCTTTTTACCATCTCAGGGAATCTAGGGTGTTTTAGCCCAGGCACGAGGACACATCATTACTATCTTCAAGGTCTGAATGTGGGCTGAGCAGTGCAGGGAAAGAGGTCAGGGTTTAGCTAGGAGGTGATCCTTCCCCTGCTTCTCACCTAGAGCCTGGTTGTTGGTTTATCTGTGTGTCTGAGTTCCCCGTCCGCCGTGACAATTACAGCCTGAAGTCTGGAACGCATAGACAATGCCAGACGCTGGGTTCCATCCCTGGTGATGGTCTGCCAGGCCTCTACTGCAACTGTCTTCAGTTCCTGCTTGTTCTTGGGGCATTTTCCATTCAGTTTTGTCTTCGGCAAGTGAAATGCATGCTCAATCGGATTCATGTCCGGTGATTGACTTGGCCATTGCATAACATTCCACTTATTTCCCTTAAAAAACTCTTTGGTTGCTTTTGCAGTATGCTTTAGGTCATTGTCCATCTGCACTGTGAAGAGCCGTCCAATGAGTTCTGAAGCATTTGGCTAAATATGAGCAGATAATATTGCCCAAAACACTTCAGAATTCATCCTGCTGCTTTTGTCAGCAGTCACATCATCAATAAATACAAGAGAACCAGTTCTATTGGCAGCAATACATGCCCACGCCATGACATTACCACCACCATGCTTCACTGATGAGGTGGTATGCTTAGGATCATAAACAGTTCCTTTCCATCTCCATACTCTTCTCTTCCCATCACTCTGGTACAAGTTGATCTTGGTCTCATCTGTCCATAAGATGTTGTTCCAGAACTGTGAAGGCTTTTTTAGATGTCGTTTGGCAAACTCCATTCTGGCCTTGTTTTTGAGGCTCACCAATGGTTTACATCTTGTGGGGACCCTCTGTATTCACTCTGGTGAAGTCTTCTCTTGATTGTTGACTTTGACACACATACACCTACCTCCTGGAGAGTGTTCTTGATCTGGCCAACTGTTGTCAAGTGTGTTTTCTTTACCAGGGAAAGAATTCTTCGGTCATCCACCACAGTTGTTTTCCGTGGTCTTCCGGATCTTTTGGTGTTGCTGAGCTCACCGGTGCGTTCCTTCTTTTTAAGAATGTTCCAAACAATTGTTTTGGCCACGTCTAATGTGTTTGCTATCTCTCTGATAGGTTTGTTTTGTTTTTTCAGCCTAATGATGGCTTGCTTCACTGATAGTGACAGCTCTTTGGATCTCATCTTGAGAGTTGAAAGCAACAGATTCCAAATGCAAATAGCACACTTGAAATGAACTCTGGACCTTTTATCTGCTCATTGTAATTGGGATAATGAGGGAATAACACACACCTGGCCATGGAACAGCTGAGAAGCCAATTGTCCCATTACTTTTGGTCCCTTAACAAGTGGGAGGCACATATGCAAACTGTTGTTATTCCTACACCGTTCACCTGATTTGGATGTAAATACCCTCAAATTAAAGCTGACAATCTGCAGTTAAAGCATATCTTGTTCGTTTCATTTCAAATCCATTGTGGTGGTCTATAGAGCCAAAAATGTTAGAATAGTCTTGATGTCCCAATATTTATGGACCTGACTGTATTACTTCAATTAAGAGAATAAATAAGAAACCACAACTTTGGATAAAAAGGCTGTGTTGCTTTATTCGGGGTTACCCAAATGAAATAAATAAATATTTAATGAATAAATAATTAAACGTCAATAAATAAATTAATCAATAACCAATAAAATATCTACCAAAAAGGCCACCCAGACAATATCCCCCAAATAAGCAACACGACTATAAGGGGGGGGGGGGGGCGCTGGTCCCGGTCTTCTTCAAACTGCAGTATCTAATGGCTATGTCCTCTCTTTTAAACCCACAGGTTTCTCGCCGCATTAGGCTTCCTCCAATCAGCTTAAGAACATCTTCCCGCTGCTGGACATCTGGGCCAATGGACAGCTGACCCAAGAGAACTTGTCACCGGGCAGAAACAGAACCTGGACCAGCTGTATCTGATTTTCACTCCAGGTAAGCCCTGTAGCAAATAACAAGGGGGGGGGGGGGGGGGACACCACATACCACATACCACAACACAGACCAAAACAATAAAACCACCAACCATAACCACCAAAAAACAAAGTGACCGCGTCCCCCAAGCTAAACGTTCTGGGGGGAGCCCCTTCCATTCTGACCTACTCCGTGCTTGAAAGTTATCACAATTTCTGTGTTTTTGTTTCTCCACCGGCTTTTGTCCCGGCTTTTTAAGGATTGACCACAGGTTCTCAATGGGATTGAGATCTGGGGAGCTTCCTGACCATGGACCCCAAAAAATGTTATGTTTTGTTCACTGAGCCACTTAGTTATCGCTTTTGTGATATGGTGCTCCATCATGCTGGAGAAAGCATTAGGGGTCATTTATCAAAACTGTTTAGGAAAACTGTTTTAGTTGCCCATGGCAACCAATCAGAGCTCACCTTTTATTTTATTTTTTTCAGAACACTTTAAAGGGGTTTTCTGGGAATTAAGAAAATAAAATTACTGCAAATAAGTAAATATTACTTTATTATAAATATATTCCAAAATTCCTTTCATAAGTTATAATAGCTTGTTTTGTCTATGGAGAAATCATTAGGAGAAATAAAATGGCTGCCGTCCTTTTAGTACACACAAAACCTGTCCTAATCACACAGCAGAACGAGTTACTTCACAACACTGAGGTAAAGAGCTGCCTCATCCTCCTCTCTGCTTGTCAGGGATGATGATCCTGAATACAGCTGATAAGATCTTCATATGAATCTCTGTAGGAATGGAGTTCATGAGGAGACATGAAGTACAGAAGGGATGTGGTTGATGAGCATCACCACTTGTATGCAGTTTTCATTACCACAGCCCCACATTACCACAGTCTGTCCTGTCTGCCCCCTCTGTACTTCATGTCTCCTCATTAACTCTATTCCTACAGAGATTCATCTGAAGAACTTAGCTGTATTCAGGATCATAATCCCTGACAAGCAGAGCAGAGAGGAGGATGAGGCAGCTCTTTACCTCAGTGTTGTGAAGTAACCATTACCACAGCCCCACAATACCTCAGTCTGTCCTGTCCGTCCCCTCTGTACTTCATGTCTACTCATGAACTCCATTCCTACAGAGATTCAGCTGAATATCACAGAGATTCAGCTGAATATCACAGAGATTCAGCTGTATTAAGGATTGTAATCCCTGACAAGCAGAGAGGAGGATGAGGCAACTCTTTAGCTTAGTGTTGTGAAGTAACTTGTCCTGCTGTGTGATTAGGACAGGTTCTGTGTGTACTAATAGGACGGCGGCCATTTTATTTCTCCTAATGATTGCTCTCCAGACAAAACAAACCATTATAACTAATGAAAGCTATTTGGGAATATATTTATAATAAAGTAATATTTGAGAATTTTCATTTTCTTAATTCCCGGAGAACCCCTTTAAGAGATAAAAGGTGAGCTCTGACTGGTTGCTATGGGCAACTAAGACAGTTTTCCTGTTAGACAGTTTTGATAAATGAGGCCTATTGTTCCCCCCACATTGCTGCTGGATCATTGGGAGAAGCTGCTCTAGGAGGATATTTTGATCCCATTAAGAACCTGTAGTCAATCCCCAAAAAGCGGGTGGAAAACAAAACCAGAGTCAACATTGGAAATATTGGGAAAGATCTATCAAAACTAGTTTAAAGTAGAACTGGCTGACTTGCCTATAGCAACCAATCAGATTCCACCTTTCATTTTCCAAAGGAGCTCTGAAAAATGAAAGGTGGAATCGGATTTGTTGCTATGGGCAAGTCAGCCAGTTTTCCTTCTACTCCAATTTTGATAAATCTCCCCCATTGAGTATTTGTGTAAACTTGATGCATTTGTCAATAAAACTTAAAAAAATATAAATAAATTATGAGATGCTTTGAATTGTACTTCAGTATCCCATAGAAACATCTGACAAAAACACTCAAGCAGCAAAAAACAAAAGTTGTGTCAGTCTCAAGATTTTTTGGCCACGACCATACTGCATGGACAGGTCCTCTAGCGTGAAAGATTGTTAATTAATAAAGGATTAATAGGGACTCTCCCCCCCCCCCACACACACACATTTAAAGGGAATCTGTCAGCAGACCTGTACCTATGACACTGGCTGACCTGTTACACGTGCGCTTTGCAGCTGAAGGCGTCTGTGTTGGTCCCATGTTCATATGTCCCCGCATGGCTGAGAAAAATGATGTTTTAATATATGCAAATGAGCCTCTAGGAGCAACGGGGGCGTTACCATTACACCTAGAGGCTCTGCTCTCTCTGCAACTGCCACTCCTTCTGCATTTTGATTCACAGGGCCAGGCAGGCGTTATGAGGATTATTCACTGTCTGGCCCTGTCAATCAAAGTGCAGAAGTTGCGTCAGTTGCAGAGAGAGCAGAGCCTCTAGGTGTAACGGTAACGCCCCCATTGCTCCTAGAGGTTCATTTGCATATAGTAAAAAATCATTTTTCTCAGCAATGCGGGCACATATGAACATGGGACCAACACAGATGACTTCAGCTGCCAAGGGCACATGTAACAGGTCAGTCAGTTTTATAGATACAAATCTGATGACAGATGCCCTCTAAGAAGTCTTTTTTAAAGCCATTTTATACAGAAGTCCCAATAAATTTGCCTCTTAGACCCGGTATCCAGTCCTGCCTGTTCTCTGAATCATAATCAGTCCAGGGTAGTAGCCACGGCTGACAATTAACCACTTAGGACAAATTGTTGGTATATATCATGCACTTGGAGAAAGCGCCATCGATTGTGAGTCCTCCATATAACCCTGAAGCTGTATATATAATTACTCACCTGAAACCGATTGCCTCTTTTCGTTTCTTCGCCTCTCCGTCTTGGTTAATTCACTCTGCCCAATTTATTTTCCTGTAATTATTTACTCAGACAAGATTCGTTTGTGGCTCCGAGTCGACGCCAGGATTTTTTTTTAATACAATCTCAGATACAAATCACTCGCAATTACTTTGCTCTTAGCTCTCACTTTCTCAGTTCATTTCTCCATTTTACGTTTATTTGACTCTGTTTCCACAGACACATGTGAAGCTGGCTCTTCTTCATGGACGCTTATATCTGGCACCCGTTATTGGGTATAGACAATATCCAGTCCCCATGTTAGGCTGAGTTCACATCACCGTTATTTTTCCGTGCATGTAGGACTTTTTTCCTGTGTAAAAAAATGGATCTCAGATGGAAATGGGTGAAACGGATGCCAAATGTGCATAACTGATGCTCAGGATCTGTTTTTTTTTTTTTTTTTTTTCAAAGGTTCCGTTTTTTTCTTCCTTTATTTTTCTGTTCTTCTGACCGATCAGAAGAGTGGAATATATCGGGGATGTCAACTCATGGACACGACCGTATGTATTTTGGAAAAAAAATGAATGACGTCTCTGTGACGTCCGTGTTGCATCCGTTTTTTTTTGTTTTTTTTGCGGTAGCATTGTAACAATGCCTGTCCTGTCCATCCTCTCTATACTTCATGTCTCCTCATGGACTCCATTCCTACAGAGATTCAGATGAAGATCTTATCAGCTGTATTCAGGATCATCATCCCTGACAAGCAGAGCAGAGAGGAGGATGAGGCAGCTCTTTACCTCAGTGTTGTGAAGTAACTTGTCCTCCTGTGTGATTAGGACAGGTTTTATGTGTACTAGTAGGATGGGAATATATTTATAATAAATTTATATTTAAGTATTTTCATTTTCTTAATTCCTGGAGAACCCCTTTAAGAGATAAAAGGTGAGCTCTGACTGGTTGCTATGACAGTTTTCCTGTTAGACAGTTTTGATAAATGAGGCCTATTGTTCCCCCCACATTGCTGCTGGATCATTGAGAGAAACTGCTCTAGGAGGATATTTAGATCTTATTAAGAACCTCTAGTCAATCCCCAAAAAGCGGGTGTACAAACAAAAATGCAGAAATAGTGATAAAGTCCCAGCACTGATTAGACAAGAATGGGTTCAAATCAGTCAGGATTTGGCCCAGAAGCTGATATCCAGCATGGCAGGGTGAAATGCAGAAGTCTTGACAAACCAGGGTCAACATTGGAAATGTAACACCCCAGAGTGGTGTTACCACTTCTGCACCTTGCTACTATCTTTTATGGTCTAAGGGTGGGTTCACATCAGTGTTATGTATTCCATTATAACATAGTTATAACGGAAAATAACAGAATCCATAAGACGGAAGTCAAAACGGAAGCCTTTAAGAGGCATTCCGTTTTCATCCTTCATGATATAAGTCTATGGGCAGCATAACGGATCCATTATGCAGGAGTCTAGTCCTGCATAACAGAAACCAGGACGGATCTGTTATGCTGCCCATAGACTTGTATTATGGCGGAATGCAAAACGGAAGGCTTTAAAAGGCATTCCGTTTTGCTTTCTGTCATAATAGAAGTCTATGGGAAGCATAACGGATCCATCTGGTTCCCTTTATGCAGAACGAACAAAAATGTCCTGTCGACAGGACTTTGTTTTCTGTCTTGCATAACAGGAACCAGACGGATCCGTTATGATTCCCATTGACTTCTGTTATGACAGATCAAAACAGAATGCCTCTTAAAGGCTTCCGTTTTGACTTCCGTCTTATGGATTCAGTTATTTTGGTTATAACGGAAAGTTATAACGGAATACATAACGCTGATGTGAACCCACCCTAACCTGTATGTCACCCATATATTTATTTCCAGGTCCCTCAACACTGTGCATTTATAATAATGTTATCTAACTGTTCATGTAATGTGCCTGGTTCACCAGCAGGTAGCAGCAAACATGGCAGAGCTATAGTTAGATAGAATGGAACTCACCATTCCATTCTCTCCCCCCCCCCCCCTTTGGTCAGAAGTGGGCCAGTCCTGCTTGCTACCAGAAGGAGGTGGGGCAGTTCTGGTGTGTGGTGTTTGAGACTCCTTGTTGGAGCTGCCAGGATTCTAACCTATTCCTTGGCTGAAGATAAGTCCGACTTAAAAGTGAAGTGCAGCATAAAGAAGAAGCCAAGTTATCCAGTCAGCTTGTCAGTACAGCAGAGTGAGAGAAGGATATAGCAGAGTTAAGTTTGTCTGCCAGTTTAAAGCTAAAGCCTGCTGGAACCAAGACAAAGCCTGTAAACAGTTTGAAAAAACATTTATTCAAAGTAAAGCTGCCATTGAACTTCATCTCAAGGTCTGGACTCAAGTTATTCTTTCCAATCCCTCAATTTTTCCCCCCATTTATTGCTTCGGAGCCAAAGCCTGGGGTCCAGCCGTATCCAGGTAGGAGCACTATGACACATAAAGAAACAGATAGGCCACACTATACGACTCGTAATTCCTACACCTGGGTTGCGTAATAAAAGGGCCCTGGGGGGAGGCGCCCGTTGCAGAAATATTAGGGAAGATTTATGAAAACTAGTGCAAAGTAGAACTAGCTTAGTGGACCACAGCAACCAATCAGATTCCACCTTTTATCGCTAGGATATGCCCCCATTGTCTTATAGTCCCAGCAGTGGGACCCACGCCTATATCAAGAACGGAGCCCCGCAAGTGAAGGAGGGCGCACTGCGTATGCGCAGCCGCCCTCCATTCATTTTCTATGGGGTCGGCGAAAATAGCCAAGCACTGGCTTTTTCTGTTGGCCCCATAGAAATGAATGCGAGCGGTGTCCGCACATTCACTTCTATGGAGAGACGGCTTGGTGATGGCCGGACCGGAGTCCTCCAGTCACCACCTTGCGGGGCTCCGTTCTCTATATAGGCCCCAGCGGTGGGACCCGCACCTATAACTCAATGGGGGCAATTCCTAGCGATATGCCCCCATTGTTTATGATGAGACAACCCCTTTAAGTACTGGAAACCCAGCAAGGTGCCCATAGTTAGTGTTTGGGTGGTTATGCCTGTCTGCAGCCTGTTTGAGCAGCCACATGCCACATTGCGCTCATTATCACGGGGAACTATTTGTACTGGAATAAGGTTATCCATTGCCGGTGAGAACAAGAGATTATGGCCCATGTTTAATCAATCGATTAAACACATGTTCCTTCAGGCGTCTATGAAAACATTTTCCAGTTGGCTGTCTCTGAGCAATGTTCCAGGCTGTAAATACAAGTCTCCTGATCATTTCAGGCAGAAAAATGTACAGAAAGGGTTGGAAGTTAACGGTCTGGTGTGAAAATATGAGTTATTGATCAACAGTAAGGTCAAACAATGCGAAGGAGAACGTCTATATTCTCATATCCTATGGCCACCTCATTAATCTGCAGAACTGCCAATCATAATGGAGATCAACTCCACTGCACCGCAATGCAGAATAAACAAATCTGTATAGCTCCCATTATATGTAAAGAGGACCTGTCCCCAAATACCTGAATCCACCACTTGGGTGGTAAAAAAAAATAATAATACACTAAACAGAACAGTGGCAGTTGGTAAATGTACTAAGCAGAGGCAGAGCCTCTTTAACCACCTCAGCTCCCCTAGCTTAAACCCCCTTAATGACCAGACCACTTTTTACAATTCTGCACTACACTACTTTCACGGTTTATTGCGCGGTCATAAACTTACCACCCAAATAAATTTTACCTCCTTTTCTTCTCACTAATAGAGCTTATATTTGGTAGTATTTCATTGCTGCTGACATTTTTACTTTTTTTGTTATTAATCGAAATTGACCGAATTTTTTGCAAAGAAATGACATTTTTCACTTTCAGTTGTAAAATTTTTCAAATAAAACTACATTTCTATATACATTTTTCTCTAAATTTTTTGTTCTACATGTCTTTGATAAAAAAAAAATGCAATAAGTGTATATTTATTGGTTGCGCAAAAGTTATAGCGTTTACAAACTATGGTACAAAAAATGTGAATTTCCGCATTTTGAAGCAGCTCTGACTTTCTGAGCACCTGTCATGTTTCCTGAGGTCTACAATGTCCAGACAGTAGAAACAACCCACAAATGACCCCATTTCGGAAAGTAGACACCCTAAGGTATTCGCTGATTGGCATAGTGAGTTCATAAAAGTTTTATTTTTTGGCACAAGTTAGCGGAAATGATGATTTTTTTTTTTTTTTTTTCTTACAAGTCTCATATTCCACTAACTTGTGACAAAAAATAAAAACTTCCATGAACTCACTATGCCCATCACGAAATACCTTGGGGTGTCTTCTTTCCAAAATGGGGTCACTTGTGGGGTATTTATACTGCCCTGGCATTTAGGGGACCTAAAGCGTGAGAAGAAGTCTGGAATCCAAATGCCTAAAAAATGCCCTGTGAAATCCTAAAGGTGCTCTTTAGAATTTGGGCCCCTTTGCGCACCTAGGCTGCAAAAAAGTGTCACACATGTGGTATCACCGTACTCAGAAGAAGTAGGGCAATGTGTTTTGGGGTGTATTTTTACATATACCCATGCTGGGTGAGAGAAATATCTCTCTAAATGTCAACTTTTCCCATTTTTTCATACAAAGTTGTCATTTTAGAGAGATATTTATCTCACCCAGCATGGGTATATGTAAAAAGAACACCCAAAACACATTGCCCAACTTCTCCTGAGTACGGCGATACCACATGTGTGACACTTTTTTGCAGCCTAGGTGCGCAAAGGGGCCCAAATTCTAAAGAGCACCTTTAGGAATTCACAGGTCATTTTTTACGCATTTGGATTCCAAATTACTTCTCACGCTTTAGGTCCCCTAAAATGCCAGGGCAGTATAAATACCCCACAAGTGACCCCATTTTTGAAAGAAGACACCCCAAGGTATTCCGTGAGGGGCATGGCGAGTTCCTAGAATTTTTTTTTTTTGGCACAAGTTAGCGGAAAATGATCTATTTATTTATTTATTTATTTATTTTATTACAAAGTCTCATATTCCACTAACTTGTGACCAAATTTTTTTTTTTACATGAACTCACCACACCCCTCACGGAATCCTTGGGTGTCTTCTATCCAAAATGGGGGTCACTTGTGAGGCATTTATACTGCCCTGGCATTTTAGGGGCCCTAAAGCATGAGAAGAAGTCTGGAATCCAAATGCGCAAAAAATCCCCTGTGAAATCGTAAAGATACTCTTTGGAATTTGGGCAGCTTTAACGCACCTAGGCTGCAAAAAAGTGTCACACATGTGTATCGCCGTACTCAGGAGAAATAGGGCAATGTGTTTTGGGGTGTATTTTTACATATACCCATACTGTGTGAGATAAATATCTCTGTAAAAGACAACTTTTCCCATTTTTTTATACAAAGTTGTCATTTTACAGAGATTTCTCTCACTCAGTATGGGTATATGTAAAAAGACACCCCAAAACACATTGCCCTATTTCTCCTGAGTACGGCGATACCACATGTGTGACACTTTTTTGCAGCCTAGGTGCGCAAAGGGGCCCAAATTCCAATGAGAATCTTTTAGGAGGGCATTTGGATTCCAGACTTTTTCTCACGCTTTAGGGCCCCTAAAATGCCAGGGCAGTATAACTACCCCATATGTGACCCCATTTTGGAAAGAAGACACCCCAAGGTATTCCGTGAGGGGCATGGCGAGTTCATAAAAGTTGTTTTTTTTTGGCACAAGTTAGCGGAAATTGTTTTTTTTTGTTTTTTCTCACAAAGTCTCCTTTCCGCTATTTTGTGACAAAAAGTTCAATCTTTCATGGACTCAATATGCCCCTCAGCGAATACTTGGGGTGTCTACTTTCGAAATGGGGTCATTTGTGGGGTGTGTTTACTGTTCTGGCATTTTGGGTGGGGCTAAATTGTGAGCAACCCTGTAAAGCCTAAAGGTACTCGTTGGACTTTTGACCCCTTTACGCACCTAGGCTGCAAAAAAGTGTCACACATGTGGTATCGCCGTACTCAGGAGAAGTAGGGCAATGTGTTTTGGGGTGTATTTTTACATATACCCATGCTGGGTGAGAGGAATATCTCTGTAAATTGACAACTTTGTATAAAAAATATTAAAAAGTTGTCATTTACAGAGATATTTCTCACACACAGTATGGGTATATGTAAAAATACACCCCAAAACACATTGCCCTACTTCTCCTGAGTACGGCGATACCACATGTGTGACACTTTTTTGCAGCCTAGGTGCGCAAAGGGGCCCAAATTCCAATGAGAATCTTTACGATTTCACAGGGCATTTTTTACGCATTGGATCCCAAACTTCTTCTCACGCTTTAGGTCCCTAAAATGCCAGGGCAGTATAAATACCCCACAAGTGACCCCATTTTTGAAAGAAGACACCCCAAGGTATTCCGTGAGGGGCATGGCGAGTTCCTAGAATATATTTTTTTGGGCACAAGTTAGCGGAAAAAGATTTTTATTTTTTTTGTTTTCTCTTACAAAGTCTCATATTCCACTAACTTGTGACAAAAAATAAAATTTTACATGAACTCGCCATGCCCCTCACAAAATACCTTGGGGTGTCTTCTTTCCAAAATGGGGTCACATGTGGGGTATTTATACTGCACTGGCATTTTAGGGGCCCTAAAGCGTGAGAAGGAGTCTGGAATATAAATGTCTAAAAAAATTTACGCATTTGGATTCCGTGAGGGGCATGGTGAGTTCATGTGAGATTTTATTTTTTGTCACAAGTTAGTGGAATATGAGACTTTGTAAGAAAAAACAAAAAAACAAAAAAAAAAAAACAATTTCCGCAAAAATCTTCTATGAACTCGCCATGCCCCTCAAAAGTGATCTTTTTATAGTGCCGCAGCGATTTTACAGTGTTTTTGAAGTGATCAGAAAAAAAACATTTCTGTCACTGTGGTGGGGCGGACTGAACGCAAGTGTGCGCACAAGATCAGGCCTGATCGGGCGAACACTGCGTTTTTTGAAGAGCCTATAGAACATGTCCTATTCTTGTCCGCAATTGCGGACAAGAAAAGGCATTTTCTATATAGTTCTGGCAATGTGCGGATCCGCAAAATGCGGAAAGCACATTGCCGGTGTCCGTGTTTTGCGGATCCGCGGTGTCCGTGTTTTGCGGATCCGCGGATCTGCAAAACACATACGGACGTCTGAATGGAGCCTTACAGGGGGGTGATCAATGACAGGGGGGTGATCAGGGAGTCTAATATGGGGTGATCAGGGGTTTAATAAGTGACAGGGGGGGTGTAGTGTAGTGGTGTTTAGTGCTACTTTACCAGAGCTGCCTGTGTCCTCTGGTGGTCGATCCAGCAAAAGGGACCACCAGAGGACCAGGTAGGCAGGTATATTAGACGCAGTTAACAAAAACAGCGTCTAATATACCTTTCAGGGGTTAAAAAAATCGCATCTACGAGCCTGCCAGCGAATGATCGCCGCTGGCAGGCTGTAGATCAGCTTGTTTACCTTCCGATCCTGTGATCGCACGCTCCTGTGTGTGCGCGTTCACAGGAAATCTCGGCGTCTCGTGAGCTGACGCGCCGGGCGCGTCAAGGAGGAATGAATCGACCGCCTCGGGAAACGCAATCCGCGTTAGGTGGTCCGGAGACGGTTAATGAAAGCGACAGAAGTATCCTGGTCATATACGGATATTGACGAGATATCAGCGGTTAATTAAAATATAAATTTTTATTTTGTAGTAAAAAAAACATCCTAAAATTCATACAGTATATTCTAGTCACCAATCACTGGATACGTGATAAACATTGTCGGGAAAGATTTGGAATTTCTAGGGCCCCAAGCAGTTATACATGGGGACCCCTGTCATTCCACTAAGCTCCTGTCACTAGGGTGTCACGACCTATCGCTGACCCTGTTGTGCCTGGGGTCAGAAGGTCGCAGCGGGCGGCTACTCGCTCGGTTTCAAGAGATCGCTCCATGACCTAGTGGTGGGAATGGGTTCCGGTCCAGGTTTTCCTGCTTAGGTTTGCGATCCTTTTTGTCCCATTTAGGAATCTATAGCTTTCCCTTTCAGCTGTTCTCTGTCAGCCCCTCCCAGCTACTATATATTCCCCTTTCTGCTTCCCTTGTTGCCAGATATAGACCTTCCTTCCAGATCTTCTATTCTGACCTCAGGTGGACAACTGTTGCTGTGGAGCCGTTGGATCCCCGGTTCACTCCTGTTATTGTCTCCTGTTGTTTTTGTCTCCCTTCGGGGATTGTTGATTGTGTTAGTGTTGTTTGTCCTTTCCCTGTTGTTACCCTAGGTGTCAGTGGTAGAGTGGACAGACGTCCGGTTTTAGGCTGGACACTCCGGTTTTCTGTCTCCCTGTCCTCCGTCCAGCACAGGGCCTGGATGGACACAGGGATGTCCACCCTTTCAGTAGCTCACGCTCAGACAGCAGCACTGTGCTGTCTGAGCGTGAGCTGCAGCAACTGACTGAGGCTTCTCTCACCCCCAGTCAGCCACTAGAGCCCAGACATGGCTCCCTGTGGCTGACTGAGGGAGAGAGAAGCACCCCGGCTGGCCCCAGCTCACCTTCCTCTCAGCAATTTCTTCCTTCTCCTCCCCCCGTTTCCCCCCCCCCCTGTCGGCAATGAGGGCATGGATTCATGGGGGGTGGGCGTGGTGTATCAGTTTGTGGGCGTGGCTGGTGAGGTCCGGCTTTCTTGGGTGAAGCAAGTGGCCACCCTAGTCAGAGGTGAGGACTAGTGTTCCCACCACCATAGTCACTACCTAGGGCTTATTTCATGGTAAGCCAGGGACGAGGCACGTGATCGCCGTATGGGTTAGCAGCCCGTCTAGGGACGTCAGGGCAGCCAGGTGTCAGTGCCAGGTGAGCTAGGGGTCACCGCTCCTCCCTCTCCCTAGAGGAAGGGTACTCCTCTTCCCTCCCCTCTGCGCCGCACGTCTGTTACCTGCCATCTCAGACATGATAGCTCCACCGCATTGCACCGCTGAGTTCAAACCCCATCAGCCCACTAAGCTCTACTCTCCGTAACCGCGTAGCTCGGGCACTTTTGCTACTGCTGTACAGCTGAGAAGGCCCCCCTCCTTCCCACTGAACCAACTGCAAAAGCAGTATACTTTTTTTTCCGTATTTTTAACCAACTGCTTGTGGCCAGCAGGAAGGCTGCCAATCTCTGGGGCACCAAACATTGCTTGGTTTGCATGGTGGTAAAGAGTCTGGCTCTGTTTGTCTGTACATTGAATTTCATGGTGGATTCCCCAGGACATAATGCTTTGGGACCACAAAGCCATCTCTTTACCAACAATGGTTCAGGTGTCATAAAGAAGGTTGGGTAATCTTCTCCTGGATTTTTTATTGTGTCACAAGCTGGGCCCACAGGTCATTGGTAATGTGGAGACTATGTTACTTGTATGTTATATGCCCTCAATAAACTGAAGACTATTATATGTAGATCTTGGTCTTTTCCTCCAGCATGGAAGCTCTTGGCTTCAACTATTGAACATATGAGGTTGTGTGCGTGCGTGCTGTCTTCTAGGAAGCCCCGTTCTTTGGTTAGAAGAAATAGCCATGAATATGACTTTATATCAACTCCTTAAATATTACCTTTGATTTCTTTTAGATTGTAAAAAGAAAGACTATCCATAAAGTGAGCAGTGGAAGACGCAGCCTTCTAGGCAGTGGCGTACAGAGAGAAGAAAGGGCCCTATAGCTAGGATCAAACCAGGCCCCCCACACAGGACAGAAGGGTTTCTGCTTAAACCCTTTTCAATGACCCTTGGGCCATTTATTCCACTGCCTCGTTTGCTAAACGTTGTTCCTTTGGAGGGTAGAGTCCTGACCAAGTTTTCACCCCACAGTAGAAGAGTAGATAATCCCAACTAAGACTGGGCCCCTTCTTGCCCTGGGCCCCATAGCAGTCGCACGGTCTGCCGCTATGGTAATTACGCCCCTGCTTCTAGGATTAGGGGAAATAAATCTGATAACATGAGATGAAACTGTCTGGTTTCCATAAAGGAGCTGTAGACTCTTGGTTGTCAATGTCTTGTTCAGGAAACGTTATTGTGAGATCTTTAAAGGTAATAGTTAGGAAAATCAATCCAAAAATGAGTAAATGTATGTGAAAGATAGAAGATCAATACATATCATGCAGTTCTGTTTTGACCGGACTACTGGAAATAAATATGGACCTCACTATGATCAATGGGGTCTTTTGGCAGTAAGCTACTGGTTCACTGCTATAGTTAATGCTATAGTTCACTTCTAAAAGGTGAATGCTATGGTTCATTCAAAAGCTGTTAAACTGTTTACAGTGATGGTAATTATGATCTGTGTATTGTGTATACCAAGAGGCTATGTATGGGTAGGAAATAGTTAGCTGGCAGTCCAAGTTCTCGGCAAGTCAGCCTAGGTCAATATACATATAATCCAGTTGTTTTTGATTAATAAAACCATTTTCCAAGCCATCGGACAATAGTCGCAGCAGTTCCTGTTGATACTGAGAGGTGGGGTTGTGGTCGAGCTCAAGATAAGTATTACTATCCTCTAACATGGCGAGGTTTCGTTTTTTTATAAATGTACAGTACAGACCAAAAGTTTGGACACACCTTTCCATTCAAAGAGTTTTCTTTATTTTCATGACTATGAAAATTGTAGATTCACACTGAAGGCATCAAAACTATGCATTAACACATGTGGAATTATATACATAACAAACAAGTGTGAAACAACTGAAAATATGTCATATTCTAGGTTCTTCAAAGTAGCCACCTTTTGCTTTGATTACTGCTTTGCACACTCTTGGCATTCTCTTGATGAGCTTCAAGAGGTAGTCCCCTGAAATGGTTTTCACTTCACAGGTGTGCCCTGTCAGGTTTAATAAGTGGGATTTCTTGCCTTATAAATGGGGTTGGGACCATAAGTTGCGTTGAGGAGAAGTCAGGTGGATACACAGCTGATAGTCCTACTGAATAGACTGTTAGAATTTGTATTATGGCAAGAAAAAGCAACTAAGTAAAGAAAAACGAGTGGCCATCATTACTTTAAGAAATGAAGGTCAGTCAGTCAGCCGAAAAATTGGGAAAACTTTGAAAGTAAGGGCTATTTGACCATGAAGGAGAGTGATGGGGTGCTGCGCCAGATGACCTGGCCTCCACAGTCACCGGACCTGAACCCAATCGAGATGGTTTGGGGTGAGCTGGACCGCAGAGTGAAGGCAAAAGGGCCAACAAGTGCTAAGCATCTCTGGGAACTCCTTCAAGACTGTTGGAAGACAATTTCAGGGGACTACCTCTTGAAGCTCATCAAGAGAATGCCAAGAGTGTGCAAAGCAGTAATCAAAGCAAAAGGTGGCTACTTTGAAGAACCTAGAATATGACATATTTTCAGTTGTTTCACACTTGTTTGTTATGTATATAATTCCACATGTGTTAATTCATAGTTTTGATGCCTTCATAGTCATGAAAATAAAGAAAACTCTTTGAATGAGAAGGTGTGTCCAAACTTTTGGTCTGTACTGTAACTATCTAAGACCACCACAGCCCCACCTTTGTCCGCCTGTTTTATGACAACAACATTCAAAAGCATCAGCTCCTTTAACCACCAGCCGTCCGCCCATAGGATATAAATGTCCTATGGGTGGACCTCTATTTCTGAAAGCACGTTTTAAAACGTCCTTTCAGAAATTGCAGCTGCACGCTAATCGTGCAGCTGCTGATCGGGTTGCCCGCTGTCAGTGACAGCAGGGCAACCCAGAGAGGAGGCAGGGACAGTGCCCAGGTGTCCCTGCCTTCCGGATCGCTGCAGACACAGCGCTCACCGAGCGCTCTGTATGCAGAGCAGGAAGCGCTACGCATGTGACCGCCGTGACCGGAGTGTGCAGGAGCTGTGTGAGGTCTCTCAGAGACCTCGATCAGCCCTGCTCTGAGGCTGTACAGCGCTGGATTGCTGCTGTACAGCCTCTCTTGGGGTGCATTTCTTCTGTAACTGGGGCTACTATGTCAGTGAAAAGAAAAAGTGAAGTAAATGTCCCCCAGAGGTCTTGTATGACCTTATGGGGGACGAAAAGTGTAAAATAAAATAAAAAAAAATAAAGGGTTGAAAAAATAAAATAAAAAAAGTTTCACATGTAAAAAAAAAAAGTTCCCAAGTAAGGAATAATTTTTTTTTAAAAATAGAAAAAATAAAATAAAATAGACATATTTGGTATTGCCGCGTCCGTAAAAACCATCTCTATAAAAATATCACATGACCTAACCCTTCGGGTGAACACCGTAAAAAAAAAAAAAAACTGTCAAAACAAGCAATTTTTGTCACCTTGCATCACAAAAGGTGCAACACCAAGTGATCAAAAACGCGTATGTCCCACAAAATGGTACCAATAAAACCGTCACCTCATCC
Organism: Bufo bufo; assembly: GCF_905171765.1. Taxonomy (NCBI): domain Eukaryota; kingdom Metazoa; phylum Chordata; class Amphibia; order Anura; family Bufonidae; genus Bufo; species Bufo bufo. The sequence continues at coordinate 192,106,004 of NC_053396.1, read as the reverse complement.
CGCAAAAAATGAGCCCCTACATAAGAAAATCTCTCAAAAAATAAAAAAAACTATAGCTCTTAGAACATGGAGACACTAAAACATAATTTTTTTTGTTTCAAAAATGCTATTATTGTGTTAAAGTGAAACAAATAAAAAAAAGTATACATATTAGGTATTGCCGCATCCGTAAAAACCAGCTCTATAAAAATATCACATGAGCTAACCCCTCAGATGAACACCGTAAAAAAAAAAAAAAAACTGTGTCAAAACAAGCAATTTTTGTCACCTTGCATCACAAAAGGTGCAACACCAAGTGATCAAAAACGCGTATGTCCCACAAAATGGTACCAATAAAACCGTCACCTCATCCCGCAAAAAATGAGCCCCTACATAAGAAAATCTTTCAAAAAATAAAAAAAAATTATAGCTCTCAGAACATGGACACATTAAAACATAATTTTTTTGTTTCAAAAATGCTATTATTGTGTAAAACTTTAATAAATGAGAAAAAGTATACATATTAGGTATTGCCACGTCCGTAACAATCTGCTCTATAAAAATGTCACTTGACTGAACCCCTCAGGTGAAGGCTGTAAAAACAAATAAATAGAAACTGTGCTAAAACAACCAATTTTTTGGTCACCTTGCCCCATAAAGTGTTATAATGAATGATCAAAAAATCATATGTACCCAAAAATAGTACTAATAAAACTGGCACCTTATCCCCTAGTTTCCAAAATGGGGTCACTTCTTGGGAGTTTCTACTGTAAGGGTGCATCAGGGGGCTTCAAATGGGACATGGCATCTAAAAGCCATGTGGAGTTCCTTTTCTTCTGCGCCCTGCCGTGTGCCCATACAGCAGTTTACGACCACATGTGGGGTGTTTCTGTAAACCGCAGAATCTGGGTAATAAATATTGAGTTTTGTTTGGCTGTTAACCATCGATGTGTTAAAGAAAAAATTGGATTAAAATGGAAAATCTGCCAAAAAAGTGAAATTCAAAAATTTGATCTCCATTTTCCTTTAATTCTTGTGGAACGCATAAAGGGTTAACAAAGTTTGTAAAATCGGTTTTGAATACCTTGAGGGGTTTAGTTTCTACAATGGGGTCATTTATGGGGGTATCCACTATGTAGGCCCCACAAAGTGACTTCCGACCTGAACTGGTCCTTATAAAGTGGGTTTTGGCAATTTTCTTAAAAATTTGAAGAATTGCTTCTAAACTTCTAAGCCTTCTAACGTCCTAAAAAAATTAAATGACATTTCCAAAATGATGCCAACATAAAGTAGACATATGGGGAATGTTAAGTAATAAATATTTTATGAGGTATCACTTTCTGTTTTAAAAGCAGAGAAATTGAAATTTAGAAAATTGCAAATTTTTCACATTTTTGGGTAAATTTGGGATTTTTTCATAAATAAAGGTGAAATATTTTGACTCAAATTTATGACTAACATGAAGTACAATGTGTCACGAGAAAACAATCTCTGAATGACTTGGATAAATAAAGGCGTTCCAAAGTTATTACCACATAAAGTGAGATATGTCAGTTTTGCAAAATTAGGCCTGGTCAGGAAGGGGGCAAATGGCCCAGATGGCAAGTGGTTAAATCCATACTCTCCTTGTGAGATAGATTATCACATTTATGAATATTGTCACATGAGAAGGTTTCTTCATTCAAGGCAACCAGGTCCCTCTCGACAAGTTCCTGAAGGCGATCCAATGCAAAGGAACGTGACTGCACCGGATAAAAATCACGATTAGAGGTAACAAAATGATGGGCAAAATCGTTACTGTCTCTTTCATTCTGAAGAGGACGACACTGTTGCATGTGAGAGAGATTAGAAAGTTCCTCAAAAGAAAAAGCAGAAGTGCTGGAAATATTAGATGACTGATGTGTTCTCAATCTTAGCAGATTCTGCTTGGTCAAAATGTTTTTTCAAAGTAAGATTACGGGCCAGTCTGTTAACATCTATAATGGTGTGATATAGATTAAAATGATAGGTGGGAGAGAAAGAGAGACCTCTCGACATTATAGAGGTAGAACTATAAGGCGCTACAGAGTCATAACTTTATTAATAACTGTAATTACTTTTATTCTTTTATTTTAGGCTCCACTGAAATGAAATAACCCAATCAGTTACCGCAAATCATTCCAAACAGTCTGATTTTTATCAAGGCATGGCCTATGTAAAATCCATCGTTAGAATTCTTCTCCTATGCAGCCAATTCTACACAAAAACAAATCTCCATTTAAAATCCATTCCATTTGTTTGTATACAGCTGAGATGCAAACTAATGGTCCTCCTTGGTTACAGACTACAAACAAACCCAGTGTAGTCTGATTCTTTCTTGGATTTCTCCCACACTAAAATACATTTACTTGATTAGCAGTAAGTAGGGGAGAGATGTAAGGGAGAAGCCATTTTACAGTACCCCCCTCTGGCTAATGTAAGAACAAAAGCACAAAATCATCTATTAAAACAGATCCAATATTCTGTACTGATTAATTTCTTAATAGTTAAATGATGAAATTCTGAGGGAGCTTACTGCATACTCTTTATGCACTGAACTCAATAATAAACCAGTATGCAAGTGAGCTCCCCCTAGTGATGGCTGTAGGCAGGCAGAAGTTTGGTACTGAACTATATTGGGGAAATGTATCACGCTCTGCATTCCAGAATTCTGGCTTTAAAAAAAATCCTAAAATTCCCTTGTGCAAAAATGTTACGGCTTTTAACATATTTACACCAGTTTTAAAAAGTAGGTGGTAAAGTGTGTAGTGTTTAAAGGTAGGATATGCCCCCATTGTCTGATAGGTGCAGGTCCCTCATTAATTCCCCCCTATACCTACGTATCAGAAAAACAGCTCTTCCTGCTATAACGCTACCATAGAAAGCTAATCAATGTGTAATGTTAGACCTGAAGACAACATGGTGGAGAGTCACTGTAAGCATCTACAGTCGTGGCCAAAAGTTTTGAGAATTACATAAATATTGGAAATTGGAAAAGTTGCTGCTTAAGTTTTTATAATAGCAATTTGCATATACTCCAGAATGTTATGAAGAGTGATCAGATGAATTGCATAGTCCTTCTTTGCCATGAAAATTAACTTAATCCCAAAAAAAACTTTCCACTGCATTTCATTGCTGTCATTAAAGGACCTGCTGAGATCATTTCAGTAATCGTCTTGTTAACTCAGGTGAGAATGTTGACGAGCACAAGGCTGGAGATCATTATGTCAGGCTGATTGGGTTAAAATGGCAGACTTGACATGTTAAAAGGAGTGTGATGCTTGAAATCATTGTTCTTCCATTGTTAACCATGGTGACCTGCAAAGAAACGCATGCAGCCATCATTGCGCTGCATAAAAATGGCTTCACAGGCAAGGATATTGTGGCTACTAAGATTGCACCTCAATCAACAATTTATAGGATCATCAAGAACTTCAAGGAAAGAGGTTCAATTCTTGTTAAGAAGGCTTCAGGGCGTCCAAGAAAGTCCAGCAAGCGCCAGGATCGTCTCCTAAAGAGGATTCAGCTGCAGGATCGGAGTGCCACCAGTGCAGAGCTTGCTCAGGAATGGCAGCAGGCAGGTGTGAGCGCATCTGCACGCACAGTGAGGCGAAGACTTTTGGAAGATGGCCTGGTGTCAAGAAGGGCAGCAAAGAAGCCACTTCTCTCCAAAAAAAACACCAGGGACAGATTGATCTTCTGCAGAAAGTATGGTGAATGGACTGCTGAGGACTGGGGCAAAGTTATATTCTCCGATGAAGCCTCTTTCCGATTGTTTGGGGCATCTGGAAAAAGGCTTGTCCGGAGAAGAAAAGGTGAGCGCTACCATCAGTCCTGTGTCATGCCAACAGTAAAGCATCCTGAGACCATTCATGTGTGGGGTTGCTTCTCATCCAAGGGAGTGGGCTCACTCACAATTTTGTCCAAAAACACAGCCATGAATAAAGAATGGCACCAAAACACCCTCCAACAGCAACTTCTTCCAACAATCCAACAACAGTTTGGTGAAGCACAATGCATTTTCCAGCACGATGGAGCACCGTGCCATAAGGCAAAAGTGATAACTAAGTGGCTCGGGGACTAAAACGTTGACATTTTGGGTCCATGGCCCGGAAACTCCCCAGATCTTAATCCCATTGAGAACTTGTGGTCAATCCTCAAGAGGCGGGTGGACAAACAAAAACCCACTAATTCTGACAAACTCCAAGAAGTGATTATGAAAGAATGGGTTGTTATCAGTCAGGAATTGGCCCAGAAGTTGATTGAGAGCATGCCCAGTCGAATTGCAGAGGTCCTGAAAAAGAAGGGCCAACACTGCAAATACTGACTCTTTGCATAAATGTCATGTAATTGTCGATAAAAGCCTTTGAAACGTATGAAGTGCGTGTAATTATATTTCACTACATCACAGAAACAACTGAAACAAAGATCTAAAAGCAGTTTAGCAGCAAACTTTGTGAAAACTAATATTTGTGTCATTCTCAAAACTTTTGGCCACGACTGTACAAGATGCCGTATTGGAGAAGTCCACAATGTCTTCTTTAGCAAGTGTCCGGAAATGAAAAATGACCACGATGAGGCGCATAATGTATCCATTCATCCATAAATGTATCCAGCCAGATCTCATGGATAAGTAATGTCAACCAGTAAGCAAGATCCAGGACGCCATTCCTAATGCCCATCACAGTGTAATCTGCTGATCTATTAAGATATGAGGCATGAGAGGTGGTCCTGCAGATATATGTACAAGGGTGAGTCTAAATATTTCCGCACTGTGGCTGTAGAATAAATTTTAATCAACTTTCAGAAAAGACAAATAAATCACTTTTGGACATAATCTGGCTGAGCTGCAAGCCGTGAATGCACCGCTGTCTTCACCTCTTCTTCAGTCATGAGTCTTCGTCCTCGTAGGGCCACATAATCCAACAGAATCAGTTCAACTGCACGCTCAATAAGGTCGTCAGTCGTGGACGGGCGTCCGTCTCCTTCTTCACATGGCCGACACTCGTGTGACCTTCCTTGAGCTTCTCGATCCATTCATACACATGTCTTCGCTACAAAGCCCTTTTTCCATACTGTGCACAAAGTCTTCAGCACCAAATATAGACCACTAAAATACTAACCGCTACGCGCTGCTCTTCTTTCGAGCAAATCACGAGTGGGGTATCCATTATTTCTCACACCACGGTCACAAATGAACTGATGTAACACATTCACCCCTGTGAAGCAGCAACTGTGGAGATTATGTCGAAAAATGATGGATTTTTCTTTTCTGAATCTGATTAAAAATAATTCTACAGCAGTAGTGTGGATAATTTTTGACTCACCCACGTGTATTTTTTTATACTGACAACTTCCCTGCATGGTATGGAAAGTGAAAGCGCCTCATGTGTTGTCAGAGGAAATTTACACTTCTGCTACTGTAACGACCTGTTACGTCATCCCGCTGACCTCTTCAGACATTTCTGCTGTTCCTCCAAGACTTAGCGCTATGCAGATTCTGAGACTTTTCCATATTACTAGGACTGGTTAAGTGCATAGGCTGCAATGATCGTTGCTATCAAGAAGAGTACATACCACAAAGGTGGACCATATAGGGGCCCTCGGAGAGAGGGATGCCAGACTTAATGGCCTGTGCGGTGCCCGCTATTCTGTTATATATGCCGTAGATGAGAGATGCTGAATCTGGGGCCCTCCAGCTGTTTCAAAACTACAACTCCCAGCATGCCCTAATAGCTGTAGGCTCTCCAGGCATGCTGGGAATTGTAGTTTTGCAACAGCTGGAGGGCCGCAGGTTGGGCATCCCTGCGGGCGTAGATATACCCTACTAGAAAGTCAGTTCCTCCGTATTGCATTCCTCCATACTCACCAGCAAGGTTTATGACAGCAAAATATACATTTGCCTAAATGACAGCGCCATAGAGTGCACCACCACCACCAGACAGTGCAAACACCGCGTTCTGTACGGCACTGGTATCTGTACACTGTACTGTACGGCACTTATAATTACACACCATACAGTATGGTTATTCATACACTGCCTGACCATATACCGTATCAGAGCGTGCAAGTAACAGGACACCAGAAGAGGAGGATCAGGAGATCGATGGATGGATAGATAGATAGATAGATAGATAGATAGATAGATAGATAGATAGATGATAGATATTAGATTAATAGATAGATAGATCATAAATGTCTGAAGAGGTTCAGCAAGTAGAAGTGTACATTTCCTCTGCAATATGTGAGGCACTCTCACTTTCCTTAGTATGTTGGTGGATTTGTCCCGTGGTAATCCACAGGTTAGGGTCTACCAGGTGCTGAGAGTCCCACCAATCAGTAGAACAGGGGTCCTGTTCCCATGAATGCTGCCACTCCACTCATTCTCTATGGGACTGCTGGAGATAGCCGAGCAGATTAATTTGTTATTCTATCTTTATAGCCCCCAGAACTAATTTTCACTGATACAGAGCACCAAATCCCCTGCTTTAGACAGAGTTGAATGACAAAATTCTGCCTTTCTGCAGCCTCTACCAGGAGGATCTAGGCAGCTTACTGATATAGTGTTATTGTTGAGTTCAACGGATAAGCAATACACAGCAAGCTCCTAAGCTCCCCCTAAGGGTGGCTGCAGAAAGGCAGAATTTTATTGTGGAGCTCTATGGCCCTGATTTATCATGCTGTCACTCCAAAATTCTGGCTTCAAAAAGTCGCAAAGCAGGGATTTTGAGACTTTTTGCGATTACTTGTGTAACACCCCAGAGTTGTGTTACTAAAATCTTTTACCCCACTACAATCTGTTAAAAGCATTTACATTGTCATCAGATGTAATTTTACCTTACATCCTCACAACTGTGCATTCTAAGCCTTGTCAAATGTATATTGTTGTCATTCTTCATGTTCACCAGCAGGAGGCAGCAATGTTCTGGCTAGGACTTAATTTAGTTTAGTGTTTCTAGGCTGGAATAGTTCATTCCAGTTTAGCTCCCCCTCTGTGAGCAAAGTGAGCTGCGCCCATATCCTGCCTCATGGGGAGGGAAGGAAGTTAGAGTGAGTGTAACCCACCCCCTGCTAGGGGTAGGGTGTGCATGCTAGGAGCTTCCAGATATAGGGATCCAAGCCAGGATCTTGTCTCGGCTGAGACATTGATCATCATACCCAGCCTGAGCCCTTCAGCCTCAGCTGGAAGAAGCAAGCAGACAACTCCAGTTCCAGGAAGAACCATACCCTGTGAAGCTAACTGTGAGTCAAGTCCAGAGACCCAGGAGAAGTCATATTCCTCCTCAGCTAGTCAGTCCCCAGACAGCAGAAGATAGAAAGTGCAGCAGCCAAATTCCTGCCACAGTTTAGAGCTACAAGCAGACGTCCTTTCCTGCAAGCTCCAGGTACATGAGAGAGCAGAAGATAAATTCCTGCCAACCATTGCCAATACCTGCTGGGACCTAAGACTAAGGCTGTATCTTGCTTGAATGGATGCCACTCTCAGTAAAGACAAGTTTGAACTTTACCAAAGGTCTGGATCTCAATTACTGCTACAAATCCCTCTATTACTCCTACTAGCACCACACTCAATTTATTGCAAGTGAGCCAGGATCCAGGAGTCCAGCCGTACCCAGGTAGGAAACACCGTTGACACTATTACCACTACCATACAGAGACATTCCTAACCTGGTGCGTGAGTTATAACACCCTTAAAGGGCCCTGTGATTGTACCCTGCGCACGCTGCAATTGGCTTCACGAACAAAACTATATACTATCACCTACACCTGACCCAGCCATTGCATAATTTGGCGTCAGAGTGCATACCCCGGTCCAGCTCATTGCACTTGCGCCGAAATTTAGCTTTTTTTTGCTGTTTTACACCACTCCACCTTTGAAATGTGGGTGAAATGGGAGTGGTTTGCTGTGTTAATGAGTTTCACACCAGATTTATCATTGAGACTTTATTTTAAAGTGACAATCTCACTCCAGTAGGAGGGGGGAGTAAGAAAACTGGAGGAGCCTTTCTAGACAAAAGTTTGGGTTTAAGGATAGGACATATTTATCAAACAACATGAGACATTTGATAAATGTGGAATAAAGTCCACCAAAGCAGACTCTGACGTCAAATATTTCTCTCGTGATAAATTCCCCCCTATGTCTATGCGGGGGATTTGGTGCTCTGTATCAGAAAGATGGAAGTGTTGACCACAGATGAATAAATAGTTTAAGGGGTGGACATGTGTGTACTGTACCCACTGAGCATCGCCATAACCTCTTCAGGGACCTACAAAGTGCAACCTGGGCCAGCTTTAGGGTTATGCAACCTGCGTAACTGCACAGGTTGCGTTAAAGGGGGCCTTGCACCCGAAGCTAGAGACCACCGTGAATAATATTATGTGTATAGCGGTATTATTTAGACATGTTGCTGCATGTTTGGGCACTGTATGTTAGTATTTTTTAAGCACTGCATGGTGGTATAATATATTATTTCTGCAAAGCATGATGATAGTGGCACTATCTAGTATTGTTATTTAGGCAACTATAGGGAGGTTTCAGTAGGCAGTAGGCACGGTATGACAGTACTCTATATAGGGGCACCAACAGAGGCATGACACAGGGCACCATCCAAAATAAGGTTGGTCATAAGTGCAACCTTTGTGTAAATGTTGATAAAGTTTTGGGCTTCTTTCTTGCTAAGGAGCTATGGATACAGTAACATGGTCCCTCAGCTGCTTCATTTACAACACACACAGTGACATGTTACCTGTCAATATTCAGTGTCCACTTATGCAACCTCAGGATTTCTCCATTACACTTGCACCGGCAGCTCCTCAGGTCCTGTTTTCTTCATTCTGCCCGTAGCAGCGCTTGGTCCTCACAGAAATCTCAGTTCTGTTCCTCTAGGAGAAGGAGGAACCACCAGAGGTTCATAACTACAGCACTGTCTTAGAGTTTTACCTGCATAACTACCCCAGCCAAGGCGAGGGGATTTCCTTCACCGCCTCTCACTGTTCTTAGAGGACTACTACTGCCACAACGTGCAGGTGTTGTGTTCCCTTTGACAGTTCCTCCATGGAATGATACCTGTGAAAGCGAGCAAATATGTGCTACAAGAGCTACAGAAAGACCTTTGACTTGTAACAGGAGGAGGAGTGTGACAGGCGGAGGTTATGACTACCACCCCTGACGTCACCTGCTCACCTGAATAGGAAAGTGAAACCTGTGGAGAAGTCCCTAAAGGATGCAGTTCCCATTCTCCTTTAAATTACATCATCAAAGAAATTTTGAAGATATCGTGAAAGTGAATTCATTTTTCTCCTGGAGACCGGGGTATATAAAAAGAACCATGGAGCATCCTACAGCAGATCTACCAAATAGATGCACCATACAAGATCAGGTAAGAGCCCCATCTTCATATATAATAATGCATGAATGTCCTGCCCAGTAGCATTAACATCATTTTTCGTCTTCTCCTGATCTGCAGATATGGTGGCCGTTATCAGAACCGTGGCTCTTCTCGTGCTATATTTCGGATCCCTACAGTACCCAGCTGAGGGTAATCCGCTCCAGAAGCTGTGCCATATCTCTAGGCATAGAAAAATGCAACCAAGCACAATGTTACTGGCCAGGGAGCTCCAGAACCTACAGGTGAGTAGAGATCAGATGGTGAAGGCTTCCAGAAGCTGGTGAAATATTCAGAAATGGTGTCCTGGGGGGTGCAAATTGCAAAACTGTCGTCCAAAAGGGATCTAGTGAGGCGTAGAGAACTGATACCTGCAAGGGCTATATGATGGCTATGATGTCCATCTGACCACACAGCCAGTCATTTAGAAAGGTGAATCTAATACGATATTTTCTCCATAGTAGTCGCTGCAGGGGAAATAGCTGACAAATTTGGGGGGGCTTAGGATCAGATCTCATAGGTTGTCTATCAGGGTTGCCAACCAGAATTTTTCTTTTTCCTGGACAACTTATCCCAAAATCACAGACAGCCAACATTTTTTTATGGACAAATTGGAAAACCATAATGAATTATAAAGATTATAAGTAATCCATGCCTACAGCTCAATCTACTGATAAACCTCATTACCAGTATTTACTGTGGACTGCAAAATGATGAAAATTACAACCAAAATCATCTGGTCAAGTACCACCAGCCTCAGAAAAAAAATCACGGGCACATCTATTTTTTTCACGGACACAGGAAAAAAAGTCGCCTATTTTTACAGACTGTCCAGAAATTTCTGAACAGTTGGAAACCCTGTTGTCTATGATGAGAAGCCCCCTTTAAATGTAAGTCATAAGTGCCCAGTAGTAATGGTCTGATCTGATGACCATCATCCTGACCCTTTTATGGGGAAGACAAGGATTTATTCTGTTGCAAAAGGAATGATCAGGGGGGGAAAATCTTTGCATCATTGAATGAGAAGTCTACAACCAGTGACCCTGCTGCCTGTATACCGCCATGACCCGCTTCACCCGCACCTACTGTGTCCTTCTCCCATACCATGTAGATTATAAGCCCTCGCGGGCAGGGCCTTCTCTCCTTCTGTACCAGTTTGTAACTCGTCTTGTTCATGCTTAGTGCAATTGTCTGTATTATGTATGTCTATCCCTATAATAATGTGTGAACATGCTCTATACTATAGGTTGGGATTTTATCTGATCTTTACTTGCGCCATTAATCTATCCCTCTATTTACAGCACCCGAGACGTTCATGCAGCCAAGGACTCCGTCTGAAGAACTTTCAAGATTGTGACATAAAGGTAAGGAAGTTCAACGTATCTGTGCTGTACGTGTTCTCCACGGACAGCACGCGTACCCATTCATTTTAATGTGTGTATTCAAACATCAGTTTTTTGTTACCATGGTCTGTGTTTTTAGCACGGATGCATGCTCTAGTTTGTCAGTGTTCACGGATCCATCACGCTCATTCCAGTCTATGGGTCCGTGAAAACCACGGATGCCTTCCGTGTTTCACGGATCATTAGGAAGAGATGTTTTGAAAATTATTTTTCAGCTGTGCAGTGTCAGTGAAACACGGATGGAAAACGGACAGCAAAAAAAGGACACACAGATCCTTCGCGGGCAGCTGCATGGATGTATCACTGACCACCTTTTCACAGATTTAGGGCTCATGCACACGACCGTATGCATTCTGCTGTCCGCAAAACACAGATCTGCAAAAAAATACGGATGACGTCCATGTGCTTGGCCATAATAGAACAGTCATATCCTTGTCCTTCATGCGGACAATAATAGGACATGTTCTATTTTTATTTTTTTTTGCGAAACAGGCATGTGGACATGCGGAAAGGGAATGCAAACAGAGTCATTTCCGATCTTTTTGCTGCCCCATTGATGTGAATGGTTCCGCAAAAGGACCTAAAAAAAAAAAAACGTAACGGACGTGGAAACAAAATACGTCCATGTGCATGAGCCCTTAAGCACAGACATGGACGTGTGAATCATGCTTTTAAGCTGTGTCTCTTCCCACAGAGAAGGGAAGTGGTCATAACATGGCTTTCCAACTGTTGTGAAACCACAAGTCCCAGCATACACAGCAGGGGGTCAGCCGACATTCCTCTGGCTCATCGGTGGGGGTGCTACAAGTCGGAATCCCAAGGATAGGCCATCAATATCAATTCCTAGAAAAAAAAAACTTACAAAGTGATACAAAAGCTATACATATTTGATATCGCAGGCAGTAATCGTAATGCCCCATGCAAGGCATTTCCCATGTTATTTTCAGCGCATGGTACATAACATTGGCCAACTTTTTGGTATTCCACCCAATTTTTATTTTTTTTAGAAATGGGGTTGTCCAGTTTGCGCATAAATTTTTGTATTGCCATACACTAGTGTGTAATGACATAAGAACTTGCTAAATCGCCTCCGGAGTTTGTTTCCACGATTTTGCAAAGGGTTCTGAGCTCAGCTGCCGCCCTCAATCCTAGCCGCCCCCCCCCCCCGCCCCATTCTCACAGTATTGAGAGCGATACACGCCTGCATTAGGTCTTTAGGCTTTTTCCTGTACTTGTCTTGATGGATCTTCCTGTTGATTACCTGAAATGACACCAGCGTGTGTAAAACCAAGCCTGACTGCATTCTGCGCTGTATAAATGATAGGCGCATTAGCGAGATTACCCAGCCGGCCCGCCATATGCCTGTACAGACACCGTTACAGAGACTGAACTTGCCTCTGGTGAATTGTCTGTACACTTGTCAGACGGTAGACAATAGTCGTGCAGGAATTACACTGATTCCCCACATCCAAAGACAAGTGAAAGACATTATAGAGCAGGGATGCTCAACCTGCGGCCCTCCAGCTGTTGCAAGACTACAACTCCCAGCATGACCTAATAGCTGTAGGCTGTCCAAGCATGCTGGGAGTTGTAGTTTTGCAACAGCTGGAGGGCCGCAGGTTGGACATCCCTGTTATAGACTAACCATGCAAAAAAAGATATATATATATATATATACAGTACAGACCAAAAGTTTGGACACACCTTCTCATTCAAAGAGTTTTCTTTATTTTCATGACTTTGAAAATTGTAGATTCACACTGAAGGCATCAAAACTATGAATTAACACATGTGGAATTATATACATAACAAACAAGTGTGAAACAACTGAAAATATGTCATATTCTAGGTTCTTCAAAGTAGCCACCTTTTGCTTTGATTACTGCTTTGCACACTCTTGGCATTCTCTTGATGAGCTTCAAGAGGTAGTCCCCTGAAATGGTTTTCACTTCACAGGTGTGCCCTGTCAGGTTTAATAAGTGGGATTTCTTGCCTTATAAATGGGGTTGGGACCATCAGTTGCGTTGAGGAGAAGTCAGGTGGATGCACAGCTGATAGTCCTACTGAATAGACTGTTAGAATTTGTATTATGGCAAGAAAAAAGCAGCTAAGTTAAGAAAAACGAGAGGCCATCATTACTTTAAGAAATGAAGGTCAGTCAGTCAGCCGAAAAATTGGGAAAACTGTGAAAGTAAGGGCTATTTGACCATGAAGGAGAGTGATGGGGTGCTGCGCCAGATGACCTGGCCTCCACAGTCACCGGACCTGAACCCAATCGAGATGGTTTGGGGTGAGCTGGACCGCAGAGTGAAGGCAAAAGGGCCAACAAGTGCTAAGCATCTCTGGGAACTCCTTCAAGACTGTTGGAAGACCATTTCAGGGGACTACCTCTTGAAGCTCATCAAGAAAATGCCAAGAGTGTGCAAAGCAGTAATCAAAGCAAAAGGTGGCTACTTTGAAGAACCTAGAATATGACATATTTTCAGTTGTTTCACACTTGTTTGTTATGTATATAATTCCACATGTGTTAATTCATAGTTTTGATGCCTTCATAGTCATGAAAATAAAGAAAACTCTTTGAATGAGAAGGTAGGTTCAACACTATGTGCTGATTCATTTCTGAATATATTCTGATAGTGGTAAGAGCGCTTTTTTTCTGATACAGAGCTCCAAATTCCCTGCATGGACATAGAATTTAAAATAAAGTTAGCTGCCTGCAGCCACCACTAGGTGGAGCCCATTGCATATTGTTTTCTATTGAACTCAATAATAAGGCAGTAAAGCTCATAAGCTCCCTCTAGTGGAGGCTTCATGTAGTGTAAAGGATTTATTAGCAGCAGCACCACCACCACAAGGAAAATATCCAGTATTATGTGCTACCAAAAATGAATGGATTAGTTATGTAATGCACAGATAGGATGTTTTTTTGTAGCTGTGATAAGGATCCCACTGCCTCCCCCATCCATTGACTTCTTGCAGAGACCTATATTGATTTTATGATTTTTATGTGTATGCTATTCATGTGATTACTATTCTCTTTATTCTGTTGTAAACGTCTCCACATTATCTTCCCAGGGGAAAGAGAGACTGATGCTGACTTTACACAGAGTAAAGCTAGTCGTCCATGTCCTGGAGAATATGAATAAGACTGAACTTGTCACACAAAACCTGGAGACCTTCGCTATGCTAGAGAAAGACCTGATGAATTGTGTAAGTTCACCAACATTGCATATCTTATACTGGGAAGTGTATTTAGAACCAGCGGGCAATGGTGGATGCTGAACGTGGAGTGAGTCTTCCTTCTGTGCCTAATGGTTTAGTGCTCCAGTCTTGGGTATTTGGTGATTTGGTGCTGAAGTCCTCGGTGTCCAGGGTTTTAGTTCTCCAGTCCCTGGTGTTCAGTGAATACGTTTTCTGGTAGATAGTGTACAGTGCCTAGTGTCATGGTGCTACAGCCTCTGGTGGTCCAGCCTCTGGTGCTCCAGTCTCTGGTGCTCCAGCCTCCGGTGCTCCAGCCTCCGGTGCTCCAGTCTCTGGTGGTACAGCCTCCGGTGCTCCAGTCTCTGGTATTCCAGTCTCTGGTGGTACAGCCTCCGGTGCTCCAGTCTCTGGTGGTACAGCCTCCGGTGCTCCAGTCTCTGGTGGTCCAGCCTCTGGTGCTCCAGTCTCTGGAATTCTAGTATTTCATGTCCTGTGTTTCAGTGCCGTTGATTTGCCGCTCATTGGACAATCTCTGGTGTCTACTTTTTGTTCGCCGCCTTTCCTTGCCATCCCTAGTACTGACCCGTACAAAGTGAAAGTGAAAGTAGGGTTCACATAGCAAGACAAATAGCTAATCCTTTTGGCAGAACTGCTGAATATTTTTAATAAAGACCAATTGAAAAAATGAATTTTCAGCCCAAAATAAGTAAAATGTAATCATAAAAGAAATAGCTCCCAAAGGTGTACATAGCATTTAAGCCACAATATCTGCTACATTCATCTGTGTTATAATTTATCAATACAAAAGGGATTGTCCATAATTTTTTTAATAGCCACCACCACCTCCGAAGAGACATATATCGCCTGGTCTCTGCCATTCCAGCTCTTTGTCTCCTGGACTATCTTCACCGCACTTCTGGTCACCGCCTGTCAACTTTCACATGGACGGAGTTACCTGCACTTCTGCAGCCAAGGACTGGCCTCAGCAATGATGGTCTCCACATGGCACATGACCGAGCAATGACATGCCACTTGGGGACATTCTCTGAGGCTTGTCATTGTTTGGAGAGGAATACTTGACCAGGTCTGTGTGTAAGTTGACAGGCAGGGGCCCGAAGTCTAGTGAATACAGTCCAGGAGGCACAAAACTAAAACAGAGGGTCGGGCAGCAGGTAAGTATAAAGGGGGGGGGGATTTAAAAAAACACTTAGGGTAGGTTCTCATGTAAGTTTAGAAATCTAGTAGCCTGAACTGGCAGAGGAACAGGCTTCCAGATTTCACTGAATCTGGCATAGCTGGATATTGCCATTCACCGCCGGATCTCCACTGGAATAAGGCTGCATTCTGGCAAAATGTCGGCTTTCAGCTGGACAATAAGTTGTACGGGCAGGACTTTTTTGTCCAGACAAAACCAGGCATTTCGCTGAAATGCAGCCGGATCCCCACCATTATAGTCTATGGGGATCCGGCGGTGAATGGTAGTATCCGGCTTTGCCAGATACAGTGACATCTGATAGCCTGTTATTCTGCCAAATCAGGCTACCAAATTTCTAAACACATATGGGAACCTGCCCTTAAATACGGTTTATTGCTATGAGTAATGCCGCTCGCTGTCTGTCACTTATCCAGGGACATTACTCTGGTAGCAGTACCACTGGCCTCAATGCATGTTGTATGGTACAACTTATCAACTTGGAGAAAGTACTAATTTATAAACTTCCTTCACTTCCAGGAGATGGCGAAATCCCCCCAGTTGAAAACTTGTCGGCATCATCTCAACCAGTATAGAGAGACGGTAAATATCACTAACAACATGGGAGCCAATAGACTGTAAAGAGGGAGGTCTGCACATTAATGGGGTGTTCTGGGATCGGGATAACGATGGCCCATCCTCACATGAACGCAATGAAGATGCAGTTTTCGGTACAACTGCCACTAAGTAGGTGGCCCCATGCAAACAACCAAGAGTGCTTGCATGAGCACCACAGTCCCTTCAGTTGATCGTCGGGGGTGCCCCAGAGTTAAACCCAAACTGATCTGATGGCCTGTCCTGAGGATAGGCTGTCAAAATCCTGATCTCGGCAAACCACTTTAGTTTGAGCTATAGACATAAGAAGTTTCTCTGAAGATTCCACCAATTCTATGTAATAGAAAGTGGTCAATGGTGTCCCAGGTAGAACAAGGATCCAACAGACACTCATCCCATGCTATTGGTTTCTTCGAGACACGTAGCACCAGAGGAATTCACTTATGAATGATCTATCAAAATAAGATCATATCATCTAAGAGAACATGCATGTATATGGAAAGGTTCTGACAAGACTGTTTAGCTGGTAGCCATTATGGTTGACTTCAACCATAAAAGCCATATAATTCTATGTAATATATATTAGGACCTTAAAAGGGTTGTCCCAAGACAACAACCCCTATCCACATGCACATCAAGGGCCACAATCTAATTTAAATAGATTCTGAGAGGGAGATGTATGCTTAGAAGAGGATTATCATAGCTTTATCCTAAAAACGGGGTTGACTTTTTGAGACAACCCATTTAAAGGGGTTTCCCAATTTACACTTAGATGTTAATTGGCCCTAAATGTTCAAATTGCAGTCCTCAACACTCCATTAAGTCCCAACACTACTTCTCTTGGAAGAATCTTTACTATGACAAGTGATCTAGATGGCCCATCCATGCATGGCCCAATGCCTTGTTCATAGTGACGTTACCACATCAATTGGTCACCACGATGGAGTGATGTCATCCTGACTCTTTTAGGCCCCAACACACCGCTGTAGATAGGGGTCAACGCAAAAATCCCCTTTAATATGTCTGTGAACCTCATAATATGTGGACAACTACCGGCAAATAGCCAAGATGACTTGGGTTCTACTTGGGAACAACCAAAAAGATCCTTCTGAAAGAATTGCATAAGATCATCACGTTGACTAATTGTCCCTTTTCCAATATATTCAGGTGACCAAAGAGTGTCTGCAGAACGACGTCCTCAGGAGCCTGATTTGGGTTTTAACTGAAGATTTGGGTCAACTGATTCATGGGAAGCAAAGTGCGGAAGACACAGAGAAGATGGGTCTTCATGTCACCGCCAAACCACCTGCTGCAAAGAAACGTAAAGGCAAAAAAAAGAAGAAAAGCAAGAAAATGAAGAAGGGCGACTAAAAACATCCGTCTGGTCCCCACGTATAGACAAAAAGAACAGTTCAAAGTTGCCATGGCAACAAAAATCTTGTGTTTCTTTGTTACTTTTTGATGGAAGAGAATTCTGTCGCTACGAGCTACTGTTTTTATACAGAGATGTCTCGCTGACATGTGATCTGGCTGTCAACAAAAAGTGCAGATTTTTTCCAAAAATTCCACTGACAAAAGTGTTACACGGACCTCTGCTACCCTGCTGTGAATGGACACGATAATTTATTCTGTAACTTTTATACTTATCTATGTATTTATTACCGTAATAATTTATTTGCAGTATTAATGGCAGAGTCATGACGTCTCCTCACCGCCAAATATTTATATTTTTATATATTTCTATTATTAAAATGTAATTAGACTATTTCACTGGTTGTCAGACTCTCAATACCAGAGAAGGAAACGGGGCCGTGGATCTTGTAAATGATTTTTCCTGACTCATGGAAGAGAGGGATTGCCAGATGTAGGGGCGTTCATTACAACGAGGAGGACATACCAACGGGGGAGCACAGAAAGGGGATTATGGGGTTCGAATATGGCGGTTACATCTAGGACGGAAGAAGAAGCTGAATCAGGGGGCAGAATCTATGGGCACGCCACTGAAAAAAGTTGGACTCATTGGGAGGCGATTCATGAACCTGGTGCAAAATTAGGGCTCATGCACAGGACCATATGTATTTTGCAGTCCGCAAAACACGGATCCGCAAAAAATACAGATGCCGTCCGTGTGCATACTGTGTTTTGCGGAACGGAACAGCTAGCCCCTAATAGAACAGTCCTATCCTCGTCCATTATGTGTGCATCGACCGGGCCGCAGGGGCAACACGTGAGCTACGGTGGGCCGATGGGGGTAGTAGTAGTTTTACTCACGGTTAGCAGCGATCTCTGGGACGGCGTGCAGTGATGGGAAGGACAGCACCAGTTTCTTCGGGGCACACTCTGTTGTCCAGGGATTCCCGCCAGATGGTGGTTGAGGTGCCCTTGGTGGAATGGGTTTTTAGGTGCCTTGGAGGCAGGGTCCCTGGTGTTCGTGACGCCAGCATCGTTAGGTAGAAAGGATGAGGAGCCAATGGTTGAAAACAATGGAACTTTTACTTGATCAATTGTCTCAGAGTAGTCAGTACAGTTCATCTATATCAGGCATCCTCAAACTGTGGCCCAAAACTACAACTCCCACAATGCCCTGCTGTAGGCTGATACCTGTAGGCTGTTCGGGCATGCTGGGAGTTGTAGTTTGAGGATGCCTGATCTATATGGTAAAGATGATAATCCCAAATAATATATCTCAGCTGAAATCCTTGTAACAGGTAAATGTAGCTTGCAGAGTTTCCTCTCTAACAGGTGGGAGAGATTCCTTCTTATATCTGTCGTGCAGCCAGGTCCTGGATATAATAACTTCTTACTTGTAATTAGCAACCCACAGAGCGGTCTCCCTAACGTCAGGCAAAATCCTCCGCTCCATTCTTTGTACAGGATGCTTTCCTAAACTCTGTTCCACAATGTCCATAGAGGAATGTGGTAATGGACAACCACACGTAAAGTCGTCCGGCTGTGTCCAGGCGCTTTTAGGCTTCTCCCGGTCACTGGTGCTCTGGAGTCCATGAGCTAAGGCTGCGTCTATCTCCACTAGACTTTCTCTATATCAATAAGAAACTCTGGTCTGTGCTAGGTAGCTGCAAGGGTGGTCTCCCTACTCCCTCAGCTTGGCCAGGGCCAAGGGGCTAAAATGGCAGCTCCACCCTGGACAGGTGCTGCTCGACACCTCCTCACACATCACTAGCTTCCTTCCTGTTCTGTTCTCCCTTGCATTAGCACACCCTCAGCTCTATACATATAAGTGGTGCCTGCACCACCTAGGGGTGAATAGGTGTAATGACACTCTCCTCTAAAACAGCCTGTCATAAGGAATTTACAGATTACACAGCAATCAATTGACATGACATATACATATACCTCACTGAGTGGGACACTGCATGTGGACAATAATAGGACTTACACGGAGTAACTAACTTTTTTTTTTTGAGGACCCATTGAAATGAATGGTTCTGCATACAGTACACACAAAAAAACGGAACAGATACGGAAAGAAAATACGTTCGTTTCCATAAGCCCTTAGACATAGTATTAGTATAATATTGTAAAAATGGTGGAACATACATCAAATGCATAAACTTTCTGCAGGAATCTTCCTAAATCTCCCATCCCCCCCTTTACATCATATGTCCCCAACCTACCTTGTAGACTCCCCCCCCCCCCCCCCCATACCACAAGAAACCAGAGCGGTCAAAGGGGTTGTCCAAGTGTTTAATACTGATGGATGGGTCATCAGTATGTGATCAGTGGGGGTCTGATGCCTGGTACCCCTACCAATTAGCTATTTGAAGAGGTCGCAGAGCTCTGGTGGGCGGCGTGGCCTCCTCGCAGATTACCAAGCACAGCGCCGTCCATTGAATAGTGGCTGTATTCGATATTGCAGACCAGGCCCATTCGCGTCAACATGACTGAGCTGCACCAAGGCCACGTGATCGATGAACTTCATGTCACTGGAGGACGCAGGCTCTTTAAGCAGCTGATCGGCAGGGGTGCCAGGACTCAGACCCCCATCGATCAGATGCTGATGACCTATCCTGAGGATAGGCCGTCAGTATTAAACAACCCCCCCTAAAAAAGGATAAATTGTTTTGTGGTATCTGGTATGGATATTCCCAGATGTATATGCTTTAAAGAGGAGCTTTTAATTATCCCCCGTACCGCTTTGCTAAAATATTTCCCATGGCTAGGGGTAGGCGTTTGGGAAGGGGTAGGCGTTTGCTGGCGGTGTGGAAGCCCACTCGGTACATTGATGCATATATACGATAGACCCGTTAGCTTATTGTACCCATTTGGACACAAATTTATGGATTGCTCAAGAATATTATGGGGTTTGAGTCTCCTTGGGGTTTGGTTCTCCTTGGGGTTTGAGTTTTCTTGGGGTTTGGGTCTCCTTGGGATTTAGGTCTCCTTGGGGTTTGAGTCTCCTTGGGGTTTAGGTTTCCTTGGGGTTTGAGTCTCCTTAGGGTTTAGGTCTCCTTGGGGGTTTGAGTCTCCTTGGGGTTTGGGTCTCCTTGGGGTTTGGGTCTCCTTGGGGTTTGGGTCTCCTTGGGGTTTAGGTCTCCATAGGGTTTGGGTCTCCTTGGCCTCCTTGCTATCTATGCCACTGGATACATTGCCCATTGAAGGTCTCACTATTATCTCAGGTTCTCACGGTGGCTGGGACTAGAATTACGGAAAATTGGAAATCGACATCAAACAATTATAGTTATTTTTGTTGTTCTTAGTTCTTAATGTATCGTTATCTCAATTTTTATATGAAACGTATCTGTATGTATTGCAGTGCGCCTCATGTGTTACCTAATCTGCATTTACCGCTATATACACTGATGTGCACGTCTAATGATTCTAATTAGTGTTTTTTTACAGTATAAATCAATTTCTGAAGTTATTATGCGAAGTCTCGTGAGACTTCGCAAAGTAATGACACTGGCTCATCAGAGCCAATACATTCGAATACTGTGCGAAACGCTCGCTCCGTACAGTATTGAAACTAAGTTTTATGCGAATCGACTTCGGATTCGAAGTCAATTCGCTCATCCCTAATTCTAATAAAGATTACGTTACAAAAAAAATCTCTCAGATCTCCCGACATGTCTGTTTTCTGGAATAATTGCATTCCTTCTAAAATAATGTTGTTACAATTCTAAGGAGCCCCTCTGTTATTCCCCCTGGAAATGTATGAGTATGTCGAAAACTGGATGTTACCATTCTCTGTCAATGCAGCGTGTCCTTACACTCGGTCTGATCCTTACTGACAGTGTCAGACTTTGTAGGGATACACCCTATGGACAGGAGACAGCCCCTATTCATATATCCAGGAGGCATAACAGAGGGACACCAGAACCTATATAACAAACCTATATATTATTCTGGATTGCTGAAAACCAAAGGTTAGGGTTTTCTCTATTCTTACTGTAACATCCCAGAGTTATGTTACTAAACTCTTTTCCCCCGCTACTATTTGTTGGTAACATTTGCCTTGTCATCTAATGTGATTTTATTTAATATTTCCCACAAAATGTGCATATTGAAAGCCTTGTTTGAATGTACAGTCGAGGCCAAAGTTTTGAGAATGACACAAATATTAGTTTTCACAAAGTTTGCTGCTAAACTGCTTTTAGATCTTTGTTTCAGTTGTTTCTGTGATGTAGTGAAATATAATTACACGCACTTCATACGTTTCAAAGGCTTTTATCGACAATTACATGACATTTATGCAAAGAGTCAGTATTTGCAGTGTTGGCCCTTCTTTTTCAGGACCTCTGCAACTCGACTGGCATGCTCTCAATCAACTTCTGGGCCAATCCCTGACTGATAGCAACCCATTCTTTCATAATCACTTCTTGTAGTTTGTCAGAATTAGTGGGTATTTGTTTGTCCACCCGACCTCTGAGGATTGACCCACAAAGTTCTCAATGGGTATTAAGATCTGGGGAGTTTCCAGGCCATGGACCCAAAATGTCAGCGGTTTGGTCCCCGAGCCACTTAGTTATCACTCTTTGCCTTATGGCACGGTGCTCCATCGTGCTGGAAATGCATTGTTCTTCACCCAAAACTGTTGTTGGATTGTTGGAAGAAGTTGCTGTTGGAGGGTGTTTTGGTACCATTCTTTATTCATGGCTGTGTTTTTGGGCAAAATTGTGAGTGAGCCCACTCCCTTGGATGAGAAGCAACCCCACACATGAATGGTCTCAGGATGCTTTACTGTTGGCATGACACAGGACTGATGGTAGCGCTCACCTTTTCTTCTCCGGACAAGCCTTTTTCCAGATTCCCCAAAGAATCGGAAAGAGGCTTCATCGGAGAATATGACTTTGCCCCAGTCCTCAGCAGTCCATTCACCAAACTTTCTGCAGAAGATCAATCTGTCCCTGATGTTTTTTTTGGAGAGAAGTGGCTTCTTTGCTGCCCTTCTTGACACCAGGCCATCTTCCAAAAGTCTTCGCCTCACTGTGCGTGCAGATGCGCTCACACCTGCCTGCTGCCATTCCTGAGCA
Organism: Bufo bufo; assembly: GCF_905171765.1. Classification (NCBI taxonomy): domain Eukaryota; kingdom Metazoa; phylum Chordata; class Amphibia; order Anura; family Bufonidae; genus Bufo; species Bufo bufo. The sequence goes on along the minus strand of NC_053396.1, from coordinate 192,083,719 downwards.
AGCTCTGCACTGGTGGCACTCCGATCCCGCAGCTGAATCCTCTTTAGGAGATGATCCTGGCGCTTGCTGGACTTTCTTGGACGCCCTGAAGTCTTCTTAACAAGAATTGAACCTCTTTCCTTGAAGTTCTTGATGATCCTATAAATTGTTGATTGAGGTGCAATCTAAGTAGCCACAATATCCTTGCCTGTGAAGCCATTTTTATGCAACGCAATGATGGCTGCACGCGTTTCTTTGCAGGTCACCATGGTTAACAATGGAAGAACAATAATTTCAAGCATCACCCTCCTTTTAACATGTCAAGTCTGCCATTTTAACCCAATCAGCCTGACATAATGATCTCCAGCCTTGTGCTCATCAACATTCTCACCTGAGTTAACAAGACGATTACTGAAATTATCTCAGCAGGTCCTTTAATGACAGCAATGAAATGCAGTGGAAAGTTTTTTTTGGGGATTAAGTTAATTTTCATGGCAAAGAAGGACTATGCAATTCATCTGATCACTCTTCATAACATTCTGGAGTATATGCAAATTGCTATTATAAAAACTTAAGCAGCAACTTTTCCAATTTCCAATATTTATGTAATTCTCAAAACTTTTGGCCACGACTGTACTTTGCTGTAATTTCCATGTACACCAGCAGGTGGCAGCAATGTGTCAGCAGGGCCTTAGTAACAGTTTAGCATATCTAGACTGGAATAGTACATTCCAGTTTAGCTCCCCCCTCTTTGAGTAGAGTGGGCTCGCCCATGTCCTGCCTCATGGGGAGGGAAGGAAGTTCAGTGAGTGTGCCAGCCACCCCTGCTAGGGGAAGGCTGTGCTGGTAGGAGCTCCCAGTTCTAGGGATCCCAACCCAGGATCGTGTCTCGGCTGAGACCAAAGATCTTTATGCCAAGTATGAGCCTTCAGCCTCAGCTGGTGACAAGCAAGCAGCCACCTCCAAAACTCCAGGAAGAACCATTCCCTGTGAGCTAACTGTGAGTACCATCCAGAGACCAGGAGAAGCCAAATTCCTCCTTAGCTAGTCAGTCCCCAATACAGCAGAAGATAGACAAAGCAGGAGATATAGATTCCTGCCACATACAGCCAGGTCCATAAATTTTGGGACATCGACACAATTCTATAAATTTTCGCTCTATACAGCACCACAATGGATTTGAACTGTCAGCTTTAATTTGAGGATATTTACATCCAGATCAGGTGAACGGTGCAGGAATTACAACAGTTTGCATATGTGCCTCCCACTTGTTAAGGGACCAAAAGTAATGGGACAATTGGCTTCTCAGCTGTTTCATGGCCAGGTGTGTGTTATTCCCTCATTATCCCAATTACAATGAGCAGATAAAAGGTCCAGAGTTCATTTCAAGTGTGCTATTTGCATTTGAAATCTGTTGCTGTCAACTCTCAAGATGAGATCCAAAGAGCTGTCACTATCAGTGAAGCAAGCCAGCATTAGGCTGAAAAAACAAAACAACCCCATCAGAGAGATAGCAAAAACATTAGGTGTGGCCAAAACAACAGTTTGGAACATTCTTAAAAAGAAGGAACGCAGCGGTGAGCTCAGCAACACCAAAAGACGCGGAAGACCACGGAAAACCACTGTGGTGGATGACCGAATAATTCTTCCCCTGGTGAAGAAAACACCCTTCACAACAGTTGGCCAGATCAAGAACACTCTCCAGGAGGTAGGTGTATGTGTGTCAAAGTCAACAATCAAGAGAAGACTTCACCAGAGTGAATACAGAGGGTTCACCACAAGATGTAAACCATTGGTGAGCCTCAAAAATAGGAAGGCCAGATTAGAGTTTGCCAAACGACATCTAAAAAAGCCTTCACATTTCTGGAACAACATCCTATGGACAGATGAGACCAAGATCAACTTGTACCAGAGTCATGGGAAGAGAAGAGTATGGAGAAGGAAAGGAAACTGCTCATGATCCTAAGCATACCACCTCATCAGTGAAGCATGGTGTGGTAGTGTCATGGCGTGGGCATGTATGGCTGCCAATGGAACTGGTTCTCTTGTATGTATTGATGATGTGACTGCTGACAAAGCAGCAGGATGAATTCTGAAATGTTTCGGGCATATTATCTGCTCATATCCAGCCAAATGCTTCAGAACTCATTGGACGGCGCTTCACAGTGCAGATGGACAATGACCCAAAGCATACTGCAAAAGCAACCAAAGAGTTTTTTTTTAAGGGAAGAAGTGGAATGTTATGCAATGGCCAAGTCAATCACCGGACCTGAATCCGATTGAGCATGCATTTCACTTGCTGAAGACAAAACTGAAGGGAAAATGCCCCAAGAACAAGCAGGAACTGAAGACAGTTGCAGTAGAGGCCTGGCAGAGCATCACCAGGGATGAAACCCAGCGTCTGGTGATGTCTATGCGTTCCAAACTTCAGGCTGTAATTGACTGCAAAGGATTTGCAACCAAGTATTAAAAAGTAAAAGTTTGATTTAGGATTATTATCCTGTCCCATTATTTTTGGTCCCTTAACAAGTGGGAGGCACATATGCAAACTGTTGTAATTCCTACATCGTTCACCTGATTTGGATGTAAATACCCTCAAATTAAAGCTGATAGTCTGATTTCATTTCAAATCCATTGTGGTGGTGTATAGAGCCAAAAATGTTAGAATTGTGTCGATGTCCCAATATTTATGGACGTGACTATATTACAGAGCCATAAGCAGATGACTAATCCTGCAAGAGAGCTCCAGGCATATGATGGAAGCAGAAGAGATAGTATTCCCTGCCACATATTGCCAATACCTGCTGGGACCCAAGACTATTGCTGTACCTCATCTGGATTACTGCTGTATCAAGTAAAGACAAGTTTGAATTATATTCCAAGTCTGGATCTCAATTATTGCTACTAAATCCCTCAATTACTCCTACTAGCAACACACTCATTTATTGCAAGTGAGCCAGGATCCAGGAGTCCAGCTGTACCAAGGTAGGAGACACCGTTGACACTATACCCACTATTACACAGAGACATTACACCACTCTGGCAATCCTAACCTGGTACGTGAGTTGCAACACCTTAAAGGGCCCTGAGACTGTACCCTGCGCACGCTGCAATTGGCGTCACAAACAAAAACAATAGACTTCTATATCCATATCCGGACCCACTGCATAATTTTGGCGTCCGCCTAACCGTACCACGGTCCTGATCATTGCATTACACCCAATGATGAGTCTCACAACACCTGGTGGCTCCTATCTACAAGGTGGCATGACAAAGAATTGACCTTCGCCACAGCTGTGGGATTCTGTGGGTGGTACACAGCAGGTAGGTCCTCTCTGTGCCAAAACCCACCTACGTCATCTCTCAAATGACACATAAAGCCTCCTTCCAAATGTTCCTTTGACCATTCAACCATGAGAACCCTCTGCATCTTACCACTGCTGGTATCCGTGGCCGTGGGGCTTTGCCCCCAGCCGGCTGAGATCAAAGATCGTGATGGCAATAAGCTCTGTGCCAAACTGTATGCCGACAGCAGCCCGTATTACGATGAATGCTGCGCCGGAGATTCCTTGGACGTGGCGCCGGGAGAAGACGTACCTTATATCTTACTTAAGTGGATCAACCGCATCTCTTCATTGGTGGTGGGCCCCCGGTGCGAACTCACTGTCTGGTCAAAGAGACCAAAGAACGGCTACACCAAGAAGTTTAACGCCGGGGTTCAGCCACGACTGGCGGAGGTCAAGAAAGGACTCATCGGAGACTGGGATAACTCCATCTCTTCCTACTACTGCAAATGTAACTGAGCCGGAGAAAGAGAAGATGGCTTGTCCTCGGGTCTACTGAAATATCGAGAAGAAGTGATGACCGAAGAGGGGTCCTCCTCAAGATGTCAAGTTTTGGGAGGGAAAGGGGGAAGGGGGATTCTGACCAGCCTCTTGTGCTGCAATTAAAGCCTGTAAACCACGTAACTGATCTGCTGTGCTTACTATAGAGTCACGGGAGGGCGGTATGTGAGAGGGTGAGTGCGCAAGACGAGAGGCTGCATGAGGCCAAGGACATCTTTGGAAGCTCCAAATCGCTTGGTCCGTTTGCCGTGTGTATTGTTCCCTGTCATTTCATGCTCAGGAATAGGTAAGGGGGTATTTTGGTTGTTAAAGGGGTTGGTCCATCTGGTGCATGAATACGCCCCCTATTGGTCGCCTTACTTTGAGACAGAATTTTACATAAAAAATGTGGTGCAATTTGGTCGCAATATGGCAAATCTTAGGAACACCCCTTTACCCCGCTAAGCTCCACCCCCTTTCAAGCAAGTAAAAAAAAAATTGGCAGAAACTTAGTTGCGCCAAACTGCTCCAAAATTGCACCAATTTGCACCAGTTTTTAGACAGATTCTAGGAGGAGACGTATCAGTAAGGCTACATGCACACGACCGTGGTGTGTTTTGCAGTCCGCAAAACACGGATGGCGTCCATGCGCGTTCCGCAATTTGTCAGCCTTTAATATAACTGACTATTCTTGTCCGCAAAGCGCGGACAAGAATAGGACAGGTTATATTTTTTTTTGCGGGGCCAGGGAACGGAGCAACGGATGCGGACAGCACACGGAGTGCTTTCTGCATCTTTTTGCGGCCCCATTGAAGTGAATGGGTCCGCACCCGAGCCGCAAAAACTGCGGACCAAAACAACTGCCGTGTGCATGAGGCCTAAATCAGATTTTTTTTTTTCTTCCTCCCATACATCTACAATAAAAAAATTTGCATTAGAAAAAAAAGAGTCTCCAGACACAGCACCATTATTGTCCATTGTTTCAGTGTGGCAGCATACAGGTGAATGGGGCTGAGCTGCAGTACCAGAAACGGACCATGGGGAGGAGCGGCGCTGTGTCTGCAAGAATAAAGCAGCAGCAGCAGTGTAGGGGAAATTAAGGGTATTTAGGATACCCACAACCCAATCACAGCAGGGCACCACTCTGCATTAAATAAACGAAGAAATAATAGACCCAGAAATAGCAACTTGCTGACAGTTTCCATAAAGAGATTAAAAAATAGAAAATAATTGATAACACATGCCAATCACAGCAGGACACAACTGTGCACTCAATGTACTAAATAATGAAACTTAGGAATAATAGATCCACCAATGGAAACTTACTGACAGTTTCCATGTAGAAATAAAAAAAAACTAGAAAATAATTGATAGCACACCCCAATCACAGCAGGGCACCACTCTGCACTCAGTGTACTAAATAAAGAAACTAAAGGATAATAGATCCACCAATGGCAACTTGCTGACAGTTTCCATATAGAGATTAAAAATAGAAAATAATTGATAACACACCCCAATCACAGCAGGACACCCCTCTGCACTCAGTGCACTAAATAAAGAAACCAACAAAAAATAGATCCACCAATGGCAACTTGCTGACAGTTTCCATGTAGAGATTAAAAATAAAATTGAGAACAGCAGAAAGGTAATGAAGGTGTATTTCTAAGATGTTACATTTTCTTACTATATAACCAAAGATAAAAATTCACTGTAAAGGGGTAGTTCAGGGTTAGGGCTCATGCACACGACCGTATGTATTTTGCAGTCCACAAAACACGGATCCACCAAAAATATGGATGATGACCCTGTGACATTTGTATTGCATCCGTTTTTTTTTGCGGATCCATTGTAACAATGCATATCCCTGTCTGCAAAATGGACACGTTTAGGACATGCTCTATCTTTTTTGCGGAATGGCCATGCGGACATACGGAAACGGAATGCACACAGAGTCATTTCCGTTTTTTTTGCAGAACCATTGTAATGAATGGTTCCGCATATGAGCAGCAAAAAAAACAGAAAGGACATGGGAAAAAATAAGTTTTTGTGCATGAGCCCTTAGACAGAGCGCTTGCTCTTTTGCAGGGGCCTTTGTCTGGTATTACACCATCTCACTTGTATGGGATGAGCGATGAACTGACTGACGCAGCCCGTGAAAAAAGTGAGGCTATTTCATAAGGAACCACCTTAACGAGGAGCCGTCACCTCTCCTGACATGTCAGTTTTAATAGCTACTTGCATCCCCCATATGGTAATACATCTTATGACTCTATGATGTCCATTCCTCTATTATTCCTTCTAGAAGTTTGCAATCAAGGTCCAGATGGGTGTTACCATTTGGGGTTGTGTCCCTGCACAGTCTGCTACTATCCAATCGCTGCTTCCCTTGTCAGATTGTGCAGGGACACACCCAGAACTGGTAACACCCATCTGGACCTTCATTGCAGACCGCTAGCAATTCATTCATAACTACTAGCAGGAATAATAGAGGAATGGAACAACATAGAGCCATAAGAATAGATGCTGCAGAAGTTACTAAAACAGACATGTCAGTAGAGGTGACGGGTCCTCTCCTAACATTGGTGCGATGAGGTCTTGTCATTATGTTCTTACTACTTTCTGCCCTCATCTTTGTGAAGCGACAGGTGTGAGTAGTGGAGTAATTAAGGAGATGGCTGTGACAACTTTCAAGATTGTAATTCTCCATTTCCTGTTATGACATACAGTAATTAAAGGGGTTGTCCAGCGTTAGAAAAACACGGCTGCTTTCTTCCACAAACAGCACCATGCCCGTCCATGGGTTGTGCCTGGCACTGCAACACAACTCCTTTGACATGAATGGTGTTGAGCTGTGCAATACCACACATAACCTGTGGACAGGCGTGGCGCTGTTTTTCAAAGAAAACGTGTTTTTTTTCCACTGTACTGTGATTTTATATTAGCATCAATTGTATTGCCTAAGAGGTGTTGATCATAGAGTATCCCACGGATGGGACCCCTGCAATTCACGATAAGTTGCAAGAAAACCTGGCACAAAGTGTTTACCCTGCAGTGCCTCCACAGGCCAAATTAAGAATTACATGGTGGCCACTGAAGTGGCATAGGGCATGGAGGGTCCTCCAGAGTGACTTTTTAAATCGCCTCTATCCATTCCGACTAATTGATAGAGGGTTGAATGGAGTATCTCCTCAGAGGGCCCCAGAGATCTCCACATTCATTGCTCTGCTAGATTTATTTCAAGCTGGCAGCTCGTGGGTGTGCCCTTTCTGCTGCAGCTCTCTTCCTATCACAGCTCAGGGGGCGTATCCTTCCTGCTGCAGCTGAAGGATGGAACTGAGCATCCACCTCAGAAGATGGACAGGGAAATTAGAAAAACAGCAAACAGCAGGTGGCGCTATACATACACATTTTATTGAATAACTCACTTGCTATACTACATTTCTAATTACATGCAATTACAAAAGTATTCAGATCCAAGGGCTGGTTTGTAAACTGTAGAATATTTTTGGTGAAACAACCCCTTTAACACTTCTTCTGACCTTCTTCACGCCAGAAGATAGGATCAGTGTGGGTTCCCAGGTCATAGACTTCCATCAATGCGATGCCCTGACAGGTTCTCCATGAAAGCTGTAAAGCTGGCCGATGGGGCAGTGTGGTCTGAATGGCAGCTATGGACAACCCCTCCACCTTCCATGATCCAAAGGTCCGATTAGTGCAGCATGGAGCATAAGCTGAATCAGTGCAGAGAACCTGGGATAAATGAGGTTCATGGGTGAAGGGTCAGAGACTTCTCCAGAGGTGTCATACGGTCCTCAGCCGCTTTTGGATTCACCCTCGAAGCTGAGCAAATAAGGTGCTATCTGCCACTCTGGTTCGGTGGAATCCCAGGACTGACAGGTCTTTACTTTTGTGCAAAAAGTGAACATACCGAAGGCCAGGTCCATAAGACTTGAATATATGAGAAACCTGAAACAGAAGGGTCATGGTATGAACGAGATGCTGGGAAAGTAGTTGCGTCTGATTGTTTTATGGCTATAAATGTCTGATAGTTGAGGGTCACAACTCGGAGAGCCCCTCTGTTGGGATCCTGGGGGTTTCCAAACCTTGTATAAGACATTTATGACGTATATCACATGAGGTGGAAAAAAACATTAGGCATTATTATGACCACTATGAAGAAAAATATATATACTGGGGGCACTATGGGGCCATTATATATACTGAGGACTCTATGGAGCCTTTATATATACCGGGGGCACTATGGAGCCTTTATATATACCAGGGGCACTATGGGGTCATCATATATACTGGGGGCACTATGGAGCCTTTATATATACTGAGGACTCTATGGAGCCTTTATATATACTGGGGGCACTATGGAGCCTATATATATACTGGGGGCACTATGGAGCCTATATATATACTGGGGCACTATGGAGCCTTTATATATACTGGGGGCACTATGGAGCCTATATATATACTGGGGCACTATGGAGCCTTTATATATACTGGGGGCACTATTGAGCCTTTATATATACCAGGGGCACTATTGGGTCATCATATATACTGGGGGCACTATGGAGCCTTTATATATAGTGGGGGCACTATGGAGCCTTTATATATACTGGGGGCACTATGGAGCCTTTATATATACTGGGGGCACTATTGAGCCTTTATATATACCAGGGGCACTATTGGGTCATCATATATACTGGGGGCACTATGGAGCCTTTATATATAGTGGGGGCACTATGGAGCCTTTATATATACTGGGGGCACTATGGAGCCTTTATATATACTGGGGGCACTATGGAGCCTTTATATATACCGGGGGCACTATGGAGCCTTTATATATACCAGGGGCACTATGGAGCCTTTATATATACCGGGGGCACTATGGAGCCTTTATATATACCAAGGGCACTATGGAGCCTTTATATATACCGGGGGAACTGTGGGGGCCATCATATATACTGGGGTCACTATGGGGCCCATCATATATACTGGGGTCACTATGGGGCCATTATATATACTAAGGTCACTATGGGGCGATTATATATAAAGTGGGCACTATGGGGCCATTATATATACTAGGGGCACTATAGGGCCATTATATATACTGGGGGCGCTATGGGGCCATTATATATACTGGGGGTACTATGGGGCCATTATATATACTGGGGGCGCTATGGGGCCATTATATATACTGGGGGCACTATGAGGCCTTTATATATATACTGGGGGCACTATGGGGCCATTATATATACTTAGGGCCCTATGGGTCCTTTATATATACTGGAGGCACTATGGAGCCATTATATATACTTGGGGCACTGTGAGGCCATTATATAAACTGGGGTCACTCTGGGGGCATTATATATACTAGTGGAACTATGGGGCCATTATATATACTAGTGCACTGTGCGGGATATTGTAGATACTGGGGGCACTATCAGGACAAGAATACAGGGGGCACTATGGGGCCTTACTATATACTGGGGGCATTGTGGGGGCTATTATATATACTGGGGGTACTGTAAGGACATATATACAGGGGGCACTATGGGGCCATTATATACATTGGGGTCACTATGGGGCCATTATACATACTGGGGGCACGATAAGGACATGTATACTGGGGCACTATAAGGACTATTATAGATACTGGGTGCACTATGGGGGTTATTATAGATAATGGGTGCACTATGGGGGTTATTATAGATGCTGGGTGCACTGTGAGGGCATGTATACTGGGGGCACTATGGGGCCTTTCTATATACTGGGTGCACTGTGCGGGGCTATTATAGATACTGGGGGCACTATAAGGACATGTATACAGGGGGCACTATGGGGGTTATTATTATAGATGCTGGGCGCACTGTGAGGGGCTGTTATAGATACTGGGGGTACTACAAGGGGCACTATGAAGACATATATACGGGGGCACTACTGGCCTTTCTATATACTGGGGACATTGTGGGAGCTTTTATAGATACTTAGGGCAATGCAAAGGTTGGAATAGAAAAAAAAAAATATATATATATATAAAATTCATCCGCTTTTAATGGCTATTTTTAACAGCCTTAAAAACAGATGATGCCAATAAATAGATGCACACACTGATGCGAAATGGCCGTGAAAAACTGAGAGTGTGTGAATGTAGCTTTAAGAACTGGTGCATGGTTTGGTAGGGTCACCCTGTTGTAGGGTTCCCTAAGGCGCTCCTGGTACTCACCATGTTCCATCCCTTCGGTTCCCCGCTCATGTCGTTTTCTGGGGTTAGGTCCAGTTGAGCTAAAATGGTTTTCTTGTCCTCCGCCAGTAACTTGACGTGAAGCTCATACACCTGTTTGTGGAGTTTGCTGTCTTCATACCTGCGTGACACACATTTCCCGTGAGACACAGAGTCCTACATCCAAAATACTCAAAGGGCATTTCCACCAAAAACAACAAATCTCTCCAGTCTACAGAAGACCCTTCTCCGGCTCTAGTATCACTCTACCTCCCCAGAAACTTACCAGTCCAGAACATAGATATCCGGCTGATAGGAGTCCAGCAACTCGGGCCAAAGACCTTCAGAGCTCAGATCCAACAGCTGCTCCTTCACACACCAACTGCAAATACCAAGCACACGTTACACCAGTGGAAGTAATCCTGGACACCGCCATATGTTTCCAGACCTAATGTCTTCTCAGCTGAAAACTACAAGGTTCTTGTATGGTGCAGGATCTCAGGACTGATGTGGCAAATCCATAGGACCCACTGAAGGCACCATAAATATCTGGTAGGTGGGGGTCTAATAATGTCCATGTGGCTTCTGTAAAGCAAGCCTCTGAATGCTGTTAAAGGCAGCTTGGGCAAGATGGCCGTCCTAGAATTATGTGCAGGATATAGAAAGAAAAAATGTACAAAAAAACTGAACAAAAAAACTGACTACAAAAATCCCTTTAAGGAGCTTGTCAGCACATGGAGCTGTAGTAGCACTCGTGACCACCAGGTGGCGACATATATCAATAGCATTTGCTTGCACTTTACCAACACCTGTGGTTCTTCCTTCTATACATGGCACACACATGTTTATGAAGGAATTTCTATGTAAACGGTTGTGATGGCGCCTGGGCTCTCTGCCTTGGACATGCGTCCGGTAAGAGACACATCTTACACTAGTGTAAAATGCATACCTCCCAACTTTTGAAAATCACAAAGAGGGATAATATATGTCGGCATGCATTGCGGCGATTTTGTTCATATTAGGCCACGCCTCTAACTCCGCCCAAAGCACAATTACTGACCCCCGTCACAACTGCAGTAGCTGGGGATCGGTTAGGTGAGTGTTAATTCCTTTCGTTTTTTACAGCATGTGGACCCCCTGGGACAATTTTTTCTTGCGCTTCAAGATCCATTTAAATATTAGCACATAAATGATGAGATTATAGATATTTTAAGGTAGAAATTGCACAAAATAATGAAGTTCTGGTCTAATATACAGGTAGAAACCGTACAGATAGTTTAGGAAGGAGCAATTTAGTAAATTTATTAATGCACATTTATGCATTCATTCCCCAGGTCAAAAAGAGGGACATTTAAGGGTCAAGCAGGGACAGAGGGATTTGGGTCAAAAAGAGGGACTGTCCCTCCAAAAGAGGGACACTTGGGAGGTATGGTAAAATGTGTAAAACCCCAGAGTGGTATTACCATTTCTACACCCTGCTACTGTCTTTAACTGCTAACCACAATGCCATCTGTGTATTTATTCCAGGTCCTTTATCACTGTGCATTAATATTATTGCTCTGAAACTGTTATGTTCATGTTATATGCCTGGTTCACCAGTAGGTGGCAGCAGATATATGGTAGAGAGATCTTTTGATAGAATGGAACTTACCAGTCCATTCCCCCCCCCCCCCTTTTGGGCAGAAGTGGGCTAGTCCCATTTCCTACCAAGACAGGGGCAGCAGGAAGTGTCTAGTCAGTCTAAGCGAGGGCAGCGTCAGATGCAGACGTGCCATGATGTAGCAGCTGCAGAGGCCCCCCTGCTGCAGCAGGAGTCCCTCCAGAGGGAAGCAGCTCATAGAGCACCATGACTCCTCATCAATTTACAGACAGAATATTGCGAGGGGGTCAATAGCCAAAGGCACCCTACTGCAGAAATACTAGAACAGTCCTAAAGAAGAGCTGCCAGACTAAGGGTACTTTCAAACTTGCGTCAGAGGATTCCGGCAGGCAGTTCCGTCGCCGGAACTGCCTGCCGAATCCGGCAATCTGGACACAAACGGATGCATTTGTGAGATGGATCCGGATGCGGATCCGTCTCACAAATGCATTGCAATACCGGATCAGTCTTTCCGGTTGTCATCCGGAAAAACGGATCCGATATTTATTTTTTTCTCATTTTTAAAGATCTGCGCATGCGCAGACCGCAAGACCGGATCCGTTTTTCCGGAAAACTTGGGACGGGATCCGGCATTAATGCATTTCAATGTAAATTAATGTGTTCAGGATTTTTGGCCGGAGAGAAAACTGCACCATGCTGCGGTATTTTCTCCGGCCAAAAAACGTAAGAGGGACTGAACTGATGCATCCTGATGCATACTGAACGGAATGCTCTCTATTCAGAATGCATTAGGATAAAACTGGTTAGTTTTTTTCCGGCAAGCGTGGCTTAAAAGGGGGGAAAAGTTGCAATTTTTGCAAGACTTGTGCCATAATTTGCGACTTTTCTACATCAGAAATCTTGGGTAGAAGCTTGAATAAATAACACCCCCCATTGCGTGTTCAGTGTAAGTGTAGGGTCATAATCAGCTTAAACTGTGACCAAAGTTAGAACCCAATCCAGAACTGCATGGCATCAGTACCGCAGAGCCAAGGTAGTGCCCATAACACCATAACACCCATGTATAAGGGCTCATGCACACGACCGTATGCCCTCGGAGACATACGGTCTGTGAGCGGGCCATATGTCCCAGAGCGGCATACATCGTGCGCACAGGAGCGCACAGCATCATAGATTACTATGATGCTGTGCACATCAGGCCACCCGCGGGAGTATTGTCCTGCACTCATATGATCTTATGAGTAACCTATGATGCTGTGCGCTCCTGTGCGCATGATGTATGCCGCTCCGGGACATATGGCCCGCTCACGGACCGTATGTCTCGGAGGGAATACGGTCGTGTGCATGAGTCCTAACACCGAGACATAAGGAGATACAGCAGGAGTCCCTAGACCAGGGATGTCAGACTTGTGGCCCTCCAGCTGTTGCAAAACTACAACTTCCATCATGTACAGACAGCCTACTGCTATCAGGGCATGCTAGGTGTTTTACTTTTGCAACAGCTGGAGGACCTCCGAATTTGTCATCCCTGCCCTAAACTTTTATGGGTGCCGCAGGTCTGTACGGAGCTATGATACAATACATTGGCTCAGACCTTGAAAGTCCAAAAATACAAATCAGTGGTCAAGGGGTAAAGAAGTCTGATGGTACTGAGCCCTGGTGGATAAGTGAGAAGGTCACCTACCTGTACTCGGGGAGATAGCAGACCACCACACCTGGAGGAACGTTACTTCTATCCACAGGGATTTCTTCAGTACTTATTTGCCAGCCACTGAAATCACCTGAGAAGAAAAAAGGCATTGAGTGAACATCTACATACAGGAGCAGGACTATAGAAGTACAGGCCTCTTCTTGACATTTGGGCAGATGACATAGAATAATAGGGCTGTGCCTGTGTTGCGTGATTTTGTTTGTAGATCATCTGAGGAGGGAAAAGCAGCTGCCAAACACATCTGATGCCACTTATCTCCAAGATATTAGAACAGTTTAAGGTTGGGGTTTACATGGGATCTTGAGCGCTACACTCATTGTTCAACTGAAAGTAGTTGCAGCACGACTTGCAAGTTGGCCCCAGAATCAGAAAAACAATCCAGTGCTGGACTTGTTTGGATTCTGAGGTCGCAATCATTTGCGATTAGCGCTGCATCTCCATCCAGTTCAATGGCCAGTGATTACCATCGATTTCCTGCCGTGTCGCGTACAGAAGCAGGAAATGGAGCAGAACGGGGACCTGGGCACTGTCGCAACAGCAGGGGAGTATAAGATGTTTTACTGTTTCCAACCATTGCCCAAAGTGGAGCTTTTAATTACCCTCGAATATCCTTTAACTGCATTGATTAAGAAATCAGTGCACTATCCTTTTGAAAAAAACTGATTTGGGAAATCTCAGACCAGATTCCAAGATCATCTAGGATTTGAGGAACCCTGGTTGGGAAACACAGAGCTACTCAACATGATGGCCTAGAACCCTCTAGATGAAAATATGGTGGGGATTTTTTTAAAGAACATGTATATTTACGAGACCTCAGATTCGCTACTAACAAAATACACAATAAAATGATGAACGATATACAAAGTTGCCTTCTCTAGTAAATCATCCCTATATCAAAGAAAGAAAGAACATCAAAATAGCAGAATGCAGAAGAAGACGTAGACAGACACAAGACAGGAATCTTCCCTACAAGACACCAGTCAACAGAAAGGAGCTCATATCATTCATCAGAAGTATACCATACAGGAGAGTGCCTCTTCTTACAAGCCACCCATACCTCCTACCTACCTGTATTTTTTTGGATTGCAGAAGTGACAAGTTTATGTTCTATCAAGAAGCATCTCCATGCTATGCTACATAATTCTTAAAAAAATTGAATGAAAAATGAATGTACCCGGGTCAGCATTTTCATGGTGGCTGGTTCCCTTTAAGCTTGTCATCATCCCTCAAAGCTCAAGCTGGGTCAGTACAGTGATTAGGAGACTGTCCTAGGTACAACACCCAACATGTAGGAACTGCTTATAAGTCTGTCTGAAAATGCCATGTATATTAGCTACTTTCCACCACAATTTCAGGTTCCTCATGGTTGTCCTCCTGAAGTTAGCTTAGACTGTTAGCTTAGACCTACTACCTGGAAGAACCTATGTCTGCTTTCAGGTCTGTGAGGCAACCATGCAGCATCCTAAAATGCCCCACAACCCCTAAGGCTGTTTTCTCTAGGTAAAGGAAGCCTGTCCGCTACATGCATTAGATACCTGTTGACCGAATGTTTTTGGGCCGGCAGGTATCGTTCCAGATGCTGTCATCTACCACTGGACCGTTCTGACCTTGTCGATTCCCGGGAAGAACTAAAGCAGATTGAAAACCTATAGGCCAATTTTTACTTCCTGCTATGTCCGTTTGAAGGTAGAGCCTGCTGAAAACAATCTAATCTGACCACAAACCTCTAAAATGTTCAAGCAATTTTAGGGAGTTGTCAAAGATGCTGAAGGAAAACACAGAAATTATGGGAGCGATGCATTGGGTGTGAGCTGGAAAATGAGAGGAACTAGACAACACCGAGCAGGTAGAAACTTGATTAGCAGAAGAGTAGAAGAGGAGAGCAGTACAACTTTCTGACACATACCTAATGTCTCCAGGGGCTTCTTCTCTGGGGGTGGGTCGCATTCTTCTTGTGGAGGAGGCTGCGTGGTGGATAAACCTAGGGAGGTAACACAGACATGAGAATACAGGCTAGAGCTTGTCTTGAAGCAAAGGGACGATAGAAGAGAATACAGAAAAAAGTAGACCAAGAGACATCTTCTGTCAACATAACACATCAATCTTACGAAAGTTTTAATGTTTTTGAAAAATTTGGATTGATAGTAATATTTTAGGCAGAAGGAGCCTGAGCATGTGTAACGCCCCAGAGTGGCATTACCACTTCAGCACCCTGCTACTATCTCTAATGGGCTAACAAAACATCATCTTATGTATTTTGTTCAGGTCCTGTACACTGTGCATTTCTAATGTTTGCAACTGTTATGTTCACATGTAATGTGCCTGGTTTACCAGCAGGTGGCAGCATACATGGCAGAGCTGTACATGGGTAGAATGGAGCTTTCCATTCCATTCTAACCCCCTGCCCCCCCTTGTGGAGGAGTGGGTGAGTCCTACTTCCTGCAGGAAGGGTGGGGACCAGTGAGAGTCAGTCTAGCTTACCCCCTGCTAGGGGACAGGTGTGCAGGGGGCACATCTCTGCTGGACATGCCCAAGCCAGCCAGAGCACCCTCAGCTCTGCTGGCCATGGAGGCCAAAGCTTAGAGCCTCAGGAGCTAGTAGGAAAGTGCCCTGTCCTAATCTAGAGACAGACCATACAAAGAGAAGTGCAGCATACAAGAAGAAGCAAGGTCATACAGTCAGCATGTCAGTACAGCAGAGTTGAGTTTGCCTGCCAGTTTTAATGCTAAAGCCTGCTGGGACCAAGACAAAGTCTGTAAACCGTTTTGGAGAACTTTTATGCAAAGTAAAGCTGCTGTACAACTACATACAAGGTCTGGACTAAATTTTTTCTTGCAAATTCCTCAACTATTCCCCCTTTTTATTGCTTCGGAGCGAAAGTCTGGGGTCCAGCCATATCCAGGTAGGAGCACCGTGACACACCTAAAGGGACATTTTAGGCCGCACTATACCACTCGGCATTCCTATACCTGGCTCGCATTGCATAGAGGGCCCCAGGGGGAGGCTCCCGTTGCACATGCATGGTGGGAACCTGTGCAAGATGGACAAACAAGGAAGGGGGTAACCACCAGATCTATCTGACCCTCGACTGGGGAAGGGGGGTGAATGACTAGCGGGAAGGTAAAATCGTTTGTGCTCGGACATGCTATTGTTATGCATTCCTTACATACAGAGGTGAACTAGTAAATGTATGGGACAGATCTTACCTTCTGGATTTGGGCTTTTCAGAAAGTTTCTTCCAAAGGGTCTCTTCTTGTAGATGTCTTTCCAGTTGGCATTGTCTGGCAAGACTATTGCCCTCTCCTTTAGACGCCATTCCTTGTCACACAAGTCTAACCAGCCCTGAGCATTCTCTGGTTCTTTCTCCACCACTGGAGTAAGATCTGCTAAGTGCTGAACTGTGTCCCTCTGTGGCTCCTGTTGTGAAGTTTTCCATTTGGGTGATTTTGGTCCCTTAGTTGTCTCTTTATGCTTTTCCTGTTCAAGTGCGGTCTCTTGAGGCTTTTCTTGTTCCTGGTCCAGTCTTATCGGCTTCTCTAATTCTTGAGCTGTTTGTTTGCACTTCCCTTGTTCCAGAGATGTCACTTTAGGATCCTCCTGTCCTGGAGATGTCACATTGGCTGTCATTTTAGGCTTTTCTTGTCCCTGAGTTGTCCCTGTAGACTTCTCCTGTTCCTGAGATGTAGGTTTAGGCTTCTCCAATTCAAGGGCTGTCACATAAGGCTTCTCTTGTACGTGAACTGTCGCTCTTGGCTTTTCTGGTCCCTGAGAAGTCACTGCTGACCTTTCCTGTTCCTGAGATGACATTTTGGACTTCTCTGGTTCTCCAGCAATCACTTTGTTCTCTTCCTCCTGAGTAGCAGTCTCTTTGGGCTTCTCCTGTTGTTGAGCAGTCACTACAGGCTTCTCCTGTAACTGGGCTGTCACCTTAGGCTTCTCCTGTTCTTCTTGCTTCTCTTGAACCTGTGCTGTCACTTTGGGCTTGTCACATTCTCCAGTAGTCACTATGGGCTTCTCTTGTATTTGTATTGTTACTTTAGCTGTCTCCTGTTCTTGAGTATTTTCTTTGGGCTTCCCAAGTACTTTAGACTTCTCCTGTTCATGCACACTCTCTTTGAGCTTCTCATCTACCTGGAACGTCACTTTAGCCTTCTTCTGTTCTTCAGAAGTCTCTCTGGGCCTTTCGGGTGCCTGAGCTGTCACTTCAGGTTTCTCTTGTACCTGGGCTGTCACATCGGGCTTCTCCTGTTCCTTAGCAGTCACTTTGGGCTTTTCTTGTACCTTGACTGTCACTTTAGGCGTCTCCTGTTCTTGAACAATCTCTTTGGGCTTTTCTTGTACCTGTACAGTCACTTCAGGTATTTCTTGTACCAGGGCTCTCACTTTAGGCTTCTCCTGTTCTTCAGCAGTCTCTTTGGGGCTTTCTTGTACCTGAACAGTTACTTTAGGCTTCTCCTGTACATGAGCAGTCTCTTTGGGCTTTTCTTGTACCTGAGCAGTCACTTTAGGCTTCTCCTGCTCCTGAACAGTCTTTTTAGGCTTCTCCTGTTCCTGAGCAGTCTCTTTCATCTTTTCTTGTACTTGAGCAGTCACTTTACACTTCTCTTTTTCCTGAGCAGTCACTTCAGGCTTCTGCTGTTCCTGAGCAGTCTCTTTGGGCTTTTCTTGTACCTGAACAGTCACTTTAGGCTTCTCTTGTACCTGGGCAGTCACTTTAGGCTTCTCCTGTTCCTGAGCAGTCTCTTTAGGCTTCTCCTGTTCCTGAGCAGTCTCTTTAGGCGTTTCTTGTACCTGAGCAGTCACTATAGGCTTCTGCTGTTCCTGAGCAGTGATTTTAGGTTTCTCTTGTTCCTGAGCAGTCTCTTTGGGCTTTTCTTGAACCTGAACAGTCACTTTAGGCTTCTCTTGTACCTGTGCAATCACTTTAGGCTTCTCCTGTTCCTGAGCAGTCTCTTTAGGTGTTTCTTGTACCTGAGCAGTCACTATAGGCTTCTGCTGTTCCTGAGCAGTGATTTTAGGTTTCTCTTGTTCCTGAGCAGTCTCTTTGGGCTTTTCTTGTACCTGGACAGTCACTTTAGGCTTCTCTTGTACCTGTGCAATCACTTTAGGCTTCTCCTGTTCCTGAGCAGTCTCTTTAGGCGTTTCTTGTACCTGAGCAGTCACTATAGGCTTCTGCTGTTCCTGAGCAGTGATTTTAGGCTTCTCTTGTTCCTGAGCAGTCTCTTTGAGCTTTTCTTGTACCTGTGCAATCACTTTAGGCTTCTCCTGTTCCTGAGCAGTCTCTTTGGGCTTTTCTTGTACCTGAACAGTCACTTTAGGCTTCTCTTGTACCTGTGCAATCACTTTAGGCTTCTCCTGTTCCTGAGCAGTCTCTTTTGGCTTTTCTTGGACCTGAGCAGTCACTTTAGGCTTCTCTTGTACCTGAGCAGTCACTTCAGACTTGTGCTCCTCAGCACTCTCCTTTTGGCCCTGCTTCTCAGCTGCTTGTACTGGTTTCGTCGCTCTCAGCTCCTCGGGTAGACCTTGGTGTTTGGCGTGTCTGTCAAGACTTTTCTTTGTCCTCACATTTCTCTTCTTCTCCTCTTTCTGGTCTCCTTCCTTGTCCTCTTTCTGGTCCCCTTTCTTCGGTGTTTCTTCAGGGTCCCCCTCTCTCTTCTGTCCTGGAATTGCCACCTTTTTGCTTCCTTCCTGGTCTTTGGTGACACCTACACCAACGCCTGTGTCTTCTGTAAATTGACTCTTCCCGACCAACTGGTGTTCTCCTACTACAGAGCAAAGAGACACCCCCACTGAGTCTTCCCTCCGGCCATCTTTTCCCGAGCCCCCGACTCCCCCCTCTTGTTCCGAGCAGTCACTCATTGCTCCGTCTGCTCTCTCTCTTCTTCCAGGTGTTTTTAAGGTGCTGCTGCTGCTCCTCCTTCCCGGAGAGGAGACTTGGAGTGTAGGTGTGTGACACGATGAGTAGTAGAGAGGAGGGAGTGTCGGCACAGAAGGCAGGGTTATGTCATCTGCTGAACAGGCAGGTCATTGTGTTCAGTGTGACTCCTGCGCTCATGCACGACAAGCTTGAAATTATTCTGGAGCATCTTATGTTGTGCTGTTCCTCTATTATTCCTACTAGACATTTATAAACAAAAGTCCATCTGGGTGTTACCAGTCAGGGGTATGTCCCTGCACAGTCTGTCACCGTCACAGGTGTAGGCTAGCTTTATTTGTAAACTTCTAGCAGGAATAATACAGGAATGGCACAACGTACCATCATAAGAATGGATGCTCCAGAATTGTTATTACATGGCGAGTGCAAGTAGTTACTAATACAGACAGGAGAGGTTAGAGGCCCTCTTTAAATACAGACAAGAGGGATCGGGTGCAGAAAGGTGCATATGTGTCAATATCAACATTCATATTTAATTGTGACCAGGGTCAGACTGAACCACCAGAGTTACAGAGGATCCCCCGGTGGGCTTGTGCTCTCAGCAGAACCCCCAACTCCATTTGGAGGAGTAGAATAAAAAGTGGTCCGCTTTTATTCAAAAGCAGCATCACTCTAGAACAGGCATGCTCAACCTGTGGCCCTCCAGCTGTCGAAAAACTATAACTCCCATTATTCCCAGACAGCCTACAGCTATCAGCCTACAGAAGGGCATGGTGGGAGTTGTAGTTTTCCTACAGCTGGAGGGCCGCAGGTTGAGTATCCCTGCTCTAGAATGACGACAAGCTGCAATACCCAATATAGCCCACAATCATTAGTGGCACTCTTAACAATTCTGGAACATCTATTCTTATGACTCTATGATGTGCCATTCCTTTATTAATCCTGCTAGAAGTTTTAAATGAATTGCTAGCAGTTTGCATTAAAGGTCCAACTGGGTGTCACCAGTTAGGGGGGGGGGGGTCCCTGCACAGTCTGACACTGGCAGCACTGATTGGATAGTGTCAGTCTATACAGGGACACACACCCCAGCTGGTAACACCCAGCTGGACCTTCATTGTGGACTGCTAGCAATTCATTCATAACTTCTAGCAGGAATTATAGAGGAATGGCACAACATAAGAATAGATACGCCAGAATTGTTATTACATGAGGAATGCAATGCAAGTACTAAAACAGACATGTCAGGAGAGGGGACGGGTGCTGGTTAAGTAATAATTCGAGTAGTCTAGGTTCCCCTCTTAGGGTGGCCTGTGGGGTCGGTGTGATGGGCCGCACTAGTTCTCTGTAGCACATAAAGGTGACAGGTTGTCAGGCTTTCCAGCGGGTGAACACGTATGATGTAAGAATGAGACTGCCTGCCCTGTAAAGAGCGCAGAGCGGTCTCTTTATGAGGAATACGTGAGGCCTGTGTGTTGTTATAGCAGAGAGGTGTGATCGCTGCTGGGTTCACAGTTCCATAGTCTGTAATGTGCCCTCCCTGGTGACTCACTGACACTGTGCACTCATACAGCCGCCCCGCTGCACATGCGCTAGGGGCTCTACTTTAGGCCAGGGTGTGCAAATACTGAGCAATCATTACCAAGTGCCGAGGCCTGCCTTCCTGGGCTGATTGTACTTACCTGATCAGCTCAAAATCTCACCCCTGGACTTTTTTTCTAGGGTGATTTAATTTCAATTTTTTGCTCAATATCGTCACCTTCTGACTGTAACTAGCCATAGACGATCTTATATTTCTTACCCATTCAATGGATCACATGGGAGACATACTGGGGGAGATTCATCCTAGAAACCAATCAGATTCCACCTTTCATTTTTCACAGCTCCTTTGTAAAATGAAAGGTGGAATCTGATTGGTTGCTATGGGCAAGTCAGCCAGTTCTACTTTACACCAGTTTGATAAAGAACTCTATAAAAGTCTTTGGGGAAGAATGATCAAAACTGGTGTAAAGGAAAGCGGGCTTAGTCGCGCCTAGCAACCAATCAGATTCCACCTTTCATTTTCCAAAGGAGCTGTGAAAAATGAAAGGTGGAATCTGATTGGTTGCTATGGGCAACTAAGCCATTTCTCCTTTACACCTGTTTGATAAATGACCCCATTAATTTTGTTAGGCCTCATGCACACGACCGTTGTTTTGGTCCGCATCCGAGCCGCAGTATTTGCGGCTTGGATGCGGACCCATTCACTTCAATGGGGCCTCAAAAGATGCGGACAGCTCTCCGTGTGCTTTCCGCATCCGTTGCTCCGTTCCGTGGCAAAAAAAATATAACCTGTCTTATTCTTGTCCGTTTTGCAGAAAAGAATAGGCAGTTATATTAATGGCTGCAATTTGCGGACCACAAAACACACAACGGTCGTGTGCATGAGGCCTTAGGGGAAGCCGTGACCAGCCAAGCATTCATAGCATTACATGGCAGCCATTCCTAGAGGGGGTGGACTACCCTCTGCCCCCTGATCAGCGCTGAACATGAAGGAATTACTGAGTACAAAGGCCCTTTTGTTCATGGGTCTCAGTTCACAGGACCCGTCCGCCGTGAATCTTTTCACTAGAATATTGCAATACCAAACACAACCAGTGGCCAGGGAAGGGGCGCTATAAGAAGAAAAATCTGAATGTAATGCACAAAGCAGGGGCGATGGCGTAATGAGATCTCCGCACCTTTTGGGGTGGGGGGGGGGGGGTCCCACAATTTGCCAAATTGAATAAAGGACCCAGATTGGACTTGATTGAGGAGCACTTAGACTGGAGGCCTTCTCTCCAGATACAATGGTCTAGAAATTGCCCTGTACTTGGCGTGTCTGTGAATCACGGGGGGAGATTTGTTATCTTCTTTTATGATTATTATTATGATATTTCTATGCAGAGAGACAGGCTGATCCAGTCCGCCATCGCCGCTCCCATTGTCGCCATCTGCCACGATGTGATGTAGTCTGTACAGACCTTTTATTCTTCATTTATTCAAGCAGCTATTCTTGTCTTTTGTGTCCCCGTTTCAGGACTGATATATTTAAAGGGCAAGTCCGCTGCCTATTTACACAGTTAAAAGGGTATTTCTTGGGTGTGACCGCTCTTTCCTTCATTAGGTGGGACGTCCGCCATGTTCCCCTTATCTGGTATGTGTCAGCATCGTTAACCGAGACTTTTTTTTTTTAGCCCGTGCTTTAATCCCAGGTGCTCTCTTCCTTCGCTTTGGCTGAGGGTGGCCACTTGTCCCCTTCTCGGAGGGATGGGGATTGGTTTATGGAGAGGGCTTGTGACAGGCCGCATCCCTCTGCACTTTTTTTGTGTGGCGCGTCGCACTTTTTATGGGTGAAGTATCGTTAATTTCTGGCGATAATTTGTTTTCCCTTAGTCCTAACAGCAGCACAGATGGGGGTTTAACTACCCCCTGTGGACTGGTAGGACTGGCGGAAGTTTAATGAGCCCAAGTACCAATAATAAACTTTACCCCCCTACAAAAGGAGGGAACCGCCCCCCAGCCCACTGTGTTTATAGCAAGAATAACTTTACTAGGGTGGGATATTTGTGTGCTGCTGTTAGGACTAAGGGAAAACAAATTATCGCCAGAAATTAACGATTCCCTTACGTCCTACCAGCAGCACAGATGGGGAGATAGCAAGAAGAACCCCTAAGGAGGGCCCTCATGCCTGGCAGAACTAAGAATAGTCTGCCCAAAGGCCAAAAACTCAGCTACCCGGGCATCCAGTCTGTAGTGGGAGATGAAGGTAGATTCAGAGCTCCAGGAGGCAGATTTACAGATTACATCCAGAGGAAGGAGACTTCTTTCAGCAAAAGAAGTAGAGACGGCCCTAATGGAATGGGCCTTCTCAAACTCTGGAGGATCCAATGCCTGAGAAACGAAGGACTCTCTTATGGCCTCCTTAATCCAGCGACTAATAGAAGTCTTGGACGCCTTACGGCCTTTAGACAGGATAAAGAGGTTCTCATCTATCCTGAACTCCCTAGATCTATCCACATAGATCTGGAGGCATCTCGAGATATCCACGGATGTTTGACTGGATCTCTGGAGGAGGTAGAAAGAGAATACAAAACACAGTGGGCTGGGGAGGCGGTTCCATCCTTTATAGGGGAGTAAAGTTTATTATTGGTACTTGGGCTCATTAAACTTCCGCCGGTCCTACCAGTCCACGGGGGACTGTGCTGCTGGTAGGACGTAAGGGAAAGTCACGTTCCTCAGGCTTTTAGTAAGGGCTCATGCACCCGAGTGTGTGGGTCCCGTGCCGTTGCTGCGGACCGCAATGCACAGGTACCGACCGACTGCACGCCGTTAGCGGATGCGCACCCATTCACTTAAAGATACGTTCCGCACTGCAAAAAAAGAGTGTTTGCGGTTCGGAGGCATGGACTGAAATCCCATGGAAGTGTTTCGTAGTGCTTCCGATCCGTGCCTCCACTCCGTATCTTGCAGATTTTCAGACCCGTTCAAGTCTGCATCCGCAGTAAAGCTTGCAGGCGGCTGGTGCCCATATATTGCAGACCCGGTGTTTGCAGGCCACAACAATGGCACGGGACACACACGGTCGTGTCTCTCGTGTGTGTTTTGCGGACCTGCAAAACACAGACACTGGCCGTGTGCACTTCACATCATGGTGCGGACCCACTAACTAAAACGGGTCCACGATCCACATGTTGCAGCCAACGATAGGCCATGTCCTATCTTTTGTGGCGTGGCCACACAGACATGTCCTAACATGTCCGCAACACTGGGTCTGCACCAAGATGAGGGGGGGGGGGGGGGGACAAGGCCAGTGTCCGCGTATTGCGGTCCGCAAAATGGACATGGTTGTGTGAATGCACTCTTAAAAAAAAGTGGTTAAAAAAATTCCATGGGGCGGGGGTTCTGCATGCTGGTGTATGACGTGGCTAACTTACCTACTTCGTAACCGTAACGTTATCTTGTTCTGATCCTGAGTTACCACTTGTATTATAGTCAAGGACTGCATTTCTAATTCTGCTGCCTTCAGAGCAGAACTCTCCCAGGATTCTGTGCTGAGCCAATCAAGGTATGGACAGAGAGATTTTGCTGATTTGCATTCTGGAAGTAATGTACTGCACTATAGCAGCTCCGCTAACCTGTAAGGGGTGCACATACCTACAAACAGCAGAACTGTGGATGCAGCTCTGAAGTATCATGTAGCACAAGTAATGTAATTTAATAAATTCACATCGTTACTTAAAGGGGTTTTCCGGTACTTATATATTAAGGAGCTATCCTCAATGTCAAATCAGTGGGGGTGCACCGACGTGATTTGATTTTTCTGCTGAGGTATTGATTTTTCAGCATCCAACAACTGTAGAACTACAAAACCCAGCATGACTGTAGCTGGAGGGTCAGAGCTTAGCGGCAGAAATCATCATCTGTCCTATCTTCATATCAATGTCTAATCTTCTGTCAGCCTGATAAATGTCTGTACAGCAGGGATGTAATGTGCTAATCCCCAGTAAATGATGTCACACGCACCGATCCGGCAGGTTTGATAATATGCATAAATCTGAAGAGTCACTGCTGTAGAGGAGCGGCTACTTCGCCCCATGGTCATAAATCAACTTGTTTATCCAATCTTCAAGGGACACTACATCTAAGGCGACATGCACACGACCGTTCCGCAAAACACGGATGGCATCTGTGTGCGTTCCGCAATTTGCGGAACGGCGCGGACAGCATTTAATATAACTGCCTGTTCTTGTCTGCAAAGCGCAGACAAGAAAAAGACAGGTTATATTTTTTTTGCGGGGCCACGGAACGGAGCAACTGATGCGGACAGCACACGGAGAGCTGTCTGCATCTTTTGCGGCCCCGTTGAAGTGAATAGGTTCGCACCCGAGGCGCCAAAACTGCGGCTCGGATGCGGACCAAAACAACGGCCGTGTGCATGAGGCCTAAAGCAGGAGTTTCAAATACGTGGCCCCTGAGGAGGCATTTTTCTGCGGCCTGCGACACCTCAAGGGGGTGGACCGACACTATTACCTATTGCAGAAAAGCTGATTAGTACAGGCCAGGGGACGCAGGGAGCGGTGAGTATAGCATGCACTGGCATTACTCACCAGTCCCTGGTCCTCTTCTGCGGGTGCTGGCGCTGCCCTATATCCTGACAGCGTACAGCGTCAGGACGGAATGCATGTAGGCGCACACTATGTCCTGACACTATGCAACGTCGGGCACATTTAGGGGATGGAGTAGTTGGACGGGGTTATAGGGAATGGCAGCAGTCTTTGGGGTCTGTATGGGGAGTTATCTGGGATCTGTATAAATTTGGGGTCTGATCTGGGTTGTATATGAATCGGGTGGGCTGATTTGGGGTCTGAATTAATTTGGGGGCTGATTAGGGGTTTTATCTGGTGTCTATATGAATTTGTGGGCTGATCTGGGGTCTGTATGAATTTTGGGGTCTCATTTGGTGTCTGCATTACGAGTTGTCCAGCCATGTGAAATTTATTTTTGGCACACGAGTATTGTATCTAGAGATGAGCGAAGTATTAAAAAATTTGAATTGGCTGCTTCGCCGAATAAAAAAAAAAAAATTTGCGTCATGACGAATTACTTCGTCACGAGACGCATTTCTTTGTAAGCACTGTGCCGCCGCCGCCCCCCCCCCATCACTGTACCTCTCAGATGCTGCGTTCATAGCGGATTGCGGCATCTGACATTAATATTTAAGTGTAAAGTAAAAGGAAAAAAAAAAAACATACTTCATCCATTGGCTCGCGACAGGCCGGCCGCCGACATTGTGATTGAAGATCTAGCGCAAAATCTTACGTGGCCCATGATGACATCATCACGTAGGCGGGGTGGTGACATCATACGTCACGCACAAAGGATTTAGTGTGAGATCTTCAATCAAGATGACGGCGGCCGGCCCGTCACGAGCAAATGAATGGGGTAAGTGTGTTTTATTGTTTTGTTTTTTACCGCCGTTCAGGGAAAATCGATTTTCCTGAAATTCGGACCAAAGCAAGTGTTTCATCAACTGGAAATTTTTCCTATGTGTGGCCCAGATGTCCAGCCGAGTTTAAGACCCCTGAATTATAGTCTATGTTGTCTCCATTAGTAGAGTTGTTAACTACTGTCTATTGTCCCCTGTTATAGGCCAGACCGGGAAGTAACATAAAGTGGTTCTCCGGGGAGAATTTTTATTAAAAACAAAAAAAACTAAGAACATTTGTAAAAATATCAAAGAAGCTTTACCTACCTCCACCGATCCTCTGCCATTCAGACCCTTTGGCAGACTTCCTTTCCAAGAGCGACGCGACTAGGAAAGGGTCACCACGCCATAGGTGATAAATAACAAATTGCGGGGGTCTGACAACTGGGACCCCCTGCAATCCCGAGAACAAGGGGTCCACTCTCTGAATTGAGTGTGGTCTACGTCAGCCTCATAAAAAGTTCATGGAGCTGTGGATAGGTGAGAAATCATTTTACATCCGACTCTGCTACATCTGTACGTAGGCCTAATCTTTGCTCAGTGTATTCCTGGCATCAGACCTACAAGTAAACAGGCCCCAGGCACAGCGCAGGGAATGCTCAAGCGCTTTATCCTGTCCTCGTGGCAGGTGTATACTCGGGAGTATAATTAACATTACAGGCCAATTAGCAGAGACATTCCACAGGACGGATTTAACAAGAGGAGCTCATTTCCTCCACTTCCAGAGGAATGAGTGTTGCTGCGCAGATCTCTGCCTCATCTGAACGTCCTGTCCGCGTGCATCCTCTGAGTCGTCAGACGGGACTTAAGACATTAATTACAAAAGCAACTGTCTCGATCAAGTCCACAACGTTCTGCCGCCATTGCTAAGGGTACTTTCACACCAGCGTGGCTGGATTCCGGCAGCCTGTCGCCGTCTCACAAATGTATTGCAATACCGGATCCGTCTCTCCGGTTGTCATCCGGAAAAACGGATCCAGTATTTATGTTTTTCACATTTTTAAAGGTCTGCAAAAGCGGATCCGTTTTTCCAGAACACTTAGGGCCGGATCAGGCATTAATGCATTTTAATGTAAAATAATGCCGGCAAGTGTTCCGGAATTTTGGACGGAGAAAATACAGCAGCATGCGTCCAAAAACTGTACAGTGACTGAACTGAAGACATCCTGAACGGCTTGCTCTACATTCAGAATTCATTAGGATAAAACTGATCAGTTTTTTTCCCGGGTATTGAGCCCCTAGGACGGAACTCAATACCGGGAGAAGAAAAACGCTAGTGTAGAAGATGAAGACGTTTTAGAATCCTTGGCCTGGGTTACGCGGCTTCTGAGTATATGCTGTATATAAAGAGGATACAGTGAACGGCGGTGCATCCACAGCAAGCAGATATAGTGTCATTGCATTAAACATTGCATTTCACTGCATCTTCAAGACGTCTGCCTTCACTTACAAGGACGTGGAGTTTCTTGCTGCCTACCTGCGGTAAAAAATACAATTTAGTTAACTTACATCCTCATGTACAGAATTTCTGTAGGTATTTTCTTTCCGTGTCCGTTCCGTTTTTTTTTACGCGGAACCATTTATTTCAACGGGTCCGCAAAAAAAACGTAAGTTACTCCATGTGCATTCCATTTCCGTATGTCCGTTCCGCAAAAAAATAGAACATGTCCAATTATTGTTCTCATTACAGACAAGGACAGGACTGTTCTATTAGGGGCCGGCTGTTCTGCAAAATATGGAATGCACACGGACGTCATCCGTATTTTTTGCGGACTGCAAAATACATACGGTCGTGTGCATGAGCCTTAAGGCTTTTCCCTCCACACCGCAAAAAGAGTAGTGCTTGCAGATGCAATGCGTTTTTCACTGAAGCCCCATATGGGGCCAGGGCTGCGTGAAAAATGCAGAATATAGAACATGCTGTGTTTTTCACGCAACGCAGAACTGACGCGTGAAAAAAAAAAAAAAACGCTCATGTACACAGACCCATCGAAATGAATGGGTCCGGATTCAGTGCGGGTGCTGTGCGTTCACGTCACGCATTGCACCCACGCGGAAAACTCACTCGTGTGAAAGGGGCCTTAGTCCTTTTCAGTACCATCCCCACCCCCTTTTTTTTTGTATTATTTTCCTTTTGTTTTTATCTCCTTCATGTGTTTGCTCTTGATCACACTTCTCTACCGTTCTAGCTGTTCACATATTTTTATTCTTATGAGGACAGTTTGGTGCCTTAAGGTGGCTTTTACACAGCCCGATATTTTGGCTGATAATTGGGAACAAGCGTTCGTAATCTAAGGCCCCATTCACACGAGCGAGTTTTCCGCGCGGGTGCAATGCGTGACGTAAACCATCCTCCTTGCAATCAAACGTAAAATATCCTCCTTTTACAACTTAACTTATTCTATGGCATTTTTGCCAATTTGGGCTGTTTTTGTCTCATTTTCATGACATGCAAAACACGGCTACACAGGCCGTGCGCATCCCGCCTTTTCCCTTCTGTATGTCCTGCATTATGTTACAAATCCCTATTCTTATGAAACAGGGAAAGTAAAGCAGCTCTCACCCACCGTCCACCTGCCTGGAGCACGGATGGCAACCTCCGGACTTGATTGCTGTGAAATATTCAAGACCAAGAAAAATCCAGCTTCCAAGATTTGTATCTTAGAAGCTGGATTTTTCTTTGTCTTGAATAAATAGTGGTGTGCTTTCCGCATCTTTTGTGGCCCCTTTGAAATGAATGGGTCTTGCAAAAAATGCGGATCGGATGTGGACCAAAACTACGGCTGTGTGCATGGGGCTTGACATGGGTCTAGCTTGTAGTAAACGTTCCAGTCACTACATGGAGGTGTGCTAGTTCCAATACGCTGCGGCTCCTTCCATCAGCAGATCGGTGGGGTGCCGGGGGTCAGGCTCTAATATTGTAGTAACCGCGGACTGAACTGCACCAACAAGGTGCAGCCACCGGTCTACTGAGTTGTACCTTGTTCAGGCATACTGCGGCTCCTGCAAACACCTGATCGGCAGGGTTCTGGGAGCGTTCATTCCCGAGAAGGTGCCCTTGTAAATCCAATTTTGAAGAATAGGTCATCAGCAGCAAAATCTTGGAAAATCCCTTGAATGTAAAGAATAGGTCACGCTTGCACTCTGTGAATGGAAACAAATGAACGCAGACCACCATTTTTTTTTTTTTTTGTCCAAAACTGTATTTGTAAAACTAGTAATTAAACTATTTCGCTCTGTTCAAACCAAAAAGATGCAAAATACAGTTGAATTTATTTGTACAAATTAACTGAAAAGCAGAGATCCTTTTTTTTGTTTCAAGTCCCTCAATGTCACAGCATATTTCCGTCTCCAGGTCATAATGCAGGAATACTGCAGTGTTCCCAAACATACACTTTATAAATATATATTTATATATAAAACTATAACCAGTAGTCACTCGCGGAAGGATGGGGGAGGGGCAGAGGGGAGCTCCGCAGTCTGCACTCCCAGTGCTACAAGTATTGCTTGCTCAATCGGTCGCGGATCTGGAGCGGATGGTCCTTGATTGTCGTATGGAAGAGCCGTGAGGCGACAACGGACATCTATGGCGTAAGGCACTATTGTAATGGACACGTCTAACGACCCCCGTGGGAAGCAACCATAAACTAAAACAGTAAACTATACAGGGATTGTTAGCGGAGGGGACAGGCGATGCTAATCTAATATCACCACCCTCTGTCCTCGCCAGCTCAACACATCCGTCACCACTCTCGTAAAGCATAGGATTAGTCTGCTGGCAAGGCTTAAAGGATATGTCCAGTTTCGCAACCGTTTAATTGCTCTAATGCATCTAAAGTGAAAAAATAAAAAATAAAATGAATGAACTTTGCATGGGCTGTCTGGTTAAAAATAATCTTACAGTGTCTACAGCTCTTATATAAGCCTATGCGTCTCCCTGGTAACAGACTACAAACAAACCCTGTGCAGTCAGATCCTGCAGTCATGAGGAAGGGGGGGCAGCAGAAGTGAAATAGACCGGTCTGCACAGACCATGTACATACAAAACGGTGGGATCCTTTTAATCGTCTATATGTGATGATGCATTAGACTAGGACTGCGGCTCTCCAGCTGTTGTAAAACTACAAATCCCATCATGCCCTGCTGTGGGCATACTGGGAGTTGTAGTTTTACAACAGCTGGAGAGCCGCAGTTTGCCCATTCCTGGGCTAGGGCTACATGACTCGTTGCCGGTTCCAACGAATGATGAGAGTGGTAATGATGGGGAAAGCAGTCGCACAGAAATCTAGCAGGGTAGGACTTCTGACGACTGTCGGGTTATGGCAGCATGACCTCGTGGGTCATAGGGCGCTACTGGGTAGAGCGACGTTGCGATCTTATATCATGCCACTAAATGATCCCTGTGTCAGTGATCCCAGCCTCAGTGCATTGAAATAAAAAGTGCACAGAGCCTTTAAGGTGGCATTAGAAGATCTGCCAACCATCTCACATCTATGGGGGCTGGAGGACAAATGGTGTGGTCAGGTTGGAATTTATTCCTGTGCGATACTATTGCTTCCCTTGCAGTTCCTGGAGCATACATCAAATGTATCCACAAGGTCCTGCTCGCCCAACGGAGGTCAAAAGAGTGTCCTTTTGGTGTCTGTTGGGCTGCTATACGTCTGTATGCTGTAGTGAATAGCTTCATCTCCTGCAGGGGCCTCCAGTCAAGGGAAATCTTCCTTCAAATACAGTGTGAACAAGTCCCTCAGCGGTAACACAGACGTGCAGAATGTGCATGTTAGTGGGGAAGTCGGCCATAAAATCTGTCAAGTGTTAAAGGGCTTCTCCAGATATTGATGACCTATCCTCAGGAAGGTTTACCAATATCAGATCGGTAGGGGTTCGACACCCGGCACCCCCACATAGTAGCTGTTTCGGGCAGCCATGGGGCTGGAAAAAATACAGTGTACAGAGCTGGAGGCAGACAGCGCCATACACCGAGCAGTGGCCATGCTGAGGTACTGCAGCTAAGCTCCTAGTCGAGTGAATGTGGGCTAAGCTTCAGCACACCGGTGGCATAAACTATACCGCGTATGGAGCCTCCTGCTTACATTCTGTACACTGCTGGTCTCCAGCGCCGCAGCAGCCCGACAGCAAACAGCTAATCGGTGAGGGCGTCAGGTGTTGGGCTCCCACCGATCTTACGACAAGTCATCAATATCTGTAGCCTGGAGGCCCCTTTAATTATCCGTGGTCCCAAAGGAAGACAATATGCTCACCTATTACAGGAGTCTCCATCTGACACATGTGTTAGCTACCTCCTACCTCTGTACGGGGGTCTTTAAAGCACAATCGCTATTTGCAGGCACCCCCTATAGATTACTTGTAGTGATATCATATGTAGTGTTCTTAGACATCATCTGATGGACTTCATTTCACACAGAGTTAAAGGAGTCAAATATCCGCCATGAAGGTGCTCAGTATACAAGTCCTAAGCGTTCACGTCTGCTAAGGAGCAACTGCAATAGGACGCGGTAAGATATTTTGTCTGGCAGGCGTTAGTACATGATGAATGTGATTGGATGCTGGTATGTCACACATTAATAGGGTCGGGTGCAATTCAAGGTGCTCATGTCCATGAGGGCGACACAAGCCTACCTACAGAAGATGCAGTGTGTCACATGCTGCTCAACCTGTGGCCCTCCAGCTGTTGTAAAACTACAACTCCCACAATGCCCTGCTGTAGGCTGTTCGGGCATGCTGGAAGTTGTAGTTTTGCAACAGCTGGAGGGCTGCAGGTTGGGCATGCCTGCTCTAGAGCTTCTGGGATCTCTGAGGGTATTCTGAACCGTGCAAAGCATAGAGAAATGTCATGAAACAAGAGGGGCGGCCACGTTCTCTGACCCCGGGCTTCCTCTGCCCCTTGATACAAATGAGTAGGCATTAACTAAGGTAGGACCAGGAGGTGGATAACACATTCGGCCTCTAAGAACACAAGAAATTAGAGTCGGCCCACCCTCCGTTATTCCAGATGCCCCCGACCACAGTCTAAGTACGTCTGTTTTCCAGTGTTAAGTCCCAGGTAATGAACGAGGGGGAGCGTCTTGTGTCTGTCCAAGTGCCAAGTGGCCGTCACAGCAGTTTACCAGGTCCCCCCAGCATTGTTCTAGGTTGCTCTCTATATCTCAAGGTCGCGTATTGTGCATGGTTACAAATAAATTTCCTGAGCCCTCTAAAGGTCAGGTGAGATGATTGTGGGGCTACCATGGACTGCGAGGAGAACTGCAGGTAAGTCCTCTCGGGGAACAGGAGAGAGCAAAGAGAGATGGAGAGACAACAACCTTGAGTGGCGTCCATCAGTAGTTTCTATCCAGGGACCCTGGTACATTAGGAACAGATGCCAGAGTTGACACCTTAGTGTTCTGGCTCCCCCGAATATTCTCAGTCTTTGGTGGGCTGCGTAAAGGGATGAGTATTCCCCGTGTGTGGCTCATCTCATGCGGTTCTGCCTCATCAGAGGGACGATGCACGATGGAGGCCCAGCCTTGGTCAGGAAGGGATGCTTCAGCAGCTCATTAGCATTGGCTCGTTGGCTTGGGTCTCTCACGAGAAGCCGGTCAATGAATCCCTTCAGTAAAGGAGATACCTGAAAGAGAGATGCACGTGATAAAAGCTCCATTCAGTTCATCAACGGCTCCAATGTTGGGGTGACGTGTGAAGGATTCCCAAAACTTTCAGCACAACCATTGGAGCTGCAATACCAGAAACAACCACTACTAAGCAGTATGGCGCTGTGCGGGGTAAACAGTGAAGGGGATATGGTACCTGCACTGCAGACCCAGACTGTGGGCATGGATGCTGGTGGCTGGACCCTCACCGATTTGCTATAGAAGGCCTATCCTAAGCATAGGAAGTCAGTACTGTAGTCCTAAAAAAAAACAATTCATTCTGGGCCTCCCCAATATATACTTCTGCAAAAATCATTCAAGTTGAATAGATTTCACCAGGTCCTTTTTTTTTTTTTTTTTTTATGTACTTTTGTGTCTATCTAACAGGGGTCACTTAGTTCAACACCCCCCGCCGATCAGACGTTTGAGAAAGCACAGATGCTCACAGTAGCGCCACGTCCTTTTCTCAGCTCACCAAGCACAGCGCCATCAATTGTATAGTGGCTGTCCTTGGTATTGCAGCTCAGCACTATTCACTTCAAAAGGGCTGAGCTGCGCCTGGGACATGTGACTGATGAATGTGACGTCACCTGACCAAGGGAAAGCTGAGAGAAGGCAGCGGCGCTACTGCCTTCTCAAACAGCTGATCGGATACTGATGACCTATGCAGAGGAGCCAGTGTTTTATCGCATGCAAGTGGGTGAGTGCATACATGTAGGGCTGCAGCTAACGGAACCCCTGCCCAAGTGCATCAGTTACCCCTAGTACCATCAGCTCCGTACCCCCAGTGCCATCAGCTCTCCCCCCACCCCGGTGCCATCAGCTCTCCCCCCACCCCAGTGCCTTCTACTCCACTCCCCCAGTGCCATCAGCTCTCCCCCCACCTCGGTGCCATCAGCTCTCCCCCCACCCCGGTGCCATCAGCTCTCCCCCCACCCCGGTGCCATCAGCTCTCCCCCCACCCCGGTGCCATCAGCTCTCCCCCCACCCCGGTGCCATCAGCTCTCCCCCCACCCCGGTGCCATCAGCTCTCCCCCCACCCCGGTGCCATCAGCTCTCCCCCCACCCCGGTGCCATCAGCTCTCCCCCCACCCCGGTGCCATCAGCTCTCCCCCCACCCCGGTGCCATCAGCTCTCCCCCCACCCCGGTGCCATCAGCTCTCCCCCCACCCCGGTGCCATCAGCTCTCCCCCCACCCCGGTGCCATCAGCTCCACTCCCCCTTGTGCATCTCTCCCCTAAGGCCGGGCCACATTTCAGTTAAACCACCGACGCACAGTCCGTGAAAGCCCAGCTTGCCCCAAACCCACCCCCTCGGTGTCACCAACTTAAGTTTCCAGCAGGGGTGCTGCCGACACTCCATCGTTCCAAGCTGCTCTGGGCGGGCCTGACGTCACACAGCGCATCAGGTCACGGCATGCGTAAGTCAGGAGGTCAGTGTGGCGCTGGAGAAGTGAGTATTTCGAGCGCATTGTGGGCCAGCGGGAGACCACGGAGCGGGAGTAATAGCAAGCGCTTCACTCCTGCTCCGTGGTCACGTGACACAAACGAATCCTCGATGCAAAGAATTTGCATCAAGGATTTTTTTTCTGTTGAATTACTTGATTTAATCGAGTACTCGTTGCTGCCCTACATACATGTAAAGATTAGCACTACCGGGGGGTTCGGCATTAATTACTGAGGGCACAACGGGGGTAAATGATATATACTGAGGGCACTAAGGGGCCATTATATATACTGAGGACACAGCAGGGTTTGAGATAAAAAAAAAAAAGAAAGTCAATGAAATTCATTCATTTTAATAGTCGTTAAAAAATTATACAAAACAGCAATTAAAGTGGTATTCCCATCGCTAGGATATGTCCCTAATGTCTGATAGATCCGGGTCCCACCTCTGGGACCCGCACATTTCCTTAGAGCGGAGCCTGCAAAGTGCCGGAGAGAGCACCGTGTATGCATGGCCTCCCTATCTTTATTTCCATGGGACTGCCAAAAATAGCTGAGTAGTGCGCTTGGCTATTTTCGGAAATCCCATTGAAATGAATGGGAAGTGCACTGCGCAAGCGCGGCCACTGCTTCATTCAATTCTGTAGAGGTTATGGAAATAGCAGAGTCAGTGCTTGGCTTTTTTCGGCTCTCCCATAGAAATGAACGGAGGGTGGCCGTACATGCGTGGTGCACACAGGGGTATTGGTTGGTAATATCCCTTTAAAAACTGACAGTGTCAGAAAATGGACGCAAAAATGGCTGAAAATGGCCAGGAAAAACTGATAAGGTCTTCATTTTAATGGCCCTTTTTTTCTGTCGTGTGAATGTAGCCTAAAGTGACCAATTTGTGAAGTACTATAGTCAAGATTGTCTACTTTTCTTTTTGTCCAGCTTTGGTAAAGTCTATGCGGTAAGTCTACCTTGAAGAAAATACATAGCATTACAGTGTCAAATGACAAAGTCAGCTCTGCTGAA
Organism: Bufo bufo; assembly: GCF_905171765.1. NCBI lineage: Eukaryota > Metazoa > Chordata > Amphibia > Anura > Bufonidae > Bufo > Bufo bufo. The sequence goes on along the minus strand of NC_053396.1, from coordinate 192,048,383 downwards.
TCGAAATGTTATATGGCTCGGTTAGATCCTGTTAGACTGGTTGTTGCATTCAGCTGAGTAATGGATTACGATGCCGTATACATGTTAGTCATACGAGCTGATCAGACGTGATTTCTCTGCGCCATCACGTGTACACATACAGCCCCGCTCCGCAGGAATCCTCTTACTCATGTCCTGTGACCGGCCGTCACCTTGGCTCAACATGACAAGTGACATCTACTTATGATGATCAAGTTAAAAACAGAAAAAGGCTTAAATAGCAAAACTGAGAAATAAGAATGATGTGTCTCTACTGCCCCCTATAGGGAGTTACCAGAAGACAGGCTGGGTACAGATGGGGGTCCGTGGTTTGCTTTTGACGTCTTTTGGAGCTGCTTCTTTAAAGCGTCTGAATCTATCAGGACAAGGTTTGGACCCCGGCAGGCAGAGACAGCCAAGTGGGGAATAAGCCTCTTCTCGAGCCCACATAGTGTTCAATGAGCCTCATGTAGACCAGGGATCAGCGACCTTCAGCACTCCAGCTGTTGTGAAACTACAACTCCCTATGAAGGTTCTGAGAAAAACATAGGAAGTATGCATGCTGGGAGTTGTAGTTTTACAACAGCTGGAGTGCAGGAAGTTCAGGGCCGGCTCCAGGTTCATGTGGGCCCTTGGGCGATAAATCTTAGTGGGCCCCCTTGTGGCATTTTTTTAGATTGACCTTTCGCCCTGTAGCTCTCATACCATATAATGACCCCTGTGGCCCCCATACAGTATAATGACCACTAGTGGCCCTTCACACAGTATAATGCCCCCTCCCCCAATGCCCCCACACACAGTGTAATGACCTCTAGTGGCCCCCACACACAGTATAATGACCCCCCCAGTGATGCTCCCTTTAGAATAATGACCCCTAGTGGCCCCAGACAGTATAATCACCCCCAGTGGCCCCCTCACTGGTGGGGGGGGGGGGGTCATACTGTATGGAGAGGGCGCAGGGGGTCATTATACTGTATGCCTTTATAGTGTATCATTCCAGCCAAGAACTCTGCCTAATGCTGCATATAATAGTGTCCCACCCCCCCCGCTGGCTGCAGCATATTATATAGTGTGCCATACATCACATCCCCCCTTAAAATTGTGCCCGGTATAATGTATAGTGTGCCATTAGCTCCCCAATGATATGTGCCTGCTGTTGGCCATTATATAGTGTGCCTGTTTCTTCCTATTATATAGTGTGCAGGATAGGCCAGCCAATCAGCAGCAGGCTCTGCTAGCACTGCAAATGCTGATTGGCCAGCCCAGCAGAGAGAACACACACCCACAGAGTAAGCGCTAGACTGGACATGAGAGATGTGCTGGGTAAGGAGGAGGAGAAGAGGGAGCTGAAAGACAAGGACTGACAGGAGTGACAGGAGTGTGTGTAATTAGGGGCATCCACGGCCAAACCACTTTCTTCCAGGGGACCCATAGAAACTCTGTGGTCTGCCTCTATTGGAGATAGCGGGCCCCGACACTTGCCCGGGTATGCCAGGTGCTGACGCCGGCCCTGAGGAGGTAGCCTAACCCTGATGTAGTGACTAGAGGCAGCGGTAACATGCCCCATATCAGACACTAATCAGCCATGCCGGTGACTAATGCCAATGCAAAAATCAATGCAAATATTAAACTAAACACACTGCTGCTGGTAGGGTTGATCCCGCTGATTAAAATGATACGGCGCTCCTGAGAAAAATGATGACATCCGTGTGCATTCCGTATTTTGCGGAACAGCTGGCCCCTAATAGAACAGTCCTATCCTTGTCCGTAATGCGGACAAGAATAGGACACGTTCTATTTTTTTGCGGGAACGGAAATGGAATGCACACGGAGTACCTTCCGTTTTTTTTTTTTTGTGGACCCACTGAAGTAAATGGTAAAGACAAAACGGAATGGACACAGAATGAAAATAATTTTGTGTGCATGAGGCCTAAGGGAGTCATTTATCAAACTGGTGTAAAGTAGAACTGGCTTAGTTGCCCATAGCAACCAATCAGATTTCACCTTTTATTTTGGACAGCTTCTTTGGAAAATGAAAGGTGGAATCTGATTGGTTGCGATGGGCAACTAAGCCAGTACTACTTTACACCAGTTTGATAAATGACCCCCTAATTATTTATGTAAATTAGGGCTTCAGTGCACCGAGGGGCGCGGCCAGCACTGGAAAAAGGAGGTGCACCGAGGAGCTAGACAACACTTGCATAAAGAATAATATATTTTTTTTCCTTGTGAACTCCACAACTGATTTTCACAAGACTGGTATCATTTTAATCATCTGGATCAACCCTACCTCCAGCACGCCTGCCTGATCCTGCTGACAGGTGCTCCTTATGGGGTGCATGAGAAATTCTGTTCTATAAATATAGCGTCGTCATCAGTTGCTCTTACCTTTTGCACGTTTTTCAGTTTTGGTGGCAGATTGTCCCTAATCATCTTCATGGCCTTGAGTGGAGGCTCGTTAAAGTAGGGAGGTTCTCCATCTACCATCTCTATCACCATGATACCCAGAGACCAGATGTCCACCTGAGATGGAGGGAAATACACAAAACCAATCACACAAGGAGATCGCTAGAATTAGAACCCCTCATCACCAAGCCAGGAATAATGCCTCACCTCTGGACCGTAGGGTAACCTTGAGATGAGTTCTGGGGCCATCCAGTAAGGAGTTCCTACCAGAGACTTCCGACGAGGGACCTCTTTGTTTACTTGGGCGCAGAACCCAAAATCTGAGAGCTTCACCTGCAAACATATACAGTACAGTCATGATCAAATATGTACAATGATAAGACAAACCAAGACAGAAAGCAGGACTCTGACGGATCGATAGACTGGAGGGATTTGAGACATATAGATCTAACAGATCATTACCCGTCCATCGTGGGTCAGTAGGATGGAGTCGCTCTTAATGTCCCTGTGAATGACTCCCTGAGCGTGGAGCACAGACAGCGCTTTCAGTACGGATACACAGACGGCGGCGATCTGCTCTTCATTCATCCTGAAAGCAAACAACGCACAAATCATCAATGACAAGCCTGGAGAGAAGACTAAACGGAGACCATCAGAGACGTCCTGATTAATGTGACTGTTAACGACGAGACAAGAAAAAGGACTGGAAAATAAAAGACGACAAATACGGTATATATCATGGAAGAGCCTGCTGAAGAGCACAAATCTCTGAAGGGGCTAAAATGACAACCAAGACTTCTACATTCGGGAGCTGAAATACTGTAACTGTCCACCGTCAGACTGTGGAGGGATATCATATGATCCTCCGCTGACTGCAAATCTAACATCCGAATACAGGTCATCATCTACACTAGCCTGAATTCTGGCTACTGGATATTAAGGGCCCTTCACACGGGCCGATCAGGAATGAACTGTTCACTCCCGATGACTGCCTGCTCATCAGAGGGGGTGAGAGCTGCATGGACATGTTGCAATCACCTCTGCTGCTCATCAGAGGGGGTGAGAGCTGCATTGACATGTTGCAATCACCTCTGCTGCTCATCAGATGGGGCGAGAGCTGCATTTACATGTTGCAATCACCTCTGCTGCTCATCAGACGGGGCGAGAGCTGCATTTACATGTTGCAGTCACCTCTGCTGCTCATCAGACGGGGCGAGAGCTGCATTTACATGTTGCAGTCACCTCTGCTGCTCATCAGACGGGACGAGAGCTGCATTTACATGTTGCAGTCACCTCTGCTGCTCATCAGAGGGGGCGAGAGCTGCATTTACATGTTGCAATCACCTCTGCTGCTCATCAGACGGGGCGAGAGCTGCATTTACATGTTGCAATCACCTCTGCTGCTCATCAGAGGGGGCGAGAGCTGCATTTACATGTTGCAATCACCTCTGCTGCTCATCAGAGGGGGCGAGAGCTGCATTTACATGTTGCAATCACCTCTGCTGCTCATCAGACGGGGCGAGAGCTGCATTTACATGTTGCAATCACCTCTGCTGCTCATCAGACGGGGCGAGAGCTGCATTTACATGTTGCAATCACCTCTGCTGCTCATCAGAGGGGGCGAGAGCTGCATTTACATGTTGCAATCACCTCTGCTGCTCATCATACGGGGCGAGAGCTGCATTTACATGTAGCAATCACCTCTGCTGCTCATCAGAGGGGGCGAGAGCTGCATTTACATGTTGCAGTCACCTCTGCTGCTCATCAGACGGGGCGAGAGCTGCATTTACATGTAGCAGTCACCTCTGCTGCTCATCAGACGGGGCGAGAGCTGCATTTACATGTAGCAGTCACCTCTGCTGCTCATCAGACGGGGTGAGAGCTGCATTGACATGTTGCAATCACCTCTGCTGCTCATCAGAGGGGGTGAGAGCTGCATTGACATGTTGCAATCACCTCTGCTGCTCATCAGACGGGGCGAGAGCCGCATTTACATGTAGCAATCACCTCTGCTGCTCATCAGACGGGGTGAGAGCTGCATTGACATGTTGCAATCACCTCTGCTGCTCATCAGAGGGGGTGAGAGCTGCATTGACATGTTGCAATCACCTCTGCTGCTCATCAGACGGGGCGAGAGCTGCATTTACATGTAGCAATCACCTCTGCTGTATCGCTACTGCGAACGTTTGTCCCTATAGAGCTTGTTTGCTCATTCACTGGTGACTGGTGGTACCTTTATATGGCCCAGTTATCAGGAACGAGCGTTCGCATGACGTTGTTATAAAACAGCATGGGGGCGATTTATTAAACTGGTGTAAGGGAAAACTGGCTCAGTTACCCAAAGCAACCAATAAGATTCCACCTTTAATTTTGAAAAGGAGCTCTGAAAATGAAAGGTGGAAGCCGATTGGTTGCTATTGCCAACCAAGCCAGTTTTCCTTTACATCAGTTTGGTAAATCTTCCCCCTGCAGGGAATTCACTGTTCACATGGTTTATCTGCCCTCATATAGGATTACTGCCTCTCAGAGATCGATTCCAATAATAGGTATGCATATCAGAACTGCTGTAGATTCCCTATTTTTATAGGCTGTCCTCTGGTCCCTATTCTTTATAGGCTGTAGGAAGTATGAGAAATACCATGGATGTTGTGTAGGGATTAACCCCTTAACGCAATATAACGTACGTAGGATATGTTCGGAGAAGACTCAGGAGCTGAGCCTGCTCTGTGCGCAGTAGCGGTATTTATCTGACCGGGATCACAAATAACTCCAATCCTGGACATTTTACAATTTCCTTTCCTTAAAAATCACGTGGTGCTGATCGATTTTTGATGGCAGCCTGGGGCCTGCCATTGTAACACATTTCGTGGGGAGTTAGCAAACCTGCAAAGGGAAGCACGCTTACCTGACTCCCGGCCCCAGACGCTCTGCTGGGCTCCCTGGATGTAAAATTCCTGTTAGACAACACAGCAGCCAATTGCCGGCCACAGCAGTCACCTGCTATCATGTGACCATTTGTCAGGACGCAAGAGGAGCAGGTGACCCCTGCAGCCGGCCATTGGCTGGGGTGTTATCAAACAGGTTTACATCCAGGGACCTGAGCAGAGCAGTCAAGGCCAAAAAGCACAGGGGTCAGGTGCCAGTGCTGGGAGGCAGGTAAGTATGTTCCTCTTTTCACAGGTCTGCACCTTCCCCTCCCCTTAAAAAAAAAAAAAACATGCCCGACCCCTTTAAGGGTTTAACCCTAAATCACAAAACATGTACTTGAGGATTTTTATGGATCTATTGGAAAGTATTAGCTGAGAAATCATCTACGGCAACCAATCAGATCCCCACCAATCATCATTTATTGCAGGTGCTGACCTGGTGTGCGTCACAATGTCTGTCAAGGCCCCTCCTTCCAGAAATTCCATTACAACCCACAATTCATCTCCGACCAAGTAACTGTTATACATCTCCACCACGTTCTCGTGCTGATAATCCCGCATGATCACCACCTGCAAAACACACGGAGCATCAACCAACCGCTACCACGAGGCTAGACAGACCACGAGGAGAAATCGGAGAAAATTACAGTAGAGCACATAGAAGGTAAGTATCAGGATCTGCACTGAACGTGCAACATATCAGACACTGATCATACAACACCGGGAAATTCACATCAGAATATAGAAAAATAGCAATTTCTGTATTTTTTTAATTTCTTAGACACTGAATACCGTATTTTTATCTTTATAAGGCCTCATGCACATGCCCGTTGTGAGTTTTGCGGTCGGCAAATTGCGGATCCGCAAAACTCGGATGGCGTCCGTGTGCGTTCCGCAAATTTGCAGAACGGCACGGACAGCCATTGATATAACTGCCTATTCTTGTCCGCAAAACGGACAAGAATAGGACAGGTTATAATTTTTTTGCGAACCACGGAACGGAGAGCACACGGAGTGCTGTCCGCATCTTTTGCGGCCCAATTGAAGTGAATGGGTCCGCATTCTGCGGCTCATATGCGGACCAAAACAACAGTCATGAGCATGAGGTCTAAGACTCACTTTTTTCCCCCGGAAAATGGCCGTGCGTCTTCTAAAGCGAATACTAGTGAGTACTTCCATATGGAAGCGCTCACTAGTATCCATTAGGTCCCGGGAGCGAAGCACCGCAAGCGCTTGTAATACTCACCCTCCCGGTCTTCATTCCTGGGGCTAGCGCTTCACTGTCCTGACCGCGTACAGCATCAGGACGTAGTGCACGCACTATGACCTGACGCTGCATGCAGTCAGGTGACAGAGCAGCGCAGGCTGGGAAGACGGGGAGCGCGACTTCTGCCGGAGGTGGAGAGGAGCCGCGGCTCAGGATAGGTAAGAGGAGTTTTTTATTTTTTGATCTGATTTGAAGTCTGAAGAGGGTCTGACAAGGTGGGCTAATCTGAGGTCTGAAGAGGGTCTGACAAGGTGGTCTGATCTGAGGTCTGATGGGGGTCTGACAAGGTGGGCTAATCGGAGGTCTGAAGAGGGTCTGACAAGGCGAGCTAATCTGAGGTCTGAAGAGGGTCTGACAAGGTGGGCTAATCTGAGGTCTGAAGAGGGTCTGACAAGGTGGGCTAATCTGAGGTCTGAAGAGGGTCTGACAAGGTGGTCTGATCTGAGGTCTGATGGGGGTCTGATCGGAGGTCTGATGGGGGTCTGACAAGGTGGGCTAATCGGAGGTCTGAAGAGGGTCTGACAAGGTGGGCTAATCTGAGTTCTGAAGAGGGTCTGACAAGGTGGTCTGATCTGAGGTCTGATGGGGGTCTGACAAGGTGGGCTAATCTGAGGTCTGAAGAGGGTCTGACAAGGTGGGCTAATCTGAGGTCTGAAGAGGGTCTGACAAGGTGGTCTGATCGGAGGTCTGATGGGTGTCTGACAAGGTGGGCTGATGTGATGTGATGTCCTGATATGGGGGCCTGATCTGATGTTCTGATATTTATGGGGGTCTGATCTGAGGATTTGATATGAGGTCTGATGAAAAATAAATATTTTTTCTTATTTTCCTCCTCTTAAACCTGGGGTGCGTTTTATCATCGAGTGCGTCCTATAAAGCAAAAAATACGGTATACTCTTAGATTAGTTCTTTGGGTTACTCAATAAGTGGATGCCTTAAATAAGTAGAGCTTTTTTTTTACCTTTACGTAGATTAGTGGTTTTTTTACACTTTAAAAAGAATCCCTTTAAGGAATTACTTATTTTATATGTTTATTATACTCTAATAATGTACTGACATACCCCTGTTTAGCGTGCCCAAATATTACTGGACAGCCGTGGGGTCCTTTCAGGTCACTAGGGTTGCCTGCACAGGGTTCCCCCTGGGTAGGTCACTCGAAAACTTAATGACCCAATCAAAGGAAGGGAAGTGATGGTTTCTCGTCACTGTATTGATCAAAGGGTCAGATAACTTCCAGGTGCTGAGCGGTCATTAGAAAGTTAAAGTCTACCTAAACTTTAAAGTACATTTTATTCCATAGAGCGCGGCGTATGGGAGTATGGACCGTCTCCCTGCTGTACAGGCAGGATCTCCATAGTACATCGCTGCTCGCTAACGCTTGGCACACAAGTGCTATGTCAGGCTTTAGCAGAGCGGGATGAGGTCTTATGCCAGCTCCTGCCCTGCGCTCGCTCTGTTCTCATAGTTAGCTGAGCGGAGCAAGTGCAGGGCAGGAGCTGAAACAAGACATCGCTCCTGCTGCTGTGCCCGCTCTGCTAAAGCCTGACACAGCACTTGTATGCCAAGCCTTAGCGAGCAGCGCTGGTACAGACAGGAGCAGAGCCATGTACTATGGAGATGCAGCCTGTACAGCAGGGAGAGAGAGTCTGTACTACCATACACGGCGCTGTATGGATGTGCAAATTCTAAAATGTGAATAGGCACCTGAACGTTACAAATAAATAAAATTAAAAGAAGAATAAGTTAAAAATATTATTTTAGACCATTTCCCATAAGTTTTAATAAAGCGTAATAAAAAGTTTAGTTACGCTTTAAGCAACCGCTCCCAGGTGACAATGGACATGGCTTCAGCCCTTCTACAGAACTGTATAGTATAAAAAACAGAATGAGGTTTTTTAACTGCTGCCATAAAAGGCATATTGATGGCCATTAACCAAAGAAAAGAACAGTTCTGATTTCAGTCCTACAGATATATAACACCGTGCTGCAGTTCCGATTTCCAGCACTAGAGGTCACCGTTACCAGGGCTATAGACCAGTCTATACTACATACCGTAGTAGTACGGCTGGAGCCTATGGTCAAGGTGTGGCGCTCTACACAGTAGCATACATTGCAGCCTTCTGTTGGAGGGGAAAATTTCCCAACATGTACCTCCAACGGAAGGCTCAAGCGACGAGTGAAAAGAAAAAAGAATTTAAGGTTGGGATACATATGGCAAGCAACAAGAAGCAGTATAGTAACCAAATACCTTCTTGTTACCTCCGAAGTATTACATTAAAGGGGGTGCAATGTCGCTGCCATGATACCATCACAGGGACGAGATCCCACAGTACAGATAGTCCGGCCTTACCTCATTGAATAGAAGTTCCCTCCTCTGCTGCTTGCGGAGATCCATCTTTTTGACGGCGACCATTTTCCCAGAACTCTTGATGGTAGCAAGGCAAACAATCCCCGTAGAGCCCTCTCCAATTTTGATAAAGTTATCAAGGTAGGATCGGGGGTCCCCAGGATCCACCACCATCTGTAGAGCCGCCCTAAACTGCTCATGTGACACCCGCTGAGGCTCTCTCTGCGGGGAATGAGGCTGGGGAGGTTGCTGGGTCTGTGGCGGGCGGGAGAGCTGGGGGTCTGAGCCGTGCTGGGAGAGGCTGACGGCAGATGGCTTTTCTGGAGGTTTTGGTTTAGGGTGGAGGGGTGGAGGTGGCCGAGAACTGCCTTTGCTTGAAGAAACTTTGGGGTCGAGAGGGTTGGCCGAACGAGAATCCGGAACCTGTGGAAACGAACAAGGATAAAATGATAACGTGTGAACAAACATACAAACCTGCTACTCAATGCCAAGTAGGTGTGCACCAAGGCAAACGCATTAACACAGCAAACAATCCGTGCCGACGTGGTAATAACTGCATTCAGCCGCTTCTTAGGGCTCATGCACACGACTGTATGTATTTTGCGGTCCGCAAAAAATACGGATGACGTCCATGTGCATTACGTATTTTGCGGAACGGAACAGCTGGCCCTTCATAGAACAGTCCTATCCTTGTTGGTAACGCGGACAATAATAGGACATGTTCTATTTTTTTGCGGAACAGAAATACGGACATACGGAAACGGAATGCACATGGAGTAACTTCCATTTTTTTTGCGGACCCATTGAAGTGAATGGTTCCGCATACGGTCTGCAAAAAACACGGAACGGACACGGAAAGAAAATACGTTTGTGTGCATGAGCCCTTACTTATGGGAAGGTGAGAGGTGACCGACGACCAGTATAGGGCGATCATCAAGTTCAGCATGTTAGGAAAGCAAAGTGAAGAAGCGCGCTCCGCGTATGTGTGGCCATCCTCTATTCATTTCTAGGAGAGTGCCAAATATATGGGAAACACACCGCGCAAGCGCTGCCACCGCTCTGTTCACTTTTGTGGGGCTGATGGAAATAGCCAAACCAGCACTCGGATATTTTCGGCACTCCCATAGGAACGAATGGTTGGCCTTGCAATTCAATTAATGAGTCAAAACCTCCAAGGTCCCTCAGGCAGCAAGTTAGGTATTTTGGCTGCTCTTACAGTAAAGAATCCCCCTCTATGCCGATTACATTGCACCATTTATGTCTATTTCGCTCACCACCACTTTCATTTAGGTTATAATACTCTGCTCACCTGTGGAGGCGCCCCCCTGCCAGGGTCGGTGTCAGCACGGGGGTAAGTATTGAATGGCCGCCCTGCCTGTTGCGTCGGCTTCGCTGCTCCTTCCGCGGCAGGGTTACCTGGTGTGCGGATATTGGGCCCAGACAGTGGTCTTTTGTCCCGAGGTGACTGCGGGCTGCCCGGCCCTCCAGTGTATGCAGATTTTGGTCTTCTGTCTTCCTTTTCTCTCCTTACCACCCTATCAGCAGGTTCGCTGTAGTCGCCATCCATCACCGGATGGTCTCTCCTTCCATCCACTCTCTCATGAGAGCGCGTGGATCTGTTCTCTGATGTCCTGGGGTAATCTGGAGGGGGCGGTCGGTGTTTGCCACTTGGCTCCTGTCCCCGTGGTTGTTGGGGGGCTGCCCTACGATCTTCCCTTGGTCCATCCCTTCCATGTTCTGTCCTGCTTCTCTCTGGAGCTCTAACTCCATCTTCGCGCAGTTTCCGGACACGCCCGTCGCTCACACCGTTTTCCACAGGGACGCGTGCCTCCTTTGGGGGACATGGAGGACTCTCTCTACGCAGGGAGTTAGAGCGACAGACGGACATATTCTCAAACTCATCCAGGAGCCAAGTCAGTGAGCCGTCGCGTGACACCTTGTTGCCGCGTACAATTGTCTGCGGAGGAGAAAAATGCAGGATTTAAAGGGGCGATACATATATCTCTGAAGAACACTGGAGGCAGCTTCCATGGACCCCAAGATGGATACACTGCCTCCACAGCTTCTGTGAGCCCAAGCTAGAACTTTTCTTCAAGTTATCACCCGTGTTCCCCACCGCCTATTGTCAACCACTAGTACTATGCCTGTACCTAACCCAATTCCGGGCGCGATCGATTGTGTCGTGTTTGGCGAATAAAGCTGATTCTGATTGTACCCTTATGTGTCACCCGAACTGGTTTACCCACCTTCTGTGGCCCATGTCTGATGGTGGTAATACATCCCGGGTCCACCAGTGGCTTGGGCCTCTTGGCCGACTCTTCTATGAGGCTCTGCCATTGTCGCGGGAGTCCTGTGAACTTCTGCTCCTGCTCGTCGAAGCCGGTGTGCACCCGATGTTCAAAGTTAGATGGGGCCGAGATCTCAATGCGTTTCTTTTTCTTGCTGAACATGGCAGCTAGCTGACCTGGGGGAGAAGTATATGCAGGTTAGTAAAGAGGGAATACACTTGTGGGAAGGAGCTTCAAACTGGCACGGTTGGCACACAGATACCCAGGCTTCCCCGACTAAAAGGGAATTCCATATTGAGACTGTTGCACTGAAGAAGTGCAGAGATGGCCCTATAATAACAGAGCAGAGCTCATCCTGTAGACTAGTGACCGGCGCGCATCTCCACGTAATGAGGCACAACCATGATGCAGTGAACAAGAGGGTAACTAATAATGGAGGTCATCTCCGGCACATATACAGGAAGCGGGCCCTACCAGCGATCACAGGACACTTGCTCACCCAACCACCTTCGAAAGCAAGAAACGCCTAAGATTAAAAGCCGACTATTTTTTCTAATTCGAGTACGAAAAACATAATCTACGTATAACCTGGCAATGCCCAGCAGAACCTAAACGGTGGTTATTACTTTTCTAAAAAGGATCAAAATAGCATAAAACAACATAAAGTGACATGCATGTCCCCGACCCCTGTTGCTTCCATACAAATCCTTTCTTGGTCCCTGTAGGTCCCTGTAGCCTGATCCGTCTCGATACATAGGAAATGACTGTTCAACCAATCACCGGCCGCGGCGGGGCCCCACTTCAGTCATGGATCTCCTGTGAGTCGGGAGCGACCAGGTAGTAGGGGCCAGAGAGGCAGGGACAGGGACTGGTCAGGTCTTCTTTTTGACCCTTTACAAAAAAATACTGTGTGGACAACCCCCTTTAAAAAAGGGACTGTCCAGGGTTATTATTATTCTTCTTCTTTTTGAATGTCCCACTCCCGGGATGTTTGGTCCAGTGAAGAGAGCCCGGGGCCTGCCCTGCCATTAGAGGACACTTACATGTCTTCCTGCGAATTGTCACCAAGGATTACCCCCTTTGCAACGCATGGGATAAAATCTGCATGTCAAACGTGTGTTCTGCAGCTGACACCGCAACAGTATTTTTAAGTCATCATGTGTGGACCTACTCTTAAAGGGGATGTGCAAGAATGGGAGGGGCGGTTGGCAACCCTCACACTTGGCCAGGCCTGTAAATGGACGCTTACTTACCTGCTTCCCGGTGCTGGACCCCAACCCTTCTTCTCTCAGTCTGTGATGCTCCCTCGCCGAAAACATCCGGTTTGACGCCGTCTGAAGCCAATCACTGGCCACAGCGGTGACCGGAATCCCTTGGGTCATGTGACTATTTCTCATGCAGGCGGCGTCAAACTGGATGTTTACAGCGAGGGAGCGCAGCGGAGCATCACAGACGAAGTAGCGACGAGTCGGCTCCAGGAAGCAGGTAAGTAATGTTCCCGTTACAGGTCCGGCCAAGTGGGGAAGGTCTAATCCCATCTGCACTGACAGAACAGTGACAAGGGGACTGGGTTACGTGACGAATGTTCTCTCGGCGGTAGTCCATCGCTACAGTGACCAGGTCCGTCCACTATACAGTAGACGGAGCTGTATATATCCGGCATCAGACCTACAGTGATACAGCTGATCGGTGGAGGTACCGGATGCCGGACCCCCAACGATCAGATATGATGTGATGGCCTATCCTGAGGACAAAATCCTGGAATAGCCCTTTAAGCGATGCTGCGTTTTGTATAAGTGGAAAGCTCATCGCTTCTACCCATCCGTCTCGAATAAATATTCTTCAGAAGTATCGCATGAAAACACAATTTCTGGGATAGAATGAAATATGGGAAGTTTGCGGAGCTCATTTATGCAGGAAATCTAAAATAATTTTCAAGCAAAAAATGAGCAGTTCTGGCAGTAAAAAGAATGGATGCAGAGAGCGGAGACAAGTGCGGGTATCTGCATGCGCCCGCAGGCACCACGTCATTTATTTCCTTTAGTCTTCACTTATTGGGTTTTTCGACACTTTCGCCTGTCGGCACTTCAGCTGATGAGCTGCCAGAATCTCAACCCCCAGAGGCAAATCTATTCCAGGGACAGAAAACGTCTGCCCAGTCCTGGTGAGCCGCACACTGCCGCCCGCCATACACTGTCACTGTCCAAGAGAATATACCCCCTGAATGGTGATGGCACAGCAATAGCGTGACGGTACAGTGCCAACCCACAACATAAGCACAGACAGTACTGCCACCTGTCTCTCCATGTAAATGTCATAGATAGTACTGCCTCCACGAATGACATAGCCCCAGACATTACTGCCTCCCTGTAAGTGACATAGATAGTACTGCCTCCCTGTAAGTGACATAGATAGTACTGCCTCCACGAATGACATAGCCCCAGACATTACTGCCTCCCTGTAAGTGACAGATAGTACTGCCTCCCTGTAAGTGACATAAATAATACCTCCTCCCTGTAAGTGACATAGATAGTACCTCCTCCCTGTAAGTGACATAAATAATACCTCCTCCCTGTAAGTGACATAGATAGTACCTCCTCCCTGTAAGTGACATAGATAGTACCTCCTCCCTGTAAGTGACATAGATAGTACTGCCTCCCTGTAAGTGACATAGATAGTACTGCCTCCCTGTAAGTGATATAGGTACAGATAGTGCCACCTTCCAGTAAATTTTATATGTGTACAGACAGTACCACCTACCTGTAATTGAAATAGCGGTACAGATAGTACAACCCCTTGTAAATGATATACAGGTACAGATTGTGCCACCTCCTTTTAAATGATATAGGGATACAGATAGTTCTGCCTGTCTGTAAAGGATACAGGTAGAAGCAGTTGTAGCTCCCTTTAAATGAAATAGATTAACGTCTGTAAATGATGCAGGTGCAGTTAAGTAATGCTTCCCCATCTCTCCCTGTAAATAAGGTAGTCACAGATAGTGCTGCCTCCCTGTCTGTCCCTGTAAATAAGGTAGTCTCACAGATAGTACTGCTTCCCTGTCTCTCCCTGTAAATAAGGTAGTCACAGATAGTACTGCCTCCCTGTCTCTCCCTGTAAATAAGGTAGTCACAGATAGTACTGCCTCCCTGTCTCTCCCTGTAAATAAGGTAGTCACAGATAGTACTGCTTCCCTGTCTCTCCCTGTAAATAAGGTAGTCACAGATAGTACTGCCTCCCTGTCTCTCCCTGTAAATAAGGTAGTCACAGATAGTACTGCTTCCCTGTCTCTCCCTGTAAATAAGGTAGTCACAGATAGTGCTGCCTCCCTGTCTGTCCCTGTAAATAAGGTAGTCACAGATAGTGCTGCCTCCCTGTCTCTCCCTGTAAATAAGGTAGTCACAGATAGTGCTGCCTCCCTGTCTCTCCATGTAAATAAGAAAATTGTTTGCAAAAACAGACAAAAAAAGGACATGTTCTATTTTTTTGAGGGGCCGCGGAACGTACGTACGCACGCATCTTTTGCAGCATCATTGAGATGAATAGGTCCACATCCAATCTGCAAAAAACACAAAAACTACGGCCATGTGCATGAGCCCTAATGTAAAGGAGCGTACACTCTGCAGATGGACAGGCAATGAAGCCATGTGGAACAAGCAATGCCTCTATAATCACTGCATGTCATATACCGCCATACAGCAGCAGCAATGTTTGTATACTTCCGAGTAATGCAGCGCACACTGCTCGCCCACTCGCTGTCTCAGGCGATACACTGGTTATTCCAGATTTCAAGTCTACAAATCAGTCAGACACAAAGTCACACCCCAGACGCAGACCGACAACGAAAGCTCGCCTAATTTACAGATCAGGCGGCCACGGCATAGGGGAAAACAATGGGCCAGCAGAGGGACAGGCACAAGAACGACGGGAACGACATCCCAGTAAAATCTGCCCCGGCGTCAGTCCTGGGACACGCGCCTGCCACCAGATATGCGCTGAGTAGCACACTATCAGCACCAAGGGGAATAGGGATCCTGTAAGAAACTACAAAAATAAGGCCCCTTCCAGCAGCTGCTTGACACCACTACACCGGATTACAGAAGGGCTCGGCAACTTTATCTCATCAAATACTTTTTCCGCTTTTCGCTTATGGAGACTACATCCAAGAGCAGGTTCTCACCACCCAATAAAAGGGAAACCTAGCAAACGGCAATGGGTCCTCAAACTTCGAGCATTGTGCTCCTGCACTGGGGTGCCGTCAGTGTACTGACTTTTAGTGTTGCATTAAATGGGTTTTCTGGGAATTAAAGGAGGTCAGGTCATAAATATCTGACTACTGGTGGTCGTGTGACTCCGACACGCCTGCAGATCAGATGCTTGAAGAAACCATGCTGATCGTCTGTGCATTTTCTCGGCCTGCGGCATTACGTTCCTCGGTCACATGACCTTTCAAGTGAAAGGGACTGAGCTGCAATACCAAACACAGCCACTATACAATGTGCGGCGCTGTGCTCGGTATAGTTCAAAATGGTTCTCCGCTGTTGCAGAGTCTTCGCTTTTGCTATACTGATGACATTAGGATAGTGGAGAACCTCTTTAAGGCCCCATTCACACGACTGTATTTTTGATCCGCATCCAATCCGTAATTTTTTGCGGATAGGATGCGGACCCATTCATTTCAATAGGTCAATGATAAAATGTGGACAGCGCAACGTGTGCTGTCCACATCCCCTGCTTGTCCGCCTTGCAGACAAGGATAGGCATTGTTACGATGGAGCCGCAAAACAAAACAAAAAAAAGGGATGCGACACGGACCGCCAAACAGTTTTGGTCGTGTGAATGCACCCTAAAGGGATTCTGTCAGTGATGGTGACCGTTTAACCCTTTGCATCGCAGTTTGTGCGATTTCCACATATATCTTTGCTCCCTCTTCTTTTGACCCCTAAAACCGTATTTAAGAATTATGCTAATGAGGAACAAGAGCCCAAGGGGCTGTACTTTACCCTAAAGTAGCCCGGCTGCCCCCGCCTAAAGTAGCCCGGCTGCCCCCGATGCTTCCAATCACACGTGCTTGCCGGGTTTTTCCTCTCTCCTATCAACAGGACTGCGGACCGCAATACGGATACGGTCGTGTGCGCGAGCCCTAAGGCCTAGTAGTTAATCATCATGTGCTGGTTGACCGCTGATCAATGGCCAACAGATGAGGACAAGCAGAGTACATCCAGCATGCAGGGGACATCGAAGGACCAGCGGGAGCAAGACACTGAGGCCGAGGCAGATGCCACCATTGAGGCTCCCTGGTAAGAAGCTGTGAAGCCCCCGTCTGCTGCCGTCAAGGCTCTAACTGTCGGAGACAAAATCCCTGTATACAAGAGACGCCGTTCTCCAACTTTGACTCCTTGAGGCATCAGCCCAGCAGCAAACAGAGGTCGTGCATGAAACGCGTGTTAGGCCTTAGACCGCGGTCACATCCTGATGGAAAAGTTCATCAGATGCTCCAACATGTTCTCATGCTGCAATGTAATGGGAATGTTGGGAAGCGTTACCCTCCGGCCATGTCAGCGCTAGGTGTAGAGTCCGCCCGGCAATGCGCAGCGATGTACAGAGGGATTTCACAGCAGGACCATCTACCTAAAACATTACATAGAGGAAATCTCCATTCTCCGCACACCACAGGGAGAGGCGCTCGTAATACAAGAAGCGCGGCTGCATCCTACGAGGAGAAGTCTCAGCGTGTGGCCGCATTGTGAGGAAGGGCGTGAGCGCAGAGCGGCCGTGACCCTTCCATGAGCCATCGAGGGCCTACATAATGGTAGAATTAGTGACTCTCCCCATATAATAGTACAATAGGAGCTGTAATAATTAAAAGAAACCATTAGTCCCTCACCCTAGACGTGCAGGTTCAGGCGCTGTGTGGGGGGCCGGACACCCCCACCGATCGGCTGATTGAGGGGCTCGGACAAGCGCTGCAGCCTCTATGCACAGCGCCGTACACTGTGTAGTGGCTGTGCTCGGTATTGCAGTTCAGTCCCATCATCCATTTCAATTGGATTGAGCTGCTGAAACATGTGAACGATGGAGGTGACATCACAAAACCGGAACCTGGGAGACCCGGGGTCCTCCAGCAACCGCTCTCCCCGTTCCATTCTCAGCGTAGGTGCAGGTCCCGCACCTATCAGACAATGGGGAGTATCCTAGCCATATGCCACCATTGTCTATGATGGGCCAACCCCTTTAAGTACTTTTAATTGTAATGGGCTGTCATTTGGGTTCGCTCCCATAGCATAGGTATGAGTCCTACCCTTAGTTCACATAGAGCTTCCTTGAAGAGGCGGCCATACTTGTGTGCAGCCCTCTCCACTGAGATCTATGGGAGTTAGGCCTCTTGCACACAAATGTGTGCGCCCCGTTGCCGTATGGCGGACCGCATTTGCGGATCCGCAATACACGGGTTCCGTTCCGTGGGCATTCCGCATCACGGGTGCGGACCCATTCACTTGAATGAGTCCACAAATCCGGAGATGCGGAATGGTGCGGAACGGAAGCACGGAACGGCACCCGTGTATTGCGGATCCGCACTACGGAGTCCTCCGTGGGGTTTCGTCCCGTACTTCCGTTCCGCAAAAAGATATAACAGGTCTTATCTTTTTGTGGAACGGCCGGATCGCAGACCCATTAAAGTGAATGGGTCCGCGATCCGCAGCGGCTGCCCCACGGACGGTGTTCGTGCATTGCGGCCCCTGTTTGTGTGCAAGAGGCCTTACAGAAAGATCCTGGGGGGCTGCCATGAACGTTAACGTAACCCCTTTAATACCGCCAAGCAGTATGGTGCAGATCATAAACCATATGTTTAACCCTTTCCAAAACACGATCCTAAAGCGAGGGCAAGTATAATGGAAGCACTTCTGGTCCTCTTTTACGTATCCCTCGCTGACATGAATACTAGGCCTTTACCTGCTGATACTCATCACCATCAATGATGTCAGTATCGGGTAAGGAATGGGGCGGCTCTGGACAAATCATAGAAACAACAAAAATAACCCCTCAGCTGGATATATACATTCAATAGCTGACCCCATACTTCCCGACCCCTACACGCACTCTGCTTGGCCGAGTATGCAGGTGTTCTCAGTAGGGAGAGGGGAGTAACGGCTTATCTTCCTCTGGAACAAAGGGATCAGGCATGTTGAAATCCTGCAGCCCGATCTTTATTTTTTCTCCACCCCCTGTCTTGGGGACAGATTAGAGACACTCACACATGCTGGGGGTCCTTTACAAACATTTTACGCCAATTTTTGGCATAGAAATAGTCAGGAAACCCCTTTTTGCGACTTTTTAAACACCCGCGCCTCAATATTTTGTCGCATAGGTGTTTTTACACCGTCCCCCCCACATGACCAGGAATCATGTGTGTACAGCCACCTTATGCCTGCTTGCTGATGGTTTCCATATACCAATATACTATTTTCAGAACTACGCTCCAGAGAGAAGAAAACTACCCTCATACCAGCCAAAGAGAGACCCCGCCATAAGAAAGAGACGCCTCTTTTTAGACAGCCATTCCAGGATACTAGATGATTGGATGAGAGGACCCAGCTGGGGATACTGGTTCTCATCGCAGAGCTCCAGCAGACACTTACTGGTTTGGATGGTATGAGGCAGTTCTCTTCCTTCTGCATACATGTACCCACCTGTAGGTAGGTCTCCATATCCTATGGATCCCATCAAAGAAAGTCAGTAACATGTTGTTGGCACATGTGCGATCAGTGGGCGAGCTCCGGGTTGGGGCTTCCATGTTGGCGAATAAACATACGTCTTTGGTCTGCGCAGGGTTAAATGGTCAGGGAGAAGAAAGAAGAAGAAAGCGAGAACTCCCACGCCGGTGACTGAACTAGTCCCCTCCTAATTAGTAACTCATTAACGAGGAGAGCAGTCATGCAGAACTCGGCAGCGCACGCTTACAGTCACTGCGCAGGAAGCCTCCACCCTGAGGTCTCTTCACACGCCGAGGGTTTATAGCAGAAAGATCCGAAATCGCCTCCGCCTATGTGGCGTCTCTGCAGCAGGTCATGGATTTCTGCAAACACCCATCAGATGAATGGGACGGGCGCAGAAACGCCTGCAACAGATCTGCAGTGTGTGAACTGGTGGTCCACAGTCCGCCAGACAAAGCAATGGTGAAGAATCTCTGTGGCTTACTACATGCCATACTGGCCGACTTCTAGGTGCAAGTGATGGCCGTGCCCAAACATGGGCAGCAGCTGTGTGCCCCCTACAGGGCGGTGCAAACCCGCTGACCACTTGACCAAGGGCTTCCGTGTCCTTGTCTTAAAACATAGGATATGTCCCATCTTTCGCTGCATCTTGCGGATTGCAGACCCAATGGGCCGGCACCGTGACGCGGGGTGCACACATCTAGTGCCCGTAGTCTGAAGTTTGCAAAACGACCACGACCGTCACATCAGATAAGGGTAATTGCGTCACCGGAACTGCCTGCTGGATCCGGCAATCCAGGCGCAAACGGATGGCATTTGTCAGACGGATCCGGATACGTCTGACAAATGCATTGAAATACCGGATCCGTCTCTCCGTTGTCATCCGGAAAAACAGATCCGATAGCGCACGGCGAGAGGCTTCCGGAATAAATGTCGAACATGTCGTAGTTATATTCCGGCAGTCTCTCACCGTGCGCTGCCGTGCCTCCACCAGAACACCGCCCCACCCCCATTATAGTCAATGGGGACGGAGCGGCAGTCCGGGGGCACATGTTCACTAGCGGCAGGACAGATCCGACAGGCTGTTCACCCGACGGAAGAGCCTGCCGGAGGTCCGTACCGCCAGTGTGAAAGTAGCCTTAAAGGTCTGCGCATGCATTTCAATGGAAATTAACGCCGGATCCGGCAAGTGTTCGGGATTTTTGGCCGGAGAGGAAACTGCAGCGTGCTGCGGAATTTTCTCCGGCCAAAAAACATAAGAGCGACTGAACTGATGCATCCTGAACGGATTGCTCTCCATTCAGAATGCATTAGGATTAGGCCTCATACACACGGCTGTTTTGGTCCGCATCCGATCCGCAGTTTTAGTGGCTCGGATGCGGACCCATTCACTTCAATGGGGCCGCAAAAGATGCAGACAGCATTCCGTGTGCTGTCCTCATCCGTTGCTCCGTTCCGTGGTCCGCCCAAAAAAATATAACATGTCCTATTCTTGTCCGCGGACAAGAATAGGCAGTTATATTAATGGCTGTCCGTGCCGTTCCGCGAATTACGGAATGCACACGGGCGCCATCCATGTTTTGCGGACGGCAAAACACACAACAGTCGTGTGCATGAGGCCTAAAACTGATCAGTTTTTTTCCGGTATTGAGCTCCTGTGACGGAACTCAATGCCGGAAAAGAAAAGCGCTAGTGTGAAAGTGCCCTTACTCCATAGAACTCCAGGTACTGGATTTACATGAACCGCTCCCCAATGTTCAGGGATCATAGACATTAGAGACTTCGGAGTCCCCATATAAGAGGGGCAGGGAAGAGTCAGAAGGCCCCTGGTGCACCTTAGATCAGTGATGGCTAACGTCCGGCACTACGACTCCCAGCATGCTCCATTCATTTCTATGGAGTTCTGAGAACAGCCAAGAAAATATACATCCTGGGAGTCGTAGTTTTACCACCGCTGGAGTGCCAGAGATGATCAGCCGCCAGCATAAGGAGGGCATCCTCAAACATGCACGTAAGGGCTCATGAACCCGGCCGTGTTTTTTGTCCGCATCCAATCCGCCTTTTTTGTGGGTCGGATGAGGGACCATTCACTTCAATGGGGTTGCAAAAGATGTCGGCAGCATACCCATGCGCTGTCCACATCCGTGTGCCGATTCCGCGGCCCTACAAAAAAATAGAACATGTCCTATTCTTGTCTGTTTTATAGGGCAGGATGTTCCGTTCTGCAAAATGCGGAAATCACACGGCCGATATCTACGTTTTGTGTATCCGTAATTTGCAGACCGCAAAAAAACGGCTATGGCGGTGTGCATGGGGCCAAATAAAGGGGAACCGAGAGCTGTGGTAGAACCAGACCGACAATTATTTAATATCCGTCATCACATTTTAGTCAAAGGCCGACCATGAGTGGAGCCGTCGGGACACGAGAGGTCATGGCACTTCTCTAGCATCGTCACCCGAAGAGCTTGCACTCATAACCGCCGGCTGCAGGGCAGAGGAGGATATTCCACTGAATCCAGCAAAGTTGGATACGACAGGCTCCACTGCAAACGTAGCTTCTCCCCACCCTGTCCCACCCAAACATCTCCAAGGCTCATGTATTTATTTGGTTCCATAAGGAAAATAGAAAGTGTTTGAGTCCGAGAGAACAATCTTCACACAGACCCGAGCGGCTTCCTTCCTGAGGAGCGAGCCAGAGGCCAAACATGAGCTCAGCAGGATACATGGCGGTATTCATACACTGCAGAGACCGCCAGTACTGCAGCTCTGCAGTGGAACTACCACCCCCAGTATGGACGTCACACTGACCTGTGCAATCCCAGAAGATAGGTGGCGTACCCCCCACACACACACACATCCACCAACTTAGAGGTTAACTCTGAGGCTTGGGCTCCTGTGGTGACATCTACAGAGGTCTTGTGTCACGGAAGCAAAGTCGCGTCACAGCAGAAACAAAAAATGACCCCATAAAACGTAACCTTTGATAATCTTCATAAAAATGAAAAAAAAAATCATTTCATTTCTATGAATATTATTAAAGGTTACATTTTACGGGGTCATTTTTTGCTTCTGCTGTGACGCGCACAAAGGTGCATCAGATGTTGACCAAAATGGCTTTAAGGTTTTTCTATAAAGACTTCCAAAACGTAACCAAGCAAAAAAGTCAGAGGACGTTGCAGGAGCCCATTATTCCCTGGGGGAAGGGACGTCAATTTTGAGACAATATACGGAAAGTACGCACCATTCTTCTGCCCGTCATTAACTGGGATTAACTGGGAAATCCTTTTTAGCTGCTTCTTTAGTCATACCTGTTGCTGGAAAATCTGGGTGGCAAGCAATAGGGCCTCCGAGGGGGTCACCCGGCCTTCAGGATCCTGGGAAAGCTGGGTGACAACCTGTGTGAGCAGCCGCCCAGCTTTCTCAAACCATTGTGGAGCTTTGCATTCTAACCTCCATCGTTCATTCCTGGCAGTGGCAGCAGCACTGGAGTAGAGCACCGATCATCAAGTACATACTTTGGAGCAGGGATGCCCAACCTGCGGCCCTCCAGCTGTTGCAAAACTACAACGCCCCAGCATGCTTGGACATCCTACAGCAGGGCATGATGGGAGTTGTAGTTTGACAACAGCTGGAGGGCCGCAAGGTTGAGCATCCCTGCTTTAGAGCAATGTTTCTAAGCAAAGCACCCCTAAACCTATGCTCATACTCTGCGCTGCCCATGAAGACAGTACAAGCGCCTCCGGATTGCGAAGTGTAACCCCTGGGGACGTCTGCTGCTGATCCCCCGGCAATACCTATGGCAAAGGTGACCTGACCCTACAACCGGGCATCTGCAGCCAGTGTGACATGACGATCAATGGCACAATATGGGATAATCTAGAATATTAATCTGCTGGCAATCAGATCCTGCTGGCTTGAGAGGGTTGATCCTGCTGATTAAAACGACACCTGTTATGTGAAAACCGGTTACTGCCTTCCTGAGAAAAAGAGGTTTTATTATTTTTGCCAACAAGGGTTTCTGTGCACAGAGGGGCGTGGCCAGCAGTGGAGGCAGAGGTGCACTGAGGAGCTAGCCCCCGCCCCTCGGTGCACTGAGGAGCTAGCCCCCGCCCCTCGGTGCACTGAGGAGCTAGCCCCCGCCCCTCGGTGCACTGAGGAGCTAGCCCCCGCCCCTCGGTGCACTGAGGAGCTAGCCCCCGCCCCTCGGTGCACTGAGGAGCTAGACCCCGCCCCTCGGTGCACTGAAGCCCTAACTTGCATAAAGAATAAAAGTTGTTTTTCTCAGGAATGCTGCAACCAATTTTCACAAGACAGGCATCATTTCAATCAGCAGGATCAACCCTACTAGACAGTATACCTGATTTAATAGGATTGATCATGCTGACAGATGCCCTTTAAATTAATTTTACAGTAAATTAAGACATTTAAGCAATAAAACAGTGACAGTCATGGTTTATCAGTTAGTAAAATAATGCATGTGAGACACCACCTTCCACATTCCACCTCCGGACTGGTTCCCCCGATGTCATGTCCCATTTTCTAGACTTTTTACAAAACTGAAAAAGTCTATAAAAAGCAGGGCGGACGTTATTCATTTGTATTGGTACATTTTGCACCATTTTTAAAAAAAATTCCAGCCCCAAGTGTTGTGCTCGTGGACACTGGCTACAGGGGGCGGCATTTGTTTACATGTAGTCCTCTCCAGGTTTGATTAGCGATGTCTGCTATGTGTGGACAGGGTACAGTCCA
The DNA here is from genome assembly GCF_905171765.1 of Bufo bufo. Lineage (NCBI taxonomy): Eukaryota > Metazoa > Chordata > Amphibia > Anura > Bufonidae > Bufo > Bufo bufo. The sequence continues at coordinate 192,024,669 of NC_053396.1, read as the reverse complement.
TTGAGAAGATCCACAAACCGCCTGATCTGGATAGTCTCCTCTACAGATTGAGAAGAAGGCTCAATAAAGGGCGATACGATGTCTCGCATCAAAGCCCTGCAGCGCTGGGATGTTTGGAGGTCACATCTGACCAGGGGTACCATCTGCATAGAGGTTGACTGGGTTCCCATGTGATGGGCCCCTAGTACAGGTCTCTATTATCCCAAGGTCCTATGACTTATACTATTGCTAGGACTGGCCACACGATGCCTGGCAAAACGCCACCTGGTAACTGGTGTAACCTATGTGCTTCAGGTGCCACCCCACCCGCAGTTCCTCTGCGCTCCTTTGGATGTGGCAGTTGCAGCAGACCTCGGTGTAGCACGCTGCATACATACTGATTGCAGCAGGCTCTTCTCCATCATTAAAAATACAGGGGGAGCAGGAGAACGAGTTCTGCACATGAATATTTGAACGGAGGACGTCGTCCTCCTCTGGCAAATTATTAATCACCAAAGAGGCGCTTGCAGCACTCCACTTACCGGCGCAGAGGTAAGTGCATCCTTCATCTTCACGTGGCTGACACCGGAGCGCTCATCTAGCTCAAGCTACATCCTAATAAAGATTATTCTGCGTGCTAATGGGCAGATTTAACCACTTAGTGGCCGTCTACATGCCTTCATACTAAGGAGTGGCGTGGCCGCACATATACTACTTGCCATTCACATGCCCCGGACGTAGGGTCGAGGAGGCTCTTTTGTGAGGTACAGCCGTAGCCTTCCTCTGCCACCGTCATCGTGTGACTCCCTAGACCAGGGGCTGGCGCTCCAGATGTTGCGAAACTACAACTCCTAGCATGCAGAAAGGCTCGGTTGTTCACAGAACTCCCATAAAAGTGAGAGGAGGATGCTGGGGGTTGTAGTTTCACAACACCTGGCGTGCTGGATGTTGCTGCCCCAATCTGGTACCGTCATGGGAACGGGGCTGCAATAAAAGGACTCTCAAGGGTCTATTCTGCGAAGACAAGTCAATCAAGTTCAAACCTAGAAAAAGTTCCCCCAAAAAAAAAACTCTTAAAGAGGCAGAGAATAAAGCTAAAAAAAAACAAACAACCTGCAACGCCTAACCAATAAAACCAAGCCATCAGCCCAAAACCTGCTCTCAGCAAGGCAAATAAGGGTTAAGGAGAACTTGTCCATGGACCCTGCACTGAAAGCCAACCTAGAGAGGAACCATCAGCGAAGGGCTGTCACAGGACTACACATGAGGGACGCTGCTCCCCTTTGCAGGTGGATCTGGTGTAACAATGGGTGAGGCCACTCATGTCCTGGGGCAGCATACACAGCGAACAGTCACCCAGGAGTAAAGGACTCACCCTTGGCATCGCGCTGGGCTCCGGACACCATAGAGAAGCAGGAGGACGGGGGCACCGGCTGTCGGAGAGGATTCCTGGAGCTGTCTGCTGGGAAGTTTCAGGCCCTCTCACTGTCCCAGCCAGTTTCATGACGTGAGACATCAGCTCCTCCCTGGCCCACTGGAGGAGGAGGAGGAGGAGGAGGAGGAGGCCGGAGGGATCCCAGGAGTGGTCAGGAGCACAATGCACAGACAGGAGTGTGTGCTGGGGCATGACTGCCAGCTCCCAGGACACTGCGGGCATCTCCACATTCCTGCACCCACAGTGTGCAAAAAAAACAAAAATGTGGCATTTCCCTTCACTATGGCAATGTACCTAGTAAGGGGTCAAATCCTAAAATGCTGCCCCAATGGGCAGCAAACCCAATTCTGCCTCTGTGCATAGTCCATACGGGAGGGGCAGCCGCTGAGCTATGGGGGGGGGGGCATTATGCGATTGCTGAGATACAGGGTCTAATGCTCCCCCCACCCCCCAGCAAGACCCTTCATTATTACTTGCATGCAGCATTGTTATCTATGGAGAAGTGCTTTTGCATTTCTCCAGGATCCTGAAACAGCGCCACCCATGTCGGCGTAGGCTATGACTGGCATTGCAGCTCAGCCACTGAGAAGAGTCGTCACATGAAAACAACCCTTGTCCATACACCTAAGGCCTCATGCAGAGATACCGTCCAGGATGCTGGATTACGCCCCGGGGGGGGGGGGGCAGGCTTGCTTTGGTGCGAGACCGGCCACGTCGCATCCGTATTTTCGGCAGACCCATTGACGTCAATGGTTCCATGGTCCGACATGTACTATCTTGTCACGGACTTGGCATATTGACGTGGAAAGCACACGGATCATCCATATATTCAATAGGTCTGCAAAAAAATGAGGAACCCCTATTTTGAGGATCTGCGATTTGCAGAGCACAAAAAACTGAGGTCTTAATAGGGAATACGGATATTATAAATTGGGGGTCCATCACCCCCCCATCTCTGAGCCAGAACACAGTGGCTCCCATTCTGGAGGGACTGTGCCGTCCCTTGCATAACACAGATGATGGCCGCCACGTAATATTACGCTTCCATGCAGCAGCGTCTCCAGGGGAGCCGTCCTGGAACGCAGGGCGAGTCACTGATTTCCCCCCCCCCCCCCCCCACGGCATTTTTTAAGGGGTTGCCACTGATAAGACAACAGCTGAATGAGGCTAAACTGCAGTACCAGACTTAGCCCAAGGACAAGAGTGGCGCTTTTTTTTTTTGGGGGGGGGGGTTTGAAGCAGGTCGTTTATTCAGATCCTGTAATTTAAGGTGGACAGATACATCCCCCCGGGAAAGAAAGCCACAGTTCAGAGGCGTCTGCACGCCGCTCGCTCATGTCTTCTGGCACAGAAGTGTCACCACAACCTTCTAGAAATACAAGCGGAGCGAGTTTTGGGTGGCACAGGAGAGGAGGGGGTTAATGAAGAGGCGTGTTGCACACATGTTAATGTAGATCTGTGCTTTCACTGCTCGCACAAAGGATTGGAGAGAATTAGGAGCAGCAGGATCCCGGGCGGGCACTGCGACCCGGCTCCTCAGACTGCCACAAGCCGCGCGTCCTGGTATTACATAAGCTTCAGTCACACACCGTCACAGGCTGTGCTTGACCACGAGCAAAGGTGGACGGAAGGTGGTTTATCAGACAGCAGCCTGTACCGAGAACTGAGCCAGAGGCAGTCGGCGATAACCTGACACACTGTGACGATAAAGCAACATGTTCAGAGGCAGAGTGCACCGAATTCCCGGCAAATAGACCCCTGTGATATTAAAGGGGTTGTCACCTGCAATCTGCCCGCTATAAGACTTAACTGACAGATTCCGCTCCGATTCTACTGGCCGGCTGCAGCGGTGACATGACCGAGGCAGCCAATCACTGGTCTCGGCCGTGCACCAAAAAGGGGTTCAAATGGCGCTGAGCTGCTCAGTGAGAATGGCGCTGCGGTGCGCATGTGCATCCACCGCTGCCATCACTTCTATGGGAAGGGTGAGTACAGCGCTCGCAACGCTCTCCTAGAAGTGGACACACATGCGCACCAGAGCTCTCCAATGGAGCTTGTGGACCCCCGTTCTTATGATAGCTGGTTGTCCCAGAGGTCAAACACATCCCCTATAGGCCAATAAACGTCATTAGTGTACAACCCCTTTTAATTTCCCCTGTAGAGGCACCGAGTTGTCGGATTCCCCTACAGATGGTGCCCAGCAGTGCAACACTCCTCAGGATAGGTCCTCAATATCTGATCAGAGGGGGTCCGGCTGCAGGCACCATTACCCCCCCCCCCCCCCCCCCCGCTGTTCAGGGAGTGTTGCGGCCTCCTCACATTTTACCAAGAAGGCCACATGAGCGATGAACGTGACATCACTGGCCAAGGAGGAGCACCGCATGGTCTTCAAACAGCCGATTGGCTGCAGTGCCGTGAGTCAGACCCCCCACTTATCTTATATTGATGACCTATCCTGAGGACAGGCCATCAACATTTTACCCCTGGAAAACCCCCTTAAGAGGCTGTATTGGTATGGCCCTGTACCACATCATCTTCAGACAGTGCTTCTGACGGATGACAAATCAATAGGACCGGCCACCCAGAAAGGCCATCAGATGCAAAAATAATAACACCCCCTTGGTGGTGACAGGTTGCTATTAGTATTAATTAGTGACAATCCTCTCATGTCCATGGCCTGACAAGACACTGTCAAGAGCAGAACAGAGGGATGTGAAGGTCTGCAGAAGAAAAGCAGGAGACCAGGAGGTCAGAAGTCTTGACCTCCACATGATTGGAGAGCGTCTAGAAGAAAGGTCCTTGTAGAACACGCGTTCGATCCTCTATCCTATGCCCCGAAGTCTTCTACAACCTCGCAGGAGCTGCAGAAATTACACAAAAGCCAAAGCAGTCGCTCGGACCACGTGCTGCCCGCGGGTTTTATGCAGTTTGCGCCATTTTAATTCTTTCCTCCATTAAAGGGATTGGTGATGAGCGTTGGATCCCTGAAAACGGAGGTCCACGAGTGTCTGAAGGGGGGCGGCAGTGCCCATGTCAGTAAAGCGATGCATTCACTTCCATGCGACTGATGGAGAGCTCACTGGTTTCCAGGGCTTTGATGGTGGCCCTTTCTTAGGACAGGTTATCAATATCAGATTGGTGGTGGGTGGGGGGGGGGGGGGGGGGGGGGGGTCATTTCCACCTAATGGAATAAAAACACTCAAAATGTCCATTCCGCACAGCCCCGTCCATAAGTCCTGATAAGAACCCCTCTCTATGAGCCAGACCTGAGGTGCCCCAAGTATCGGGGCATTATTCACTTAAAGGGGCCACCAACTGAAATGTATGGCTTGGTGCAACTTTCCCATGTGATACCCAGAGTCAAAGAGGGGTCTTAGCGGCAGGGTCTAATGTCCTTGTAATAGAAGAGAATACTTCTGTGACACGGCATCCCACTCCATATTAAATCAGAGGCACTGCAGTGCCCCATAGATTTCTAGGGGTGCCCAATTACGCTTGGAGGTTGTATGAATCCGTAACATGGCTGCCACCGCCGCTCTGCTCACTAGCTCAGACACTCATGGCCTCTGGCGGCAAGGACCCACCGGCCTCTATCTCCTCCCCGGTGGGCTCTGTCCCTCCAAACAGGCTGTAGCCTAACTTCTTGCTGGTTTGGCCCCTCTCTGACGATAGGGAGGGCGCACGCTCCCCCCCCCCGTCAGTGCTCCCACATCCTTTTCTTCTCTAGACGATGACTGACTTCCCTAAGACTACCCTTATAGGATGGTGCCTGAGCAATAGGTTCTAGTCCACTAGTGTCCTGCTAAGGAATGCCGTTCTACATTTGTCTGCCTGTGTACTGACTTCTGCCTCTTTCCTGGATTTTGACCCTTTGCTGCCTGACCTCTGCGTGCGCTCCGTTTTGACCATGACCTCGGACTGCTTATCGGATGGCAGGAACTGTACCTGCCATGACCTAGTCCGGGCCCTGACTATAAATTTTCCTGATGCCTCCGGTGTCTCAGCAGTCACTTGAATAGAGACTGCTCCAAGAGGTAGCAGCTTGGTGATCCCCTGCAGAGGAGTCTCGATCCTGTATAAAGGTTTAGACCGGGGGGCTACTTAAAGGGGTATTGCCATCTCAGACAATGGGGGCGTATCCTAGCCATTGTCTGATAGGTGCTGGTCCTATAAAGTCCCAGAGGGAGCACCGTGCAGACGCAGCCGCCTTCCATTCATTTCTATGGGCCCGCCGAGTAACGTAGAGGATCCACACTTTGTCACAACAGCCATGTGCATGGGACCTTTGTGTCTTATCTGTACACGTCACCTTCATACACTGGTAGGTTACACTGACGAGCACTAATGAGCAATGCCATACAATCTACGAAGCGAGCAGCAGCTGGCGCTTGTGCCCATGGCTCAGCACAAGCAATACGCCCAGCGCGTGCCCACGGCTTAGACACCGAGCATATTGCATATGTCAATGTACCGAAGATGTGCTCAGGTCGAGGGGGTTACTGACAAGGGGGATGGGATAGCTATGTGTGGAATGTAGAAGGAGACACAGAGACCATCTCCGGGCCGCCCCCCTGACTACCAGACACATGCCGGTAACACGACCTCGACAAATGACTTATTCAGGCTGCAGCCCCACCGATGCCTTCACGTAATAATAACCACGTGTGACATGAAAGGACAGCAGCGTCCTTCCTGGAAAGCCCTTTTCAGCTCTGCAACACAATACGGGCACAGCAAGTGTGTGCCAGCCCCGCACGTGGCACTGGCCTTGCCTACACTCATCCAAAGACAGCTGCAACTTACAATACACAAGTACCATGGGGGCAAGACATATGCTGGGGGGGGATGGACGCTGGTGGTTATACTGGAGAAAGCTGTGCTAAGTGCGGGAGGGACTGGTGCGCATTATCAGCTCCCAGGAATGAAACCTGGACAGCGTCCAATGCACCCGCCGCCCCCACACCGCACAGCCGGGGTCCTCTGCCGCTCCCGTCCAGCTGTGATCTGCGCCTGCAAAGGAATCCAGCTTACTCATCTGCCTCGGCATTACAAGCTGGTCAGCAACCTTCTATCTGCTCCCGTCTCTACAGGATGTGTCTGTTCATCCTGATCCCCCTGGTTCATGAACAGGGAAGAGTACGCAGACAGAGCATTAGGCTTCGACCACGTACCCATTGATCTAAATGTGTCAGTTCACACTTCAGTATCTGTTTTACTGACCATGGGTCATGCACGCCCATTGAAGTCTATAGAATCCGTTTTGCGTCCGTTTTTCAATGAAGACTGATAGGAGATTCTTTGAAAATTAATTTTCAGCTTACGGATGACACGTGGATGGTAAAAATGGACACACGGACCATCCACGGATCCTTCACGGCTGAAACACGTACGCTTTTTTTTTCACGGACGTACCGAAGTTCTTGCACGTCTCGGCTAGCTTTAGACCACATGGCCCTGTGTACATGCTCGTACTTCTACAGCGTGCTATCCGGTTTTTTTCATGGATTGCACACTGGCCCATTCACTTCTATGGGGCCAGGTACACATCTATATTTTTGGAAAATCTCAGCGCAGGTCCCATTCCTGTCCGTTTTTGTGGATGATAAAAGCCCCATCTATTTAAAAAGGGTTTTCCGAGACTTTACTACCAATGACCAATCCTCAGAATAGGTCATCAGTATCTGATAGGTGGGGGTCCGACACCCGGGACCCCCTCTCATCAGCGGCCTTCTTGCAGCTTACCAAGCACAGCGCCGTACATTGTATAGTGGCTGTGCTTGGTATTGCACTCCGCCCCATTCACTTCTATGGAACTGAGCCGCTCCTAGGAAAAGCAGAGAGAAGTCTGCACTGCCCCGGCGACACTGCCTTCTCAAACAGTTGATCGGCGGGGGTCTGACCCTACTGATCAGATACTGATGAACTATCCAGAGGATAGGACATCAGTATTAAAGTCTTGGAAAACCCCTTTAAGGGGTGTGACTTTGTGGATCAAAATACGGACATGGCTGTGTGCATGATGTCTAAACCAGGATTTCAATAATTAATAGCCTATCCTCAGGAAAGGTCATCAATATCCAATCATGGTGGGCTGACTAACAGCAGCCTCGCTGACCGGCTGTTTGTAGAGGTCATGCTCCTCGGCCTAGGCGCAAATGAATGAGACTGAGCTGCAATACCAAGCCCAGCCACTATACAATGCGGAGCGCTGTGTTTGGTATTCTAGAAGGAGGCTACATTGATTGTCTAAGTGCCATGGCCCCGTCATACAGCTGATCGGCGAGGGGCCCTGGAGTCAGACCCCTCCTATCTGATACTGATGACCTATCTTTGGGGATAGGTCATTAATATTTACTTTGCTGGAAAACCCCTTAAAGACATGTCAGGAGACGTGGGAGTTTCTCTTTAAATTTGAATTAAAGGGTTTCTGTCACCAGAATTAACCCTATTAAGCTAGCGATGTCTGTAATCTGCTCCGTTCTTCCACCTCTGGCCACTAGATGGACAGGGCCAGGCCCTGTCTGCCGTGTAAATCTCACGCCTGCGCCGTCCCGTTCAGTATTCGGCGCAGGTGCAGTGAGCGAAAGGAGCGGCTGCCGGCTTCCTCACTGCGCCAAATACTGAATGGCGCAAGATCTCCCCAGAGCACAGGGCCGGCAGTTGGAGGTGAACGCTGCCTGGCCCTGTCAATCTAGAGGCCCGAGGTGGGAGAACCCGCTTCTAGAGGCTAATTAGCATATTATAAAAGTTATATTACTGCGGTAACGGGGGCATAGATAAAAGTAGGAATAGGCTGGTTAGGTTCAGCTGACATTAGCACATCGCTGGTTTAATAGGGTTAATCTGGTGACAGAATCCCTTTAACTCAGATTTCGGAGAAAATAACCGATTACAGATCAGTCACACACGCTGGAAATGTCGGCAAGGATCCCACATATGTTTTCCTCCCTTTAAATAGTAAAGGAAACACAAGAGATTATGAGTCAGAATCGGTGGAGGGTCGAGCGACGACTCTACAGAATGGTTGTCACCTCGTCAGCATTACAAGACTAGTGTCCCCCTGCAGACACTGCACCCATATTATATCTGTGACCCCTGGGCAGCATCATAGGCCCCTATACAGACTGAGGGGGGGGCACCCTTCTGTACAAGGCCTTAGGGCCACAGACGGATCAGTTGAGTGGAATCAATGTCTCCGACACATAAAACAGCTCCACACGATCCATAAGTCGCAGCACCTCGCGTTACATAATACGTAAATTTTTACTTTGTGCTCCGTCTATAGGTGGATTACATCTGGGTAATTATTCACACCGTGCATTTGAAGACCTGAAAAACACACATTATAGAACTGGGGCAGCAGCAGCTTTATTTCAACAATTACGTCTCCAAGCACAGGGGCGGAGCCTCTGCCTATAGTCTCCCAAGCAGGGGCGGAGCCTCTGCCTATAGTCTCCCAAGCACAGGGGCGGAGCCTCTGCCTATAGTCTCCCAAGCAGGGGCAGAGCCTCTGCCTATAGTCTCCCCAGCTGAGGAGAGATTAGGGCCTCTGCCTATAGCCTCCCAAGCAGGGGCGGAGCCTCTGCCTATAGTCTCCCAAGCACAGGGGCGGAGCCTCTGCCTATAGCCTCCCCAGCTGAGGAGAGATTAGGGCGCTGCCTAGCGTGTCTCCATATAGGGGGCAGGGGCCCTCCTGGACACTCTAGAGCACAGGGGACTCCAGAGCCTGGAGAATGGGGGCATGGACTCCCTATAATCTTTAGAGAATGGGGGCACAGGTTGTATGGAGCAGAGAGCCAAACAATTTCCATCACAGCTCATGCAGACATTGCTTATAGTTGTCTTCGTCTGGGAAGAGGGGTTTCAACTGCTGTAAATTCAGCCTAATGTAGACACCCTAAAAATGAGCATGCTGAGAGTTGTAGTTCCACACCAGCTGGGGACAAGCTGTAATTTCCCTGCCGGCAGACAGCGATAGCCGAGGCTCAGGTAATGACAGGTGTGGATACACTTGTTCCTGGGGCAGGTTATGGCGTGCCGAACAGGCGGGTGTCTGTGCCTCGATACACCTGTCTCAGCCTGTCACACACCGGCAGCAATCAGGTACCACTTGGTAACATTACACCACCCAAATAATAACCAATCTATCAAACCCCATTAACACCGGGGTCTGAGAGACCGTCTGCCGGCTAATTCCACATAAGCCATCATTGTTATAGTCTTAGCTTGTTGTCCTAATCCTAAAGAACCAAAGTGCCACACCCAATCCTTACACCAGCCACATTGTGCCAACTGCAGGAGCTGCCCGCACCTTCACCCCACCACTGCCTTAAAGGGGTTTTCTGAGACATTATAACAGATCAGAATCTGATCAGTGGGGGTCCAACACCCGGGACCCCCGCTGATCAGCTGTTTGAGAAGGCACCGGTGCTCGCAGTAGCGCTGCGGCCTTCTTATAGCTTCTCCTAGCCCAGTGACGACGCGTTCATCGGTCCCGTGGCCTGGGCGCAGCTCAGTCCCATAGAAGTGAATAGGGATGAGCTACGATGCCTGTGCCCTTCTGGTTTCATCTTCAAGATCTGCACAGTGAGACGATCTTCAGTGTAGCTGGCATCAGAAGCTGCCTGCGCAGGTGCAGACTGACACTACTGTGCATGCGCTGAACCTCTGAAGCCAAGTACAGCGAAGATTGGTTCACTGCACAGTCGCTGAAAAAATACAAAACGGTGCATGTGCCGGATCTGAAGAAAAAGCAAAAAAAAAGCACTGAGCCGTCAATTAGGGGGCGCGACCAGAATGACTTGGAGCGTCAATCCCCCTGCCCCTCCCCAAATTGCATACACTGCCTGGGATGAATAAAGTTGTTTGTTGGCAATGTTTTCCATCGTTGGGGACATGAGGACTATGCCTGCGAGGTACCGCGGGAGGTCGGGGAGGCATTATGGTGATGTCAGGTTCTCTTTAACCCTTCTCTGTTCAGGTTCACTGGGCAGGACAGGAAAGTCTCAGAGGAAATAACAGTCAATGGTCTCGCCCAGCAGAATGTAGTGCAACACGGGCAGCGAGACATGAGAGCCAAAGTGTAGTCCGTCCCAGGCAGCTATTCACACACGGAGGATTATTTTTCTTCTTTTTTTTAACGTTTTTTTTTGCAGAGTCTGAGTGAGAAATGTGGAGTGAAACGAATTTGCCCAGCTAACCACGCTCACTTTTCAAAATGAGTGCGAGCGGTGTCAAAATACAAAAAGTCGCACGTCCGAATTGAGGAGCGCGGGATGTGATAACCCCCCCCCCCATGTGCAACAGTCGATACATTTGGAACAAAGTACGCTAGCGCAAAATCAAGAAAAACGGACTTTAAACATTAACCTCATAAGAAATCCCCCCCAGAGGCTTTATCATAGAAAGGACACTTCATAAAGAGGTCCTCCAACGAAAACCCTTTACATACAAGCTGGCCATGAATCCCCCCTTATCTTAGGGCCACACAAATATGGCAGACCATTGTAACAGTCCACGAGACAAGGGGTTAATGACGGGGTACCCCCTCTAGGATGTGCATACACCCTATAAATGTCTCACCAGGAGAACAACTGCTTTAAAGGGATAACTAACTGATCACTGGGGGTCTAACCGCCGGGATCCCCCACCGATCCTGAGAATGAGGGTCCCCTTTCCCCAATCTGATGGTGCGGCAGCGGCCGGACCCCCACTGATCAGTTAGTTATTCCCTATTCACGGGATAACTTAAAACCCCTTTAAAAGTGTAAAATCACCTTTGGGGATCCAGTCCTGCATATCAGGGAAGTGCATGCCGGGCAATCCCCTAAAATTCTTCTATTACCTAATTCATCCCTTTACAAGCCACACAGAGGGGAAGATGCGACGGCGGCTCATATCTGGGCAGGCCACAGTGAGAAGACTACTTCATTTAAAGGGGCTGTCCTGTTTTTTATAATTTGCACCCTAGATAGCTGTACCTACTCGCCTCGGCTCCATTCCGGCTCCCAGTCCCTGCCTGTCACCTTTTGAATGGACAGGGTCACGTGCACCACTGTAGCCAATGACTGGCCTCAGCAGTAATGAGTCCCTAAGTGGCACGTGATGCAGCAGTGACGTTCCACTTGGGGACACAACCACTGAGGCCAGCCACTGGCTGCAGCGGTGCACACAACCTCGTCCGTGTAGAAAGCCAAGGAGCCGCAACTGAGTGGCAGGGAGCAGGTAAGTATGGATGCTTGCTGGGGTACACTGTAGACATTCGGCTTAGCATGGACCTGGTTACATGCTCTGATGCAGCCAATGAAAGCGCTGATGTGCTGCTTGTGGGCGCGTCACCGCTGAAGCCAGTCATTGGCTGCAGCAGAGCGTGTGACCATGTCCATGCTAAGCTGGGTGTCAACAGTGCGCGGACCGGAACGCGGACACAGAGGAGACTGTGCAGGGGATCGGGTAAGTATTAATCTTCAGCTTAGGAAGTCAGGCCGCAGAAACTTACTAAAATGTCCTTATTCCCGGAGAACCCCTTTAAGAGAAACCAAGCACAAATTTCTAGGCGTCCTGGCTCTGGGATCGGTCACCACAATGTCACATCAGCCGTTACTGACAAGGTGACAAGGGTCCCAGCGCAGCCCCCAGCCCTGACAACTAACATATCACTGACACTGATAAAGGACAGAAGCCCTCACTGGTCACACAGCGCTCACCAGCACGACCAGTAAGATTATTTATAGCACCGGCTTACCTCCCGAAATACCCTAAATAAATGTACGATGGACGGCAGGATACACAGCAGTCTGATCAGTGGGGTCCGACCTCTGAGACCCCCACTCCTGAGCAGGTGTTCGCTTTCAGTATCTCGTAAAGAGACAGAGAGGCCGGATTTGGCGACCAGGCCTATTTATTCCCAAAATTAATTAGCGTATGTACTGATCCCGTGGGACAGAGGGATAAAACTTAGCATTTAATATAGATAAATTCTAAAATAGGTAGACACTAGAGGATGAGCCTCTACAACAAACAATATGAAAGACAGCCCTAAGGGCATAGACTGTACATATATACACAGTGTGGCAAAGGATGTATAAAAAACAGGAACGTTCTCACCCAATTGTAGACCAGGGGTTCTCTCAGAGATGGTTGATGATGGAGACGGACCTGTAGTGCTTGGTAGCCACACTGGAAGGAGATAGGTATGGGTGCCCCTTTCACGTATGTGGGTGACAGGGTAATTAACCCTAGACAGCCCTAAGGGCTAGTACGCCTTATCTACACGAGGAACTTGCCCCGCAAGGAGCGTCCCCGTCCGGATACCTGACCCTGGGGGGGGGGCAGAATCCCTAATAAACCCTAAAAAATGCTCCCTACGTGTCACGTTTCAGTTTGTGAAAGAAAATCATCCGGGGAGATCAATGGTGGTCACAGGACTATGGATGGGGCCTGTGCGACCAAAGAAAAGGGGGGAAGATGATACATAAAGGGATGGTATAGGTCAATTGTCAAAAGTTCAATACTGCTGTGTGTGTGGCCAATCAGGCTGAATCACACAGGACATGACCGCATCAGCAGTTTCTATCAAAAAACGTATATAGATGCACCAGTGGGTGCCATCTATAATCGATAGAAAAGAAGGGCCACAGGATAGTCAATCCAAGGGGCGGGCTGTCAGCAGAGTGTACTCACCACACTGTGATCTCCCCTGATTATTTTCTTTCACGAACTGAAACGTGACACGTAAGGAGCATTTTTTAGGGTTTATTAGGGATTCTGCCCCCCCAGGGTCAGGTATCCGGACGGGGACGCTCCTTGCGGGGCAAGTTCCTCGTGTAGATAAGGCGTACTAGCCCTTAGGGCTGTCTAGGGTTAATTACCCTGTCACCCACATACGTTAAAGGGGCACCCATACCTATCTCCTTCCAGTGTGGCTACCAAGCACTACAGGTCCGTCTCCATCATCAACCATCTCTGAGAGAACCCCTGGTCTACAATTGGGTGAGAACGTTCCAGTTTTTTATACATCCTTTGCCACACTGTGTATATATGTACAGTCTATGCCCTTAGGGCTGTCTTTCATACTTTCAGTATCTCCCATCCACATGCACCCTCTCCCCACTAAAGGGGTATTTCCATTCTACAAAGTGAAGGTGTATCACTAGGATGACTGGACCCCAATGCGTGGCCGCCCCCCATCTTTTTCGGGAGCTTAAGCAAATCTTATGGGGAAAGGGGATGATTTGAATGTATATATATTTATTTATTTATTTAATTTGATTTTTTTCCATATTTTAAAGGGGTTGTCCACACTTTTAATATTGATGACCTGTACTATCACCAATAAAAATAAGTGGACAACCCCTTTAAAATGTGTAAAAAAAAAATAATAATAATAAAATAATAATTTAAAGGGGTTGTCCACACTTTTAATTAATACACCAATATCAGATTGCCTGGGGTCCGACACCGGGCACCGCCGCCAATCTGATATTGGTGTATTAAAAGTGTGCACAACCCCTTTAAATTATTATTTGATTTTTATTTGATTTTTTTTTTTACACATTTTAAAGGGGTTGTCCACTTATTTATATTGGTGATAGTACAGGTCGTCCATATCAGACCGGCAGGGGGACGACGGAGTTGTAATTACGCTGTTTGCCGCTGCAATGTGGACAGCGAGCAGGTAGACAGTCAAGATAACCCAGCGCTCGTACGGGATCCGCGTTCTTTTCAAACAGCTGAGCGGCGGGGGTCCGACTCTCAGCGCCCCCGCTGATCAGCTGAACGCGGATCCCGTACGAGCGCTGGGTTCTCTTCACTGTCTACCTGCTCGCTGTCCACATTGCAGCGGCAAACAGCGTAATTACAACTCCGTCGTCCCCCTGCCGGTCTGATATGGACGACCTGTCCCGAGGATAGGTCCTGAATATTACAAAAGCGGACAACCCCTTTAAAGGGGTTGTCTCATCATGGACAATGGGGGCATATCGCTAGGACCCGCACCTATATCGAGAACGGAGCCCCGCAAGTGAAGGAGGGCGCACTGCGCAGCCACCCTCCGTTCATTTTCGATGGGGCCAGCGAAAATAGCCGAGCGCTGGCTCGGGGCTTTTTCCATCAGCCCCATAGAAATGAATAGAAGCGGTGGCCGGTCATTTACGGGGAACCGGCTTGGTGGTGGCCGGACCTCCAGCCACCACTTTGCGGGGCTCCGTTCCCGATATAGGTGCACCTATAAGACAATGGGGGCATATCCTAGCGATATGCCCCCATTGTCTCCGATGAGACAACCCCTATAAGTTCCCTTAGGGGACGTGAACATGCAATCCTTAGATCACTTCTCCCATTGACTGCTATGATTTACCATTGCAGTCTATGGGACCTTTAATACATTCCTATGGAATCGCTGTGGTAGCCTCGGATCCTTACACCTCTTCCCGCACCTATCTGACATCCCAGCGATAGGTCATCAATGTCTGAGATGGGAATACATCTTTACTGGGATGTTAAAAAAAAACTTAATTAACATTTTTTAATTATATATGTGATTATTTGCATAAAATACCATTTACTGCACATACTCTACATATAAAAACCAAAAAGACTACGCTTATTAGGTATCCACACGAAAATGACAGGTTATTCAGTGTGAAAAGTGCGCACAGTGTAAGCAAAGTAAAAAACCAATGTCAAAAATCACTTTTTCTATACTTGTAACAAAAAAACAAAAAAAAGCAATTTTTTTCACATACAACTAGGCCTTATGCAGTCCTGTCAATAAAAAAAAAAGTTCTGGCTACTTTGGAGGGGATGGAAATTAGCTGGTCCTTAAAGGGTTAAAACTTGTCTCGCCAGGGCAGTTACCATGACAACGCCCTGGGCACCCTGCAAGCACCCCCACAACTTTCCCAGTGACATCACGCACCCAATCTCAACCAGATCGGGCGATTAACATCGTGCAACACACAATATGAACAAGTCACTTCTTGACTAGAGGAGCATGCGCCAATTACTTCGCTTCAACGACCGGCACAAAGTACTTTCCATGACGTTCCGCCCATCTTCCCAGTCGTTACCTGAAACCCAGGCTATCCTCTCCTCACTGTCCTCCGGCCCCAGGCGCCATGTTGTCCTACGAGCTTCAACATCCGGGGACTCCTAGCTCCCAAGGCGCCGGCTGCCCAGCAACGCCGTACGCCGTAAGCGGCCCCGCCTGCTTAGCGAGAAAGCGTGCCTTCATTGGTCAGAACAGCTGTCACTCTTCGAAGGAAAGCTATTTGATTGGGTGGACTAGGCGAAAGTCTTGTCGGGTGGATGAAGCCCTCTGATTGGCTGAGAGAGGATTCGTATCACGCACATTTGTTTTGTTGGCCACGGCTGGGGGGGGCGGTGAAGCTGTCTGCAGCCCAGGAGCCATATTGGCGGAGCCTGGGTGACATGGTTACAAGTTACCATAGTTTGTGAGGGGAAGCAGAGCTTCATACTAAAGCCTGAAAATAGTTAATTGCTAAGTTCTGCAACGTTGTAATGTACTTTGTGTTTAATTATCTCATTGTTTCCGAGTTCTGTTTGCTGTCAGTGAATGGAAACATCTGCGTGGAGATTTATTAAAATTGTAAGAACAACTGTTGCTGTGGCCCCTAGCAAATAGCAACCAATCACATTGCCGCTTTCATTTTATATAGTTTTTTTTTAATAAAGGAAATCTGCTCTGTGATGGGTTGCTATGGGCAACAGTCTTTGTTTTAGACAATTTTCATAAATCTGCCCCAAATTTTGCTTATGTTAGGAGTCTGGTCACACTGGTGACGTGAATAGGTCCTTAATGGGAAAGTTTTTATGTAAACGTTTGCATTTCTCGTAGCGATTTAAGGCTACTTTCACATCTGTGCTTTAGCTGGATCCGTCATGATAATACAACCGTCTGCATATCATCTGTAAAATGGCGACTAAAACCATTGCAAGTCAACGGGGGACAGATCCGTTTTCTTTTGTGTCTGAGAAAACGGATCCGGCACCATTGACTTACATTGTGTTTCGTGCCGGATCCGTCTTGCTCCGTATCCCGTGCCGCACACAAAGCACTGCTTGCAGCACTTTTGCGTTTGTCATGGAAACGGAACTCAATGCATTCTGGTGCACTCCATTCCGTTCACTTTGGTCCCCATTGACAATGAATGGGGACAAAACGGAAGCGTTTTCCTCCTGGTATTGAGATCCTATGATGGATATCAACACTGGAAAAGAAAGCACAGATGTGACCGTGTTTTTTGCTGAAAAAAACACCAGCTCCAGATGTCAGCTAAGGCTACGTCTACACGACGACATTTGTCGCGTGACAGATAGGGCACAACTACACTGCAACATTTGTCGCGCAACATTTTTTATAATGGCAGTCTATGGTGTCGCAGTCAGTCGCAGCATGTTGCAGTGCAACACCATAGACTGCCGTTATAAAAATTGTCGTGCGACATTAGCGCGACAAATGTCGTCGTGTAGACGTAGCCTGAAGGTCTATAGGAAATATAAAACACAGGACACACTGGGCGTTTTTGTTCTTTAAGGCCTCTTTCACACGAACATGACGGATTGGCCCCAGATGCGTTCAGGGTGCGTTCAGTGAAACTCACACCATTTCGCAAGCAAGTTCAGTCAGTTTTGTCTGCGATTTGCGTTCAGATCAGTTTTTTCCGCGCGTGATAAAAAAAACTGAAGGTTTACAAACAACATCTCCTAGCGACCATCAGTGAAGGAGTTTGCCTTGAAAATGATAGGAAAAAAACGGACACGGATCACGGATGCGGATGAGAATCTTGTGTGCCTCCGTGTTTTTTCACGGACCCATTGACTTGAATGGGTCCACGAACCATTGTCCGTCAAAAAAATAGGACAGGTCATATTTTTTTGACGGACTGGAAACACGGAACGCGGATGACAAACGGTGCATTTTCCGAGTTTTCCACGGACCCATTGAAAGTCAATGGGTCCGCAGGAAAACGGAACAACGGACACGGATGCACACAACGGTCGTGTGCATGAGGCCTATAGAACATGTTTTCACACAACGCAGAACTGATGCGTGAAAATAAACGCTCATGTACACAGACCCATTGAAATGAATGGGTCAGGATTCAGTGCGGGTGCTGTACGTTCACTTCATGCATTGCACCCGCGCGGAGAACTTGCTCGTGTGAAAGTGGCCTAAGTGGTGTTTTTTTGTTTTTAAAACACAGCGAGGGTCACTTAGGGGTTCTCTGAATCCAGCAAATAGCATTTATCATGTAGATAACGTTAATACAAGGCACTTACTAATATATTGTGATTGTCCATATTGTTTGCTTTGCTGGCAGGATTCATTTGTCCATCACATTATACACTGCTCGTTTCCATGGTTACGACCACCCTGCAATCCATCAACAGTGGTCATGCTTGCACACTGTCGCTAAAAGCACCAGCCTATGTGCGGTCCCGGCCAAGAGAGGCAGGTGTTTTTCCTATACTGTACAAGCACGACCACCGCTGCTGAATTGCAGGGTGGTCGTAACCATGGAAACTAGCAGTGTATAATGTGATGGAAAAATGAATCCAGCCAGCAAAGGAAAAAATATGGATCATCATAATACATTAGTAAGTGCCTTGTATTCACTTCCTCTACATGTTCCTCTCAAGTGCAACTCTTTAAAGGGGTTCTGCACTTTGTTTTAACTGATGATCAATCCTCTGGATAGATCATCAGCATCTGATCGGCAGGGGTCCGACACCCGGGACCCCCGCCGATCAGCTGTTTGAGAAGGCAGCGGCGCTTCAGCAGCGCAGCGGCCTTCTCACTGTTTACCGCCGGCCCAGTGACATCACGACTTGTATCAACTGGCCTGGGCGGGGCTAAGCTCCATTCAAGGGAATGGAGCTTAGCCCCGCCCAGGCCAGTTGATACTAGTCATGACGTCACTGGGCCGGCGGTAAACAGTGAGAAGGCCGCTGCGCTACTGCCAGCGCCGCTGCCTTCTCAAACAGCTGATCGGCGGGGGTCCCGGGTGTCGGACCCCCGCCGATCAGATGCTGATGATCTATCCAGAGGATGAATCATCAGTTAAAACAAACTGTAGAACCCCTTTAAGTGCACATACCGAATTATACCAGAATGTAATATTATGGATATGGAATCCACTTTGTCATCAGTGCCTACTGACCATCACCCAATTCTCTCCTCTCCAGGTATGTCTGCATTAAACCTAACTGCTGCACCCAACTTTTCCAGAGTCTGATATTGTCCACACCCCTCATCTTTCCTTCTTATCCCCTGGTATGTCTGCATTGAACTTTTAACCCCTTAGTGACCACCAATACGCCTTTTTACGGCGGTCACTAAGAGGCCTTAGGCTTGGCCGCCGTTTTTTTTTTACGGCGGCCCAGTCTAAGCGCTGCACGGGTCCCTCATGCAGCGGGGACTCGGCTCTCACATGAGAGCCGCGGACCTGCTCTAACAGCCCGGACCGGCAGGAGTGCCGATCCGGGCTTTTTAACTCTTTACATGCCGCGGGCAATGGCGCCCGACACATGTAAAGTGCTGACATAGGGAGCGTACTCCCTCTGTCACCTATTGACACCCCGCAAATGCGATCGCGGGGTGCCAATGTATGTGAAGGCTAGCAGGGCTCTGATGTAGGCGCCAGACCAGACTTCGGTAATTTCCAGCAGGCTGCGCCTCTCTGGCGCAGCCTGCTGGTCAATGTTAGAATAGCATTGCCATTAAAATGCAATGCACTATAGGGATAATGCATTGCATTTTAAAAGCAATCAAAATACTGTTTATTAAGTGGTAAAAAAAAGAAAAAAAATTCCGCTTACTCTTTTCAATGAAAAAAAAATTGCAAGAAAAAAAAATCTCCCCCTTATGTTTGGTATTGCCGCGTCCGTAATGAGGGTCATTACGGACGTGGCAATACCAAACATAAGGGGGAGATTTTTTTTTTTTTGCAATTTTTTTTGGGTGACTACACAAATATCACATAAATTATCCCCTACGGTGAACGCTGTAAAAAAAACGTTGTAAAAAAAAAAAGACAGAATTGATCATTTATTCTTAGTTGCCACCGAAAAAATTTAATAACAAGCGATCAAAAAAAGTGCCATTTACTCCAAAATGATACCAATTAAAAATACAAGTCGTCGTCCCGCAAAAATCAAGCCCTCACACAACTCCATAGAAATAAAAATAAAAAAGTTATGGTTCTTAAGAGGCAGCAATGCAAAACCATTTTTTTCTTTAACCACTTCCCATCTGGGCCCTTTGCCCCCTTCCTGACCAGGCCAAATTTTGCAAAACTGACATATCTCACTTTATGTGGTAATAACTTTGGAACACCTTTATTTATCCAAGTCATTCAGAGATTGTTTTCTCGTGACACATTGTACTTCATGATAGTCATAAATTTGAGTCAAAATATTTCACCTTTATTTATGAAAAAATCCCAAATTTACCCAAAAATTTGAAAAATTCGCAATTTTCTAAATTTCAATTTCTCTGCTTTCAAAACAGAAAGTGATACCTCATAAAATAGTTATTATTTAACATTTCCCATATGTCTACTTTATGTTGGCATCATTTTGGAAATGTCATTTTATTTTTTTAGGACGTTAGAAGGCTTAGAAGTTTAGAAGCAATTCTTTAAATTTTTAAGAAAATTGCCAAAACCCACTTTATAAGGACCAGTTCAGGTCTGAAGTCACTTTGTGGGGCCTACATAGTGGATACCCCCATAAATGACCCCATTGTAGAAACTACACCCCTCAAGGTATTCAAAACCGATTTTACAAACTTTGTTAACCCTTTAGGCGTTCCACAAGAATTAAAGGAAAATAGAGATCAAATTTTTAAATTTCACTTTTTTGGCAGATTTTCCATTTTAATCAATTTTTTTCTTTAACACATCGATGGTTAACAGCCAAACAAAACTCAATATTTATTACCCAGATTCTGCGGTTTACAGAAACACCCCACATGTGGTCGTAAACTGCTGTATGGGCACACGGCAGGGCACAGAAGAAAAGGAACTCCACATGGTTTTTAGATGCCATGTCCCATTTGAAGCCCCCTGATGCACCCTTACAGTAGAAACTCCCAAGAAGTGACCCCATTTTGGAAACTAGGGGATAAGGTGCCAGTTTTATTAGTACTATTTTTGGGTACATATGATTTTTTGATCATTCATTATAACACTTTATGGGGCAAGGTGACCAAAAAATTGGTTTTTATAGAGCAGATTGTTACGGACGTGGCGATACCTAATATGTATACTTTTTCTCATTTATTAAAGTTTTACACAATAATAGCATTTTTGAAACCAAAAAATTATGTTTTAATGTGTCCATGTTCTGAGAGCTATAGTTTTTTTATTTTTTGAGAGATTTTCTTATGTAGGGGCTCATTTTTTGCGGGATGAGGTGACGGTTTTATTGGTACCATTTTGTGGGACATACGCGTTTTTGATCACTTGGTGTTGCACCTTTTGTGATGCAAGGTGACAAAAATTGCTTGTTTTGACACCGTTTTTTTTTTGTTTTTTTTTACGGTGTTCACCCGAGGGGTTAGGTCATGTGATATTTTTATAGAGCTGGTTTTTACGGACGCGGCAATACTAAATATGTCTATTTTATTTTATTTTTTCTATTTTAAATTTTTTTTTTTATTCCTTACTTGGGATTTTTTTTTTTTTTACATGTGAACCTTTTTTTTATTTTATTTTTTCAACCCTTTATTTTATTTTTATTTTATTTTACACTTTTCATCCCCCATAAGGTCATACAAGACCTCTGGGGGACATTTACTTCACTTTTTTTTTTTCACTGTTGATTTCTCCTGTAACTGGGGCTGACATAGTAGCCCCAGTTACAGGACAAATGCACCCCTAGAGAGGCTGTACAGCAGCAATCCTGCGCTGTACAGCCTCACAGCAGGGCTGATCGAGGTCTCTGAGAGACCTCACACAGCCCCTGCACTCTCCGGTCCCGGCGGTCACATGACCGCCGGGCCGGAACAGGAAGCGCACAGCGCTTCCTGCTCTGCAGACACAGCGCTCGGTGAGCGCTGTGTCTGCAGCGATCCGGAAGGCAGGGACACCTGGGCACTGTCCCTGCCTTGTCTTAGGGTTGCCCTGCTGTCACTGACAGCGGGCAACCCGATCAGCAGCTGCACGATTAGCGTGCAGCTGCTATTTCTGACAGGACGTTTTAAAACGTGCTGTCAGAAATAGACGTCCACCCATAGGACGTTTATATCCTATGGGCGGACGTGAGGCGGTTAAAAAAAAAAAATAAGGGGGTTTTATTGCAAAAAAGTAGTAAAACGTGAAAAAAAAACTATATGTATTTGGTATCACTAATTGTACTGACCCAGAGAATAAAGGTATTGTTATTTATACCAAAAAATGAACACCATAAAATTTATAACTTAAAAACGCAGTGGCAGTATTGCTGTTTTTCCCATCTCCCTCCCAGAAAGAGTTAATAAAAGTAAATCAGAATGCTACGTGTACCACAAAATGGCGCCATTAAAAACTACAACTTGTCCCGCAAAAAACAAGCCTTCATAAAGCTATATAGACGGAAAAATAAAAAAGTTATAGCTCTTGCAACGAGATGATGAAAAAGGAAGAAAACCTCTTGGTCAGTAAGGCCCAAAACAGGCTGGTCACTAAGGGGTTAATGTCTCTTTCCCTGCTGGATTTATTGAGTATTTGTTTACATTGACTATTTCACCCTGTATCTGGTCCTCCCTTGATTAGGCCAAATGTAGCCCCCTCCCCTCTTGGTCACGCCCGAGTGAATCTAAGTCCTTAGGCCTCTTAGCTTAGGCCTCTTTCACACTGGCGTTGCGCATGAGGGCCGGATAGGATGCGGGTGCGTTGTGGGAAAATGCGCGATTTTTCTGCGCGAGTGCAAAGCGTTTTAATGCGTTTTGCACGCGCATGAGAAAAATCGGCATGTTTGGTACCCAGACCCGAACTTCTTCACAGGAGTTCGGGTTAGGTGTTCTGTAGATTGTATTATTTTCCCTTATAACATGGTTATAAGGGAAAATAATAGCATTCTTAATACAGAATGCATAGTAAAATAGGGATGGAGGGGTTAAAAAAAATATAAAATAAAAAATTAAACTGACCTCATCCACTTGTTCGTGCAGCCCGGCTTCTCTTCTCTTCTTTCTTCTTCTTTGATGACCTGGGAGGAAAAGGACCTTTGGTGACGTCACTGCGCTCATCACATGGTCCGTTACCACTCATGTGCACAGCCCCATAGAAATGAAAGGGTCCGGATTCAGTGCGGGGAAAACTCGCCCATGTGGAAGGGGCCTTAGGTCTTTCAGACCTTGGTCTTTTCAATAGAACATCTTTTAAGTGCAACTCTTTAAGTGCACATACTGAATTATACCAGAATTTAACTAGAAGGGGACCAAAGGTAATTACAGAAATGGTTAATGCAAACAATGTTTCAATCTTTCATCTTACTCTTCCCACTTTTCCAAAACCTCCTGAAATACCTCCACATCCATTCACCCAGCAAGGAACTATTCATCTCTTCCTCCATCTTACCTTCTCATCTGACCGCTTGCGCAAACCTGTTTGTCAACATAAAACACTTCCTTCCCAAACACACACAGATTCCTCATGCCCTCTCTTATTCTCACCTACTACCACTTTCTCTGCTTCTCCTTATTGCTGGTGTTATCTCTCCAAATCCAGGCTCCCCTTAGCAAATCCCCACTATCACCTCTACCTCCTACTACAAATCTCCTTCTACAAATTTCTGCAACCCCATAAACCTAATAACCATTCCTCTGACCCCTGCGCCTTTGGTTCCTCTTGCAGGAGCATTATGGAATGCACACTCTGTCTGTAACAAACTGCCCTACATTCATTATCTTTTCATCTCTCAAAAACTTTCCTTTCTGGGTCTCACAGAAACACGGCTGACACCTCCTCCTCTGCTGCACTCTCCTATAGCGTATTTCATTTCACTCACACCCCCCGCCCGGCAGCAGGTGGAGGAGTTGGTCTTCTCCTATCAGACACCTGCTCCTACAGCCCAACTCCACTGCCATCCTCCATTATGCTCACTTCATTTGAAGTACACTCTGTTTGCATCTACTCTCCCTCCAACCTCCAAGTAGCTGTCATTTACCGCCCCCCAGGCCCAGCCACCATCTTTCTTGACCACTAACACCTGGCTACTACACTTACTTTCTGCCAACATCCCCACTATTATCATGGGTGACTTCAACATCCCTATTGACACCTGCCATTTAGCCGCCTCTAAACTCCTGTCACTCTCTTCCTCCTTTGGCCTCTCACAGTGGTCTTCAGCTCCCACCCACCACACTCTGGATCTGATCTTTACCCGCCTCTGCTCCATATCTAACCTTTCTAATTCGCCTCTCCCCCTATCCGACCACAACCTACTCACCTTCTCTTCACTGGTCTCTTCTGCTGCTCCCCCGGTCCGCACACCAGCACACCCCCGCAGGAACCTCTCGACTTTCGCTTGCTTTCTGACTCTTCTCCCACTATCTGTCATTTGTTCCCTCCAAGACCCAGATGCTGCCACCACCCTATAGAACACCACAGTAAGTACAGCTCTGGACATTGTTGTCCCCCTCACACACCACAAAACCCTGAAAAATCAACAGAAAACCCTGGCACACCAACCTGACCAAAAAACTCAGACAAGCTTCCAGGGCTGCTGAGCGGCGATGGAAGAAATCCCACCGCATACAAACAATCCCTTCTCATTTTCAAATCCTCACTTGCTGATGCAAAACAGGCCTACTTCTCATCTCTCATATCTTCCCTGTCCCACAGCCCTAAACAACTTTTTAACACTCAACTCCCTTCTCCGTCCCCCAGCGCCCCCACCCTCTCCTCTCAGCTGAGGACTTTGCTACATACTTCAAACAAGAGAGTCAACATCAGAGAAAGCTTCAGTGCACCGTCCCCACAGACCCTCTACACAACTGCTCGGTCCTCTTCTCCCAAAACCCGCTTCTCCACCATTAGGGAAATTTCACACTAGCGTTTTTCTTTTCCGGAGCTGAGTTCCGTCCTAGGGGCTCAAATCCGGAAAAGAACTGATCAGTTTTATCCTAATGCATTCTGAATGGAGAGTAATCCGTTCAGGATGCATCAGGATGTCTTCAGTTCAGTCTTTTTGACTGATCAGGCTTTTCAGAAAAACGTAGCATGTTGTATTTTTACCTCCGGCCAAAAATCCTGAACACTTTGACTGAACGATGGATCCGGTCTTTTTCCCATTGACTTGCATTAACGCTGGATCCGGCGCTGTGTGTTCAGTCAAACCGGATCCGGCTTTTGCATGTTAAACCCGAAAAATGTGAAAAAAAAGTTAGTCCATAAATCGCGGATCCGTTTTTTCCAATGCATTTTTTCATTGTGATCAAAATCCTGATCAGGATTCAAATGTAATCTGTTTTCACATGTTTTTCCCGATCCGGCGTCGGAATTGAACACCGGATTAAAACAACGCTAGTGTGAAAGTAGCCTTACAGAAGAAAAACTCTCCACTCTACTCTCCAGATCACATCCCACCACCTGTGCACTTGACCCTATCCCATCCCACCTCATCCCTAACCTCACCACAGTGTTTATCCCAGCCCTAACTCATCTCTTCAACCTATCACTAACCTCTGGTGTCTTCCCCTCTGCTTTTAAACATCCTACCATTACACCCATCCTCAAAAAGCATTCATGTGACCCATCTTCTTTGTCCAGTTATCGCTCCATATCACTTCTTCCGTATGCCTCAAAGCTACTTGAGCAACATGTCCATTCTGAACTGTCCTCTCACCTCTCCTCCTGCTCCCTCTTTGACCGGCTACAATCTGGCTTCCGACCCCACCACTTGACTGAGACTGCCCTCACCAAAGTCACCAATGACCTACTAACAGCCAAAACAAAAAAACATTACTCTGTCCTCTTCTCCTTGACCTGTCCTCTGCCTTTGACACTGTTGACCACTCCCTTCTGTTGCAAACTCTCTCATCTCTTGGTATCACTGACCTGGCCCTCTCCTGGATCACATCATACCTGTCATGCCCTGCTCTGACTATTTGCAGAGGTCGGCCAGAATAGCAGCACGTGTTTAGTTTTTGTTTTGGAGTTTTGCTGGACCCGCCTCCCATCAGGTGCACTGGGTGGGGTCATTGGATTAAATATCACTCTAGTCCAGTGTTCTGAGCGGGTTATAGAAAATCAGTCTGGCCTTGGAAGCAAGCAAGGAAGGAAGGTTGTCTGTTCCAGCTCAGAAAAGATAAGTGTGGTTTCAGTTTTTGTTGATTGCTGTCTAGGTTGTGTTTGTGTCATCTTTCCCATCCAGGTTCTGTGCGAGCAGGCTGCTCTTTTTCCCCTTTTCATCATCTCAGGGAATCTAGGGTGTTTTAGCCCAGGCACGAGGACACATCATTCCTACCTTCAAGGTCTGAATGTGGGCTGAGCAGTGCAGGGAGAGAGGTCAGGGTTTAGCTAGGACCGCTGCTTCTCGCCTAGAGCCTGGTTGTTGGTTTATCTGTGTGTCTGAGTTCCCCGTCCGCCGTGACAATACCTCACTGAGCGGATATTTAGCGTCTCCCACTCCACACCACCATACTCTCCCCGGTCACCTAAGTCCGCTGCCTTGGAAAGACCTTGGATACTGCCCTCTCCTTCCAACTGCACATTCAAGCCCTTTCCACCACCTGCCGCCTCCAACTCAAAAACATCTCCCGCATCCGCGCTTTCCTCAACTTTGAGTCTGCAAAAATGCTTGTACATGCCCTCATGATCTCCTGCCTAGACTACTACAACATCCTCCTCTGTGGCCTTCCATCTCGCACTCCTCCAATCTATCCTCAACTCTGCTGCCCGACTAATCCACCTCTCACCCTGTTACTCCTCTGCCAATCCCTTCACTGGCTCCCCATTGCCCCACAAATTCAGTTCAAAATACTAACAAATACATGCAAGGCCGTCCATAACCTTTCCCCTCCCTACATCTCTGAACTACTTTCCCGATACATCCCCACACGCAATCTCCGATCCTCACAAGACCTCCTTCTCTCCTCTCCTCTTATCACAATCTCCTCCAAGATTTCTCCCGTGCATCCCCCATACTCTGGAACTCGCTACCCCAACATATCAGACTCACCTTCAGTGGAATCCTTCAAAAGAAACCTGAAAACCCACCTCTTCAGACAAGCCTACAACCAGTGACCCTGCTGCCTGTATACCGCCATGACCAACTTCACCCTCTCCTACTGTGTCCTTCTCCCATACCATGTAGATTGTAAGCCCTCACGGGCAGGGCCCTCTCTCCTTCTGTACCAGTCTGTAACTCGTCTTGTTTATGATTAGTGCAATTGTCTGTATTATGTATGTGCACCGCTTATAATATGTTCAGCGCTATGGAATGAATGGCGCTTTAATAATAATAAATAATAATAAATGCCATGTGCTGAAGTGAGACAATCCGTTTAAGGGACTTGGGACTATATTAGTCGTAAAAATAGTTGCAAGTCCCTGTTGTGAGGAGTCATGCAGCAAGTCTGCGATGTGTGAAAATCGCAGCATGCTCTATTTCGTGCGTTTTTCACGCAACGCAGGCCCCATAGAAGTGAATGGGACTGCGTGAAAATCGCAAGCAAGTGCGGATGCGGTGCGATTTTCACGCACGGTTGCTAGGAGACGATCGGGATGGAGACCTGGTCATTATTATTTTCCCTTATAACATGGTTATAAGGGAAAATAATAGCATTCTGAATACAGAATGCTTAGTACAAAAGGGCTGGAGGGGTTAAAAAATAAAAATGTAACTCACCTTAATCCACTTGTTCGCGCAGCCCGGCTTCTCTTCTGTCTTGTTCTGTGAGGAATAGGACCTTTGATGTCACTGCGCTCATCACATGGTCCATCACCATGGTAAAAGATCATGTGATGGACCATGTGATGAGCGCAGTGACGTCATCAAAGGTCCTATTCCTCACAGAACAAGACAGAAGAAAAACCGGCTGCGCGAACAATGGATTAAGGCGAGTTAAATTGATTTAGTTATTTTTTTTAACCCCTCCAGCCCTATTGTACTATGCATTCTGTATTCAGAATGCTATTATTTTCCCTTATAACCATGTTATAAGGGGAAATAATACAATCTACACAACCTTGAACCCAAACCTGAACTTCTGTGAAGAAGTTCGGGTCTGGGTACCACATTCATTTTTTTATCAGGCGCGTGCAAGAGGCCTTAGTCACACGGCTGGTTTTACACCATGTTGGGTGGAGCAGGGGCAAATTTACTAACATTTACGACCGGAAGACATAAATAATGGACAAAGATTTAACGCATGTAGATTTGCCTAATTTATGACAAAGAGCTTGCATGTTGAAGCTTTTGGCTTTTTTCCTGCCATTTTGACATCTTCTATAGAGGGAAAATACCCGGTTCACTCAATTGTTTAGAAAACAAATGCATAAAAAAGCCATAAAAGCGCATGCTGTATGGAAAAAAGTGAGAGGTTTCTTTAGCATTTTTTTTGTGTCAAAAAACGCCAGTGAAAAATTGTTAGAAAGGGTCCATTCACATGTCCGTAGTGTATTGTGGATCCGCAATACACCTGGCCAGCACCCCCATAGATATGCCTATTCTTGTCCGCAATTGCGGCAAAGAATAGAACATGCTCTATTTTTTTCCGTAGCTGCGGACCGGAAGACCGGGCCGCACTCAGGAAATGTGGATGCGGAGAGCACACTGTGCGCTCTCCGCATCCATTCCTGCCCAATTGAGAATGAATGGGTCCGCACCCGTTCCGGATATTGTGGAACGGATGCGGACCCATTCCACGGACTGTCTGGGAAGTCGGGCGTCTCATAGGCCAATTTTCAGACAAGTGAGTTGACGGCAAGAAACGCATTACGCGCCTGATTTATCAAAACTATTTTAGTTGCCCATAGCAACCAGTCAGATCTCGGCTTTCATTTACTAATGAGCTCTGAAAAAATGAAAGCTGGGCTCTGATTGGTTGCTATGGGCAACAGACAGTGTGGGAGTGTGATTTCCCAGCCTGAAACTCTACTCTTGTAACAGGACCTGGCGGCATTATAATCATTTCCAATGCTGTGAGTTCCTGCCTGACAACGGCTCTAGTGAACTGAACTGATGGCATTTTGTCAGTACACTGCATTACAGATGATGCCGGACAGGGACACACAGCATTATAAAGGACTATAATGCCATCAGGTCCCGTTAAAAGAGCAGAGTTCAGGATGGGAAATCCCACTCCCAGATGGGGCGTGTTCCTTGCAGTCAGTTCACTTGGCCATACAAGGGGGCCTGTACACACATCAGGTATTTTAATGCAGTTTTTGTAGTCAAAACCAGGTGTGTACCATAAAGGGAGAGGAAGCATGATTGTATAAAGGTATGACCGCACGGCACAGTTGCTACACAGCCGATCAGCGTTCACGTACCGATCGGGTATACGAGCCGCGGCGAGCACTAATTAACATATTTTTGAGGTATAAGACGCACCGGACTATGAGACACACCTAGGATTTAGAGGAGTAAAATAAGAAAAATATTTTTTTTAGCAGACCCCCCCCCCAGCCTCTGATAAGACATAAAAAAAAAGAAGAAGCTTGCTCTGGACAGCACTGCCACTCTACAGATCCAGGACTCACCGCTCACAGGTCAAAGTGCGTGTCTACGTGCACTACGTCTTGACGCTGTACGCGGTCAGGACACAGTGCAGAGCGGGGCCCGGAAGAAGACCAAGGAACGGCGAGCAGAGCTTCTATCACCACTCCCCGTGCCTCCCGTTTACTGATGACCACTTCCATAATGGGAAGAGGTCATTAACCCCTTAAGGACATAGGACGTACCGGTACGCCCTATTTCCCGAGTCCTTAAGGACACAGGACGTACCGGTACGTCCTGACTTAAAATCGGCATTCCGGCGCCGCGGGGGTTAATCGGAACGGGATGCCGGCTGAAATCATTCAGCCGGCATCCCGTAACAATGCAGGGGGGGGTCATTTGACCCCCCGTATCGACGATCGCAGAAAACCGCAGGTCAATTCAGACCTGCGGTTTTCTGCGTTTCCGGTCCATTCGGGTGTCCTGTGACCCGATGAACCGGAAAAAGACTGCGATCGGTGGCGTAATTATACACCACCTATCGCAGTCCGAGGATTTGGAGAGGCGTTGCTGGCCCTGGTGCTGAACGCCGCTGTCCAGGGTGCTGATTGGAGCAGGGGAGAGAGGCGCGAGATTCAAACTTCCTGCGCTCCTCTCTCCCCTCCTCTTCCTGTCCAGCACCCTGACCGTGCAGCACCGTTCGGCACCAGCTCCTGCGTCCCCCTAATCGCCATCCATCACCCTCCTGCACCCATCGCCACCCAGGTAGGTTAGGGTCAGTGAGGGAGAGGCACCGTTAGGCAGGGAAAGAAGGGAAAAGTTAGAGAAAAAAAAAAAGTTCTTTTATTTCAAAACTTTTTTTGATCCATCAGACCCCAGACCCCCCCACCAGCCCCGCAAAGCCCCCCCCACCCCCACCAGCCCCCCACCCCCCACCAGCCCCCCTTCCCCTCACCACCACTTTTTTTTTTTTTTTCTGCGTGCGCTGACTGGCCGGCACTTTTTAGCGTCCGTCCACTGTTAGCGCATCGCCCACCCCACCACCGCACCACCCCACCGACCGCTGATCAGCGTTGTACCGCTGATCAGCAAATTTGAACTTTTTTTTCCTAACACTTGCCCTTTCTTTTTTTGCCTTTTTTAGTACGTGAACACCCGTTGCCCCCACACACACGCACATATAATAAAGGTTTCCACACACGCACACATACACACACACACACACCCATGGCCCGCCGGATGTTCTCGGCCGAGGAGGCATACGCCCAGATTGCCTCCGACTCTGAGAGCCCCAGTGAGGATGAGGATGACCCCACGTTCCTTTTGTCATCCGCATCCTCCTCATCATCATCGGATGATGATGAGCCACCGAGGCGGCGGAGACGCCGCCAGGCGGAGCCAGGGGCCCCACATGCTAGGGATCCTGTGGCCCACCCTAGTACGAGCCGCTATTGACTATTTTAGTTTTTTTTTCAGTAACCCACTGGTGAATCTGATGGTGGAGCAGACGAATCTGTACGCCCAACAGTTCGTCGCTCAAAACCCAGGCTCATTTTTGGCTAGACCCGGTGGCTGGATGCCGGTCAGTGCAGCCGAGATGAGGACATTTTGGGGCCTCGTGCTGCATATGGGTCTAGTCCAAAAACCCAGTGTCAGGCAATACTGGAGTGGGGACGTCCTATACCAGACCCCACTGTACAGTATGGTCATGACACGCTCCCGGTTTGAGGCCGTCCGGAAATGTCTGCATTATTCCGATAATGCAGCATGTCCCCCCCGAAGTGATCCTGCCTATGACCGGCTGTATAAGATACGGCCGGTCATCGATCACTTTGGGGCCAAATTCATGGAGGCCTACGTACCTGGAAGGGAGGTCGCGGTTGATGAGTCTCTCGTTGCGTTCAAGGGGAGACTCAGTTTCCGCCAATACATTCCCACAAAGCGGGCGAGGTATGGCGTGAAGCTATACAAAATTTGTGAGAGTACCTCAGGGTACACTTACAAATTTCGTGTGTACGAGGGGCGAGATTCCCGTATTCAACCCCCAGAATGTCCCCCCACTCTGGGTGTTACCGGGAAACTCGTGTGGGACCTTATGTACCCACTGCTGGATAACGGTTACCACTTGTACGTGGACAACTTTTATACCAGTATCCCCTTGTTCAGGTCCCTTGCCGCCAGATCCACGTTCGCTTGTGGGACCGTGCGGAAAAATCAACGCGGCCTCCCTGCCCACCCCCTCCAGGTACCCATCCCCAGGGGTGAGACCTGTGCCCTTACCAGTGGAAACCTGTTGCTGGTCAGGTATAAGGACAAGAGGGATGTCCTTATGCTGTCCACAATCCACGGTAACAGCACCACCCCCGTCTCTGTGCGAGGTACTGCGGCAACGGTCCTCAAGCCCGATTGTATCGTCGCCTACAATCGGTATATGGGAGGAGTTGATCTTTCTGATCAAGTCCTCAAGCCATATAACGCCATGCGCAAAACCCGGGCATGGTACAAAAAAGTTGCAGTCTACTTGGTACAGGTTGCCATGTACAACTCTTTTGTACTATCCCGAAGCGCTGGCAGCACAGGGACATTCCTCCAGTTCTATGAGGCAGTCCTCAAAGACCTGATCTTTTCGGACCGGGAAAGAGCAGGCCGGAGTACCTCGGGAACTGGAGGCGCCCGGATCGTCCCTGGCCAACACTTTCCAGGTGTGGTCCCCCATACTGGAAAGAAGGGACGAACCCAAAAAAAGTGCAGAGTGTGTCACAAGAGGGGGATACGGAAGGACACCACTACTCAATGTGACACGTGCCCCGATCATCCGGGCCTCTGCATTATCGATTGCTTCAGGGAGTATCACACTTCCATGGAGTACTAAATTTTTATAATCCCCAACAGTCCACTAGAGAACATAAAAAACTATGGCTCTCAGACTTTGGAGACACGGAAACATTTTTTTTTTCCCAAAAAAATATTAGTTTTAGTGCAGGCATCCTCAAACTGCGGCCCTCCAGATGTTGTAAAACTATAACTCCCAGCATGCCCAGACAACCTACAGCCATCAGCAGGGCATGGTGGGAATTGTAGTTTTACAACATCTGGAGGGCCGCAGTTTTTAGGATGCCTGCTTAGTGTCTCCAAAGTCTGAGAGCCATACATATTGGGCATCGTCGCGTGCGTAAAAGTCGTCGCTATAAAAATAACTTTTGCCCAAACGCCTCGGATGAACGGTGTTAAAAATATAAAATAAAAACGGTGCCAAAACACCCATTTTTGGGCAAAATTTCCATTTGAATCCTTTTTGCCGGTAATAAAGCTAGGGTTAACAGCCAAACAAAACTCAATATTTATGGCCCTGATTCTGTAGTTTGCAGAAACACCCCATATGTGGTCGTAAATGGCTATATAGCCGCACGGCAGGGCATAGAACGAAGGGAACTCCATATGGTTTCTGGAAGGCAGATTTTGATGGACAGTTTTTTTTTTGACACCATGTCCCATTAGAAACCCCCCTGATGTAGCCTAGACTAGAAACTCCAAAAAAGTGACCCCATCTAAGAAACTACACCCCTCAAGGTATTCAAAAGTTACTTTACAAACTACGTTAACCCTTTAGGTGTTCCACAAAACTAAATAGCGAATGTAGAAACAATTTTAGAATTTAATTTTTTTGTTACATTGCCTCAAAAAGAGTAATATAGAGCAACCAAAAATCTAATTTACCCCTAAAATAGTCCCAAAACAACAACCACCTTATCCCGTAGTTTCCTAGATGGGGTCACTTTTATGGAGTTTCTACTCTAGGGGTGCATCAGGGGGCTTGAAAGGGTACATGGTGTCAATAAACCAGTCCAGCAAAATCTGCCTTCCAAAAACCATATGACATTCCCCTTCTTCTATGTCCTGCCGTTTAGCCAAACAGTAGTTTACGACCACATATGGGGTGTTTTTGCAAACTACAGAATCAGGGCAACCCATTTTGAGTGTTGTTTGGCAGTTAACCCTTGTTTTACTCCTGGAAAAAATTGATTATATTGGAAACTTTTCCAAAAAATAGAAATTTCAAAATTGTTTCTCCATCTGCCATTAACTCTTGTGGAACACCTAAAGGGTTAACAAAGTTTGTAAACCCAGTTTTGAATACCTTGAGGGGTGTACTTTCTTAGATGGAGTCACTTTTTTGAAATTTCTATTCTAGGGGTGCAACAGGGGGCTTCAAATGGGACATGGTATAAACAAAACCAGTCCTGCCAAATCTGCCTTCCAAAACCCATATGGTGTTCCCCTCCTTCTATGTGCTACCGTTCGGCCAAACAGTAGTTTACGACCACATATGGGGTGTTTTTGCAAACTACAGATTCAGGGCAACCCATTTTGAGTGTTGTTTGGCAGTTAACCCTTGTTTTACTCCTGGAAAAAATTGATTATGTTGGAAAATTTTCCAAAAAATAGAAATTTCAAAATTGTTTCTCCATCTGCCATTAACTCTTGTGGAAGACCTAAAGGGTTAATAAAGTTTGAAAAAACAGTTTTGAATACCTTGAGGGGTGTAGTTTCTAGAATGGGGTCATTTTTGGGAGGTTTCTATTATCTAAGCCTCACAAAGTGACTTCAAACCTGAACTGGTCCATAAAAAGTGGGATTTTGAAGATTTCTGAAAATTTCAAAATTTGCTTCTAAACTTCTAAGCCTTGTAACATCCCCAAAAAATAAAATATCATTCCCAAAACAATTCAAACATGAAGTAGACATATGGGGAATGTAAAATCATCATAATTTTTGGGGGTATTACTATGTATTACAGAAGTAGAGAAACTGAAAGTTTGAAATTTGCTAATTTTTCAAAATTTTTGGTAAAAATTGTATTTTTTTATGCAAAAAAATTAAATTTTTTGACCCAATTTTAGCAGTGACATGAAGTACAATATGTGACGAAAAAACAATCTCAGAACGGCCTGGGTAAGTCAAAGCGTTTTAAAGTTATGAGCACTTAAAGTGACACTGGTCAGATTTCCAAAAAATGGCCTGGTCCTTAAGGTGAAAATGAGCCCGGTCCTTAAGGGGTTAACATTCGGACTATAAAACCCACTGCCATTTTTCAGGGAAAAAAGTGCGTCTTAGGCCTCTTTCACACGAACGTATGATGGCCGTGCCCGTGCTGCGGTTCGCAACGCAGGGGCACCGACCGTGGGCCAGCTGCATGCAGATCATCGCGACCCCATTCACTTGAATGGGGTCCGCGATCCGTCCGAGATAGGACAAGTTGTATCTTTTTGCAGCACGGAACGTAACCCCACGAAAGCACTCCGTAGTGCTTCCGTTCCGCATCTCCGGATTTGCGGACCCATTCAAGTGAATGGGTCCGCATCAATGATGCGGAATGCACACAGCCGGTGTCCCGTGTATTGTGGACCTGGCTTATGTGGGCCGCAATACGGCCATGTGCAGCACACCTTCATGTGCAAGAGGCCTTTTAGTCTGAAAAATACGGTAATTAGAACTGCACTGTTTAGTTGTTCTGCATTGTTCACGGCTGCCTGGTAGCGCAGGTACTGCCCGGCCATTAACAGTACACACTGACTAAACAGTGGAGTCTTAATTAGTTTAATTAGAGCTTGCTGTGGCTCGTACGGCTGCAGCGTACTCGACCACACGGTATGGTCATACCCCTAGGACCACATGGAGCGTCTGTACTGCACTTGAGATGTGGCCCTCTGAGCCCCAGATGCATCCTATTCATTTATAACCGCATTGTTTACTCTGTCGTCACTGTTAATCGCCATGCGGTTTTTCAGGTTACTGTGTGGTGATTAACAAGGAAGACAGCGGTTGTAATAAATTAATAGGATGCAGGAGGAGGCTGGTATGACCGCACAATACTCAGCCACAGGTGGCCACATCCCACACTAAGGGTCCATTCACACGTCCGCAAAATGGGTCCGCATCCTTTCCGCAATTTTGCGGAACGGGTGCAGACCCATTCATTCTCTATGGGGACGGAATGGATGCGGACAGCACACAGTGTGCTGTCTGCAGCCACAATTGCGGAGCGCGGCCCCGATTTTGGGTCCGCAGCTCCGCAAAAAGATAGAGCATGTCCTATTCTTGTCAGCAGCTTGCGGACAAGAATAGGCATTTCTATGGGGGTGACGGGCTGGTGTGTTGCGGGTCCGCAACACACCACGGATGTGTGAATGTAGCCTAAGGGTCCATTCACACGTCCGTAATTTGGGTCCGCATTCGTTCCGCAATTTGCAGACCCATTCACTTTAAATGGGGCTGGAACGGATGCGAATCCACATTTTCGGGATCCGCATCCGTTTTTTCGGGATCTGCAATTCCGTTCCTGAAAAAAATAGAACATGTCCTATTCTTGTCTGCAATTGCGGACCAGAAAAGGCATTTTCTATTATAGTGTCTTTGATGTGCGGTCTGCAAATTGCGGATGTCCGTGTTTTGCGGATCCGCAAAACACTTAGGCCTCTTTCACACGGGCGTGTCCGGATGCGTCCCGCGTGCATTGCGGCAAACCCGCGTGAGTAGGTAGGCAATTGCAGTCAGTTTTGACTGCGATTGCGTTCCGATGTTCAGTTTTTATTGCGCGTGTGCAATGTGTTTTGCACGCGCGTGATAAAAAACCGACTGTGGTACCCAGACCCGAACTTCTTCACAGAAGTTCAGGTTTGGGTTAGTTGTAGTGTAGATTGTATTATTTCCCCTTATAACATGGTTTTAAGGGAAAATAATGGCATTCTGAATACAGAATGCATAGTACAATAGGGCTGGAGGGGTTAAAAAAAAAATGTAACTCACCTTAATCCACTTGCTCGCGTGATGGATCATGTGATGAGCGTAGTGACGTCATCAAAGGTCCTATTGCTCACAGATGAAGACAGAAGAGAAGCCGGCTGCGCGAGCAAGTGGATTAAGGCGAGTTAAATTATAATTATTATTTTTTAACCCCTCCAGCGCTATTGTACTATGCATTCTGTATTCAGAATGCTATTATTTTCCCTTATAACCATGTTATAAGGGGAAATAATAATGATCGGGTCCCCATCCTGATCGTCACCTAGCAATCGTGCGTGAAAATCGCACCGCATCCGCACTTGCTTACGATTTTCACGCAACCCCATTCATTTCTATGGGGCCTGTGTTACGTGAAAAACGCACAAAGAGGAGCATGCTGCGATTTTCACGCAACGCACAAGTGATGCGTGAATATCACCGCTCGTGTGAACAGCCCCATAGAAATGAATGGGTCGGGATTCAGTGCGGGTGCAATGCGTTCAACTCACGCATCGCATCCGCGCGGAATACTCGCCCGTGTGAAAGGGGCCTTACGGACGTGTGAATGGACCCTAAACCCACATTAAAATTCCACATGTTAAAGCTTTTTTTTTTTTTTTTTATATGCAGTTTTCCGTTTGAGGCGGGTTTTGTTGTTGTGCTATTTAGGCTTCCCATTGATTTCGATGGGAATTTCCATACAGAATCTGCACCAAGATCTAGGCTTACACACATGCAGAGGAACAAGCGAGTGCAGACAGTAACACTACTGGGCAGGTGTGACCACCAAACTTCATTGCCATGGGTGGACGTTACCTGCAGCAAATTAATTTATAAGCAAAGACACATGGGGAGGGGGGGCATTTACAAAGACCGGCGTTCTATACCAGCACTGCGCTGCTGGAGGATTTGGCGACCGCATCGGCATAAATTAGGCGCACCTCCTGCCGTGCGCCTGACTGGAGTACTTTTCACTCCTCCTATACGCCTGTAAAAGATGCTAAATTTGTTGGGGCCAAAGTTCCAGCTGACCTCGCCCCCATTATTCTGGGATGTCAAATGGGGTGCAAAAACATTTAAAAAGTCGCAAAACCGGTTTGCAACTTTTTATGCCTAAAACTGTCGTGGCGCAACTTGTGAATGACCCCTATTGAGGGTAATTTACAAAGACCGGTCTTTGATTCCCCCCTGCGCTGGCGGCGGATGTGCATAATTTATGACAATACATCAGGTGCCTCTATGGTAGACCGTGCGTCTTGGGTGAAAAAAAAAAAACTCC
This sequence comes from Bufo bufo, assembly GCF_905171765.1. Lineage (NCBI taxonomy): Eukaryota > Metazoa > Chordata > Amphibia > Anura > Bufonidae > Bufo > Bufo bufo. Next base: position 191,987,524 of record NC_053396.1, on the reverse strand, counting down.
ACTCCCGGCATGGAGTCGTTTTTTCACTAACATTTATACATGTTTCCTGGCGTAAATGTTGCGAGGGCATTTAAAAAGTCACATAACTGGGTCTTGCGACTTTTTTTTATGCCAAAATCTGGCGTAAAAATGTTAGTAACCCCCCCCCCCATTAAGTACAAGAAAGCCGCTAACTCTGGAATAGTGCAATAATAAAATCAGAAATCATATTACAACCAAGTTTATTTCATATCGTGGATCATGTAGCGCTATATAACTCATCTCCGCTGGGAAAGTGCTCAGTGCTCCCCCTTTATCAATATCAAAAAGTAAAGCAAAAACATTCTTATTAGGCCTCATGCACACGGCCGTAGTTTTGGTCCGCATCCGAGCCGCAGTTTTGGCGGCTCGGATGTGGACCGAGTCACTTAAATGGGCCCGCAAAAGATGCGGACAGCTCTCCGTGTGCTGTCCACATCCGTTGCTCCGTTCCGTGGCCCCGCAAAAAAATATATAACATGTCCTATTCTTGTCCGCGCTTTGTGGACAAGAATAGACAGTTATATTAAAGGCTGTACGTGCCGTTCCGCAAATTGCAGAACGCGCACGGACGCCATCTGTGTTTTGCCGATGCACGATTTGCGGACTGCAAAACACACCATGGTCGTGTGCATAAGGCATTAAAGGGGTTTTCTGGTAATTTCAAGTTATCCCCTAGCCACATGTTAGGGGATAGCTATTAGATTGGTGGGGAGTCACAAAAACAGCCCCCCCCCCCTCCACCTCCCAAATGAATGGAGCGGCAGGTCAGCCATGCCCACTGCCACTCCAGTCATTTAGATGGGATTGCCGGAGATAGCCGCCACAGCGCTCAGCTATTTCATGCCATCCTGTTCACTTCGGGGCACAGGGCTCCTGTTCTCGTGACTGGTGGGATTCCCAGTTGTATTATCCCCATCAATCTAATAGGTATCCTGTGGATAGTCTGAAATTACCAGAGTGCCCCTTTAACGTCACATACATAATGGGCAGAACATTCCATGAAGATTGAACTTTCGAATTTCCTTCAATTATTAGTAATTTTCTCATCAATCTGGAGGTGCGGGCAAAAACAAGTGATATGATTTACTACTACGAGCCCCTTCTTGGTGCCCAGCCACGCCGCCCTGTGAAGGAGGCCAGCACCGCCTGCGTCCTCCGAATCTCCTTCCTTTCTTCACAGTTAGATTGCCGTAAGCTCGCGCATGCGCAGTGTCGGTATAGTGTTCCTTCCCTGTGCTGGCATCAGCCTCAGGGAAGGAACTGCGCATCGCGAGATTACGGCAATCTAACTGTGACGCAAGGAGGAGATTCGGAGGACGCAGACGTGGCTGGGCACCAGAAGGTTAGTACAGCCCCATGGGCACCTTACCAGGGTCATTTACATATCTCTAAAATCATTTTCTTAACACAATAAAAAGGACACCGCTTTATGGGACAGGTATATTGCGGACATGCTAGCGGCGATCTAAAACGAGGTGGCAGAATCCCTTTAAGAAGAAGAATTGAGGAAGATTTTTGGCTTGAGGCTAGAGTTAGGGCTGTATGTCTATGACCACCAGGGTTACCCGGTTATGCCGTAGCAGTTCCGCTGATCCACCAATGAGCAAAAACGTAGATCATCACGTAGAACGATCTTTATTCAGGTGCTAGCAGCGGGGATGCATCCATGGCTCCACCATAACCTCGCCCTCAGGACACAAGAAGCATTTTATCATACAGCAGACGAACTTCTATCGACCTAGCTGTATGTACAAAGGTGGTGGTCACCCAAACAGGAAGTCAGGTGGTAGCTAAGCAACCGCGAGATCCACAACCTGCAAAGGACACTACAGAACTGCAAGGGGAGAATGAACTGCAGATTCTGGAGTTATACTTTAAAGGGGTTCTCCGGGAAGGAATTAGAATGGCCGCCAGCATCCAGGACTGGTTACCTCCAGCTGCAGAGATGCCTAGGGAGGTGAGGGGACGGGGCCTCACCACACTGCTATACAATAGATGGTAATGATACCGCCCTGCCTACCATATGCCATCATGGCTGAGCAGCCTGACAGGAACCGTCACCAATATGCGATAAATGCAAGTGCCAGGGCGTAATGTGTGGTGAGGCCATGTTACCTCAGCCCCCTAGGCAGCTCTGCAATTGGACGCAATCAGTTCTTCTCACAATCTAGGACAGGTTGCTTATGGCCATTTTAAATAATTCCCGAGAACCCCTTTAAAGGGCATCTGTCAGCAGATTTGTACCTATTACATGTGCTCTTGGCAGCTGAAGACATTTGTGTTGGTCCCATGTCCATATGTGATCGCATTGCTGAGAAAAATTATGTATTAATATATGTAAATGAGCCTCTTGGAGCAACGGGGGCGTTACCATTACACCTAGAGGCTCTACTCTCTCTGCAACTGCCGCACCCTCAGCACTTTGATCGACAGGACCAGGCAGTATGAACACGATCACACCTGGCCCTGTCAATCAAAGTGCAGAGGGTGCAGCAGTTGCAGAGAGAGCAGAGCCTTTATGTGCAATGGCAACGCCCCCGTTGCTCCTAGAGGCTCATTATATTAAAACTTCATTTTTCTCAGCAATATGGACGCATATGAACATGGGACCAACACAGATGTCTTCAGCTGCCAGGCGCACATGTAACAGGTCAGCCAGTGTCATAGGTACAAAACTGCTGACAGATGCCCTTTTAAATATCAAGGGACCGATCGGGTGTCAAGGGCGTTATCTGCATAGTGAATACTGGTTAGAAAACGGTGAAGAAATAGCAGCACACGTCGTAAGGCAGCTCCACATACAGCAGTACATTAGCATCTATACGTTCTCCATGAACCTACGGGCTTTGTGTCTTTGATTGGTCAGTGCAGCATTATCACTTATACATGTCTAAAGGTCAGAGGTCAGCAGCAGCAGAATCGGAGGCATCTCCCCGAGGACATCACTCCGGAGATCAGTGCAAAAATTAACAGGAGGTTAAATCTTATCCAGAGAAAGAGACTTGAGTGTTCACCGCTTGTTCTTAATCAGCCAGATCTCATCCACGATCTCTCCATCCTGGGGGAAAACACAACACTGGTTTCTGAATTTGTATGACCGTTTTGTGTACACAGTTCCTATGCACAATGGGATCCAATAGGTGAGGGATGCCACGGCATAGCATCCAACGCAGGCTTTGTTAAAAATATACTTCTTGTGATAAATGTGATGAGAGGCCTCAATCACACATCTGTGATGACATCAGTGACAAGACGGTCAGTGGTTCATCCGTGAAGGATTAACCCTCCCGGTGTCATCCGTACTCCACGGACACTGCTCAGCGGAAAATTTAATTTCCAGAGCATCTCCTAGCAATGATCCGTGAAGCACAGAGGCCATCTGTGTTGTGTCCGTGTTTTTTCACCAACCCATAGAATATAATGAGCGCCATGGACAAAAATAGGGCGTGCTTCCGTGGTGTCACCCTAGACTGTGGTAAATCACGGAGTGAATACGCATGTTAAAAATCGATGCGTACATGTGTTGTCCGTGGAGAACACGCACAGCATATGTCCGTGATTCACCAACGTCTGAATAAGGCCTAAAAAAAAAAAAAAAAAAAAAACAATACTGCAGGATCAGACTACACTAGGTTTGATTGTAGTCTGTAACCATGGAGACTCATAGGTCCGCACAGAAGCTGTAGGATGGTGGGATATTTCTACTGCAGACTATTTCGGTCGGGTTCACTTCAGTGTTCATTTGCCAAATCTCATGTACATGGTGCGTATCGCTTGCGTGCGGAAATCGACATGCCGTGCGGCTTTTAGGCTATCTACGCAAGGGGGGGGGAGGCTTACAAAGCAGATATTCCGCATGGATTGTCATGTGGATTTCTCTGCATTTCCATACCAAATCTGCACCAAAATCTGCATGTGTTACTTGCGGATTTTGATAAGATCTGCACAAAAAAAAAAAAAAAACGGCAGAAACAATCGACAAAATATGGAAAAACATGTACAGATTTGGCAAATCTCATTTGCTTTGCTGGTGCTGTATTACGCTGCAGCTTTTCTGCACAAAAATACGCGTGGAAAAAATGCACGTATTCCACAAGAAGTGCAGGTGGCCTTAAAGGGGTCCTCTCACTCCAGCAAATGGCATTTATCATGTAGAAAAATATAATACAAGGCACTTACTAATGTATTGTGATTGTCCATTTTGCCTCCTCTGCTGGCTGAATTCATTTTTCGCATCACAATATACATGGCTCGTTTCCATGGTTACGACCACCCTGTAATCCAGCAGTGGTCGTCGTGCTTGCACACTATAGGAGAAAGTGCCAGCCAGGAACACATGCGCAGCAGATCCCGTCCCGGCCACCTCGTATCTGGCCGTTACCCCTGGATATGATCAGTGTGATGGAAAAATGAATCCAGCCAGCAAAGGAGGCAATATGGATAATCACAATACATTAGTAAGTGCCTTGTATTAACTTCCTCTACAGGATAAATGCCATTTCCTGAAGTGAGACAACCCCTTTAAATTCCACAGTATGTCAATTGTTTGTGCAGATCCGCAGCTGGTGTATTGTGGTTTCCCCAAAGACTTAAATGGGGTTGTTAAAACATACAGAAAATCCACAGCAAAAAAAAAAAAAACACATAAAAAAAAAAAAAAATCCACGATAAATAGTGCATATTCATGTGCGTTTTTTGTGTTTTCAATGCAGATTTTCTCTGTGTGCAGGAAACCTTGGGCCTGATGCACATGACTGTCTCCGTTTTGCAGTCCACAAATCATGGAGCCACAAACACTGATATCAGCCGCGTGCGTCCCACATTTTCCCGTTCCGCACGTCCCGCCCTATGTTAAAAATGCCTATTGCTGTCTGCAAAACGGACAAGTTTTTTTTTTTTTTTCTTCGTGGGTTGTTGAAACGGACATCCGGATGCGGACATTTTTGTATCCCAATTCAAATGAACGGGTCCACATCAGCAAAATATGCGGATCGAATACGGACCAAAAATATGGTCGTGTGCATGTGGCCTAAAAGTCTGCTAATGAATCGTGTGCCAGGACAGATTTTCATTCAGTGTTGGGGCTCATGCACACAAATGTATTTTCTTTCCGTGTTCGTTCCGTTTTTTTTTTTTTTTTTTGCGGACCATATGCGGAACCATTCATTTCAATGGGTTCGCCAAAAAAACTGAAGTTATTTCGTGTGCATTCCGTTTCCGTATGTCCGTTCTGCAAAATGATTGAAAAAGTCCTATTATTGTCCGCATTACGGACAAGGAGAGGACGTACCGCAAAATACATACGGTCGTGTCCATGAGCCCTTAGTCTACAGAATCCTCGGTGATCTAAACTGCCTGGACTCCTGGCTTTTTACATTTTAACTGCACTGATACATTGCAGCAAACAATCAGGAGGAGAAAGCGTTCATAGAAGTCAGACAGAATCACTATGGAAAATAAAGCGTCATACAAATGCCACGACAGACATACGAGCCGGCACCAGCATGCGGCACAGCGTATATGCGGTAACATGCCCTCACCCGGTCATCGGACACCTGCTGGATGTGTATGTGAGTCCTGTTTGCTATGTGGACGCGTGTATAGCCGTAATCTTCGATCCTTACTGCGCTCCATTCACGATGCAGTGGAAAGAACGGATCCAGCCTCTCCTTGCAACCCTGCCGCAAAGAAAAAAATATATATTTGAGGTTTACTGAATTTTCATCTTTTCACACCAGGTCGCTGTCTGTTCTCATTCAAGTCATAGTATATTTGTGTAGGGGTTGGTGATTATACAAAGCTCCAGATCTCTGCAACACAGGGTTAACAGAGTTAAAGGGGTTTTCCGACACTTTCTAACTGATAACCTATTGACTGGATAGGTCATTGGTATCTGATTGGTGGGGGTGTTGGACCCCCGCCGATCAGCTGTTTGAGTAGGCACCGATGCTCCTGTGAGCACCACGGCCTCCTGACAGCTTACAAAGCACAGCGCCATCTATTGGAGAGTGGCAATGCTTGGTATTGCAGCTCAGCCCCATTCACTTGGATAGGGCATAGCTGTGCCTAGGATAAGCTGTGGAGCTCACAGGAGCGCCAGTGCGTTCTCAAATAGCTGATTGGGGGGGTCCCGGGTGTTGGACCCCCACTGATCAGATACTGATGACCGATCCAGAGGACAGGCCATCATTTACAATGTCTCGGAAAACCCCTTTAAAGCATACCTCCGATTATATGTTCATAATAGCTAGGTAGATTACCCCAATGGTTTTTGTAACTAGAGCTCGCCATACACATTGTTGGCCGAATATTTATGGGGGGCTCCTAACTATCCTGCTATGAAAGATGTCAGGGAAAAGATTGATTGGGTGTTTTGTTCTCAGTGGCAGCGGCTTTCTTCCCTCTCCCCGTTCCGAATCCATGCATGCTCTTCCCAGCCAAGCGTGGATGTGTGTGGAGGCGTCAGGAGGGATAGCGGTCGGCCAAACAAGTGTAATTCTCTTTCACACATACATGTACATGTTCCATAAGTGGCCAGTGGGAGCAAACACGGAGGAGATGCCTCACCCCTCCAAGGCACCCTTGATCCTCTTCCTCTGCCAGCCTCTCCTCGACAGGGCCACGTTCCTGCATAGTCACTTTGCTTAGCCCTGTCAATCAAGAAGGTGGAGCTGGCAGAAGGAGCTAGGGTGAACAGGGTGGCATCTAGATCAGGTTCTGTATCAGAAAAACGGGCCTCTTACTGCTATAAGGATATATTAAAGAAGCACTCCCACAAAAAATGTGTTTCTTTGACCTATTAGAAAGGTACATGATGTAATCTGTAGAGAAGGCCATCTTTTTACAAGTGACTGTATTTGCGAGTTACAACCTCCCTTCTGATCCTCAGCTGTGTCATGTGACCAGCACTCTGACTTTCCAAATAACACAGCATCTTATGTGTGGACAGGAAGTCAGTTTCTCTATATATTCCTATGGGAGCCTCAATGTCAGTCTCATAGGAATGAATGGAGAAGTAACTGACGTCCTGTCCTGTGTCAGCTGGAGAGACAGAGTGTTGGTCACATGACACAGCTGAGGATCTGAAGGGAGGTTTTAACTCACAAATACAGTCACTGGTAAGAAGATTGCCTTCACTACAGTCTACACCGGACCTTTTTATGGACTATACACTGGAATCTTCATTATGACCCATACAATAATAACATACACATCTAGACCTGTCCTCGCCGCAGTGCTTCACTCACCGCAGATCCTGTGGTTATGTGGACGGGAGCCATGGGATTGGTGTAAGGAGCCTGGAGGGATCCATTATAAACCTGCGAGGAGAAGAGGTCTGAATAAAGTATCTTTGCACAGCTGAACAAACAGCGCTGCCTCCCCGCACTCACCGCCGTCTGATGGGGTCTCTCACGGGTCAGGTCTACAAATATTAGCTCAGGAAATATTCTCACGAGCTAAACTGGTGAAGACGTGGTAGTATAAAGGGTTAACATCAGGGCAGACGGCAATAACAGAGGAGACCCCCTGGGCAAGAACAGGATGCGGGCTCTGGATTTCAGCTGTAATTTAATGCTACATATGGTATGTTATGTCCGCCCTGAGCTTACCTGACAGAAACGGTGATGTCACAGCAACTTACCTGACTGGAAAACTCTTATGATATCACAGCGACTAAGGGCTCTTTCACACTTGCGTTATTGTCTTCCGGCATAGAGTTCCGTCGTCGGGACTCTATGCCGGAAGAATACTGATCAGGATTATCCTAATGCATTCTGAATGGAGAGTAATCCGTTCAGGATGCATCAGGATGTCTTCAGTTCCGGTACTGAACGTTTTTTGGCCGGAGAAAATACCGCAGCATGCTGCGCTTTTTGCTCCGGCCAAAAATCCTGAAGACTTGCCGCAACGCCGGATCCGGGATCAATGCCCATTGAAAGGCATTGATCCGGATCCGGCCTTAAGCTAAACGTCGTTTCGGCGTTTAGCTTTTTCTGAATAGTTAACAAGGCTACCGGGACGCTAAAGTCCTGACAGCCATGGTAAGTGTAGCGGGGAGCGGGGGAGCAGCATACTTACCGTCCGTGCGGCTCCCCGGGCGCTCCAGAGTGACGTCAGGGCGCCCCAAGCGCATGGATCACGTGATCACATGGATCACGTCATCCATGCGCATGGGGCGCTCTGACGTCATTCTGGAGCGCCCGGGGAGCCGCACGGACTGTAAGTATACCGCTCCCCCGCTCCCCGCTCCTACTATGGCAACCAGGACTTTAATAGCGTCCTGGGTGCCATAGTAACACTGAAAGCATTTGGAAGACGGTTCCGTCTTCAAATGCTTTCAGTACACTTGCGTTGTTAGGGATCCGGCAGGCACCTCCGGCAACGGAAGTGCATGCCGGATCCCAACAACGCAAGTGTGAAAGAGGCCTAAAACTGCAGTGTGCCTGAGTGATGCATATCAGTGATGTCACACTTGTGATGTCACAGTACCTTACCTGACAAAGCTGCAATGTCACTGTAGTTTACCAGCCGGAAACCACTTGTGATGTCACAGTAGTTTACCTAATTAAACCCACTTGTGATGTCACTGTAGTTTACCTGACTGAAACAGACTTGTGACGTCATAGTAGTTTACCTGACCGAAACCCAATTGTGATGTCATAGTAGTTTACCTGAAAGAACCTCACTTGTGATGTCACAGTAACTTACCTGACTGAAACCACTTGTGATGTCACAGTAGTTTACCTGATGGAAACCACTTGTGATGTCACAGTTTACTTGAAACACATTTGTCACTGTGGCTTATTTAAAGGGTTTTCAGGCTCCTGATATTGATGATTTATCTTCAGGATAGGTCATTATTATCTGATTGGTGAGGGTCCAACACCCCGCAGCCCCACTGTGAATGGAACAAGTACAGCTCCGTTCAAAGTGTAATGGGCGTACCAGGGTACTGCAGCTCAGACCCCACAGAAGTGCGCTGTGAAGAGTGTTTCCTCTGGTAACAGTAATATATATACCGCATGTAGTCTACTCACCGTGCAGTTGTATACAGGCCACATCCTCTCATAGGAATGCTCATGTGCCCAGATTTCCAAGTCTACACCTAGAATATATGGATGTAAATCAGTATAAATGCTGCATGATTGTTTAGACTGATTTCTGCATGAGTAGAGTTGGACATAGATGCCCAGATGATATATATAACAAAAGTTATTCCGTTTCTGAAGCTTGTGACATCTCAGTCAGAGAAAACTGCCCTATAGTAATACGATAACTCTAAGGGAAGACTAAGTCATTATATTCAGAATTACATGGGCAAAATAGTTACCCTACCATATTTATAGAACAGATCCTCCAGAGCAAACTGTCCTCCAGGTAGTCCAGTTCTTGTCTGCAGAACATACAGAATAATAGGTTAGTAAGTTGCTCAGAGACCCATCTTTCTTCTTCTTCATCCTAGAAGTTCTAGCTGAAGAAAATGATTCTAATCTATTCTACAAATATATGGTCATATGCAACTCAATAAAGTGAGCCAGGAGCTGGGTCTATGGGAGAAGACTTCAAGTCCTTTGGAGGTCAGTAGACATCTCACCATGTACGTCCAGCTTAAACAAAAGGAATACATCTACACACTGTCAGCAATTCCCACCATTTTAATGTTCTTGAAATCTCATCAAGACAGCCCTACTCCCTATGACCTATTACGGCCCATGGATATGATAGAGGGATGCTTCTCAGGACCCCCTTCTATTAGCCTGAGCAGGGAGCTACAAGCTCAAAGAGTGTCATTCGCTCTGGCAGACCCAGTCTGTCCACAAAAGACGTGGTCAGCCATTCATTCTTCTTTATCTCTTGGCTATCTTCTGCCAACCATCATATTCCTTGCACTCCTTTCATCCTGTCCATTTGTTTCTTAGTTCCTCAGAAGAACTGATCTCCTCAACAACCAAATGTTTCCCATTCTGTCTTGCAAGGTTCATGTACAGGCTGTTATTACCGTACTGTCACGTTTGACACAATCATCATTGTCGAAGTTGGTGCAGTACATGGGACGGTGAGCCATTGTGATGATCCATGGCCGCTCAGAACGTTGAGCCCGGCTGGTGGCCTCCTGTAGAGAATTGAAATCTATAAGAGAACTTGTATGAAATGATTACCCGTGGACCCAGCCAGGACAATGGTGATGATGGTGGACCTAGCCAGAGGCATAGTGACTATGGTGTACCTAACCATAGGTATGAGTGCCATGGTGGACCTAGCCAGAACCATGGTGACAATGATGATGGACCTAGCATGAACGATGATGGCCATGGTGGACCTAGACAGAACCATAGTGACATATCATACTGATATAAGACTATCTTCCCAAGACATTTCTTGCAAGGGAGAACTATCATTTGAAGAAATTGTATCTAAAAGGGTCGTTAATATCTTCTGAATAACCTAAAAATCTCTTCCTTTTAGCACTATATCGTTTTTAGGTCCCACATTTTGTGCTGAATCCAGGGGCTTTCCAAGTGTTTTTTACCGAAGACCTATCCTCTGCATTTCATCAAAACTGGGTCTGACGTCCGCAACCTCCGCTGATCAGCTCTTTGAGAAGGCAGCGGAGCTCACAGTAGAGCTGCAGCCTTTTCCAGCTTTCCCAAGGCCAGTGACATCACGGTCATCAGTCACATGGCCTAGGCGCAAGTGAATGGGGCTAGGCTGCGATACCAAGCACAGCCGCTATACAATGTATGGCTACTGAGAGCGCCGGTGCCTTCTCAAGCAGCTGATCGGCGGGGGTCCCGGGTGTTTGACCTCCACCAATCAGATACTGATGACTGGGGATGAGCGAATTTCAAGGTTTGACGTTCGAGTTCGGCTATAGGCTGAATTGCGTTATGGATTCCGTTACCACAGACCAATGACGGAATGCATAATGGAATGCCTTTCAAGGTCTATGGCCGGCATAACGGATCCATTATGCATAACGGAAAACGGATGGATACATTCTGCTGGCCATAGACTTCTGTTATGCACTCCATCAATGAATTGCGTTATGGTCCATGGTAACCGAATCAATAACACAATTCAGCATATACCTGAAATTGAAGTTCGCTCATCCCTACTGATGATCAGTAAAAAAAAAACACTTGGAAAAGCCCTTTAATTTTACGATATGTCATCTCTATAGGGATTGGAGCTCCATATATTCTAATACTGAGCTCGAAATCTCCTGCTACAGAGTCAACTACTGTCTACCTGCAGCCACCACTAGCAGGCTGTCACGGTGCGGAGTGGGGGAAACCCGGCCGAACCGTATGATGGGAACTGTTACTAGGCCAGACAACCATGAAGGGAGCAGGCCACAACCTACAGCCGCCCTAATCCTGACCCTGATCTCCTGCCTGAAGGTGGGAGGGCTCATGCACTGGAACCTGGATCCTGCTGACCCCGACCGTCCCAGGAATAGGAGACAACCGGTTCCTCAGGGACTCAGACGAACCGGGGTCTTCAGCTGCCTAGTAACAGGTGGAAGGGAAATGACCATATGCAGCATCTGGGTCGGTGGGTAAGAACACCAGAAAACTCACTTACCTGCCGCTGCCACCACGACTGGAACCAGAACATAAACCCACACCACACATACAACAAGTGAGGGTAAAGGTACAAGAGGGAGGACAATTTATGTTCCATAAGGTGGCCCTCAAGGACTGGGCTGGAACACCCAAGCAAGGAGCAAAGCTCCAACACCAAGCAAGGCTGTAGTACAACTGCACCCAGCCAGCAAGCCACAGGTTTATATCAAGATTGCGGCCACACACCAGGAAACACCTTAGCCAGAAGATTAACCCCTTGCTCACCAAACAGCAGGGAGGCACACCTTAAAGGGGAAGTGCACGTGCAAACCACTAACTACACGTTGCCCCTGGCAACCAGTCTGCACGGCAACCGCGTCACGGTCAAGCGCCAATATGACCGTGACACAGGCACTTCAGAGCTATCTGGATACTGTTTTCCTATGAACAAATCATATGCAGTAATCCCTTAGGCTCCCCCTAGTGGTGACTGTAGGCATGATTATGTATAAATATATATATATATATCCTGCAGATTTTAATGTCTATCAGGAGAAAGAATGTCTGCCCGATATATATTGTGAAATTAATCAGCACAAAGTTTTGAAGAACTGTCTGTGTGTTAGATGTGAGGGGTAAATAAAGAGGTCTGGGATTCCGATTTGATTAAGGGGTCTGGTCTGAATAGTGAAGAACATGACCAACTAAAGCAAAATTTGATCGGCAGGGGTCCGGCATCCTGCACCACTGCTGATCAGAATAGCGCCAGAGCCAGAACTCCACAGCTCCATCCATCGCACAGTGGACAGAGCTGGTAACTGCAGCGCTGCTCCCACTGAACCACAACCAGCTCCGTCCGCTACACAATAAATGGAGCTGTGTCATTCTGGCAGAACACCTGATCAGCGGAGGTTTGGGGACATCGGACCCCCGCCGATCAGATATTGATGGGCGATCCTGAGGAGAGACCATCAGTAGTAAAGGAGTGGACAAGCCCTTTAAATGTAACCTGACATCAACTTATGCTGACCTCACTCAGCATACATTAGTGACAGAAATGCTGATGTCAGCGATGTGTCACTCATAAGCTAACAGTAAGTGGTCGCCGAGAACCAGCATCATAATCATTACAGCCCAGGCCTTGAAAAGAGTCAAGTCTACCTGAGAAGAGTCCTGGTTATTCCTAATCTCCTGCTCTCCGCCATCTGCTGATGATTGGCAGTTCTCTCCTAGAGAGGAAGGGAGAGAACTAGGTAGAAGACGGTCAGTCATAGGTGGTCAGGAGAGCAGGAATCCATGAATAACCAGGACTCTTTTCCAGGCCCAGTCTGCAATGATTGTGATGTTGGTTCTCGGCAACCACTTACTTTTAACTTATAAATGACAGACCGCTGAAATCATCTCATCTGTCTCTACTTTATTCTGCCGTTAGTATGGGCAGCACAAAGTTGATGACAGGTTCCCTTTAAGCTCATGTGTATAGCCACCCTTAAATATTAAAGTTGATTACAACTATGGAAGGAGAAAGAAACCTTGCATCTGACCTGAAGATCTTTCTGCAGCCAATGATACTGCTCTGCCACCAGCTCTAGGCCGTACTTCAGATAGAAATACACCTCGGTGGAGAAGGAGATGATGTGAGCAGGTCCCAGGTCCCAGCTGTGAGAACCACACATTAATATTTCATGTCCCACATGTATGTCAGAAGCAGTAGGACAATTGTCAGCTCACCTGTACCACAGGCCTTCTGTATTTCCCGGCATGGAAAACCGGTTTCGGTAATTGGAGAAGTTACTAAAACACAAGAGAGAGAGGAGAAGAGGACGTAACAAGGCTGACAACCGAATGCTGGGCGCTATCAGTCGTCAGGTCTCATAGGAGAACCTCATAGCATGTAAAATGGCTACAGAAGGATGAAGCCACAAGTGCTGGTGGAATAATGTAAGCTAACCTTGCAGATGTAATTTTATGGCATCAGGAGCTTCGAATCAATGAGAAATTCTGCCTGCTCACTGTCACCACTAGGGGGAGCTTACTGCATACGGGGTTGTCCAAGATTTTACAAGTGATGACTTATCCTCAACATCTGACAGGCGGAGGTACGACGCCCCACACCCCTGCCGATCAGATGTTCTACAGTAGCTCCGGAGTCAGAAGTTGGCGCTAAAACTATACCCACTCCATCCATTGTGTTCTGGACAGAGCCGGTACTGAGGCACTGCCTCCACTGACGGGAATCGTAGCCACCGTCACCCGCTACACAATGGATGAAGCTCTACAGTTCCAGTGCCGGAGCTACTCTGGAACAGCTGACGGGTGGGGGTGTTGGTTCATGGCCTCTCCTGAGGATGGTCCATCAGTACCAGACAACCCCAAGTGATGCCTCTTGTAGGAGCCAATAACTGACCTGCAATGGTAAGGATATAGGTATTTCAACTCACTAGGCTTCTTCGTGGTTTCCAGGACACGTCATGTAGGGAACGTAAGCTGCCACCGACTCAATCTGACGCATAAACTCATCACCGACTTGAGCGTCATCCTGGAAGGAAGGTGAAGATGTGACCTTACTAGAACAAGCAGCACAAGATGATGCCCTTATGTCTTCAAGTGCCATGCACAGTGTAATTTGTACTGGGGCCTCCCCTGACAATAGATTTTTGAGGAAAGAAGGATTGGGCATGTTGGAATTAAACACTGGTTTATGGTGCACTTTCTAATCTACTTTGTTATTTGAGGCTAACACCTGTACAGACCTAATATTGCTCACAGCTGGAGGTTTGCTACCATTGTATCAGGTCTAATTATATTAACTATCCTATCTGACCTTAAAGAGCATCTGTCAGCCATGCAAAACTGCTGACAGCACTAGGTAGGGACCAGAAGAGCAGGACAAACATATTTTTCTGTAGTCCTGATTTTCAGGAGTAGTGAAAATCGTAACTTTTTTTCTTCCCGATTCTGCTCACTGGAGGCGGAGCTTAGCTGTTAAGTGATTTCTGCATTGAGCTGTTCACCACCCCTCCCTCTGCTCTGAGTGACAGATGTAGTGATCTCCTGGTTGGATGCTACTCCTGTCACTCAGAGCATAGGGGAGGGGCTGTGAAGCTTAATGCGGAGAGAACTTCAGAGTGAAGCACTAAGGCTAGGTCTACACAACGACATTTGTCGCGCGACATTTTGTTGCACTAATGTCGCGCGACAATTTTTATAATGGCAGTCTATGGTGTCGCACTGCAACATGCTGCGACTGCGACGCAACAGTCGCAGAAAAATCCATCTCGAATGGATTTTCTGCGACTGTTGCATCGCAGTCGCAGCATGTTGCATGTTCAGTGCAACACCATAGACTGCCATTATAAAAATTGTCGCGCGACATTAGTGCAACAAAATGTTGCGCGACAAATGTCGTTGTGTAGACCTAGCCTTAAGGAGCAGAACCAGGGAGAGTAAAACTTCATACCGTCACTACTCCTGATAATACAAACTACACAAAAGGTATGTTTAGTCCTGCTCTTCCCAGCCATTACCTAGTGCTGTCAGCAGTTTAGCATGCTCAAAACTGCTGACAGATGCCCTGTAATACATCAGCAACACTGTTCTCTCACCTCTATTGATAGTTTGCTACAATGTATCAGTGTAAGGCCTCATGCACACGACCGTATTTTTTTGCGGTCCGCAAAACGGGGTTCCGTTTTCCCGTGATCCGTGACCGTTTTTTCGTCCGCGGGTCTTCCTTGATTTTTGGAGGATCCTCGGACATGAAAAAAAAGTCGTTGTACTATCATATCCCCCTGTAAGAGATCAGGGCTGCCAGGCAGCAGGGGGCAGACCCCCCCCCCCCCCCAGTTTGAATATCATTGGTGGCCAGTGCGGCCCCCCCCCCTTCCTCCCTCTATTGTAATAATTCGTTGGTGGCACAGTGTGCGCCCCCTCCCTTTATTGTAATAATTTGTTGGTGGCACAGTGTGCGCCCCCCCCCCTTCCTCCCTCTATTGTAATAAATCGTTGGTGGCACAGTGTGCGCCCCCCATTGGCCCCCCCTCCCTCTATAGCATTAACAACATTGGTGGCCAGTGTGCGGCCTCCCATACCCCCCCCCCCCGATCATTGGTGGCAGCGGGTTACTAGCAATAGTACAATAGTAAAAGATTCATACTTACCTGGGAGCTGCGATGTCTGTGTCCGGCCGGGAGCTCCTCCTACTGGTAAGTGACGGCTCATTTAGCAATGCGCCGCACAGACCTGTCACTTACCAGTAGGTGGAGCTCCCGGCCGGACACGAACATCGCAGCAGCAGCAGGTAAGTATGAATCTTCTACTATTGTACTATTGCTAAGTAACCATGGCAACCAGGACTGTAGTAGCGTCCTGGTTGCCATGGTTACCGATCGGAGCACCAGCGATTAAACTGGGACTCCGATCGGAACTCCGCTGCCACCAATGATGGGGGGGGGAGATGGGAGGCCGCACACTGGCCACCAATGTTGTTAATGCTATAGAGGGAGGGGGGGCCGATGGGGGGCGCACACTGTGCCACCAACGAATTATTACAATAGAGGGAGGGGGGGGGGGCGCACACTGTGCCACCAATGATATTCAAACTGGGGAGGGGTGGAGGGTCTGCCCCCTGCTGCCTGGCAGCCCTGATCTCTTACAGGGGGCCGTGATCAGCACAATTAACCCCTTCAGGTGCCGCACCTGAAGGGGTTAATTGTGCTGATCACGGCCCCCTGTAAGAGATCGGGTGCGGCCAGGCAGCAGGGGGCAGTCTTGTACACAGTTTGTAGTGTATTCTAACTAGAAGCGTCCCCATCACCATGGGAACGCTTCTGTGTTAGAATATACTGTCGGTTCTGAGTTTTCACGAAGTGAAAACTCAGCTTTGAAAAAGCTTTTATGCAGACGGATCTTCGGATCCGTCTGTATAAAAACTAACCTACGGCCACGGATCACGGACACGGATGCCAATCTTGTGTGCATCCGTGTTCTTTCACGGACCCATTGACTTGAATGGGTCCGTGAACCGTTGGCCGTGAAAAAAATAGGACAGGTCATATTTTTTTCACGGCCAGGAAACACGGATCACGGATGCGGCTGCAAAACGGTGCATTTTCCGATTTTTCCACGGACCCATTAAAAGTCAATGGGTCCGCGAAAAAAAACGGAAAACGGCACAACGGCCACGGGTGCACACAACGTTCGTGTGCATGAGGCCTAAGTAAAATGTATCAGCTTAGTATCCAGACTAGTTCAAAGACCAATGCTTTCATTCATAGGGGCTGAGTTGCAATACCAGACACAGCCTATGGTGAAGAGTGGCGCATGTTTTTCTAATCACATATAACATCTTTACCATTTTTAAAGCCCACCTGTCAGCAGTTTTGTCCCTATGACACTGGCTGACCTGTTGCATGTGCACTTGGCAGCTGAAGGCGTCTGTGTTGGTCCCATGTCCATATGTGCCCGCATTGCTGAGAAAAATGATGTTTTACTATATGCAAATGAGCCTCTAGGAGCAACGGGGGCGTTGTCATTACACCTAGAGGCTCTGCTCTCTCTGCACTTTGATTGACAGGACCAGGCAGGCGTGATGACTGTTTCACTGCCTGTCCTGTCAAACAGAGTGGAGAGGGAGCGGCAGTTGCAGAGAGAGCAGAGCCTCTAGGTGTAATGACAACGCCCCCGTTTGCATATAGTAAAACATCATTTTTCTCAGCAATGAGGACACATATGAACATGGGACCAACTCAGATGTCTTCAGCTGCCAAGCGCACATGTAATAGGTCAGCCGGTGTCATAGGTACAAATCTGCTGACAGATGGGCTTTAATTAATCTGATAAGTTCCCTGCCCCTTTTGTAAATATATATATATCACCGACAACCCCTTTAATGTTATGTTGACTACCAACTGTGCATTAGTCTTTAGAAGCAGAGGTAATAAGGATGTATTAGAATATAAAGCTCATTTACCTCATCCATGTCATAAGCAAAATCACCTGCAAGAAATAGGGAGAGAAATGACTTCACTGTGTGCAAAGACCTGCAGTCCACCGTGTACTAGGAGGCTAAGGTTCAATTCATGCGTGGCCCCGGGAGAACAGGCCATGTACATTAGATGTCACCTAATGCGTGTTGGGGCCTCCTAGCTCTCCCACAACAGCAGATGTCAGAGGAGATAAAGATCGGGCATGCTGGATTCAACTGGCCGATCCTTTGGTTAGAAGGGAGATGAGGTGTCTGGCAGCAGCCGTTTACTACCTATGCCTGCTCAGCCGAGCCTGCAGGTGTGCATTTGGGAGGATTGGAAGCTGTTGTCCCAGACTGCGTATGTCCAGCTATAATGACCACCCGCGTGCCGACAGGTCATATCTGCTCCATCTCAGTCATGTCCTCTGGGGGAGATGCAGAACAAAATGTGATATGAAGCAAGCCTTGTTGAAGGGTCACTGAGCTTTCTGAAAACCGTGGTCTGAATGCGGAGACCCCCAACGATCGCTACAACGAGGAGAGAGAGAAACGCTCTCATGGCATGCACGCTCTCGCTGCAGGAGACAGAGTCGATGGACCGGTCTCAATTCCGTCTCTTGCAGTGAGGAGAGGGGCGCGTTATGCGAGCGCTTCTCTCTCCACGTTCTAGCAATCGGTCGGAGCCTCGGCGCTCAGACCATCACTGATGAGGATGACTGGTATCCCTATGACATATCAAAAGGTTTTTGGGAAAGCTCAGTGACCCTTTAAAGGGGTTGTCTCACTGCAGCAAATGGCATCTATCATGTAGAGAAAGTGAATACAAGGCACTTACTAATGTATTGCGACTGTCCATATTGCTTCCTTTGCTGGCTGGATTCATTGCAGGGGAGTCCTCTCTTCTCTTGCATAATGGAAACAAGACGGATCCGTTTTGCAGCCCATAGACTTCTATTATGACGGAATGAATAACGGAATGTCTCTAAAGGCATTCCGTCATAGAATTGCGTTATGGTCCGTGGTAACGGAATCCATAACGCGATTCTGCTTTTACCAGTAGACGAAGCGTGAACGAATGTCATAACCTGAAATTCGCTCATCTCTAGTCATAACCATGGAAACGAGCAGCGTATAATGTGATGGAAAAAATGAATCCAGCCAGCAAAGGAGGCAATATGGACAATCACAATACATTAGTAAGCGCCTTGTATTAAATTCCTCTACATGATAAATGCCACTTGCTGAAGTGAGACAACCCCTTTAAGGGTGACCCGCCCACGTTGGATTTGACAGATCTGTCTTTTTTCATGTGCAGAGTCACATGACGCCACCATGAGCGACACATCGCTTGCGGCCACATAACTAACATGGAGTTTTCACAATGAAGTATTAATGCCAGTGTCTTACTAACATGAAGTATCTAAAAATCACATTTTTATGTCTGACATTTTTTTTTTTTGTGATTTTTAGAGCTCATATGGCAGTCTAATACTGCCACCGATTGCACGATGAACGAGCAAGCGCTCAATTTCTGTGTAATGACGATCTGCCACCGGCACACCGCTGTCCTGCATGGGGACGAGCTATGGCATAGCGATCATTCCTCCTCCGCTAGCTACTGGACGAATACCGGGAGGGAACGCTGCTGTCTAATGCACCCTTTAGGGCTCTTTCACACCTGCGTTATTGTCTTCCGGCATAGAGTTCCGTCGTCGGGACTCTATGCCGGAAGAATACTGATCAGGATTATCCTAATGCATTCTGAATGGAGAGTAATCCGTTCAGGATGCATCAGGATGTCTTCAGTTCCGGTACGGAACGTTTTTTGGCCGGAGAAAATACCGCAGCATGCTGCGCTTTTTGCTCCGGCCAAAAATCCTGAAGACTTGCCGCAAGGCCGGATCCGGGATCAATGCCCATTGAAAGGCATTGATCCGGATCCGGCCTTAAGCTAAACGTCGTTTCGGCGCATTGCCGGACCCGACGTTTAGCTTTTTCTGAATAGTTACCATGGCTGCCGGGACGCTAAAGTCCTGACAGCCATGGTAAGTGTAGCGGGGAGCAGGGGAGCAGCATACTTACCGTCCGTGCGGCTCCCCGGGCGCTCCAGAGTGACGTCAGGGCGCCCCAAGCGCATGGATCACGTGATCACATGGATCACGTCATCCATGCGCATGGGGCGCTCTGACGTCATTCTGGAGCGCCCGGGGAGCCGCACGGACTGTAAGTATACCGCTCCCCCGCTCCCCACTACTACTATGGCAACCAGGACTTTAATAGCGTCCTGGGTGCCATAGTAACACTGAAAGCATTTGGAAGACGGTTCCGTCTTCAAATGCTTTCAGTACACTTGCGTTGTTACGGATCCGGCAGGCACCTCCGGCAACGGAAGTGCATGCCGGATCCCAACAACGCAAGTGTGAAAGAGGCCTTACTTGTGATTAATTCTGCCTCTAGTGATAATGAGATGACTGCTGAAAAGGGATCTGTACAGAACAGGAAATTGTGATCCAATATTAGGCCTAGTGTCCAGAGTGAAACTGCAGGATTATATACATTTTTTTTTTTTTAAATATAGAAAGTGGCAAATGGAAAAAAAAACGGGGAAAAAAACCCACATAAAATTCTAAAAGATATGTTTAACATAAAAAAGTGATTTAAACAATAGGTCACCTTCTGATGACACATTCCCTTTAATGCTAATGCCAGTGCTTACCAACATGGAGTATGGCATCATACATGTCCATTTGTGTTTCCTTCTGGAGCCGTGATAAGGACTGGGCGTTGTCGTTCCCCATATCTCCATACACAGCCAAGCGTGGCCCCCAGGAGGAGCCGGCCTGCAGCGCACGGAAGTAGAACTGGGGGCTCCAGCCGAGAGAACTGCCGCAGTGATAAACTGGGAGAGGAGGATGGAAAACAGTCATACGTGGAACATAGGAGATTGGTTATATTACTACAGCTTAGCCCATTATCTTATGGAGTCGAGGGTAGTCTGAAATCTGCCTCCTGTCACATTAGTAGCTCAGGTTGCTGCTCTTATCCTCCACTGTGATTTATACTGCAGCTCAGATTTTTCAGGTAGGCTGCTGTGTAGAAGCACAAGCCCACCCGGAACTAAGAAGTCAGCGTACGGAGTGACAGCAGCCATTACAGAAAGGACAGCAATCAACTAAATCACCGGTGTGAATGAAGATCACATTCCTGGCTGTCGGACATATTGGCCTCAATTCACTTTACTGCAATAATCGGAGGAATACTGAGCTGTGAGAGGACGGAGGATGGAAACACGGCCCAGTGTAATGTGTGCGGTGTCTATACAGTCAGCTCATGTGGCCTTCACCTGTTCCATGGATACTCTGATGTGAAATATAGCCGCTGTATATAATGGCCGAGACGACTATATAACATTACTGGTTAGAGATTGCCCAAATAGGGTGTGCTGTGTGATCGGTAGTGTAAACTACTATCCTCACTATCCACTATAGTGTGCAGGACTAAACTACTATCCTCACTATCCACTATAGTGTGCAGGACTAAACTACTATCCTCACTATCCACTAAACTACTATCCTCACTATCCACTAAACTACTATCCTCACTATCCGCTATAGTGTGCAGGACTAAACTACTATCCTCACTATCCGCTATAGTGTGCAGGACTAAACTACTATCCTCACTATCCACTAAACTACTATCCTCACTATCCACTAAACTACTATCCTCACTATCCACTATAGTGTGCAGGACTAAACTACTATCCTCACTATCCACTAAACTACTATCCTCACTATCCACTAAACTACTATCCTCACTATCCACTATAGTGTGCAGGACTAAACTACTATCCTCACTATCCGCTATAGGGTGCAGGACTAAACTACTATCCTCACTATCCACTATAGTGTGCAGGACTAAACAACTATCCTCACTATCCACTATAGTGTGCAGGACTAAACTACTATCCTCACTATCCACTATAGTGTGCAGGACTAAACAACTATCCTCACTATCCACTATAGTGTGCAGGACTAAACTACTATCCTCACTATCCACTATAGTGTGCAGGACTAAACAACTATCCTCACTATCCACTATAGTGTGCAGGACTAAACTACTATCCTCACTATCCACTAAACTACTATCCTCACTATCCGCTATAATGTGCAGGACTAAACTACTATCCTCATTATCCACTATAGGGTGAAGGACTAAACTACTATCCTCACTATCCACTATAGTGTGCAGGACTAAACTACTATCCTCACTATCCACTATAGTGTGCAGGACTAAACTACTATCCTCACTATCCACTATAGGGTGAAGGACTAAACTACTATCCTCACTATCCACTATAGTGTGCAGGACTAAACAACTATCCTCACTATCCACTATAGGGTGAAGGACTAAACTACTATCCTCACTATCCACTATAGGGTGCAGGACTAAACTACTATCCTCACTATCCACTATAGGGTGAAGGACTAAACTACTATCCTCACTATCCACTATAGTGTGCAGGACTGAACTACTATCCTCACTATCCACTATAGTGTGCAGGACTAAACTACTATCCTCACTATCCACTATAGTGTGCA
The DNA here is from genome assembly GCF_905171765.1 of Bufo bufo. Classification (NCBI taxonomy): domain Eukaryota; kingdom Metazoa; phylum Chordata; class Amphibia; order Anura; family Bufonidae; genus Bufo; species Bufo bufo. The sequence goes on along the minus strand of NC_053396.1, from coordinate 191,965,370 downwards.
GGACTAAACAACTATCCTCACTATCCACTATAGTGTGCAGGACTAAACTACTATCCTCACTATCCACTAAACTACTATCCTCACTATCCACTATAGTGTGCAGGACTAAACTACTATCCCCAATATCCACTATAGTGTGCAGGACTAAACAACTATCCTCACTATCCACTATAGGGTGAAGGACTAAACTACTATCCTCACTATCCACTATAGTGTGCAGGACTAAACTACTATCCTCACTATCCACTATAGGATGCAGGACTAAACTACTATCCTCACTATCCACTATAGGCTGCAGGACTGAACTACTATCCTCACTATCCACTATAGGGTGCAGGACTAAACTACTATCCTCACTATCCACTATAGTGTGCAGGACTAAACAACTATCCTCACTATCCACTATAGGGTGAAGGACTAAACTACTATCCTCACTATCCACTATAGTGTGCAGGACTAAACTACTATCCTCACTATCCACTATAGGGTGCAGGACTGAACTACTATCCTCACTATCCACTATAGTGTGCAGGACTAAACTACTATCCTCACTATCCACTATAGTGTGCAGGACTAAACTACTATCCTCACTATCCACTATAGTGTGCAGGACTAAACTACTATCCTCACTATCCACTATAGTGTGCAGGACTAAACTACTATCCTCACTATCCACTATAGTGTGCAGGAATAAACTACTATCCTCACTATCCACTATAGGGTGCAGGACTAAACTACTATCCTCACTATCCACTATAGTGTGCAGGACTAAACAACTATCCTCACTATCCACTATAGGGTGCAGGACTAAACTACTATCCTCACTATCCACTATAGGGTGCAGGACTAAACTACTATCCTCACTATCCACTATAGGGTGCAGGACTAAACAACTATCCTCACTATCCACTATAGGGTGCAGGACTAAACTACTATCCTCACTATCCACTAAACTACTATCCTCACTATCCACTATAGTGTGCAGGACTAAACTACTATCCACACTATCCGCTATAGTGTGCAGGACTAAACTACTATCCTCACTATCCACTATAGTGTGCAGGACTAAACTACTATCCTCACTATCCACTATAGTGTGCAGGACTAAACTACTATCCTCACTATCCACTAAACTACTATCCTCACTATCCACTATAGTGTGCAGGACTAAACTACTATCCTCACTATCCACTAAACTACTATCCTCACTATCCACTATAGTGTGCAGGACTAAACTACTATCCACACTATCCGCTATAGGGTGCAGGAATAAACTACAGCTGGTAGCAGTTAAAGGATGGAACTGTGCATGTGCGACCACCTCAGAGATGCTACTGAGGTGGACAGAGAAATAAGGAACATAATAAACAGCAGGTGGCGCTATACAGATGTATTTTACTTAATAATTCAGTGTCTAAACTACATTTTTCCATGCCATTGCAAAAATATTCAGACTCAGGTGCTGGTTTGAAAAGAATGTAGAATATTTTTCATGGGACAACCTCTTTAATGTTTGTCAATGTAATAGGTGAATGGGCCTGGTGCATCAGTTCTTCACTCTGGCCGACAGAGTGGGGTCCCAAACGTCGGGCCCCCTCTGTGTTGTCTATATGCCCTAATAGGATGTATGGATGGTTCTGATGTTGGAGCCCGGTTTGTGCAGTGACCCAGTGGATCACTGCTGAAGAGATAATTCCATGCTAAAAAGTTAAATGTTGAGATTTATTATCTAAGCACTCAAATGGTTTGTTTGAGCAGTGTGAATCCCTAATTGATATATGGGCAGCAAATAGTTAGAATTGGCAGTCTTAGTGCAATTGCCAGGGTGATGGTCTGGTCCCACCTCCCTGGTTATGCTGAGCGAGGACGTCTATGGTTGAGTTTAGTCCAAGGCAACTTCTTCTCTGAGGCTGAAAGCTGCTAGAGAAGCATCTGAACTGAGAGACTACCCTGAGGGAAGAGAACCTTTACAGATGGTTGAGAACCAGGGCCGTGCGGGATAAGGAGAGTAAGGTAATGCTCGTTTATGGCAAAAGACTTTACTGCATGTGGAAAGGCTTAATTGCCTACGGCACCCACCACCATTTTGAGACGGAGTGGCCATCCAATCTAAGATTTGCACCCCTGGGCACTGCATAGAGTTAATGACACCGTACATGTGTGGTTATTTGGGAAGATTGCAACGTGTACCTGGAAAGAGAAGGAAGGACTACTACTACCATCATTGCTGCTGCCTATACACAGCAATCGGGAAGAGCCTACTCTGTAATATATTCGGAACTGTGCCAATTCCGGCTATATGTACTGCAACTCCCATCATCTATTCAGTAAAACCAAACGGGCCTGGTCATTGACTCAACCATTTGCCCTCCTGCCTCACACCCTGCCAACCATCCACCATCAAGGGCGCCCCAACTACCACCAGGGAGGAGACCCCAAAAGTCCTGGGTGTGAGGATCAGAGGGAAGGAAGTGTATGCCCTCCTAACACTGCATGGCCCAGGGAGCGCCATTGTGAGAACTACCACCCCCATCACTAACACTACCACAACCACTCTCCGCCGCTCACTCTTCCTTCCTGGACTCACTGCATTTGTAATATCGAAGGCTGCGTTGACTTCATCAGACTCGGAAAGTCGGATATTATTAACATCTGGCTGATGAGATCTGACATGATAAAAAATGGTGGCAAAACCGGCTTAAAGCGAAAATAATTCTATAAACAAGATTACGGATAAGAAGAAGGGACAGAGGAACTGAAGAGAACAGCTCGGCCTGCTCCATATAAGCCTCCCACACTAAAGTCTATAATCCCAAGTACAGATGTCCTAGAGAGGAACTCGTCTTGGAAGGGTTTCTCAACCTGTGGAGTTGACATTATGTAGTAGCTTGTGGCCAAATGACAACCTCAGCTCTGCTACAACTGTATTAAGGCCCATCTGTCAGCAGATTTGTCCCTATGACACTGGCTGACCCGTTACATGTGCACTTGGCAGCTGAAGGCATCTGTGTTGGTCCCATGTACATATGTGACCGCATTGCTGAGAAAACTGATGTTTTAATATATGCAAATGAGCCTCTGGGAGCAACGGGGGCGTTGCCATTGCACCTAGAGAAATGCCATGCACTCTGCACTTTGATGGATAGGACCAGACATTATGATGTTCTCACTGCGTGGCCCTGTCAATAAAAGTGCAGAAAAAGAGAAACAAAAGCGCGCTGCTCTGCCATCTATAAAAGTTATTTATTAAAAACACACAGAAAACACTATAAATAACTTTTATAGATGGCCGAGCAGCGCGCTTTTGTTTCTCTTTTTCTGCTCCTTGTTGAGCCAACACGTTCCTATGTGTATTGCGGACACCATCTGGAGGATCCCGGCGAACAAGCGCAGCAGCCTTACCTATCCTCTCTACAGGAGAGACCGCGCCATTTCCTAGTGTTGTGCCTGGATTTGCACAACATTAGGGCTCATGCACACGGCTGTTGCCCGGCTGTGGCATACGGCGGGTCCGCAACACACGGGCACCGGCCGTGCGCATCCCGCATCGCGGACCCATTCACTTCAATGAGTCCGCAATCCGGGAGATGCCGAACGGAGGCACGGATCGGAAGCGCTACAGAGTGCTTCCGTGGGTTTACTGTACGTGCCTCCACGCCGCAAAAAAGTAGTGCGTGCAAGTGAATTTGCGGTTCACAGCATAGGCACTGAGCTCTTACGTTCGTGGGCATGAGCCTTTATTTGGTCCTTATCTGGGAACCCTAAGGCCTCTTTACACGGGCGTTGCGGGAAAATGTGCGGGTGCGTTGCAGGAACACCCGTGATTTTTCCGCACGAGTGCAAAACATTGTAATGCGTTTTGCACTCGCGTGAAAAAAAATGGCGCATGTTTGGTACTCAAACCGTTTGGGATCGGTGTTCTGTAGATGCATAGTACAATAGCGCTGGAGGGGTTAAAAAAAATAAAAAATAATTTAACTCACCTTAGTCCACTTGATCGTGGAGCCGGCATCTCCTTCTGTCTCCTTTGCTGAACAGGACCTGTGGTGACGTCACTCCGGTCATCACATGATCTATCACCATGGTAAAAGATCATGTGATGGATCATGTGATGACCGGAATGACGTCACCAAAGGCCCTGTTCATGTAATTAATGCTCACCACAGGTCCTGTTCAGCAAAGGAGACAGAAGGAGATGCCGGGCAGCGATCAAGTGGACTAAGGTGAGTTAAAAAAAAATTTAACCCCTCCAGCGATGTTTTACTATGCATTCTGTATTCAGAATGCTATTATTTTCCCTTATAACCATGTTATAAGGGAAAATAATAATGATCGGGTCTCCATCCCGATCGTCTCCTAGCAACCGTGCGTGAAAATCGCACCGCATCCGCACTTGCTTGCGATTTTCACGAAACCCCATTCACTTCTATGGGGCCTGCGTTGCGTGAAAAACGCAGAATATAGAGCATGCTGCGATTTTCACGCAACGCACAAGTGATGCGTCAAAATCACCGCTCATGTGAACAGCCCCATAGAAATGAATGGGTCGGGATTCAGTGCGGGTGCAATGCGTTCACCTCCCGCATCGCATCCGCGCGGAATACTCGCTCGTGTGAAAGGGGCCTAAGGTATTTCACAAGGGAGCGCCCCCTATTGTTTTTAATAAAAGTGCAGAGGGCACAGAGAGAGCTGAGCCTCTAGGTGTAATGGTAACGCCCCCGTTGCTCCTAAAGGCTTATTTGCTCATAGGCTCATTTTTCTCACCAATGCGGACACATATAAACATGGGACCAACACAGGTGTCTTCAGCTGCCAAGCGCACATGTAACAGGTCAGCCGGTGTCATAGGGACAAAACTGCTGACAGATGCCCTTTAAAGTAGCACATAACTATCATATTAAAATATCCAAATACATCAGCTACAGATGACACCTACACGAGGAATGGTCGAGGAACGAGGGAAGCCTTGATCTCGTCTTACCGTATCTCTGACCAGGATTCAGGTTCTCCAGAGTAACCCGATGGATGAACATCTTTCTCTGTTTTGGTCCTCCATCTACAAAGAGGTTGGTGCTGCCAGATGCGGTGAGGTTGAATGAAGGGGGTCCGGTCAGAGGACTGAATTCCACTACAGATGGGGTCCAGCTGAAGGTGGTCCACGTCACCATCATAGTTGCTGGATGACCTAATTGTAAAAGGTTTTGGGGAAAGAAAAAAAAAAGCTCTATAAATTTTTTTATTTTTCCATCAATATAGCCGTATGAGGGCTTTTTGCGGAACAAGTTGTAGTTCTAAACGGTGCCATTTTGGGGTCCACATATCATACATCAACTTTTATTAACTTTTTTTTTTTGGGGGGGGGGGGGGGGGGGGGGGGGGGGGGGGGGGGGGGGGGGGGGGGGGGGGGGGGGGGATTTTGTTACTCTCTGGGTCAGTACGATTACAGTGATACCAAATCAATACCTTTTTATATTTTACTACTTTTGCACAATTTATTTTTCCTTCTACAGACCTGTGCTCATTGGTATCATTTTGGGGTACATAATACTTTTTGATCGCTTTTTATTCCAACTCTTTTTTTTTATGGCATTCATAGTCCAGGATAAATGACATGATAACTGGGCAGTGTGGGGTGTTACGGACACAGCTATACCAAATATGTGGAGGGGATTTTATTTTTGCTAATTTTTTTCCACTGAAAAGCGTTTTTTCAATTAAAGAAAGGTGTATTTTTTTACTTGGATTTTGTTTTTACTTAATAAAAGTTTGTTTTTGTTTTCTTACCATTTAACAGTCCCACAAGAGAACTTTAATAGGCGATGTTTCAATCGCTTCTATAATTCTCTTGTACATCTTAGGCAGTACAATAGAATTATACTGTCAGTGCTATACTGACAGTCACCAGCAGGCTGCGCCAGAGAGGCGGGGCCTGCTAGGATATGCTGCGGGCAGGGCTGGGGCCTTCAGAAGGTTCAGTAGACTGCCGTGCAGAGACATCTACATCCCACGCGATCATTTGTGGGATGCTGATGGGAGACAGAGGGCATTTGCTCCCTCTGTGTACAGCTTAGATTCCGCGGTCACTATTAGCCGCGGCATGTAAAGAGTTAAATGGCCTAGATTGGTCCGGACAGTGAGAGCTAAGCTGAGACTGGGCCGCCGTAAAAATCCGTCCTTTGTGGCCGTACCCTAAGGATGTCACTTTGTGGCTGAAGCTTACCTGTGTATGAGAGATGCACCTGCTCAGGTTGGTACCAACCAGTGCTGGCACTGCCCACAGACACGACGATCACAACCAGGGGTAGAATAGACGTCCACATCCTGCAACGTTACATATCATTACAATGAGAGAACGTACAAACACCTCGTATCCCGAATTATAGGAAACCACAAAGGCAGCGCCCACACGGCGCCTCGCTGTACCTCCACTAGGTGGGTCAATATCAGCAGATCATAGGAATACATTGTGTAGGACAACATGAGATTTTGCTGTGATGCCCCCCATCTCTGGCACAAGGGACTGGACCCTCGTTCCTCCTGACTGGACAAACTCGTCAGGATGTCAGTGAATCATTCAGCAAGGTGCAGGCTCTCCTTAAAGAGACCAGCCCTGTATGGAGACTTATTGGCAATGCTTCATGGGAAAACAATATGCAAAGAGGTATCTCCCAAGGAAAGAGAACCATCTCACTAGCGCCACCTTGTGGAAGTGGCTCCCTATGAGTCAAAATCCAACTTTTTAACAAGTCTTGGAAACTGACAAGTGAAAATAGCCAAGCCGGATATCCATCCGTGGGGTGCTTGCCCCTCATCAGTACGAAACAGGATTCTGACGATTCCTTCGATGCAGCTTAGGTAGGGTACCGGCTGTACTTAAAGGGGTAGTCTCATCTGAGATATTGGATGTCATATCACTAGGATATGCCACCAATGTCAGATAGTCGGAGGTGGGACCTGCACCTATCTTCAAAACAGGCCCCCGCAAGTTAACGAGAGAACACTGTGCAAGCGTGGCCACCCTCCATTCATTTCTATGGGACTGCCCTAAATAGCTGAGTACTGGCTTGGCTATCTCCGGCAGTCCCTCCCATAGATGTGAATAGAGCAGGTGGCGCTTGAGCAGTGCTCTCTCCTTCATATTTGGGCACCTGTTCTGGAGATAGGTGGGACCTGCATCAATCTGACGTTGGTGGTATATCCTAGCAAGATGAGACAGCCCCTTTAAGTACAGCCAGTACCCTACCTAAGCTGCACCGAAGGCATCGCACTCAGCCAGAATCCTGCTCCGTACTGATGAGGGGCAAGCACCCCCAAAACAGCTGTCTACAGATGGATATTTGGCTTGGCTATTTTTCCTTGTCATGTCCCAAGACTTGTTATAAAGTCGGATTTTGACTCAAAGGGAGCCACTTCCACAAGATGGCGCTAGTGAGACGGTTCTATTTCCTTGGGAGATATCCTCTTTGCATAGTGAAATTGGATTTCCTCTCTCTCCTTCCTGATTGACAGGCCATGTTCCTGCACAGTCATCTCACCTGGCCCTGCCAATCAAGAGAGGGAGGGAGAGAGGGAGGCTGGGGCCCGTCCTTGGGTCCTTAACTGCTCATTGCATATGGATTAATAGTACTTTTTACTTACTTTATGGCCCGAGAAGGGGGACCCCGTGTTCCCCCATTAGAATGGTTATACACACGTGTGCTGCCACTCCATTCAACTCTGTACGACTGCCGGGCACAGCGTGGCCGCCGTTCCATTCGGGTGAGAGAGACGGGGCCCCCTGTTTTCGGACCCCGAACACTCAGACACAAGATAGGGGGCACCCCCTTTAGGGTACTTTCACACTAGCGTTATTCTTTTCCGGAGCTGAGTTCCGTCCTAGGGGCTCAATACCGGAAAAGAACTGATCAGTTATATCCCTATGCATTCTGAATGGAGAGTAATCCCAACAGGATGCATCAGGATGTCTTCAGTTCAGTCACTGAACAGCATTTTGGACGGAGGAAATACTGTAGCATGCTGCGGATCCGTCCTTCCAGTCTGCGCATGCGTATGACCGGTAAAAATGTGGAAAAATATATAACTGATCCGTTTCTCCGGATGACATCCAGAGAGATGGATCCGTTCTTGCAATGCATTTGTGAGACGGATCCGCATCCAGATCCGTCTACAAATGCTCTCCGTTTGCATGCAGATTGCCGGATCACTCTGCCGCAAGTGTGAACGTAGCCTTAATTCAATGAGAGGTCAGAGGTCGGCTTTATCATCTGAAGCAGCGACCCGCATCCTTCAGCTGTTGTGACACTACAAATCCCAGCTTGCTCCAATCTTTTCTAATGGGAATTCTGAGAACAGATGAGCGAATGTGCATGCTGGGAGTTGTAGTTTCACAGCAGCTGGAGGAGTGCTGAAGGTTGGTCAGCCCTGATCTACGGTACGTTTCTCCCTCGACAATCATTTCTCTGGAGGCCGTGAGTGCCCATCATTAGAGCTGTCTGTGACGCTAAAACCTATAGGTAGGAGAGGTGGACAATGGATCCTGGAGAGGTGGACCTTACCTGACAAGTCCTTGGAGTAGAACCTTCTGCTGGAGATTGCGTCTTGGAAAAGCCGGAAACAAAACAAAAGGCCCCGGCTCACAACAACAAGTGTCTGCGGCGGAGCACGACTGCCCCCTGGTGCACGAAACCGGCAGTGCGCACATCATGGAGAGCCAATCCCAATATCCAGGAACAAATAAACAATAGACACCACACGGCAGCAAATGTAGGCTTATCCTGCCCCCTACACAGAAAATGCACCCTTAGTCTCCCAACACAGAAAAGGGTCCCCTTAGTGCCTTCTTACAATAGTTATGCCCTTCAGGGCTCTCCATACAGTAATGCTGCCCCCCCCCCCAGTAATGATAGCTCTTTAAGTGGTGTGGAGTGATGGACCTATAAGTGCCCCCCACACAGAGTGATACCTCCTTAGGTTAACACCCCCCTTCCCACACACACACACACATACACAGTATGATGCCCCTATAAGTGCCCCCCACACACAGTGATCCCCCCCACAGTATGATGCCCCTATAAGTGCCCCCCCACACAGTGATCCCCCCCCACAGTATGATGCCCCTATAAGTGCCCACCACACACAGTGATCCCCCCCACAGTATGATGCTCCTATAAGTGCCCCCCACACACAGTGATCCCCCCCCCACAGTATGTGATGCCCCTATAAGTGCCCCCACACACAGTGACCCCCCCCCCACAGTATGATGCTCCTATAAGTGCCCACCACACACAGTGATCCCCCCCACAGTATGATGCTCCTATAAGTGCCCACCACACACAGTGATCCCCCCCACAGTATGATGCCCCTATAAGTGCCCCCCCCCCCAGTGACCCCCCCCCCCCCCACAGTATGATGCTCCTATAAGTGCCCCCCACACACAGTGATCCCCCCCCACAGTATGTGATGCCCCTATAAGTGCCCCCACACACAGTGACCCCCCCCCCCCCACAGTATGATGCTCCTATAAGTGCCCACCACACACAGTGATCCCCCCCACAGTATGATGCTCCTATAAGTGCCCACCACACACAGTGATCCCCCCCACAGTATGATGCCCCTATAAGTGCCCCCACACACAGTGACCCCCCCCCCCCACAGTATGATGCTCCTATAAGTGCCCCCCACACACAGTGATCCCCCCCCACAGTATGTGATGCCCCTATAAGTGCCCCCACACACAGTGACCCCCCCCCCCCCCCCACAGTATGATGCTCCTATAAGTGCCCACCACACACACTGATCCCCCCCACAGTATGATGCTCCTATAAGTGCCCACCACACACAGTGATCCCCCCCACAGTATGATGCCCCTATAAGTGCCCCCACACACAGTGACCCCCCCCCCCCCCACAGTATGATGCTCCTATAAGTGCCCACCACACACAGTGATCCCCTCCACAGTAAGATGCCCCTATAAGTGCCCCCCACGCACAGTGATCCCCCCCACAGTATGATGCCCCTATAAGTGCCCACCACAGACAGTGATCCCCCCACAGTATGATGCCCCTATAAGTGCCCCCCACACACAGTGATCCCCCCCACAGTATGATGCCCCTATAAGTGCCCCCCACACACAGTGATCCCCCCCCACAGTATGATGCCCCTATAAGTGCCCACCACACACAGTGATCCCCCCCCACAGTATGATTCCCCTATAAGTGCCCACCACACACAGTGATCCCCCCCACAGTATGATGCCCCTATAAGTGCCCACCACACACAGTGACCCCCCCACAGTATGATGCCCCTATAAGTGCCCACCACACACAGTGATCCCCCCACAGTATGATGCCCCTATAAGTGCCCACCACACACAGTGATACCTCCTTAGGTCCCCCCCCCCCCACAGTATGATGCCCCTATAAGTGCCCACCACACACAGTGATCCCCCCCACGGTATGATGCCCCTATAAGTGCCCACCACACACAGTGATACCTCCTTAGGTCCCCCCCCACAGTATGATGCCCCTATAAGTGCCCACCACACACAGTGATCCCCCCACAGTATGATGCCCCTATAAGTGCCCACCACACACAGTGATCCCCCCACAGTATGATGCCCCTATAAGTGCCCACCACAGACAGTGATCCCCCCACAGTATGATGCCCCTATAAGTGCCAACCACACACAGTGATCCCCCCCACAGTATGATGCCCCTATAAGTGCTCACCACACACAGTGATCCCCCCACATTATGATGCCCCTATAAGTGCCCACCACACACAGTGATCCCCCCCCCCCACAGTATGATGCCCCTATAAGTGCCCCCCACACACAGTGATCCCCCCACAGTATGATGCCGGGACGGTTGGGAGGCATGTATTCAGCCATGTCTTAGCTTTATCTTGTCCTAGAAAAGCTCGGTGACAGCCACTACGGCCATCATGAAAGCTCCCACACAGGATGTAACCCAGCTTTCCCAGACTCCAGAATCTGCTGAGACGTGAAGTGACGTATCCAGTGCATGGCTATGCAGATATCACAAGCAGGACCCTGGGAAAGCGGGGTGAGGACCTGTCTATAGATGCCAGAGAAGCTTCTCTTCTGCAGTCCTAGTGCAGGGAGTGACTTTCACTCTGTTCACACAGGGGCCCATTCTCGCAATTGGTGGGATCCCAGCGGTCGGACCCCCATGATCTAAGACTAATCCCCTATTCTGTGGATACATGAGGGTGGGATAACCCCTTTACTAACTCATTAAAAGGGCCGTGTCAGGAGATCAACGTATCCCCTATCCAGGAGATAAGCATCTGATTGGTGAAGGGCCGACTGCTGGGACCCCAACCATCATGAGAACGGAGGTCCATGTGCCTGGAGGAGCGGAGCACCAGGCGCGGGACATGAGCTCTGCTGCTCTATTCATTCTCTATGGGACTGCAGCAATGTAATAATCCTTTTCGATCCATTTTTTTTATGCTCCTCTATTATACCTCTTAGAAATATATGAATAACGTGACTACTAGGCACTTCCATTCTCCGCGTCGGCACTGATTTGCCGTAAATTTGTAAAGAGGGAATCCCATGGGGCTGTACCGATGGAAGAGCAGAGCCGGGGGCGTATCCCAGAAAAACAGATAGAAATGTGCTGGTACCAAGAGTCACCCAGATACAACTGGTTCCACCACACCCTGCAGCAAGTGGCATTTATCATGTAGAGAAAGTTTATACAAGGCACTTACTAATGTATTGTGATTCTCCATATTGCTTCCTTTGCTGGCTGGATTCATTTATCCATCACATTACACACTGCTCGTTTCCATGGTTACGACCACCCTGCGATCCGGCAGTAGTGGTCGTGCTTGCACACTATAGGTATAAGCCCCACCCATGCCTGGTCCTGTCAGTGCAGAGGGCGCAGCAGCTGCAGAGAGAGCAGAGCCTCTAGGTGTAACGGTAACGCCCCCGTTGCTCCTAGGGGCTCATTTGCATATATTAAAACATCATATTTCTCAGCAATGCGGGCACATATGAACATGGGACCAACACAGATCCCTTCAGCTGCCAAGCGCACATGTAACAGGTCAGACAGTGTGCTTTAACCAATAAAGTCCTGAAGGATTTTTTTTGTTTTCATTTTTCACTCCCTGCCTCCTGGAGCCATAACTTTTTTATTTTTCAGTTCGCCATATGAGGACTTGTTTTTTTGCGGGACAAGTTGTACTTTCTAATGGCACCACTTGCATACGATGTAGAGAGAAGCTGGAAAAAAATTGGATAGAATTGGAAAAAATTGTAATTCCACTGCAGGGTTCGCTATGTGGTAATGCTGACCTGTTCCCTTCGTGCTGTGGGGCAATACCACATAAATAGTAGGGTTGTTGAGATACCAAAATTTTGATTCGATTTCGATACCATAAAAAAGAATTGCGATACTCGATACCATTCAATACCACGCGAAAAAAATAAAACATCATAAAAAGCCGCGTGCATTCCGCATTTTATAGAACAGTCCAATCCTATTTTTTGGGGGGACAAGGTGACTACAAAATGGCGAATCGCGCGGTTTTTATTTATTAATTTTTTTTCTGTTACGGCGTGCACCGCATAGGAGATATTTTTTGAATATTTTAATAGTTCGCTCTTTTTTGGGCGTGCCGATATGTAAAATGTTTATTTATTTATTGTTTATATATTTTATATGTAAAATTGGGAAAGGGGGTTATTTAAACTTAATATTTTTTATTATTTTTTTACTTTTTATTTAATAACTATTTCCCCCCTGAGGGGCCAGAACCTGGGATCTTTTCATCCCTTGTCCTATTCACCCTAATAGAGCTCTATGAGGGTGACTAGGAGCTCACACTGTCCCTGCTGCCCTGGGCATAGTACACACAGCAGGGAGGTTACCATGGCAGCCAGGGCTTCAGTAGCATCCTGGCTGCCATGGTAACTGATCGGAGCCCCAGGATTACACTGCTGGTGCTCCGTTCAGAAGCTGCCACTGCCACCAATGAGAAGGGGAGGGGACCCTATGACCACTGCCACCAATGACTTTTTAATACTGGGGGGGTTGGGGGAGGGCGCACTGCGCCACCAATGAAGATAAGTAACCTTTTAATACAAATACAGGAGGCGGGTGCCGGCGGCAGAATCACATAGCGCGCACCCGACCTCTATGACAAAGCGCTGCGATCTGTGGCAGTTAACCCCTCAGCTGAAATCAGTGCGCGCCATGTTCTCTGATACTAGGCTGCGCATCCTAGTATCAGTAAATGTCAAATCCCGGTATCATATCGATACCGGTACAACCCTAATAGTTTTTCTTGAGTTTTAACACTAAAAAAAAAAGTATTTTTTTCTTTTCATCACCATATTCTGACCCCAATAACTTTTTTATACTTTTGTCTACGAAGCTGAGTGCAGGCTCATTTTTTGCGGGATGATCTTTAGTTTTTATTGATACCCTTTTGGAGTGTGTGTGACTTTATCATATTTTATTTTAAAAAATTTGGTAAGTGAGGTGCTGAAAAAATTATGAATCGGCCATTTTTCTTTTCTTTTTATATGCTATTCTCCACATGGGATACATATTTTCATATTTTAAAAGTTTGGGTACTTTGCGATGCCCATGATCTTTATGTTTTTCGTTTATTTTTTTAAATAGGAAGTCAGAATATGTGTTCTTCAGATGGCTTTTAGCTCCAGGCATGCTCAACCTGCAGCCCTCCAGCTGTTGTAAAACTACAACTCCCACAATGCCCTGCTGTAGGTTGATAGCTGTAGGCTGTCCGAGAACGCTGGGAGTTGTAGTTTTGCAACAGCTGGAGGGCCGCAGGTTGAGCATGCCTGGTTCCACCATAGCCTCAATAGAACTACAATCTAAGCTCCACTTGCTGTTATCCAATGGAGCCCTGCCACCTGCTGGCCTCCATAGGAACTACAGCTCTGCTATGCTGGCTGTCTACAGAGAGACCCAGTGCATCAGAGCGAAGGAAGGGCTCCCCCCAATCGCCACATGGGGGGGGACCCGTTTCTGACCCAGAAGTGCGCGCTTCCGTTTCCCCCCGGCATCTAAAGGGTTAAATGTCTGTGATTGGCCTTATTGCCGATTGTAGACCTTGGCCCTGGGCCTTCGCTGTTCGAAACAGCAGAGACTTCGGTTGCTATGGTGCCCGCAGCGTTCACCATATAGTTAAAAAGCCCTCCTTCCGCCATACATGTAGGGCGCTACAACGCAAGGGGTTAAGGACTGCCATATTCCAATGGGACATATAAAAATGTAATTCCGTCCCAAAGTATACAATCATCTATGACGTCACCCATCAGGACGGGTCACATGACAATCAGTAGCTCGGCCATGAGCCGCTCTAGCAGATATTGCATTTCCCTGACGTAGATGGGCGGGGCTACGTGACCCACACGAGCACGTGACAAGGTAAAAGGTCAGGCAGTGCCGCGCCCCCTAGCGGACATCCCTCGTGTCTACAGGAATCGTCCGCTCTTCATCGTAGATGAGACTGTGACGCAGGGAGACCCCGAGCTTCTGGTACGTGACGTGGTGTCAGTGTTGCCTGTTACCATGGTAACCGCGAGGAGCCTCTATCCACGCGAAATAGGACGCGGTATTTCCGTTGTTTCGGCTGCGCCTCCAGTTCACGTCGGTGGAGACCAGGGAGCAGATGTGGCCGCTTGTGTGTAGGAGTCCCCTCAAAGAGAGCCTGACAGCCATAGGAGCTGCCTTAGGGGAGCCATGCAGGTGTGAACCCGTCCTCAGAGCAGCACGGGGATCAATGACCCCCACTGTGTACAAGGCCTCGTTCACACTTCAGTCAGTCGCGGTTGGGCCATCTTCACACCTACCCATTGATTTTAAAGGGTTTCTATCACTTGGTATGACATTTTGTACTTGGTATGACACTAGCGATCCGCTAGTGTCTGCTCTGGCCAACCATCCTAATATAACAGCTTTTTGGGCAGCCGTTTTGCTAAAAAAATAACTTTTATAAATATGCTAATGAGCCTCTAGGTGCTATGGGGGCGTCATTAGCACCTAGAGGCTCCGTCTACCTTCATACACAGCCACCGCCCAGCGCGTCCCTCCAGCCCGCCCATCTCCTGATGAAGGCGATCCTCCGTGTGACGCAACGGACGAATTCTCGCGCATGCGCCGTGCGCGGCTGTATTCGGCGCATGCGCAGAGAATGTCTGACCGCTTCCCTGCTCAGACATCTCCACTGCGCCTGTTCCTTGGAGCACTATGACGTCATCGGCGCAGGCGCAGTGGAGATGTCTGAGCAGTGTCCGTGGAATATGAGTGACACACGGATGGCAAAAAACGTACCCTTAGGCCTCCTGCACACGAACATATTCGTTCCGTGCATTGGGGACTGCAATTTGCGGTCAACCTCCGTGCGGCGGCCAGGATGGATCCAGACCCATTCAGCTTGAATGGGTCGGCATCCGTTCGTTCCGCAAAAAGATGGAGCAAGTTATATATTTTTGCGGAACGGGACCCCACGGAAGCAATCCGTACTGCTTCCCTAGTGTTCCGTTCCGTGCTTCCGTTCCGCACCTCGGGATTTGCGGACCCATTCAAGTCAATGGGTCCGCATCCGTCAATGGGTCCGCACGGTGCCCGTGTATTGCATCTGCATTACGGCAGCGGGACACCTACGGTCGTGTGCAGGAGGCCTTAGACTGTGTGCACACCGTGCATATTTTGGGCAGTTTACCTTGCAGATAATCCAGTGCCAGCGGCGCGAATGAGATTTCGCAAATGTCATGTGCACTTTGTATATTTTGTGTGCAGCGCGTCCGTCCTTTGTGCGGCTGAGGCACTTTCCCCATAGACTTCAGCGGTGTTGGTAATAAATCTGCACCAAAAAATACACACAAACGTTACACAAAAACCGCAGTAAATACTGCCGATTCATGTGCGGTTTTATCACATTTTTCGTGTAGTTTTCATGCAGATTTTACGCAGATAAATGTGTACCATGTGTGAGTACCTTTAGGGGGGGTTCGCATCTTCAGATTTTCTGAGACGGTTTTTGAAGCCAAAACCAGGAGATTTGAGTCAGTATCGGTAACTCCTCGAGCAAAACTGAAACCACAATACAGATGTGAAACCACAATATGCCAGCCACACGTGCTCCCATAATAAGATGCCCCCCTGACAAGATGCTGGCCACACGTGCTCCCATAATAAAGTGATCCCATCACAAGATCCCGGCCACGTGTGCCTCCCCATCACAAGATCCCGGCCACGTGTGCCTCCCCATCACAAGATCCCAGCCACATGTGCCCCCCCCCCCCCCATCACAAGATCCCGGCCACGTGTGCCCCCCCCCCATCACAATATCCCGGCCACGTGTGTCCCCCCCATGACAAGATCCCGGCCACGTGTGCCCCCCCCATCACAATATCCCGGCCACGTGTGTCCCCCCATCACAAGATCCCGGCCACGTGTGTCCCCCCCATCACAAGATCCCGGCCACGTGTGCCCCCCCATCACAAGTTCAAACACTATGCTTTCCCTTAAAGTGCAAGGATGTGGTGTGTTATACAACAATTCATTACTACTAGTGTCCATTAGGACTATATTACACCTATTAATCCTGCACCTACCTAATTAACTAAGACTTAACTTTTATTAATATTACTGATAATACTTATGTGAATAACTAAATCATTAAAACTTCCAGCAATCACTGGCCCTTTATGTATCAGTTGAATTACCCTGTCAGGATGTCACCTGACCAGGTTGCCTGCTACTAAGTCGATACACACTAGTGCCTAACTGGCTGCGCGCTGCCAGTGTAATGTGTTGGCACTGTGTGATTTCTTGACACTATAATGCTAGGCTGCAGTGATATGCTGTTATAAAATCACACAGTGCCTACACATTACACTGGCAGCGCGCAGCCAGTTAGGCACTAGTGTGTATCGACTTAGTAGCAGGCAACCTGGTCAGGTGACATCCTGACAGGGTAATTCAACTGATACATAAAGGGCCAGTGATTGCTGGAAGTTTTAATGATTTAGTTATTCACATAAGTATTATCAGTAATATTAATAAAAGTTAAGTCTTAGTTAATTAGGTAGGTGCAGGATTAATAGGTGTAATATAGTCCTAATGGACCCCCATCACAAGATCCCGGCCACGTGTGCCCCCCTCCCCCATCTCAAGATCCCGGCCACGTGTGCCCCCCATCTCAAGATCCCGGCCACGTGTGCCCCCCCCAATCTCAAGATCCTGGCCACGTGTGCCCCCCCCAATCTCAAGATCCTGGCCACGTGTGCCCCCTTCACAAGATCCTGGCCACGTGTGCCCCCTTCACAAGATCTCGGCCACGTGTGCCCCCTTCACAAGATCTCGGCCACGTGTGCCCCCCATCACAAGATCCCGGCCACGTGCGCCCCCCCCCCCCCCCCTATCACAAGATCCCGGCCATATGTGCCCCCCATCACAAGATGCCGGCCACGGGAAGCCATGACAAGTTGCCAACCACATTTCTGTATTAAAAATAATTTTTTTAACTGGTCTTATATAATATTCTAATTTGCTTAGATTCTGACTTTTGGATTTTCATTAGCTGTAAGCCACAATCATTAACATACTTGAAACACTTGAAATCAATCAGTCTGCGTGTAATGAATCTATAGAATATGAGTTTAAACAACCGTTCGGTAATATTCTATAAAAAAAAATCTTTATTTCTATAGCGCCAATATATTCCGCCGCGCTTTACAATTCAGGGGTTAAAGTACAAACAGTCATAAATAACATAGCAAGTCAATCATTAGAACAAGAGGAAGGAGGGCCCTGCTCACAAGAGCTTACAATCTTTTCCTATTCATTGAGAGGCACCTATATTTACTATAAACATGTCCGGTCCATGAAATGATCTGGAGGTTTAGCTTCTCCTTTTTGTGTCACTGTACACGTGATTCACCCCCACCCCCATGTCACCTGCTGTCACCACCACCTTTCCCTGTCTAGCTGACTGCCCTATAAGTAAACAAGTCTGACAAGTCCAGACGCTCAATAAGGTCCTACCACCATCCGAGAGCCTGCAGTCCACCCAGAAAGTGATCAGCTGACCTTCTGGAGATACTGGGAGGCCAGAACTTCAAGTTCCCAGGTAAGGTAGACATATGGAGCATGCTGATCCTTTAGGTCAGGGATGCTCAACCTGCGGCCCTCCAGCTGTTGTAAAACCACAATTCCCACCATGCCCTGCTGTAGGCTGATAGCTGTAGGCTGTCCGGGAATGATGGGAGTTGTAGTTTTGCAACAGCTGGAGGGCCGCAGGTTGAGCATGCCTGCTTTAGGTGGACTTTCCAAGTATAACTAGAGGATTGCATTCCTTCAGTCTTTGGAGCCAAAATAATGAAATTTCTAGAATTAAGCAGGGAACATTTTGTACTTCTGGATCTTGAGATATCTCAAGCAGAAGGTCAGCCACCATCCAGTCACCACGTCAGATGCAAGAGACCTAAAAAGCAACATTCAGAATTCAGGACTTTAGAACCGGAAGGTCCCAGCCGATACAAGAGAGATAAGGATGCTGATGGGTAACTTATCGGGTTATCTTGGCCAGCTTCTTGTCACAAGGCATTTGTGGCTGACATCTTGTCATGGGATACCTGTGGGTGGCATCTTGTTATGGGAACACTTGTGACAAGCATCTTGTCATAGTGCACCTGTGGTCGGCACCTTCTTATGCGCCACCTATAGATGACATCTTGTCATGGGGTCGGCATCTTGTCATTGGCCACCTGTGGTTTGCATCTTGTCAGGGGGGCACTTGTGGCAAGCATTGTGTCATGGGGGACATGTGGCTGGCATCTTGTCATGGGTCTCCTGTGGCCAGCTTTTTGATGTAGAACACCTGTGGGCGCATTGTGTCATGTGCCACTTGTGGATGACATCTTGTCAGGGGTGCATCTATGGTCGGCATCTTGTCATGGGTCTCCTGTGGCTGGCATCTTGTCAGGGGGGCACATGTGGCCGGCATCTTGTCAGGGGATCATCTTATTACTGGAGTACTTGTGGCTGGCATATTGTGGTTTCACATCTGTATTGTGTTTTCAGTTTTGTTCAGGAGTTGTCCCGACGTCTTGGAAAAAATCTCATAGAGAAGAGCACTGGAGTAAGTAAGAGTTGTCCTCCAGCATCAATGGTGATGTAGATATATATTCCATGGCAGCTTACGGCAACATAAAGTGTGACGATTATTACGTAACCTTTTCCTTGTGCTCCATACACATATACTAGAGTATACACATCCAAACTTTTTTATAAAAAACAAACAAAACGAGGATGACAGGAAAATTTATAAGATTAGGCAGAGAGAGGCCAAACAAGTTTATAAGAGCTTCTAAAGCACAGGCAGAAGAGAAATTAGCTCAGTCAGGGAAAAAAGGCGATAAGACATTCTTCAGATACATAAATGAAAAAAGGAAACTAAAACAAGGAATTAACAAATGAAAAACAAAAAAAGGAAGGTATGTGGAAGAAGATAAAGAACTAGTTGACTGCCTCAATGAATACTTCTGCTCAGTTTTTACAAAGGAAAATGAAGGAAAAGGACCTCAGTTGGGGAGGAAGACTAATGAATCTTTTGATGCATGTGTCTTTACAGAGGAAGAGGTTCTAAGTCAGCTGTCTAAAATTAATACAAATAAGTCACAGGGGCCTGATGGGATACACCCAAAGCTATTAAAAGAGCTCAGCGGTGAACTAGCAAAACCATTAACAGATTTATTTAACCAATCATTGGTAACAGGAGTCGTCCCAGAAGATTGGAAATCAGCAAATGTTGTGCCCATTCACAAGAAAGGTAGTAGGGAGGAATCGGGAAACTATAGGCCAGTAAGCCTGACATAGTGGGGAAATTAATGGAAACCATACTTAAGGAGAGGATTGTGGAACATCTAAAATCCCATGGATTGAAAGATGAAAAACAGCATGGGTTTATTTCAGGGAGATCATGTCAAACTAATCTTATTGATTTTTTTTGATTGGGTGACTAAAATAATAGATGGAGGAGGTGCAGTAGACATCGCTTATCTGGACTTTAGTAAGGCTTTTGATACTGTCCCACATAGAAGGCTTATCAATATAGTGCAGTCTTTGGGCTTGGACTCCCATATTGTTGAATGGATTAGGCAGTGGCTGAAAGACAGGCAACAGAGGGTTGTAGTCAATGGAGTATATTCAGACCATGGTCTTGTTACCAGTGGGGTACCTCAGGGATCTGTTCTGGGACCCATATTGTTTAATATCTTTATCAGCGAAATTGCAGAAGGCCTCGATGGTAAGGTGTGTCTTTTTGCTGATGACACAAAGGTTTGTAACAGGGTTGATGTTCCTGGAGGGATACACCAAATGGAAAAGGATTTAGGAAAACTAGAGGAATGGTCAAAAATCTGGCAACTAAAATGTAATGTTGATAAGTGCAAGATAATGCACCTGGGGTGTGAAAACCCAAGAGCAGAATATAAAATCAGTGATACAGTCCTAACCTCAGTATCTGAGGAAAGGGATTTAGGGGTCATTATTTCAGAAGACTTAAAGGGAATCTGTCACTAGCATATTAGCAAAAAATATTTTTTAATGAATCCATGTGTAATAAAGTCTCAGGCGTCAATTGCTATAGGCCAGGGAGGCGATTTAGCTGAACTTGGAGGAGTTATTAGTTTTCAAATTTAGGCGGGCACGGCACTTCAGAGGGGCGTTCCTGGGCACCGTGGAGAAAGAATAACGCCCCTCTGGGCTCCTTACAGCTTCATTTGCATATCATAAGCGTTTTTTTGAAGAAATGATAAGACTCACATTAAAAAGAACAAGACATATGGAAATAAGGTACTTTATTACACATGGATTCATAAAAAAAAAATTTTTCTAATATGCTAGTGACAGATTAGCCTTTAAAGTGGGGAGCGGGGGAGCAGTATACTTACCGTCCGTGCGGCTCCCGGGGCGCTTCAGAGTGACGTCAGGGCGCCCCACGCGCATGGATGACTTGATCGCATGGATCACGTCATCCATGCGCATGGGGCGCTCTGACGTCATTCTGGAGCGCCCGGGGAGCCGCACGGGCTGTAAGTATACTGCTCCCCCGCTCCCCACTACTACTACGGCAACCAGGACTTTAATAGCGTCCTGGCTGCCATAGTAACAATGAACGCATTTTGAAGACGGATCCGTCTTCAAATGCTTTCAGTTCACTTGCGGTGTTACGGATCCGGCGGGCACTTCCGGCAAATGGAGTGTACGACGGATCCGGACAACGCAAGTGTGAAAGAGGCCTTACATGTATAGCTTGGAAGAAAGACGAGACAGAGGGGATATGATAGAAACTGCTAAATACATAAAGGGAATCAACAAGGTAAAAGAGGAGAGAATATTTAAAAGAAGAAAAACTGCTACAAGAGGACATCGTTTTAAATTAGAGGGGCAAAGGTTTAAAAGTAATATCAGGAAGTATTACTTTACTGGGAGAGTAGTGGATGCATGGAATAGCCTTCCTGCAGAAGTGGTAGCTGCAAATACAGTGAAGGAGTTTAAGCATGCATGGGATAGGCATAAGGCCATCCTTCATATAAGATAGGGCCGGGGGCTATCCATAGTATTCAGTATATTGGGCAGACTAGATGGGCCAAATGGTTCTTATCTGCCGCCACATTCTATGTTTCTAAACTGGCCCATCGGACCCGATACAGGATTTTTTTTGATGCTGTGTATGAATCTAGAATATGGAATTTTTTTTAGCCATAAGATCAATAATGTTATAATTTCTCCATTGCATACAGTGCATTCAGAAAGTCTTCAGACCCTTTCTCATTTTGTTAAGTTGTGGCCTTGTGCTAAAATAAATAAAGATTCAAGTTTCCCCCATGAATCTCTACTCAGTACCCCATAACGAGAAGGAGAAAACAGCATTTTAGAAATGTTACTTTGCATTGTATTTAGACCCTTTGCTATGACACTTGACATTTTTGCTCTGGGGGCCTCTGATTTCTCTTGATCATCTGCAAGATGTTTCTGCACCTTGACTGGAGTCACCTGTGGTAAATTCAGTTGATTGGACATGATTGGGAAAGCCACAGCCTTGTCTATATAAGGTTTCCCAAGTGACAATGCATATCAGAGCAAAAAACCAAGCCATGAGGTAGAAATAGCCTATAGAGCTCAGAGACAGGATTGAGTGGAGGCACAGATCTGGAGAGGAGTACCAAAAGATTTCTCCTGCACTGAAAGCTACCAAGAGTTCAGTGGCCTCCATGATTCTTAAACGGAAGAAGGTTGGAAAAAACAGATCCCTTCCTAGAGCTAGTCGCCCATCCAAACTAAGTAGTTGGGGGAGTAGGGCCTTGGTAAGAGAGGTGACCATGAACCCAATGGTCACTCTGGCTGAGCTACAGAGATCCTGTATGCAGATAGTAAAAACTTCCAGAAGGTCAACCATCACTGCAGCTTCCACCAATCTGGGCTTTATGGCATAGTGGCCCAAAAAAAAGTCTCTCCTCAGTAAAAGATGCACGAAAGCAACTCTCAGACTGAGAAACAAGATTCTCTGGTCTGATGAAACCAAGATTGAACGTTTTGGTCTGAATTCTAAGCGTTATGTTTAGAGGAAACCAGACACTACTCATCACCTGCCCAATACCATCCCTACAGTGAAGCATAGTGGTGGCAACATCATGTTGTGGGGTATTTTTCAATGGCTGGGACAGGGAGACTGGTTAGGGTTGAGGGAGTGATAACTCTGTGAATGTCCTTGAGTGATCCAGATAGAGCCTTGACTTGAACCCAATCGATAATCTCTGGAGAGACCAGAAAAATGGCTGCCCACTGATGGTCTTCATCCAACTTGACAGAGCTTGAGAGGATCTGCAGAGAAAAATGGTAGAAAATCCCTAAATCCAACATGCAAAACTTGTGGCTTGAAGGCTGTAATCACTGCCAAAGGGGCTTCAACTAAGTCCTGACTAAAGGGTGTGAATACTTATGTCAATGCAAGATGTAAGTTCTTCCTTTTCAATAAATTAGCAAAGATTTCTAACCTTCCGTTCTCACTTTGTCATTATGGGAACTGAGTGCAGAATGATGGAGAGAAACGTGACTTTTGTTTTTTAAATTTCAGCTCAAGAAGCAAAATGTGAAAGGGTCTGAAGACTTTCCGCATGCACTGCATGTTTGCATTCAGAATAGTTATAGGCCTATAAAATATAGAAAATCAACACTGAACCATATTGTGCACCATATTGCAGTCACTGCTATCCGACAGTAGGGGAACTCGACCACAACACACAAGTGTGAATGAGGACTATTTGTAGGGCTAACTATGTTTTAGGCACAGGGCTGTTTGGTATATTGCAGTGTTTTATGACTTTTCAATAGGATTTATGGCCCAGTGGAGAATCGGCAGCTATGACCCCAACAATCCCAATAGACGGCGAAGCTCCACACTCGGCAGCACTTTCCAAAACTTTGTCTGTGTGATTGTGCATTCGCGTCTTGGCCAACAGTTGTCATTGCCTGCCTGGGAACCTCGCATACACTATGGGGTAGGCATGGTCATTGTCACCGAACATGCACACATTATTGGCCTGGCTTACATTCATTTTCTGTCTCTCTTGTAGGCCGTGAAATGGGGCAGGCGAGTTCCCAGGATCGACCATCCACCCTGCCTCGGGAAATACTTACGTCCCTGCAGTCTTTACCATTCCTGCGTCGTGTAGAATTTTTTATGGACCTGGAGCCTTTTCCAGATGAGATCCTCATCTTGATCTTCAGCTTTGTGCCAGAACAAGACCTGCTCTTACACTGTAGGCTTGTGAGCCAGCGATGGAAACGTCTGGTGGACTCTCCCTCCCTGTGGAGGATCAAGTGTGAACTAGACTATAGGAGAGTGACTCTTTTAGTTGCAGAAATGTCTCATGACCTCCCCTGGCAGAAAATTTATCTAAAGAAGCCATTTTCACGGAACCTGCTGCGAAATCCATGTGGCACAGGTGAGGGCGTAATGCTGAACTATAATGAATTACTAAAAGGGCGCTATTACGAGAATCAGTCCTTGATCGGGTCGTTCCAGTATTACTATCTCTTCATTAGAATGGACTGGGAGAGGTGGGTACAGTTTCTGAAGCATTCTATGCATTTCGGAAGTTGCATTGACCCCCTCTATAAGGTCAAAAGAACAAATGCATTGTAATTGACTAGATAAAAGGCTAAATGTGACTCTGAAACGCGTGCATTCATCTCACTTGCTCCATTCTGATGATCTTAAAGGCTATGTCCACCTTTAAGGGCATTCTTTTTTTTATTATTATTATTGCATTGTACTCATTTTGAGCTAAAAATATTTTTTTCAGTTGGTCTTTATTAATCATTTTGAACCCCTGTCTCTGTGCAGCCTTGAGTTTCTTTAGTAACAGGCTCTGAATTTTGACTCTGTTCCATCAGGCAGCTCAGCTGACGGCTCCTTATCTCTGACTTCCTAAACACTCATTATAGCTCAGTTCTTATCTTACTGATAAGAATGTGGCTTAAATAAGTGTTTATGACCTTTTAGTAACTTAGAGATAAGGCACAAAGTGAAAGTACCATTCACACCGTGGCATAACAGCTCAATATTTTTACTAAAGACCAATCCCCCAAAATTTTTTCGCACAAAATGAGTAGAATGCAATCATAAAAAAAATTGCCCCCAAAGCTGAGAATAGCCTTTAAGGATTGTTTCAGACATGTTACAGTAATAATGGTGAGATGCTTCAGGCATATATTCCAAAATACACAATTTACTTGACTAAAAAGACAAGCAATAAATAACAGAAAATAAAAAAAAATGTAATCTAGAAACATATATTATCTGCAGAACACAATCGGTTCCAGTCCACAAGTAAGGGTGCATTTACATGGCCCGAAAATCGGGCAGATTATTGGGAACGACTGTTCCTGTGAACGGTCGCTCCCGACAATCTGGCCATGTAAATGTGCCGCCAATCACCGGAGCAACAAGAAAAACGCTCGTTCATTGGGTGATCCTGTCGTTCATGCAGGCACCAGTAATCATGGCTTCGGGGCCAATATTTCTGTATGGGGACAAGGGATCGCGATAGCGATCCCTCCTCCTCATACTATGGAGGTCGTCTCTGCATGTAAATGCAGTGGTCTCCTTCATTGAACGAACAGCCAACTATCTGGAAGGAACGCTTCGCCCCGACTAATTGGCCGCTCAGTCAACCTGTGTAAATCCAGCTTAAAGGGGTTATCCAAGGCTGGAAATGGCCCCCCCCCATATGCTCGGGCCCCTAACATTGATTCTACTTACCTGGCTCCCTGCACCGCTCCTGGTCCCCACATTGCCGCAGCATCTTCTCCCCATGCGCAGATGAAAACATCCGGTGTCGGAGCGGAGCAATGGCAGGCGGTGACGGGGACAAGCCTCCCTAGCGTCATAAGTGACACCCCCAACCCCCACAGCGCCCGATATTTTCATCCACGCACGGGGAGAAGCAGAGGCGGCAGTGCATGGAACAGGAGCAGCGCGGAGAGCCAGGTAAGTGGATTCAGCACGAGGCCCAGGCGTATGGGGGGGGCAGCATTTCCAGCCTCGAATAACCCCTTTAATGAACAACTATTGATAGTATGGATCCATATTCGTATAGAACAAGAATGACAGAGAGCGAGTTCTCAGGATGGAAAATATAGGCCCAAAGTTGTTTCGGACATGCGTGTGCACCCCTCCATGTGATGGCTGCTTTTCCCCTATTGACTCCAGCTCAATTAACCCAAGATCCCTGATCATAGTGTTCTATGAGGAGGTAAGTTCAAGTCCGTCCACCAATCTACTGTTTCAGTAGACCCACAGTCGGGCAGGAACTCGCAGCATCGGGGAGTTCAGGTCTCCTTGGACATGGTGGGTCATGCACTCTTCACATGAACCAGGTTTCATGGACCACAGACGCACATTTGAAGATGACGGCGGTGTTAGATCATTGGGACACAGCAGTACCTCGAATACATTGGTTCTATACATATCCGTAACCTGTCCTTGCACCCTTTGACACCTCTGGGTTGCCAGTCCTGCTTAAAGCCGATTATTTGGGTCTTGTCTGACAGGCTGGTTACTAGGGCTACACTGCTTAACAACCACAGCCTTTAGAATGGTGTACGTCCCTAGTAACCAGTCTGATTTTTTATTAAAGGGGTTGTCCAAATTAGACAACTTTTCCCCTGTCCACAGGATATGGGATAAGTGTCTGATCCCACGGGTCTGACCTCTGTGTCCGATCATGAGAACAGGGGCCCGTGCCCCTCCGGTTGAATGGAGAGGCGGTCATGCATGTGAGCGGCCTCTCCATAAAGCGCTATGGGGCTGCCAGAATTAGCCGAGCGCTTGTACAGCAGACACACATTCATGCCTTTTGCTCCATTCAGAAGGGAAGTACACCCCCCACTCCCCGTTTCTCGTTCTCTATCCACAATTCTCTTTAATTGGACAAACCCTTTTAAAGGGTTTATGGTATTGCCTATCCACTGGAGAAGGGGGTCCCACCGCTGGGCACCCCACCAAATAAGAAAACCCGATTTCACCTGTGAGTGTAGTGCAGAGGGGTGACTACTGTTCCGTTTGCTGCTGAGTACAGTGCTCGACTATCTGTCTGTCCACAACAGTGAATGGAGTGGTGGTCGTGCATGCTCAGTACACGCTCTGTTCACAGGTGAAGCATGTTGTATCAGTCTGATTTTTCTTATTTCCTTCAGAACAGCTTAATCACTGGAGCGTAAAACACGGAGGGGATGGTTGGAGGGTGGAGAAAAGTAACTCTGTTTTAGAAGGTGCCGACAGCCAGATCTGCTTCGTCAGCTCATACGGGTGAGTAACCAGCCGGCCTTCTGCTCTCAGTTCTGTAACTTACCTCGCTAACCCTGTACCTCCCCCTACAGTTGGTGTAAGAAGAGCCAGATCATAGACCTTGTACAGGAAGGACTATGGGAGCATCTCCTGGACGTCCACCAGCCTCCCATCTGCATATCTGACTGGTCAGTTATTACACCTGCTTTCCGTATTATCATAGGGATTCCCCGCAATCCGTTTTTGTTAGAAGGATCCCTGACCAATAAGCCGATGACGGGCCGTCCTGCTGTTTGTACCCTGAGCAGTCGGATTGCCAAGGATTACAAAAACATGGTTACTTTCTTCCAGATTCAGTGCCACACTTGTCTACAGGTTGTGCCTGGCATTGCAGCTCAGCTCCATTGAAGTGCATGGAGAAAAGCCGCAATCCAACCGGTAGCCAGGTTTGGTGCTGCTTTTGGAAGAACCCAGCCATGATTTTTTATTTTTTTTTAAATCCTGTACAACTCATTTTTAAGTCAAATCTTACACCTGAAATTCTCTGATCTCTGCTGGACATGGAGTTGTAGAACTAAACCTAGGCGTATGTTGTATACACAGAATAATAAGGCATCTTTCAGATTCTGTATTCCGACCTTGAGACCCAACTGCAGGTCTAAGGACCTGAGCCAACGGCATCACAGGATGGATCAGGCTGGTACTTGTGGTAGTAATACGGGACCTAAAATGTGGATGAGGCCTAAAGCTGTATACATTCAACCTTGGAGAACATTGAAAAAATTAATAAATGTAACTCACGAGGCCGGGAATCGTTTTTTGCAGGTACGCCGGACGAGAAGACTGCAGCTGTGTCTATAGTATAAAAGTTCAGCTCTTGGCTGCCGATCAGCAAACCGTACTCCAGGAGTTCACTATGGACCCCGATCCCATCCCCCAGTGGAACGACGCATGTTATCACCAGGTACGATACAGTCTCCTCACATATAGCAAAACTTGTTGTAAGTTTCTCCTGCGTCAGAATACCCAATGTAAGAAACACCCAAACAAATTAAGTGCAGGCTCTGAAGCAGGAGGGAGTGTCGAGAGAATTCCAGCTCTGAAGTCAGCAGAATTGTGAATGCAGCTGTGATTTTTAACTCTTTCCATGGGTAAACATGGCGCCCGCTCGCGCTTGCAGCAGGCGCCATGGCCAGGGGGTCTCCACTGTTTCAAATAGCAGAGATCCGCGGCTAATGACCGCGACCGGCAATAATGCCAATCGCGGTCATTAAAGCCTTTTAGATGCCGTGATCAAGGCATCTAAAAGCTCAAAAACCCGGAAGCGTTACCGGCATCCTCTGCGGCCAAAGAACATGAGCTACAATACCATAAAATAATTAAAAAAAACGTAAAAAATTATATTAAAAAAATAAACATAAAAATTTAAATCGCCCCCCCTTTTCGTCGAATAAAAAAAAAAATACATAAATACCGAAAAATATAAACATCATGGGCATCACCTCGTCCGAAAATGCCCGTGCTATATAAATATTTTTCCAATACAGCGAATGGCGTAACGGAAAAAAGGGTCAAAATGTCAGATTCGCCGTTTTTTTTAATCGTTTCTCCTACAGAAAAAAATGTGATAAAGTCACACACACTCCAAAATGCTATTAATAAAAACTACAGATCGTCCGGCAAAAAATGAGCCCCCACACCGCTCAGTAGACATGACTATAAAAAAGTTATGAGGGTCAGAATATGGTGATGTAAAAAAATCATTTCTTTATCAAAGTTTTAATAAATTTTTACACTATTTAGACACAAACAACCTACACATATGTGGTATCGTTGTAATCGTACTGACCCAGAGAATCAAGGTCACAGGTCAGTACTTCTGCAAAGGTAACGCCGTAGGAACAAAACCTGTAAAACCGTGGAGGAATTATGTTTTTTTTTTTTTTTTCAATTCCACCCCATTTGGAATTTTTCTCTTGCTTCCCACTACCTTGTATGCCATATTAAATGGTGGCATTTAGAAAGTACAACTTTTCCCACACAAAAAAAATAAATAAACCCTCATATGGATATATGAACAGAAAAATAAAAAAAAGTTATGGCTCATGGAAGATAGGGAGTAAAAAATTAAAACTGAAAAAAATCTCCGGTATCCTAAGGGTTAATACAGGCCGTCATTTCTGAGGAGCAAAGGAGTCTGCTCTGCTTATGAGTGCACCAGACTCCTAAAATGCGTCCACTTTATTCTTTCTGGGCTCGTAGTAGTTAGTTTTTGTGTTATTTTGGTTTCTAGCAGGTGGCACCATCAGAACAACCCCTTTGTCCTCCCGCGGACCAGTCATTGGGTCCTCCTCCGTGTATAACTTATTTTTCAATATGCCCAGTGATTTTTTTTTATTGTGCCGCTTCCTCAGGTCTCTCATGAATTCCGCCACTACGGACCCGGTGTCCGATATGTGAACTTTACCCACAAAGGAAAAGACATGCAGTTCTGGAAAGGATGGTACGGCGCTCGGATCTCCAACTCCTCCGTCACTGTGAAGTGTGACAACCTGGAGCCCTGTAGATGAGCCCCCCCCCCGAATACACTACTTGGAGTTGGCCGATGATCAGTAAGGACTGCGGCTCGTTCGGCTATGTCTGCACTGTAACCCCAAGGATGTTTCTATATTATAATTCTACCATCTTTCTTGCTTGTTGTTTATGGTCCTAAAGCAATAGCCACTTATAAACCACAAAGCTTCTGCCAATAAAAAAAATAAAAGTTATGGCTGCTGTAAGGCAGAGAGGTAAAATGTGTAGTGCTTTATTAGAGGGGTTATCGGGGTATATAGTTTTCCCTTTTTCTGTACTTCCCCTGCCAGGCCTTGCATATAGTGTTGAGTGAAGCGAGCTTCAGATGCTTCATCCTAAGTTGCTATGTTCAAAACTTCGAAATAATACTGTACGGAGATATGTATTAGAATGTATGGGCTCCGATGAGCCGAAGTAAGTTATTCACAAAGTTGCGCGTGACTTCGCGAATAACTTACTTCAGCTCATCGAAGCCCATACATTCTAATACTGTACAGAGACAGATCTCCGTACAGTATTATTCAGACATTTGGAGCTTTGCTCAACACTACTTGCAATTTACTAATGTACTTGTGCTTCTTTTTCCGTCTCACTCCAGGGATCCGCCACGTGAATTTGTCCTCTGTGGAGACTATTTCCTCTGACATCACAACCAGGTCTCACATGATCCCCTGTCAGAATCCGTGCCAAAATAGTCTTGACGTCAGACCCATGTGATCTTGGAATGGGCTGGTAGATGCTCTCAATCCACATGCAAGGTGTCATGTTCAGGGGTTAGTAAGCGTCCCCAGAAATAAGACGGACACAGAATATGCAAAACAAACACTTTAGGCCTCATGCACACGACCGTTGTTTTATTCCGTGTCCGTTGTTCCGTTTTTCTGCGGACCCATTGACTTTCAATGGGTCAGTTGAAAACTCGGCTAATGCACCGTTTGCGATCCGTGGTTCCAGTCTGTCCAAAAAAATATAACCTGTCCTATTTTTTTCACGTAAAACGGTTTGCGGACCCATTCAAGTCAATGGGACCGTGAAAAAACGTGGAGGCACACAAGATTGTCATCCGCGTCCGTTTTTTTCCTATCATTTGCATGGCAAACTTGACTTTTTGAATTTTTTTTTACTTTCCTTCATGTCTGGTGATCCTCCAAAAATAAAGGAAGACACACGGAAACAAATCACGGAACAACGGAACCCCATTTTGCAGAACGGAACACAACAACGGTCGTGTGCATGAGGCCTAATTAAACAAAATGGTACAAGACAAAAAAGTAATCAGAAAGAAATCAGAAGCAAACTGGAGAAAAAGGTAGGGAAGAGTGCAGACCTGGTTTCACTCGACTTCTGTCCCTACCTGCTTGGATGATCTGACCTAGTCCAAGCACCCGCAGTTATAACTGCAGGGAACCCAAGTATACCAAATAGACAAGAATCAAGGTCGCAAGCAAACCGGATAAGACCCATAATCAAGGCATAAACCGGAACCCATGTAGATCCGGATACACACAGGAAGCATGGCGTTCACGGTCCGAACAGAAGATAGATCAGACATTGATGAACAGTCAGGCTGACCACACAAGGCCAGGTTGAAGTCAAACACTCTGCTCAGGATTATTGATGAGCGAACTTGTATTTTTCAAGTTTGGCGTACAAGGTTCGGGTTATCTAAGAATTCCGTTACCACGGACCATAAGTTATGATCCGTGGTAGCGGAATCCATACCGGAATTCTTAGATAATGCGAACCTTGTATGCCAAACTTGAAAACACAAGTTCGCTCATCCCTAGTCAGCATAGCGCACAGCTTTCCTGTAGGCAGGCAGATCTCCCAGACATGCAGCTCACAGACCTAAATAGCAGGGTGATTAGGACACCTTACATGAACAAACACAGGGCGCATACAAGTCACAGGGAACTGTTCTCACAGCACAAGCCACCGCTGGGACCCGTACCTATATCGAGAACGGAGCCCCGAAAGTGAAGGAGGGCGTACTGCGCATGCGCAGCCACCCTCCATTCATTTTCTATAGGGCCGCTGAAAATAGCCGAGCGCTGGCTTGGCTATTTCCCTTGAGCCCATAGAAGTGAATGGGAGCAGTGGCCGGGCATGTGCTGTGCCCTCCCATTTAGCTCTATAGGGAGCCGGCTTGGCGGTGGCTGGATCGGAGTCCTCCAGCCACCACCTTGCGGGGCTCCGTTCTCGATATAGGTGTGGGACCCGCAACTATAAGATAATGGGGGCATAACTGTCACGGCCTTTGGTGTGCGCCGTGACACTGTTGCCGTGCATGCTGTTGCCAGCGGCAACGTGTTTTGGTTGCAGAATGTAGGTGCCTCCTCCTTTCTCCTGGTGCCAGAGGAATTATCTAGCTGGCGGGGATTTAGGTGTGT
This sequence comes from Bufo bufo, assembly GCF_905171765.1. NCBI lineage: Eukaryota > Metazoa > Chordata > Amphibia > Anura > Bufonidae > Bufo > Bufo bufo. The sequence goes on along the minus strand of NC_053396.1, from coordinate 191,933,538 downwards.
CCACGAGGTTTATGTGGCATGTTGGCTGGGTTCAGTGTTCCTCCAACCTTGCTGTGTGCTGGAGCTGTGCTCCTGCCAGTCCTCTACTATCTGCCCAGTGCTTGAGGGCCACCTTGTGGAACATACTGTCACAATGGGTAGCAACTAGGCCAGTGACTGGGATAAGGGAGAAGGTCACCTAAAGCATCCCTAATCCTTGCCCTAACTCCTCACCGTATGAGCGGACCTGGATGGTAGGACGGTTCATACCCAGAAAAGCCTTCAGAAGAGGGTGTCAGCATGTGTCGCCTTCCGTTTTATGGCGTGCATGCTTGTCCACCGGAGGGAGGGTGAAAGGGAAGATCCTGTTAACGGCGCGGTTCTCCGTAACAGTGGTGTGAACCGTTACTTGTGTTTGTGTCTCCCCGCGTCCATGTCTCAGTGGTTCAGTCGCTTGTGTTGTGTGGCTGGCTGCATTACTTGTTGTACTGGCTCTGGTGTTTGCTGGTTGGGGATGCATGCTGGCAGCGAACTGGTGTGAACCGTGTCTGAATGTGGACGCAGTGGTCAGTGCGGTCTCTCCTGGCTGCCTGGTTCCTAGTTGGTGGTTCCGGGGTGCTGGCGGCAGTCTTGGGGAGACTCCCCCCCCCCCCCCCATAATAAGATCTTATAAGTGCGGGACAATAGCCCGACATCCATAGCATCATTGTAATCTATGATGCTGTGCGCACGATCAATGCCTCTCCGGAACATATGGCTCGCTCACGGAGGGCATACGGTCGTGTGCAAGGGGCCTAACTCTGATGGAGGGGTTGAGCCTGGAAGAAGCTTTAACCACTTAAGGACCACAGGTTTATACCCCCCTAGTGACCAGGCCCTTTTTTACACTTCTGCTCTACACTACTTTCACCGTTTATTGCTCGGTCATACAACTTACCACCCAATTGAATTTTACCTCCTTTTCTTCTCACTAATAGAGCTTTCATTTGGTGGTATTTCATTGCTGCTGACATTTTTACTTTCTTTGTTATTAATCGAAATTTACCAAAATTTTTGCAAAAAAATGACTTTTCACTTTCGGTTGTAAAATTTTTCAAATAAAAATACATTTCTATATAATTTTTTCTCAAAATGTATTGTTCTATATGTCTTTGATAAAAAAAATGCAATAAGTGTATATTTATTGGTTTGCGCAAAAGTTATAGCGTTTACAAACTATGGTACAAAAATTTAAATTTCCGCATTTTGAAGCAGCTCTGACTTTCTGAGCACCTGTCATGTTTCTTGAGGTGCTAGAATGCCAGGATAGTATAAATACCCCACAAATGACCCCATTTTGGAGACACCCCAAGGTATTCCGTGAGGGGCATGGCGAGTTCCTAGAATTTTTCTTTTTTTGGCACAAGTTAGCGGAAAATGATGTATTTTTTTATTTTTATTTTTTTCTTACAAAGTCTCATATTCCACTAACTTGTGACAAAAAATAAAAACTTCCATGAACTCACTATGCCCATCACGGAATACCTTGGGGTGTCTTCTTTCCAAAATGGGGTCACTTGTGGGGTAGTTATACTGCCCTTGCATTTTAGGGGACCTAAAGCGTGAGAAGAAGTCTGGAATCCAAATGTGTAAAAAATGCCCTGTGAAACCCTAAAGGTGCTCTTTGGAATTTGGGCCCCTTTGCGCACCTAGGCTGCAAAAAAGTGTCACACATGTGGTATCGCCGTACTCAGGAGAAGTTGGGGAATGTGTTTTGGGGTGTCTTTTTACATATACCCATGCTGGGTGAGATAAATATCTTGGTCAAATGTCAAAAAAAAAAAAAAGGTTTTCTAGGCCTGCTCTATGACCTGTGCAGAGGTCATTGTACAAGGAAAGAATAGATAAGCTTTGACAATCGCCTTTTCTGAATAGTGGATCCTGTCGTATCTGTCGTTCTAATCCTGCCTGTAATGATATCACCTATGTGTACAGATAAGAAGATAACTGCAGTGAAGTGATCTGTATTGATCAAAAAGTGGCGTCTATTATTAGGCTTAGTGCAAAAACGGCAGGATTTCTTTTTTTGTTTAAATAAGACATTGACATGGAAAATTAAAAGTAAAATCATTTTGAATTCTAAAAACATAAAAATGTAATTTAAACAACAGGTCATTTTCTGATGGCACATTCCCTTTATATAAATCTAGCAGAGCAACCGGAGCAATGAATGGGGAGATCTCTGGATCCATGTGAGGTACAGGGACGGTTCTAGCTTTGTTAGATAGAGACTGTCATGTCCTATATGATGTCTGATTTTATTTTTTTACATTAGTCCTGGGATAACCCCTTTAATAGGGTGAGACTACACAGTGCGGTTGTGATGCAGCCAAGTACCGCTGTGGCCTTATGAACCGCAACAGGCTGTAATTAAACTAATGAGACTGCACTGTTCAGAGGGTCTGTATTGTTATTGGCCTTGTGGCTGTACCCTTACATCTCCACTAATCCATTAGGGGTGCATCTGTCGGCAGTTCCCATTGAGAACCAGTTAGTTACTCAACTTTTTAGGTAGATTTAGTAACCCATAGATCTGGTGTCAGTATTGTACATAGGATGAGCCAATAGCATTGAGCATAGTGAACCTCTGCATCTATCTGTACTAAATTCTGGTTCCCTGCAGCCACCACTGGGGGGAGCTGACTGCAAGCTGTGTATACAGTTTTTAGAATATATTCTGGTGTCCAGGTCAGTACATAAAGCAACAGTTTATTGTTTCATGGCAAATATAAGACACAAAATCGTCATCAACTACAGTGGGCACCAGGAATACGTAATCTTGCACACCTCCTCAATCATCCGACTAAGACTAGTCAGTGTACAGTTAGTTGTAGTGGTACATAGTAGCCATGATAACCTCCGCCCTGGTAGCGACCATCACTACTTCTTCACATGGGCACAGTCATATTTTCCACGGACAATTTTTAGCTTGACCCCAGGCAGATCCTGTGTGCGTCCACCCTCCACCAGGACAATGTTGTGTTCCTGCAGGTTGTGTCCCTCTCCTGGTATAAAGCACACCACCTCTTTGCCGTTGCTGAGCCGCACACGGGCACACTTGCGGTTAGCAGAGTTGGGTTTTTTAGGCTTCCGGATCATGGTTTTCAAAATGACACCTTTTAGCTGAGGGTTGCCACCCAAAGGTCCTAGTTTGGGTGGTTCTTTCTTGGGTCGGCCTGCCCGGTGCATCTGGTTCAATGTGGCCATGCTATGGGAGTCCACCAGCGAAGGGACAGCAGGACGGAAAAGTGAAGAACCTAAAGAAAGACAACATAATTAACGTCTCGTCCCAGACATTTGGTGGCATCAACATCTGATAAGTAACGAGAGGTTGTCCAGCCTTTTCTTGTGAAGCTCCAAAAACACTTTATTTGATATCCAATGATAAAAACATCCAGGTACAGGTTACATCAGTCTACGCGTTTCGGGCTGAGAACAATTTTAGCCCTTACTCATGGTCTGACCGCTGTGACTACCACCAATTGGTATAACAAAGTGGCAATGGGGCTAGGAGCCACCTTGTCTTCTGAAAGCTCTGATCCGTTTTTCCAGGCTGCCATATCTCAAGCTTCAGCTACAATGGCTGAAAACTACTGAAACTCTAGAGCAGAAGCAAGCTACTTCCTCCTTCACTGATGACATCATCAGAATATACTTCCCAGCATTCCCTGTTCATTATAAAGTAAACTCTTGCCATTAATACCCATGACAGGGTGCGTCCGACACATTTTTGAGGAACAAATGAAGGGATCAGCTACTGATACAGAGAAATTACCCCTGTGGTATCAACGATGGCCGACAGGAAGTAGATGTCCGATGGATAATGTGATAGAAACGGTAGACCTGAGAGCACAGACAGGTGATCTGTAAATATGGATTCAGGAGGATGTCACGTTTGCCTAACAAGTGCAAAACAAGAGGCCTCCTGCCATCGACACAACCACCTTATATCCGTTACCATACTGGCCAACGTGCCAACCTACCCCATCGCCAAGGTAAGGAGACAAGGCTCCGGATTCCTGCAAAGGACATCTTGGCTTCAGACAGACATCACCTGCAAGAGAGATAAGCTCATGTGAATGACCTGCTGCAAACAATCACACACCATGTACATGGGGGCACCAGGGCGTGACGCTCTCCATAGTGGTATTCACATCAAAGAATGCTATGACCCTCTCCTAACTCAAGAAGGGGTTCCCACCGTGAATGGAGAGCAACCTGTGTATGTGCGGCTTTCCCCCCATTCACTGGTATGGGACTTCCAAAAAAATAGCTAAGGGTTTGGAAGTCCCTGTGCAGTGAATAGCGAGGACATCACGCACGTACAGCGTGCTCTTTATTCACAACAGGACCAGCACCTTTCTGACATTTATGGCATATGCTATAAATCTGCCATAAATGTCCAGATAGGACAACCCCTTTAAGTAAATGTGACTGTATTTAGGAGGAGAGTCACTATGGAGTTAATACACTTAGGCCTCATTCCTACGACAGTGAAAAACTGTTAAAATCTATGGAGCTATTCACATGGCCGTTTGTTTTTGTTTTTTTACCAGCGCGTGAATAGTGCCCCTCGGACATGTCCTATTTGCGGTTGTTTTCAAGGTCAGATGGAGCCAACTGAAATCAATGGGCCCCATTTTAACAGCTGTCCCCCCCCCCCCCCCCCACTATCGTAAGACTACATTTACACAGCCTAAGGCCTCATGAACACGACCGTAGTTTCAGTCCGCGTCTGATCCGTAATTTGCGGTACGCAAAAATGGACACGACCGTGTGCATGAGGCCGAAAAGTGATTTCTTACTGATGACCTATCCTCTGGATAGTAGTAAAATGTAAATAGAAGCAGCACTATGCGGTCCTTGGTCGATGTAAAAATACGATGCAACAGCCTCACCGTTGACCCTTGATCCAACAGGCCATGTAATAAGCAAAAAATAAGAATGGCACCGGCAGCATCTCACATCATCCAATCTTTTATTACGACCTTAAAGCGAACCTTTCACCTGGATTTCACCAGGGCTGTGGAGTCGGAGTCGAGGAGTCGGAGGAAATTTTGGGTACCCGGAGTCGGAGTCAGCAAACAATGCACCGACTCCGACTCCTACTCCTACTAAATTTAGATTGGAATAAAAAAAAAAAGCAAGTTTAAGTGTCCCAATTCACAAAAAGTTATAATTAATGACTTCTCTACTGTAAGAATAAAGACAAATGCATGCAGTGCCTCACGTAACCGCAAAACGAACACGTTAAGTGACCGTGAAGAAGCATGCTTTTCATGTGCTTCACTATATGGCACGCAACGCACAATTAGGAGCTGCAATACTTATACTTTCCATAGTGTTGTGTTCTGCTTTTACAGGGAACGCAGCGTCCATGTGTAACCTAGCCTCTCACTGATAAGGGATTAAATAAATATGTTTTTTGCAGGACTAGAGACACTTGTATAAGTGAAGGGAATGGAGGGCCAATAGCTCAAGACTGAAGCTGTAAACCATTGGAAAAACTGCTGTCATTTAGCTAAGGCTATAAAAACTTGTAAACTCTGATTGTTAGCTTAAACGTTAAACATGACTATGGGATTCTCCTAGGAAAATCATGTTTTAGAATAAATGCCCCTTCCTGGATCCTCCCACTGCCCGATCTTCAGCAGAAGATCAGCACACAAAGGAGAAAGCAGCTTCCCAGCCAGTAGTCCTGTGGTAGGTTGCGTTTCTTTCCCTCAAGGAATGTATAAAATACATTTGCATATTAATACAGAGGAGTCGGAGTCGGAAGTACATAAAACTGAGGAGTCGGAACATTTATCTACCGACTCCACAGCCCTGGATTTCACTTAATAAACTATTACCAGTACCTTATAGATTTTCCTCATTCTGTTTCAATGCATTCTTGTGCCGCTTTCCTGGGATGTATATTCATGAAAAAAACGACTAATAAAGTCCTCGTCTCCAGCTCCTGAAGTCACGCTAGAAGTCAAGGGGAGTTACACTACTACTTAGAGGAGGGGTTAGGGCAGGGGAGTTACAGCCTGGAGTGAGGGAAGGGCTACCCCCTTGACTTCTACCGTGACTTCAGCAGCTGGAGACGAGGACTTTATAAGTCGTTTTTTTCATGAATATACATCCCAGGAAAGCGGCACAAGAATGCATTGAAACAGAATGAGGATAATCTATAAGGTACTGGTAATAGTTTATTAAGTGAAATCCTGGTGAAAGGTTCGCTTTAAGACAAATACAGCAGCAACGTTTCGGCTGAAATTCAGCCTTTGTCAAGGCTTCCTCTGGATAGGTCCTCAGTATCTGATCAGTGAGGGTCTGACACCAAGGACCCCCGCTGATCAGCTGTTTGACAAGGCAGTTTTTCCTAGGCCGAGGAATTCCGTTAAGTTATGGTCCGTGGTGGCAGAATCCATAACGGAATTCTGAGATAACCCGAAATTTGTACGCCGAACTTGAAACACAAGAAGCCATTTTTTTTATATTTTATGCTCGCCAGCCGAGGGATCGAGGTGACGCACACACCTATGATGAAGGCCTTCCCAGACGGCTGGGCCAAGGGTGGGAGGGAGACTCCTCACAGGTCCTCCCTCTGCCAAAGGGGGAGAAAAATGAGGGGTTTTGAACATTTCATTGACACAACTTGCAGATCCGATCAACATTGGGTTGTGTTCCATATTCTCCTGTCCCTGGAAATAGAACGGACTCTGATCACATAATTCATTGAGTAGTAAGAACCTTTCTGTTCTTATCCTTTTATTTTATAAAATAACTCAGTACTGAAACCTCTTTAGTACATTAAAGCACAACTTGAATGGTTTTGCCTTGTGCCCTGAATGAGCCTAGTAACTTCCATTTTAAAGTGTATGAGTGCAGTTTGTGTTACCGCACATTTGTTGTAAGTGTGGCCTGTGCTACTGTGAGCCTGCTTGTCAGTGGGGCGCTGTGGGGTCTTCTATGAGCCCCTAACTAATTGGTGTATTAATTTAAATGTCATAAATGGAGGCAGCGTGTTGGGGTGTGATCTAGGCTCAATCTGAGGCCTGTGTGTAGGGACGTGAGAGATGGAGTACCGTGAAACAGATCGACCCTTGGCAGTCACACCCGGGTAACGTGACAGGGCGGTTCCTGTACGTGACACCTTTAAAAGGGTTGTGCAAGAAAGAAGAGGGTTTTTGGCAACCCCCCCCCCCCCCCCCTCCCCATTCTGCTGGTCCTGCAAAAGAGAAAAGACTCACCTGCTTCCTGGCACTGGCTCTCCACTCCTGCAAGTCTGCAATGCTCCGCTGAGCCGCATCAATGTCAACATCCGGTTTGACATCGCCATAGCAAAGCACTTCCCGTGGCGGTGTCCGGCTCCCCTTGGGTCAAGACAAATGAAGTTGACATCAATGGAGCCCAGTAGAGCATCGCAAGACTGGAGGAGAAGGAGCGAAAGCTGGCAAATCATTGCAGATCCGGCAGAATGGGGGGGGGGTTTGCAACAAAAAAAAAAACCTTCGCGCAACACTTCCTGCCGACATCTAGACTTGTGGTAGGGAATGCGTCTCTGCTTATCACTTGGCCTCCATCTTGACCGTCAGGGCCAGACATCTTACACTGTTGTTTCAAGGAGCAGCACAAGTGCAGGGGCTCTGCTGCTCTGAACAGCGCAGATGTCGACTGTGCAGGCGCCGCTACACGGAGCAACGGATGTCGACTGTGCAGGCGCAGCTACACAGAGCAACGGATGTCGACTGTGCAGGCGCCGCTACACGGAGCAACGGATGTCGACTGTGCAGGCGCCGCTACACGGAGCAACGGATGTCGACTGTGCAGGCGCCGCTACACGGAGCAACGGATGTCAACTGTGCAGGCGCCGCTACACGGAGCAACGGATGTCAACTGTGCAGGCGCCGCTACACGGAGCAACGTATGTCAACTGTGCAGGCGCCGCTACACTGTGCAGGTGAGAGACATCTGACCCTGTCAAACAAGGGGGAGTTTCGAGACAGGTGGCCAAGTGCTCAAGGAGGCAGATTTTTTGTTAATGAATTCTATTTGTACGACCACACAGTGCGGTCACGTGGCGCTTGTGACACAGCCATGTTGCGTTTGAGGGCCACACTGTTTAGTCAGTCTACATTGTTAATGGCCACATTCCAGAATGGTTGCGGATAGTGTTGAGCGAACTTGTGTTTTAAGTTCAGCGTTTAAAGTTCGGGTTATCGAAGAATCGCGTTATGGATTCTAAATTCTGTCATGGTCCGTGGTAGCGGAATCCATAACGGGATTCTTCGATAACCTGAACCCGAACTTTAGACGCAGAACTTAAAATACAAGTTCGCTCAACACTAGTTGCGGACCAAAAATACGGTTGTGTGGATGAGGTCCAATCATTACTTTCTGCAGCCGTATGTCTGTACCGCAAATTATACATGTCCTATTCCGGACCTCGGGGGAAAAATAAAAACGATGCAACAGAGACATAAAACGTATTCCGCAGACCACAAAATACATACGGTCATGTGAGTGCAAAATGTGATTTATAGCGCAGCTTTTTCCCTGCACAGTTGCATCGGAAGCTGCACCGGATCGCCCAAACATCAGCGGCCAGCAGATACCACCATTTATAATAGGGTCCATCAGGCTTCCATCCTCCCTACACCCCCAATACTTGCTGTGAAATCCGACACAGGCTCTAAATGCCAGTGTGAACACAGCCTTGTGTGTAGGTTATTACAGACTTTTACTCTACTGCCTTAAAAGGTGGCCAATGCAATACATCAGAGTGCAGTGGAACCACAAGTCGCAGCACGACCCGCTGCTGAACCTCACTCACCTTGAGCAGCTCATACACACAACAGCATGTGCAGCCACTTCCGGGTCATGCAGCGGGGGGCGTGGACACACTGGTTATACTCTAACCCCGCCCCTAGGTCCGATTGGTCAGTTCTACGGGCAGTCTCGTTCCGATGTTATCATTGGATAATTCTAATGACAGCGGCTCGCGATTGGCCTTTTCTAGTTACCTGCGCAGTCTTCCAGTGCTATGATTAGCCGGTCCTGGGGGCACAGTGGTGCGCTCCGGCATTCTGATTGGTCAGTTATCCGAAACCTACCTTGTGATTGGATAGGTCAGTTGACGGCTCTGGAAGATGGCTGCCCGCATGTTGGTCAGGTTATGCGCCCGTTCTATATGCCGGGGGCTTTCAGGGACGCGGAGTTTGAGCTGTGGGGAGTCGGGGCCCGCGAGCCGGCTGTATGAGTACGTGCGGGAAGGTTATTGTAGTCGACCTCAGCTGGACATGGAGACCCTGAGCCGGGATATAGAGGCTGCGGAGCGTGAACTGGCGGAGAGGAGACCGGGCAGACCTCGGGAGGGCGAGCTGCGGGCCCTGGTGAGAGAATAGCTCCCCGGTGATGGCAAATAAAGCTAGGTGTAGTACCGCCATGTGACCGGCAGGTGTCACTGGTGTGATTGCAAGTTTAGAATCTGCTTCCATTCCTAAGATCTCGCTTGCTGTCAGTGAATGGACAAGTTCCTGGCTGAAAACCAGTCCTGATCTAGCCCTAGCTGAAGTTTGTTTCAGTGTATGGAAGGCCCAGTGCACACTGCCTGCTGGAGATGAGGAATATTATTAAATGCTGTTAAGTTTTTTTTTTTGTTTTTTTTTTTAATATCCGTTCATAATTTTGGCATTAAAAAACTGTATCAAAATGTAATGTGTGAACCAGACCTAAAATTTCAACCTGGAGTCCAGGACAGGAATTAAATTTGCTCAGGCGGAAAAAACTGAAACTGATGCATTGTAACAGATCCTCAGCTGTCTGGTTTCCTATATTGACGACACGTCGATGCCGTTCACTGTCAGACACCGTTGACTATAATGGGATCCGGCACGAGGGCCCTGACTGCTGTGCGGCCTCGCATTGACCGCAGAGAGAGGTGGTTTTTGGCACGAATCCGCACCGAAACCTGCGCCCAAATTCCTCTGTGTGAACCTAGCCTTAAAAAAAACTGCTTTAGTTTTCCCTGACATTTTTATTTAGAGGCGGTTAAAAAAAAAAAGGCTAGAAAAATAACGTGAGCCGTAAAAAATTGCAAAAAATAAAATAAAACCGTTGACCCCCCACCCTTGCTTGGAGGACCGGGCAGATGTCTGCCAACTCTGTTCCCGTGCCCAGACCCTGATGCTGCCAGAGGGATTCAGTCTCTACACGGAAGGCTCTGGGGGTCCCGGGTCCGTAGTTTGTATATTATATGATAGATCAGGGGTCGGCAACCTCCGGCACTCCAGCTGTTGTGAAACTACAATTCCCAGCATGCTCCATTCATTTCTAGAGGAGCAGAGCAAGTATGCATGCTGGGAGTTGTAGTTTCACAACAGCTGGAGTGCCGGAGGTTGCCGACCCCTGTGATAGACGCTGAGGAGGTCTTCAGGTGTCCTCAGCTCTGACTCTTGTCACAGGTGAACATCTGGGAGCAGCTGCAGACATTAAGGCGAGACATTCACAGCCTGGAGGAGGAGAAATCACAAGTGGCCAGTGAGGTCAAGGAAATGACCGTGAGTATTCGTTCTATGACACGTATAGACGACTTGTTATATATCTGTATAGGGGCGAGCCTCCGTTTTCTAAATCGCCTTCTTCCTTATCTGATAAAATTCTAACTACCTGTAGTCGCCACTAGGGGGCGCTCGAGGCATGCGTGCTGCAGAATAACCTTAGTTCACCTCTGCATCCAAGGATTCGTCACATTACCAGGGTGCTAGGTCTTAAAGAGACCAGCCCTGTATGGAGACGTATAGGCAATGCTGCATATGCTAAGAGTTATCTCCCATCTCACTAGCTCCACCTTGAGTCAAAGTCTGACATAGCAAGGGAAATACTGGAGACGGATATTCGGCTTGGCTACTTTCCCTTGTCTTTGTCCCAAGGCTTCTTGAAAAGTTGGACACAAGGTGGCACTAGCGAGATGGTTCTCTTTCATTGGGTGATATATCTTGCATTTTGCACTAGATGGAAAAAGGAGTTCAGCCTGCAACACTTATTTTATTTTTATAGCAAAAAAATGGACACCATGAATGAACCCGACAGACCTCTTCAGGCTTCCTTCTCACTTTTTGGTGGTAAAAAGAAAGAAAATAAATTTACAATTTATTTTTTATTTTTAGCTGACTTTTTTATTTTTTGGTGGTAAAAAAAAAAAAGAGGAAAAAATTACCCTTTTTTTTAGCTGACTTTATTTTTTTGCATTTTTCCCATAAAGTTAAAAAAAAATACTAGAAAGAGAATGTTTTTATTTTTTTTTTTCTTCAAAATGCAGCAAAAGACGGTAATGTCTCCCGAAGGCAATGCAAAGAAAAAAATAGCAGGAAAAAAACTCTGTAGTGCATTTCTGGCCATATAAAAAATAAATAAATAAATTGTGGGAAAAGTCCACCACCACCAATGTTGGAAGGCACTGGGACGGTCGTGCACTGCTGGCATCCATTGTGTGATTATCCGCCTTGGTGAAGTGGTTATAAAGGGAAACTGTGATGCAGTTGTCACTAGGTCCTTAAAGGGGTTGTCCAGGACTTTATTATTGATGGCCTATCCTTAAGATGCCAGGGGTCCGACCACCCACACCTCCACCAATCAGCTGTTTCAGAAAAGTGTCTGCCGGAAGTGCAGAGCTCCGTCCATTATGTAGTGGACAGATCTGGTTACCATTCACTTCAGTAGGAGCCTGACTGCAGTAACCAGCTCCGTCCACTACACAACGGGGGAGCTGTGTTGTTCCAGCTCCGGTGCTTCTCTAAAACAGGGGGGGGGGGGGGGGTCTTATCCCCTCCAATCAGATATTGATGACCTATCCAGAGTTTAGTCCATCAGTAGTAAAATCCTGAAATTACCCTTTAAAGTGTGGCCCTTCTGATGATCGTAGCTGCTGTTGTACAGATGTACAGTCAGATGGAGCATTCTTGTCGTCGCCTAGACAGCGGTACGGTGGAGTCCAGGAAGTAGTATAGCGGGAGGGTGAGGTAGGAGACAGATGAGAGGCTGCTATGAACCTCGTGATTTCTGGCTGCCTTCCTAATTCTGTGTCTTTCTCCCTCCAGCTGAGCCACGACCGGCAGGAGCTGCAGTCTGTAAGTATCTCCACTAGGGCCTAACGGGGGCGGTGCTTCCTTTAGGGGAAGGCGGGATTAAAAGGTCTGGTCCTGGGAAGAGGAGGGAGGGCTCCTGCTGCAGCCTGCAACCTTACCGCCAGTGTGATCTGAGGTTTGGGAGAAGGTGGAGGGGGGGAGGCTGATTTCCTGGGACGCGTATAGAAGAATTCTTTATGGATTTTTCACAGTTTTATATATGAGACAGAATATTTATAGACTGATATACGTTGGGCGCATGCTGGGAAGGTTTCACCATATTACTACTCCTATCGATTTGTGATTTAGGTCCCCAGATACCTGACAATCCGAAACAGAGGGAAGGAGATCCGTCAGCAGCTGACTTCTCTCTACCGACAGGAGAATGAATTGGAGGAATCTTTCTACCTCCGAGCACTTCAGTTACCTAACCGGACCCATCCGGGCACTGTGAGTAGCAGAAACGACTTCTAGGAAGGTCCTAAAAAATAAAAACACAACATAATTTTCCTCAGTAACAGTGCTGCTGCCCATGGCTTGTGTCTGGTGTGGCAGTATTCAAGTGAAGGGGCAGAGCTGCAATACCAGCGGCAGTCTGAGACGAGAGCGGCGCTGTTTCTGGGTGAAAGAAATAGGAATTGTAGAAGTTTAGAAAAACATGGCTGCATTCCACAGGTTGGGTCTGATTTTGCAGCTCAGGTCTAATAAAATGAATGGGACAAAGCTGCAATACCACACACAACCTGTAGAGAGGTGGGGCACAGTATGTCTCCTCAGCCGCAGGCTTTAGGTTAATAGCCTTATACCTTGTAGTCTCATGTCACTACCGTTTTTCTACAGCCGATTGGGGATGAAAGCAACGCTCGGGTTCTGGAGGTTGTCGGACAGAAACCTGGTAAGGAATCTAGTATGTGGTGTGGGATTGATTCACACTGGGCCTAAAATTGTCTGGTCGCGAAGTAGTTAAAAAATGCACCAGTAAAGTACTGCAGCACTAGTCACACAAGCACTTTTTTTGGTGGAATTGAGGTCCATTGGTGGAAAACAACATCCTCAAAAATGATGCACCTGGAGCTTTGGGGATCAAACACAGCAAAAAAGAAAAGGCACCACAGACTCCAACCTTAGGGGTTGTATAGGGTTAGAAAACATCGCCCCACCTGTCCACAGGTAATTTGTGGTATTGCAGCTTCGCCCTCAATAGAAGCCATGCCTGTAATACCAGAGATAACCCATCAGCAGTGTGAATGGACCCTTAAACTGATATGATGGGTGGATACAGTGAGACGCCTACCAAAGACATAGCACATGATTGATGTGGTCCGGGCACTGAGCTCGTATAGATTTGTACACCTCCTAGTAGGTGCTGTATAAATCCTTGTGCCCTGAGCTCCCCCTAGTGGTGGCTGCAGCTAAAGTTTTATCATACACAGTGTGAAGGGATTTTGAGCTGTATGTGGGAAAATTATGAATGTATTTATACCCTGCCATAAATACTTTGGAAAATAGGGTCCTCAGACGGAAAGCCACTTATGAAGTAGCTTTTAATGAGGTGGTGCACCTTTTGGGGGGGATTTGGCAACCTTCCCAGCCCCCCACCCCCTTGGGCAGACCTGCAAATTAAAGTATACTTACCTGCTTCTCGGCACTGGCTCCCTTCTCATTCTTGTCATGTGAAATGGTCACGTAATGCAAGGGGGCAGGTCATCGCTGCTGCCATCGATTGGCTGCAGCCGCGTCAAAATCAAAGTTTACAACCTGGGAGCACATTTCGGTCAAAGTGGTGGGGATAACACGACAAGCTTCCCTGCGGTTCTGAATATGACCGCACCTATCTTTACATCAGAGCCCGCAAAATGAAGGAGGGCACAACCGCGCATGCGTGCCGCCCTCCACTCATTCATATGGGAGCACCGAAAAGCGCTTGGCTATTTCCATCGGCCCCATAGAAGTGAGTGGAGCAGTGGCTGCGCTCGCTTGGTGCGCTTCCCATTAATTTCAATGGGACTGTTGAAAATAGCCGCGCTCGACTATTTTTGGCGCTGCCATAGGAATAAATGGGAGGTGGGTGCGCCCTCATTCACTTTGATGGGCTCCGTTGTAAAGATAGGTACGTATTCCACCTCTGGAACCCGCACCTATCAGACATTGGGGGTATAGCCTAGCGATATGTCGGAATTTGTGCGCCCTAGAAAGCCCTTGCTTTCCCCGGCACCGTCGGACCGCACAGCTCCAGATATGTTGCTGCGCTCGATATGAACATGGTATTAGGTGGCATAAAGATAAAGCAATATATGAATCAAGGCTATGTTGGCAGTATATGGACACATGTAAGAGGGGCATAAGGGGAAGTGGTAAAATAGGAGGAAGGGACAGGTAAACGAGGAAGGGGGGAAGGGGAGGGAAGTGGTATACACTTAAATAAGAAATGTAACTATAAATATGCATAGGGGCACAGGAAGACACCATAGAGATATACAGTGGGTGACCCATCATTGAGCTATATGAAACAGCTAAAGTTGAGCTGTTCATTAAGCCCCGTGGGTGAGACTGTGCCCAGCGTAAAGATCCAGCGGGATTCTCTCTGGAGTAGCGTGCGGTCCCAGTCTCCACCACGGGCCGGACGAACAACTTGCTCAATTCCTATTGCCTTGAGGCAATTTGGATTCCCCTGATGGTGATCGTGGACATGCCTCGACACTGCTGTGTCCCTGTTATTGGCAATATCGCCAAGATGCTCACCCAGGCGTCTACGCAGCTCACGTTTTATTTTTTCCCACATATTCCAAACCGCAGGCGCAGGTGATCTTATAAATAACGCCCTGCGTCTTGCAATTGATAAAATCCCTGATGGGGAACGTTTTTAACAAATTGGAGCTGTAAAAGGTTTTGCCTGGTTGAATGAACCCACAGGCTATACAGCCACTACACCTGAAGCAGCCCATTGGCCTACGGTCAAGCCATGTGCCTTGCCTAGGGACAGGTGTAAAATGGCTGTGAACAAGGAGATCCTTCAAGTTGCTGCCCCTTCTAAATGTTATCTGGGGGTAGTCGTGTACAGCTTCTTTAATATCGGGGTCCATCATCAAGATGGGCCAGTGCTTATTGAGGATCCCTCTTATCTTGTCAGCACAGCCATCAAAAGTACCTAGTAGTCGGATCTTCTGATCCTGGGGCGGTCTCACCCTAGGCACCAGGAGGTCCGAACGGGCCGTACCGGTCGCCCTATGGTAGGCCTGTCTAAGTACATCATCGGGGTACCCCCTATTGAGAAATCTGACGGTGCCGGGGAATAGCGTCCCGTTTGCTTGGCAACCGTCGCGTCATCTCGCGTGTATTTGCGAGATGGGACACGATGACGTCATCCCTGTCACTCACGTCCGCCTTCCTGCCTTCCTCTCTCTGTGCGTTGTACCGCTCCGCGCATGCGCGGACGTCCACCGCTCGCTCGGACTGAGGTGGGCGTGTTCTAGCCAAGCCTCATTCTGAGGCTGGCTTTCACTTCAAAAGGTAGCGTCTCTCAAGTGCTACCTCGGCTACATCAGCCCATGCGTCTCAGTGAGCTGTTAGGAGAGGGGCTCTATATCCTGACCCCCCCCCCTTTCCCCTCATAGCTAATTCGCCCACTTAGATCTATATCCGGATCGTGGTGTATTTTGTCTCTGTGCAGAGAGCACCTCTGACATTATTGTCAGTGCGCCCTGCACAGGTTCAGCCCAAGCTCCCGTGTTTCCCCTGATGAGCTTGTTACTCATCTCTCCCAGCGAAACATGCATGTAGGGACCAGGTAAGCGAGGGCTTTCTAGGGCGCACAAATTCCAGGGTGAGGTTCCTGTAGGTGACTGGTGGCGGGTCACCGTCATCCGGTCACATAGGCCAGTGTAGGGTTCTAGGGTATTTCTAGGGCCAGCCAGTTCTACAAACCACCCTGTGTTACGCAATTGCCGTCAGCAACGGTGTGCACATCTATCAACACCGGCCGGACAATTGCTGATCCTGGAGCACCCCATCTGATCGGTAGGACCAACCGGTTATTATCTTGGTGCCGCCGAGCATCTTACACTGGTGTATATTTGGTTTTGGCACTATCTACATCTGTTTGGCATACCGCCGCGGTGCTCCGACTGTATATTTATATAATTTGTTGATATCTCCTATCTTGGGACCTATTTTTCTAAATATTCTAATTAAACGTTAAGTTTTATTCTGACCACTTATTACATAACTCTTCTGTTTGACTCAGGTGGTCACCCTCATTATCTAAATTGCTATCTTGTACCTAGCGATATGTCCCCAATGTCTGAGATGAGACAACCCCGTTAAATTTTGCACTTCTCTGTTAGATCACACGATTGCTGGTACATACTTTGTATGGCGCCCCCTGCTGTTACGTTGGTTCCTTCTCAGAACGTCCACCTGATGTACCCAGCGCTGGTGAGAAGAAGCCACTTCTAGTGCTGATTCTTAGGGTGCGTGCAGCCAATCCACGTCCACAATGGCTGCACAAGGTTATGCAAAATGATGTGGTTGTTTGCTGTCGGAGGTGGACGTGGATCGGCTGCTTGTCTGTCAATATCCTGAATAGATGGCTGCACGGTAGTAGGATTAATGCCACTGCCCATGTACAAGAGGATCCGAGTGATAGGACAATGACTCCACTGAGCATGTGTGAGAGCTAAAAGTGGACAGATTAGGTTGCCGTTCTGAGAGAGAGTCAAAGTACCAGCAGGGGGCGCCATGAGTATCATTCAGATTGAAAGATTGAGTTGCATATTCTGACTCAAAAATGTGAATCCAAGGAGTCAGTCCTGCCTCCTGGTGCTCCTGCTTCTCATTTGCATATAAATAAAAACGCAGATATCTCTGCAGCGATTTATTGTCTTAATCAGCATGATCAGCCCTAACAGGCGGTATGTCTGGTTTATTAGGGTTGGTCCTGGTGACATAGGCATTAAACTCATGGGACAACCTCTTTGAGAAATAGGAAAAGGCCTCCTTTTGGGCACGTTTCTTCTAGTCCTAAGGCCCCTTTCACACGAGCGAGTATTCCGCGCTGGTGCAATGTGTGATGCGAACGCATTGCGCCCGCACGAAATCCGGAGCCATTCATTTCAATGGGTCTGTGTACATGTGCGTTCGTTTTCACGCCTCACTTGTGCGTTGGGTGAAAATCGCAGCATGTTCTATATTCTGCGATTTTTCACGCAACGCAGGCCCCATAGAAGTGAATGGAACTGCGTGAAAATCGCATCCGCACTTGCTTGTTTTTCCCGGATGGTTGCTAAGAGATGTCGTTTGTTATACATTCAGTTTTTTTATCACGCGCGTGCAAAACGCATTGCACCCGCGCGGTAAAAACTGAACTGAACGCGATCGCAGGCAAAACTGAATGACTTTGCCTGCGGAATCGCGCGTTTTTCGCTGAACACATCCGGACATGCTTGTCTGCAAGGGACCTAAGTATGTACTAAGTATATATAGGATGAATGTAAGTTATTGTTTTGTGCTGATTGTTGTTCTTCCAGAGTTTGATTTTAAAGTTCGGGGTCACCTGGATATCGGGGAGGATTTGGATATCATCAGGCAGAGGTACGGATGTCGGTCACGCAGGGTCCTGCCCCTCCAGCGCTTGCATCTGGCAGTAGAATTGTGTATCAGCCACTTGTATGTCAGAAATACCACATAAAGGGCTTGGACCTGAGGCACTTTCCATTCTGTGCGTCAGGATGAGATGGCGGCTTTCTAGCTCGGTCCTGTCTGCCCCAGTGTCTGTGACCGCTATGCACACAATTATACGTAACTGCTCACAGATGGGGCCTGTGCCCTCCGGGTACAGCTTTTGTAAGGGACATGCAGTACTGTAAGTATGGAAACCGCTGGGTTTCCAGGCACCTGATGAGGATGTTTCTGACGTATATTCTGTGTTGTCCCTTCAGACGTCTCTCCCACATCTCTGGTAACCGCTGCTATTACCTGCGAGGAGCCGGCTCCATGCTGCAGCACGCACTCGTGAATTTTACAATCACTAAACTTGTGAAAAAGGTAAAAAAAAAAAAAAGGGCTCAACTGTAATTACATTTAATGCTGCGTTCCCTGTCTTACACACACACACACACGAACCCTACAATTCCCGTTCTGCTTGTACATAGGGATCCGTGTGAATCTTATGTGCACTGCAGCATCTTAAAGGGGTTTTGCTTTTTATTCCCTTAATGACATGATCATTTTGAGTTGTGGTATTCCAGGATTTTATTATTGATTGCCTATCCACAGGATCGGCCATCAGATCAGTGAAGTTCTGACACCCCCACCGATCAGCTGTTGCAGAGTAGTGCTGGAACTACACAGCTCCGTCCATTATACTTCGCTGACGGACGCTTTGCGGTTACCGGCTCCGTCTTCCATGCAGTGGATGGAGCTATGTAGTTCCGCCAGCGGGGCTACTGTGCGGCAGCTGATCACTTGGGGAGCGGGGTGTTGGACTCTTGCAGATATTATAGTGATGCCTTGTCCCAAGGATAGGCCATCAATATTAAAATCCTGACCCAACCCCCTTTAAGGACCTTTTTTTTTGTTTTGTTTTGTTTTTTGTTTATTCTATTTCTTTCATGGCTTTATTCCAAGAGCCATAACTTTGTTTTCTTCAGTGTAGCTGTGCGAGGACTTATTTTTTGCAGGAGGAGTTCTAGTTATCATTGGTACCATTTTAGGATGCATATAAATTGTTGATTTACATATTTTTTTTATTTTTTTTGGAGTGGCGGGGGTGCAAAAAAAAATCAGCAGTTCTGTCAGTGTCAGAAGCAGTGATGGCCAGTTCGCAGTGTTCGCCACAAGTCCGGCGATGCACAGGTAAGGACTTACCTGTGCATCGCCGGACCTGTGAGTCAAAATAGCAGCCCGCATGTGTTCGCTGGCAAACTGGCCGTCACTGGTCAGAAGTCTATGGCCAGCATAACTGATCGTCCTGTTTCCATTATGCTGGCCATAGACTTCTATTACGACAGAAAGCATAATGAAATGCCTCTAAAGGATTTCCGTTATGCATTCCATCATGGAATTGCATTATGGTTCGGGGTAACGGGATTCATAACGCAATACGGCATAACGTGACGTTCGTTCATCCCTAGTGCTGACGCTGTTTCTGGAAGAATCTAGGACAGCCCCTTTAAATTGTTTTCATGCTTTCTCTCTCTGCTGCAGGGATTTATTCCACTGTCTGTACCGGACATGCTGAGAGGAGCCGTATTTGTGAGTCTACTTTTCATTTTGCTTTTTTTTTATGATATAGGGGTGAGGGGGGTGAGCAGGGGCAGGTTACGGTATGGAGGTCTGGGACAGTATTGCTGGACCCAAGTCATTTCAGGTTCCAAGAATACATGGAGAGTCAAAAGTGGCAGGACACCTTTTTATTTCAGACAATGAAGTATATGAACTCTCCAGCAAGTAATGGGTGAGGGGGTCTATCTTTTAAGTCAGGGATTACAACTCGTAGCATGCCCATACAGCTGTAGTCTGTCGAGGCATTATTGGAGTTGTAGTTATGGAACAGCTGGAGGGCCGCTGGTTGGGCATTCCATCTTTAAAGCCGCCATATTGGATCAAGGGCAATTTTTTTCCAATGGGAAGGGGGTTGTCCACATAGCATATCAAAGACGACCAGAGTTTTCTCAGAAATCTATTGCTGCAATCAGATTTGCAATATCTCTTGTGATTGAAAAGTTATTAACACAGAAAGCTGCAACCACCACCGGGTAGAGGCCTCCACAGAACTTTGGCACATCCAGCACCAGCCTCCGAGCTGCCTTACATTTACACTGTTTTCTACGCATAAAACATGCATAGAAAATGATGAATGAGACTGGCCTGCTGGCCCATCCCTTTCACCGCCCACATCACGCCCACTTTTTTAGACTTGGTTTGTGCTGGAAAAAGTCAGATTGCGGCGCTAAGGTTATTTGCAATCTGCTCCAGAAATACGCCTAATGTAGGCGTATTTCTGGTTAGTAAATGACCCCCTTTCTGTTTATAACTTTTGAACCACGAGCTATTGTAAAACTGATTGCATTAATAGATTTCTAAGAAAATTCTGGCCTTCTTTGATATGCTGCATGACCCCCCCACCCCCCTTTCTTTTGCCCATGATCCAATATGGCGGCTTTCAAGATAGCGGCATGTACCGTACGTAGCCTAAAAGATAGACCCCCTCATCCATTACTTGCTGGGGTATTCAGATATTTCATTTTCCCTTTCATTTCTGAAATTGGGTTTCCTCAGACTTTTGACTCTCTGTAATTCTTTTCTATTTGGAACAATCATGACCAGGCCCCAGAAACGGGTCATATGACACCAGGGAGAGGAGATTTTTATATCTTCACATTAAGGGCTCATGCACACAACTATTGGGTGTTTTGTGGTTCGCAAATTGTGGATCTGCAAAACGCGGATACCAGCCGTGTGCGTCCCACATTTTGAGGAACGGAAGGGCCGGCCCAAATAGAACAGTGCTATCCTGTCTGTAACGCGGACAATAATAGGACATGTTCTATTTATTTTCCCAGGTGGACATACGGACACGGAATGCACACAGGGTAATTTCAGTTGTTTGCGGCACCATTGAAAATGGTGCCACATACAGGCCACAACATTTTTTTGTGTGCATGAGCCCTAATCAGGATGAGTTCAATTTAGATCTGAGAATCCCTGGCACAAAAAACAACACAGCTCCATCGATGGAGTGGTGGACGAAGCTGGTTACTGCAGCACTCATTCACTCCAGTGGGAGCAGCGCTGCAGTAACCAGCTTCATCCTTTTACACTATGGACGGAGATACTCCCGAACAGTTGATTGGTGGGGGTGCAGAATGTGAGAGCCCCCACCGATCTGATATTGATGTCCTATCTTAAAGGGAACCTGTCACCGGGATTTTGTGTATAGAGCTGAGGACATGGGTTGCTAGATGGCCGCTAGCACATCCGCAATACCCAGTCCTCATAGCTCTGTGTGCTTTTATTGTGTAAAAAAAAAAATTAGATGACTCATCTCAGGTTAATTTGCATATGTATCAAATAGTTTTTTTTACACAATAAAAGCACACAGAGCTATGGGGACTGGGTATTGCGGATGTTCTAGCGGTGATCTAGCAACCCATGTCCTCAGCTCTATACACAAAATCCCGGTGACAGGTTCCCTTTAAGCATGGGTCATCGGTATAAAAATCTTCTAAGCCTAATGCTACTGTCTGCACAATTTCCCTCCAATCTTCTGTCACGATAATTGTGCATTGCTTGTCTGCACCTACCTGACATCTGCACTCACCCCATGTCCCAGGAAGGTTGTGGTATGCAGCCGACCGCCCACAGCTCACAGGTCTACAGCCTGGATCCATCTGTGCACCCTGACCAGCATCTAGCGGGGACCTCCGAGGTTGGGATCGCAGGTAAGCCCACACAAGTCCATGGCAGAATTGTCTGCACTGTCCTAAACCCATCATGTGGCATTTTTTTATTAGATTGTGAGTGATTCAGTTTTGCATTTGATCAGTGCTCACTCCTTGTTCCTGTCCCTTATTTTAGGGTATTTTATGGATCATGCAGTACAGTTGTCAGATCTCCCCATTAGGTGAGTTTTTATTTTTTCTTCTGGGATCTTAAGCGCCTCCTAATGGTCATAACTGGCTATGACACCTCCAGATATCTTCAAGTCTAATTAGATTTGCATTATAAGGTTGAACCGCACTGGGTAGACACTGCAATATGTACGCCTCCTCTCTATAATCCAATATTTTTGTTGGCAGGACTGTTTGCTGCAGCACATGTTACCGAGCAGAGACTGATACCGGCCGGGAAACTTGGGGTCTCTACCGAGTTCACCATTTTACCAAGGTCCGTGTCTTTCACAAGGTGACTTGGGCCTCAGTCTTATCTCCCTGCGGTCACCATATTCACGTTTCTTTTGCAGGTGGAGATGTTTGGCGTCACCGCTAATGAGACCGGTAACGAGAGTGAGGAGTTGCTGGAGGAGTTTCTGAACCTACAGAAAGAGATTTTCTCAGATCTGGGTTTACACTTTCAGTAAGTTAGAACATGGATCCTTCCAGATCCTGGGGATTTCGGGAGGGGTGGCTCTAGGCTCTGTTCGCTTACGGAAGCCATAGCGGAGTGCTTGATCCATATGACTGATCCAAACAGTGTCCATTGGACCCAATTGACCTAGAAAGTGGGTCTTTGGGGTTCCATTGAGGTTTCCACCATTTTGACTGCTGCATGCTGTGCTGTTCTTGCATTTGGATTGGAAATTACGAACACCAGCGGCTCAACCTCTCACCTTAGATGGATAAGGTGCTCACCTAAAAAAGGCCCAAAGAAGCGTGAACAATATATAGATGTATAGGGGCACACTCAAATGGGAGTACTAAATCCACCAAGTGGATGTAATTTATTAAAACCCACACAAATGAATAAAATACTGTAAAATGGCAACTATATATATATATATCATATGCACCCAACAGACAAAACCACTATATAACAAATACTGGCTATATTCTCCCTCTCTTTGGCCAGTATGAAACTGCTCCTAAAATCGTCCAGCATAGGCAAATGTCAGCCAGATGGTATATTCAACCTGCCAATATTGTATATGCAGGTGGCTGTTACACTGTAGAGGACTGTATCAATAACAGGTTCAAACTCCAGGCATAGTCCGATACGTACTTCTATTATCTCAATCTGCAGTCACTGATAACTTCGGAGGAGCCGCAACAGCTGTGCCTTAGAGATGCACAAACAACAAGCACACTCCTAAACGGAGCTGGGTCTTACCCTTCTTCACTGCGTCCCACGTGGTGTGCTGAACCTCTACGTGGCGTCCCACGTGACCTGGTTACTCTGGAGACCAAATGAAGCTGAAGTGACGT
Source organism: Bufo bufo (assembly GCF_905171765.1). Lineage (NCBI taxonomy): Eukaryota > Metazoa > Chordata > Amphibia > Anura > Bufonidae > Bufo > Bufo bufo. The sequence goes on along the minus strand of NC_053396.1, from coordinate 191,910,488 downwards.
CACTAGTGCACGACGGCTTTTCCGGATTTGAAAGTCTCCGATTCTTTCTTTGTATGGTAATATTGTCTCTACTGGATCAATGAGACATGCGCTCACTCCTTACGCCAGATGCGTTTCGAGGTGCTATACCTCTGGACACTGAGGAAGAGGTATAGCACCTCGAAACGCATCTGGCGTAAGGAGTGAGCGTATGTCTCATTGATCCAGTAGAGACAATATTACCATACAAAGAAAGAATCGGAGACTTTAGAATCCGGGAAAAGCCGTCGCGCACTAGTGACGTCACTTCAGCTTCATTTGGTCTCCAGAGTAACCAGGTCACGTGGGACGCCACGTAGAGGTTCAGCACACCACGTGGGACGCCGCTGGTGTGCGGCCGCCTGGAACCAGCGCTGCAACAACGCAGTGAAGAAGGGTAAGACCCAGCTCCGTTTAGGAGTGTGCTTGTTGTTTGTGCATCTCTAAGGCACAGCTGTTGCGGCTCCTCCGAAGTTATCAGTGACTGCATATTGAGATAATAGAAGTACGTATCGGACTATGCCTGGAGTTTGAACCTGTTATTGATACAGTCCTCTACAGTGTAACAGCCACCTGCATATACAATATTGGCAGGTCGACTATACCATCTGGCTGACATTTGCCTATGCTGGACGATTTTAGGAGCAGTTTCATACTGGCCAAAGAGAGGGAGAATATAGCCAGTATTTGTTATATAGTGGTTTTGTCTGTTGGGTATATATACTGCTCAAAAAAATAAAGTGAACACAGAAATAACACATCCTAGATCTGAATTAATTAAATATTCTTCTGAAATACTTTGTTCTTTACATAGTTGAATGTGCTGACAACAAAATCACACAAAAATAAAAAAATGGAAATCAAATTTTTCAACCCATGGAGGTCTGGATTTGGAGTCACACTCAAAATTAAAGTGGAAAAACACACTACAGGCTGATCCAACTTTGATGTAATGTCCTTAAAACAAGTCAAAATGAGGCTCAGTAGTGTGTGTGGCCTCCACGTGCCTGTCTGACCTCCCTACAACGCCTGTGCATGCTCCTGATGAGGTGGCGGACGGTCTCCTGATGGATCTCCTCCCAGACCTGGACTATCTGCCAACTCCTGGACAGTCTGTGGTGCGACGTGACGTTGGTGGATAGAGCGAGACATGATGTCCCAGATGTGCTAAATTGGATTCAGGTCTGGGGAACGGGCGGGCCAGTCCATAGCATCAATGCCTTCGTCTTGCAGGAACTGCTGACACACTCCAGCCATATGAGGTCTAGCATTGTCTTGCATTAGGAGGAACCCAGGGCCAACCGCACCAGCATATTGTCTCACAAGGGGTCTGAGGATCTCATCTCGGTACCTAATGGCAGTCAGGCTACCTCTGGCGAGCACATGGAGGGCTGTGCGGCCCTCCAAAGAAATGCCACCCCACACCATTACTGACCCAATGCCAAACCGGTCATGCTGGAGGATGTTGCAGGCAGCAGAACGTTCTCCACGGCGTCTCCAGACTCTGTCACGTCTGTCACATGTGCTCAGTGTGAACCTGCTTTCATCTGTGAAGAGCATAGGGCGCCAGTGGCGAATTTGCCAATCTTGGTGTTCTCTGGCAAATGCCAAACGTCCTGCACGGTGTTGGGCTGTAAGCACAACCCCCACCTGTGGACGTCGGGCCCTCATAGAGTCTGTTTCTGACCGTTTGAGCAGACACATGCACATTTGTGGCCTGCTGGAGGTCATTTTGCAGGGCTCTGGCAGTGCTCCTCCTGTTCCTCCTTGCACAAAGGCGGAGGTAGCGGTCCTGCTGCTGGGTTGTTGCCCTTCTACGGCCTCCTCCACGTCTCCTGATGTACTGGCCTGTCTCCTGGTAGCGCCTCCATGCTCTGGACACTACGCTGACAGACACAGCAAACCTTCTTGCCACAGCTCGTATTGATGTGCCATCCTGGATAAGCTGCACTACCTGAGCCACTTGTGTGGGTTGTAGACTCCGTCTCATGCTACAACTAGAGTGAAAGCACCGCCAGCATTCAAAAGTGACCAAAACATCAGCCAGGAAGCATAGGAACTGAGAAGTGGTCTGTGGTCACCACCTGCAGAACCACTCCTTTATTGGGGGTGTCTTGCTAATTGCCTATAATTTCCACCTGTTGTCTATGCCATTTGCACAACAGCATGTGAAATTGATTGTCACTCAGTGTTGCTTCCTAAGTGGACAGTTTGATTTCACAGAAGTGTGATTGACTTGGAGTTACATTGTGTTGTTTAAGTGTTCCCTTTATTTTTTTGATATATATATATATATATATATATGAACAAAAATCGGACTGCACTCCAAGCAACTCTTCAGAAAATGTGTTTATTCACCCATTTGGTGGCAAAAGCTTTTGCCACCAAATGGGTGAATAAACACATTTTCTGAAGAGCTGCTTGGAGTGCAGTCCGATTTTTGTTCTCATATATATATATATATATATATATATATATATATATATTTATTTTATTCATTTGTGTGGGTTTTAATAAATTACATCCACTTGGTGGATTTAGTACTCCCATTTGAGTGTGCCCCTATACATCTATATATTGTTCACGCTTCTTGCATTTGTGAATCACAAAATTGCAGCTATGGAGACCCTTATGGCAACTGCGGTTGTGACTGTGGCTTGAGCTGTCGTAGTCACGTGTAAACCTCAGCCGCAGTACCCTATGGGCTTGTATGTAAGTTACTGAATCTTTGCACACGCCCGTGTAGGATAACCTATTAACCTTATGATGTTTCCGTCTTCCAGGGTTTTGGAAATGCCAAGTGAAGAACTTGGGCTCCCCGCTTACAGGAAATGTGACATGGAGGCCTGGATGCCAGGACGAGGGAAGTACGGAGAGGTACATGTTCCAAATAATGATCTAGAGAGCAGGTGTGTGTAGTACCAGAACTTTGCCAGGAGAGGGTGCTGTATGATGTCATTACTTGTGTCCATGTATTCTACACAATCTCAATTATTTCCATTTGGCTATATTCCCTTGTCAAATCCCAAAGCTTGTTGGAAAGTCCGATTTTTATTCATAGGGAGCCACTTCCAAGAGGTGGCAGTAGCTCATCCTTGGGAGATACCACTTTGCACACTTAATGCTCATATTCATTTTCTTTCCCCAAGATTTCCAGTGCCTCAAACTGCACTGATTTCCAGAGTCGGAGGCTGAACATCATGTATGAGAGACCTAATGGAGAGCTGCGTCATGCCCACACCGTGAGTTTTATTAAACCTAATGCAAAAAAGGGTCAGTGCCCCAAATACGCAGTCGGTTGTCTGCCTCAGCTGTGTCTGACATGTTTTGGAATTGAGCCTTAAAGGAAATGTGTCACCAATTTTCTTTTTCTGCCAATTAAAACCAGATAGTAGCACATCTCCTTTTTTTCTAATATGTTTTTATTTTGTGATTGCAGATTTCTTTTTTCTATTTCCTGAACATGATTATGGGGGTGGCCATCTTGCCTGAGCTGTTCTTAACAGCATTTAGAAAATTGCTTTGCGGCAGCCCGATTGGCCATAGACACAATGGTCAGGAGGGGACCCCATTGACCTCTCAGGGAGCGTTTTCTAGGCATGCTTTGTGACCTGTGCGGAGGTCATTGTGCAAGGAAATGGGAATGGTGGATCCTGTCTTATCTGTAATGATATCTCCTCTGTGTATAGATAAGCAGATAACTGCAGTAAAGTGATCTGTGCAGACCACAAAGAATAATGGGCGCCATGCCTATTAGTATCAGTGGCCAGTGTGGAAAACTGCAGGATTTTATGTTTTTTGTTTAAATATAGATGTTGACGTGGAAAATTAAAAATATCATTAAAATATGGTAACCAAAAAAGAATAATCTTTACAATAAGTCATTTTCTGATGACACATTTCCTTTAAAATAGTTTTCCAGCCTATAAAATCAGTTGAAAATGGTATAAACCACTGTTGTCATCGCAGAAACTGCCGCTCTTACAGACCCTTTTCGAGTGTGAAATCTTTCTAAAATGCGGAAAATACATTTGGCGCACAGCCTGTATGACATAATTATTTATATTATTTTTTTTGTCAGAATTTAGGCATATTTTGCTGTGTAAACCTTCCCTCCTGTGTCTCTCGAAGTTTTTGCCTTCATTTTTCTTGCTTCCTCTAAACTGTTCTGTACTGGAGCGGAACCATATAAACTATTTTAATCGGGATGTTTATGATGCTGGGGTGGTGGGCACATAGAAGACCCCTATGCAAGGACAGTATGTGGGTCACAGTAGCTCATCATAGAGCCATTTCCCCCCCTTTTACACGTCTCTAACAATTCTCCAGTAATTTAGTTATGGTCAGTTCTTTGCTCCAGTGATCATGGAAACAGAGATCCTGGACGCCCCCTTTGGCGGTGGTGCCCCCCACTCCATTACTTCTATGGGACTGCTAAGTTCTGCGGTCTGCACCAGGCTCAATTTTGATCATCATTTGTCATCTTTTCTTCTTGTCAGCCCAAAATATTATAATGTTGAGCCCTATAGTCCCACCGATCCAGCAGTGTTGATTTTGGACCCCCCAAGCTTCCCTCTTTTTGACCCATGCCCCCCTGTCCTTTGATCCTTAAATGTCCCTCTTTTTGACCTGAGGAATTAATGTATAAATGTGCATTAATAAAGTTCCTAAATTCCTCCTCACTGAGCTCTGTCTGGTTTCTACCTCTATATTAGAGCAGAACTTCACTATTTGGTGCAATTTAGACCTTAAAATATCTATAATCCGATTTATTGCTAATATTTAAATGGATATTGAAGTGCAAGAAATAAATTGTCCGGGGGGGCTCCACGTGCTGTAAAAACATAAAGGGACGTGGACGCGCCGATCCCCGGCCACTGCAGTTCTGACCAAGTCACTAATTATGTTTTGGGTGGCGTGGCCTAGTATGGAAATTGCCACAATACTTGTCGGCATATATTGTCCCTCTTTGCGATTTTTCAAAAGTTGGGAGATAAGCTATTTGGTACCAGGCTTGTAGGGCGTCTCTACATAAGCTTTGTGTCTTTATACCTGCAGATTAATGGCACTGCCTGTGCTGTCCCCCGGCTCATCATTGCCATCCTAGAGTCTAATCAGTTAAAGGTGAGTTCTTAATGTTTTATACAAGGGCTCTATATGTTCTACATGGACTCCTTTACCTTCCCTACTCCTGCCACCAATGGCTCCTTGTGTTCTGCCTGTCTTTCCTTCATTACGTCTTGAAATCCAGCTGCTACTCCTTTACACGGTGCCTATAAGATGCCTATGGGAGGTTAGGACAAGAGGTGAACAGCATCCTAAGCTTGTGGGGTGGTGCTCCCTTCCAGTCCTGAAAGGGCAACTCACAAAAAAATAAGCTTACATCTGTCGATGTGTGAAAAAATAAGTTATGGATAAATATGGAGGCACAAATTACTATTTTTAAGGGTGTACTTATTGTGCAAAAGTAGTAAATGTTAAAGGGCATCTGTCAGCAGATTTGTCCCTATGACACCGGCTGACCTGTTACATGTGCACTTGGCAGCTGAAGACATCTGTGTTGGTCCCATGTTCATATGTGCCCGCATTGCTGAGAAAGATGATGTTTTACTATATGCAAATGAGCCTCTAGGAGCAACGGGGGCGTTACCGTTACACCTGGAGGCTCAGCTCTCTCTGCAACTGCCGCTCCCTCTGCACTTTGACAAGGCCAGATTTGATGACGTTTACACTGTCTAGCTCTGTCAATCAAAGTAGAGACGGCGCAGCAGTTGCAGAGAGAGCAGAGCCTCTAGGTGTAATGACAACGCCCCCGTTGCTCCTAGAGGCTCATTTGCATATAGTAAAACATCATTTTTCTCAGCAATGCGGGCACATATGAACATGGGACCAGCACAGATTCCTTCAGCTGCCAAGCGCACATGTAACAGGTCAGCCGGTGTCATAGGTACAAATCTGCTGACAGATGCCCTTTAAAGGGAGTCTGTCACCAGTTTTCTGCTGCTAGGCTCTAACAGCTGCAGCGCATGCCACTGACTCCTGATATTCATAAGCTTACGGCTCTCTCCGCCCTGCTTTTCTCTGATTTGACAGGTTTTTTTTGTTTTTTTCCATATGAATCAACAGCAGGTGGGCGGGGAGAGCCGTGAGCTCATGAGCATCAGCACTAGTTCGGCATGCGCTGGAGCTGTTCAGCGCAAGATTTTAACAAAACGGCTCGGTCAATTGAACAAAGTGACCCAGCATTTTGCTAAGGGGGATCTGTCGCTAGTGTAGGTTGCCCTTAGATAGGACACCATGAAACTGGTAACAGATTACCTTTTAAAAAAAATATATATATATTGAGTATTGCTGACCCACAGAGTAAAGGTAATATGTCATTTATACTTCACAGGGTTCACAAAATGTGGAATTCCAGTTTTTGGTTATTTTTCCATTCCCTCGAAGAAAGAGTTATGGTCCATTCACACGTCCGTAGCTCTGGTTCTTCATCCGTACCGCAATTTTGTGGAATGGGTGCGAACCCTTTCATTTCAATGGAGCCGCAAAAGATGCGGTGTGCTGTCCGCACCTGTAATTCTGTTCTGCAGCCCCGCAAAAAAAAGACAGAGCTTGTCCTATTCATGTCCGCAATGGCGGACAAGAATAGGCATGTCTATCATAGGCCGGGCAATTTGCGGACCACAAAACACTTAGACGTGTGAATGGACCCTTAATAACCTTTTAGATACATTTTATGTCATCTAAAATGGTTCCATTGAAAAATGCAACTCAGTTCGCAGAACATGTTAATATCAGACTGGTTGGGGTCCGACACTCGGCACCCCCCACTGATCAGCTGTTTTGGCCCAGGACCCGAAACCATACAGTGGACACAAGGCCACTACACAGTGGTTGGAAACTCGTGCTTCTGGCGCAGCCAATCATTGGTAGTGTGGGGTGTCTGACCCCACCGATCTGATATTTATGACCGTTCCTGAGGATAGGCTATCTATGTACTGAAATACCCTTTTAGGCCAGACATGGATGTAAGATCACTGTCAACACATTATATGTGGTCCACGGTATAGGGAAGCACAGTCTGTGGCATATACTGTGAAGACAGGGGCCAGTACAGCACCCTTGGTATCCATCAGATAAATTACCCAACGTACAAGCTGTGATTTGATGTGATTCTTCTTTAGGATGGCCGAGTACGTGTTCCTGAGGTCTTACAACCCTTCATGGGCGCCGACATCATAGAGGAACCACGGTACACTCCACAGAAATACATTGGACCAAACCAAAGAAAGAAACCAAACAAGACCATGTGACCTTGTGCCTGGACTGAGGAGGAGATGGAGCAGGACCTATAATGAACTCTTGAGGACCTTCTTTAGTTAATAATATTATATTATGCTGTAAATAAATTATGTGTCTAAGTCTTCATCAGTGGCGTACCTACCATTGAGGCAAGTGCAGCGGTCTATACCGGGAAGTGCACTCAGCACTAAATTGCTGCCTTTCCTCTAGATTCTGGCCACCTGATAAGTATGACCGATGTTCTGGTCTGGCCACCTACTCCTCACACCACGCAGCCCACTTTTCTGAAAACAGTGAGAAACAAAACTTTTTTTGGTACAAGTGAAGGTTTACATAAAAATGTGGCTTTTTAGCACCAGAGAACTGGCATAGGGGATTGTTAAGTTTTCCCCATGGAGTACATAGCCACATATAAGACATTGATCTATTGCTGCTAGGCAAAATCTTTAAAAAATGAACATGAGGTTTAACTTGGGTGCAAATTCACAGCGACTGTCTCTCCTGGATGAGGGGTTGCTCTGAGAGGTATTAGATCTGAGCACAGGCTTATTTTAACAGCCACATTACTGCCACAAGTTTTACCACTGATAGTGTTTCTCTAAATTCAGCTAGACATGATGACTGCTGCTGATTTATGCCCGGACAGTGCTGTTACTTCCTGCTGTGTTAGAGGCAGAGAGAGCTGCCGACAGGCTAGTGTCAGACGACCATGTAGGAGCCGTATTTCCTGGAATGAACACTGCTCATCCTAAGTGGATTTGCAGCATGATGATATATGATGTTGTGAACACCTTACTCAAGCCTCATGCACACGTCCGTGGAACACCGGCCTGGATTCCTGCTGAGTGCGGGAGCGCACGGCGTCATTGGTTGCTATGGCGCCGTGCGCTTCGAGCCGCCACTGCTGTACAGTAATACTCGTATAGATAATACCAGTGTATTACTGTACAGCAGCGGGCACACAGCGTCATAGAAACTAATGACTCAGCAGGAATCCAGGCCGGTATCTCACGGTCCGTGTTCATGAGGCTTTACGGTGAGTCTGCTTAACTGCTCTATAACTAGGTGACTACAGTTCAGCAGCTTCGCAGTCAGGAAAGGATTCACAACATCATATATCATTATCATGTCATGCTGAGAATCCACTTCAGATGAGCAGTGTTCATTCCGGGAAACACAGCTCCCATGCGGAGTGTGTTTCCCCAGAGTGAATACGCTCATCGGAAACTAGCCTTATACTTACTCGCAGCACACGTGAAAAGTATATCTGCAACAATGTTTATGTATAGGGATCGCAATATGCAAACATCATTCCGAAAAACGGAGTTCTAATGCTGAGCCTTGGCACATTGCTGCAGAGAAGCCCGGCTTTTTTTTTAAAGAGGTTATTCCGTGAAATTAAAACTGTTTTTTTACTCGCATAGCTGGAGGACTTGCTTACTTTTTTGTGGGTGGGCAGAAGCTCATCCAGTACCTGCATCTCTCAAATTGCATTTCTATTAGCTCTGGTTAACCCCCTACCTTTCCCTGCCAAGAAAATTGTCCCTCTTATATAGCCCCAGAGATAGATATGGTGTAGTGCAGGGATGGCCAACCTGAGGCTCTCCAGATGTTGCAAAACTACAACTCCCAGCATGCCCAGACTGCCAACAGCTATCAGCCTACAGCAGGGCATGGTGGGAATTGTAGTTTTACAACAGCTGGAGAGCCACAGGTTGGCCATGCCTGGTGTAGTGCATGCACAGTGTTTTTCTCCACTATCTAGAAAGAGATATAGCTACAACTTTCTATGAATTTAGAGGCAGGGATGAATGAACGAAAGGTGTCTGGACTTCTACTCCTGCACTGAGAGCAGGGACATCGCTGAGCATGTCAGTCCACCTCTTAATTAGGGCTCATGCACACGACTGTATGTATTTTGCGGTCCACAAAACATGGATCCCCAAAAAATACGGATGGTATCCGTCTGCATTCCGTATTTTGGGGAACAGCTGGCCCCTAATAGAACAGTCCTATCCATTCACACGGCTGCAACTGTTTGGTGGTCCGCAAATTGCGAATCCGCAAAACACGGACACTGGCCATGTGCGTTCCACATTTTGTGGACCGCACACGGCCGACACTATGATAGAAATTACTTTTTTTGCGGGGCCGCGGAACAGCTGTCTGCATCTTTTGCGGCCCCATTGAACTTAATGGGTCCGCACCCGTTCCAAAAAATGATTGTCCATTAAAGGTGCAGGGGTGAACCCAGCAACTCAAAAAGGGTTAACTCTGCACTGAGGCTCCCAAGGAATGTGTTAGTTCATATGTTCTATTGTGTTAGTGATGGGATTAAGTAGCTGACTCCGGTGTAGAGGAGTTGATCACCCTCTGATACACTCAGGAGATAATCCCATCACATGTGTCTCCTCTCTCCCTATTCTTTCATTAAGACACTGGGGAGGGGATGGCTGCATGCTGTTCATGTTTGATTAAGTTATGTTAGACCTCTTGAACTGTATATGTATACTGAGGTAGTCATTGTCTTAGTTAACTGTATCACAGGCAGAAGGGGTGTGCCTCTGGCCTGTGGAATTGTATAAATTGTGAGTGCTGGCTGGCATTAAAGTGTCCTGTTCTACCCTTCATGAAGTCTGGGCTCATGTTTGGGGGATTGGAGAACTACACTCTGGGTATTGCTATAATCATTATACTCTCCAGAGTATAATCCCTAGCTCTTGTAAGAGCTGTTCCTGTTTCGCTCTCTGGACTAAGGAGAGGTTCACCCACTGGAAGCTGGAGCCCGGCCTTGGGTCCAGGGTGGGTGGAGCACGGTGAAACCCCAAACCAAGCTGCGGCGGTTCGTGGGGTTTGCGGTGGTTATGGTGTCGAGTGCGGTGCTGATGGCAATTTTCTATTATTATTTATTATTAAAGCACCATTCATTCCATAGCACTGTACAGTCGTGGCCAAAAGTTTTGAGAATGACACAAATATTAGTTTTCACAAAGTTTGCTGCTAAACTGCTTTTAGATCTTTGTTTCAGTTGTTTCTGTGATGTAGTGAAATATAATTACACGCACTTCATACGTTTCAAAGGCTTTTATCGACAATTACATGACATTTATGCAAAGAGTCAGTATTTGCAGTGTTGGCCCTTCTTTTTCAGGACCTCTGCAATTCGACTGGGCATGCTCTCAATCAACTTCTGGGCCAATTCCTGACTGATAGCAACCCATTCTTTCATAATCACTTCTTGGAGTTTGTCAGAATTAGTGGGTTTTTGTTTGTCCACCCGCCTCTTGAGGATTGACCACAAGTTCTCAATGGGATTAAGATCTGGGGAGTTTCCAGGCCATGGACCCAAAATGTCAACGTTTTGGTCCCTGAGCCACTTAGTTATCACTTTTGCCTTATGGCACAGTGCTCCATCGTGCTGGAAAATGCATTGTTCTTCACCAAACTGTTGTTGGATTGTTGGAAGAAGTTGCTGTTGGAGGGTGTTTTGGTACCATTCTTTATTCATGGCTGTGTTTTTGGGCAAAATTGTGAGTGAGCCCACTCCCTTGGATGAGAAGCAACCCCACACATGAATGGTCTCAGGATGCTTTACTGTTGGCATGACACAGGACTGATGGTAGCGCTCACCTTTTCTTCTCCGGACAAGGCTTTTTCCAGATGCCCCAAACAATCGGAAAGAGGCTTCATCGGAGAATATGACTTTGCCCCAGTCCTCAGCAGTCCATTCACCATACTTTCTGCAGAAGATCAATCTGTCCCTGATGTTTTTTTGGAGAGAAGTGGCTTCTTTGCTGGCCTTCTTGACACCAGGCCATCTTCCAAAAGTCTTCGCCTCACTGTGCGTGCAGATGCGCTCACACCTGCCTGCTGCCATTCCTGAGCAAGCTCTGCACTGGTGGCACTCCGATCCCGCAGCTGAATCCTCTTTAGGAGACGATCCTAGCGCTTGCTGGACTTTCTTGGACGCCTTGAAGCCTTCTTAACAAGAATTGAACCTCTTTCCTTGAAGTTCTTGACGATTCTATAAATTGTAGTTTGAGGTGCAATCTTAGGAGCCACAATATAGAAACATAGAATGTGTCGGCAGATAAGAACCATTTGGCCCATCTAGTCTGCCCAATATACTGAATACTATGGATAGCTCCTGGCCCTATCTTATATGAAGGATGGCCTTATGCCTATCCCATGCATGCTTAAACTCCTTCACTGTATTTGCAGCTACCACTTCTGCAGGAAGGCTATTCCATGCATCCACTACTCTCTCAGTAAAGTAATACTTCCTGATATTACTTTTAAACCTTTGCCCCTCTAATTTAAAACTATGTCGTCTTGTAGCAGTTTTTCTTCTTTTAAATATTCTCTCCTCTTTTACCTTGTTGATTCCCTTTATGTATTTAGCAGTTTCTATCATATCCCCTCTGTCTCGTCTTTCTTCCAAGCTATACATGTTAAGGTCCTTTTAATCTTTCCTGGTAAGTTTTATCCTGCAATCCATGTACTAGTTTAGTAGCTCTTCTCTGAACTCTCTCCAAAGTATCAATATCCTTCTGGAGATATGGTCTCCAGTACTGCGCACAATACTCCAGATGAGGTCTCACTAGTGCTCTGTAGAGCGGCATGAGCACCTCCCTCTTTCTACTGGTAATGCCTCTCCCTATACACCCCAGCATTCTGCTAGCATTTCCTGCTGCTCTATGACATTGTCTGCCTACCTTTAAGTCTTCTGAAATAATGACCCCTACATCCCTTTCCTCAGATACTGAGGTTAGGACTGTATCACTGATTTTATATTCTGCTCTTGGGTTTTTACGCCCCAGGTGTATTATTTTGCATTAATTCACATTAAATTTTAGTTGCCAGATTTTTGACCATTCCTCTAGTTTTGCTAAATCCTTTTCCATTTGGTGTATCCCTCCAGGAACATCAACCCTGTTACAAATCTTTGTGTCATCAGCAAAAAGACACACCTTACCATCGAGGCCTTCTGCAATTTCGCTGATAAAGATATTCAACAATATGGGTCCCAGAACAGATCCCTGAGATACCCCACTGGTAACAAGACCTTGGTCTGAATATACTCCATTGACTACAACCCTATGTTGTCTGTCCCTCAGCCACTGCCTAATCCATTCAACAATATGGGAGTCCAAGCCCAAAGACTGCAATTTATTGATAAGCCTTCTGTGTAAGACAGTATCGAAAGCCTTACTGAAGTCTAGATAAGCGATGTCTACTGCACCTCCTCCATCTATTGTTTTAGTCACCCAATCAAAAAAATCAATAAGATTAGTTTGACATGATCTCCCTGAAGTAAACCCATGCTGTTTTTCATCTTTCAATTTATGGGATTTTAGATGTTCCACAATCCTCTCTTTAAGTATGGTTTCCATTAATTTCCCCACTATTGATGTCAGGCTTACTGGCCTATAGTTGCCCGATTCCTCCCTACTACCTTTCTTGTGAATCGGCACAACATTTGCTAATTTCCAATCTTCTGGGACGACTCCAGTTGCCAGTGATTGGTTAAATAAATCTGTTAATGGTTTTGCTAGTTCACCGCTGAGCTCTTTTAATAGCTTTGGGTGTATCCCATCAGGCCCCTGTGACTTATTTGTATTGATTTTAGACAGCTGACTTAGAACCTCTTCCTCTGTAAAGACACATGCATCAAAAGATTCATTAGTCTTCTTCCCTAACTGAGGTCCTTTTCCTTCGTAAAGACTGAACAGAAGTATTCATTGAGGCAGTCAGCTAGTTCTTTATCTTCTTCTATATACCTTCCTTCTTTTGTTTTTAATTTTGTAATTCCTTGTTTTAGTTTCCTTTTTTCATTTATGTATCTGAAGAATGCCTTATCGCCTTTTTTCCCTGACATTCACTGCGCATGCGCCGAATACATACGCTCACAGGGAGGATCGCATTCCGGAGGAGATGGACGGGCTGGAGGGACGCGCTGGGCAGTGGCATTTTGTGAAGGTAGACCGAGCCTCTAGGTGCTAATGACTCCCCCATAGCACCTAGAGGGTCATTAGCATATCAATATAAGTTCTTTTTTTTTGCGAAACGGCTGCCCCAAAAGCTATTATATTAGGATTGTTTGGTAGAGCAGACACTAGCGCATCGCTAGTGTCTGAAAGCTAATTATGTGAAAACGAAGTGGTAGAAACCCTTTAACAAGACGATTACTGAAATGATCTCAGCAGGTCCTTTAATGACAGCAATGAAATGCAGTGGAAAGTTTTTTTTAGGATTAAGTTAATTTTCATGGCAAAGAAGGACTATGCAATTCATCTGATCACATTCTGGAGTATATGCAAATTGCTATTATAAAAACTTAAGCAGCAATTTTTCCAATTTCCAATATTTATGTAATTCTCAAAACCTTTGGCCACGACTGTACATATGAAAAAGGGTATACATACATAATACAGACAATTGCACTATCAAAATGAGACAGGCCAGCCGACCTGCCCTCTTCCACGCCATGCCCCTTTTCTTTCTTTTTTTTTTTAGAACTGGTGTACATGAAGGGTAAGAAGCCACAGAGTTTGCATCAAATCACCTTTGTGACAAAATCTGTGCCAAATATATGCTATAGAGAATATTTGGTATTTTAGCTCATTATAGCTACACCCTTATCAGTTTGATTAAGAATATGATTTAAACTAGTAATAAACCAATTTGATTCATCCTGCTGTGGACAAACCTGATTCATGCAACTGCATCACTGAAATTTGTTAATATCCCTATATCCGTATATGCATTAAAATGTATTGCCTCCGATGAGGCTGTGTAAAGATGGCTGCCATTAACGCGAGGCTTCGTTAGTCTTATGCATTGGGCCGTTACTGTGAGTAGCAGCGCATGCATACATTTTTCGTAACTATTCTGAACCCGAATTTCTTTGGTGTGCGCCAAAAATCAGTTTTAAGATTAGTTATGAAATATATTTATGCATGCGCCACTACTCATGTTTACGGCAGCCATCTTTACACAGCCTCATCGGAGCCGATACATTTTAATGCATATACGGAGATAGGACGACCCAGATTCGCTCACCACTAGTTTCACTAGAGATGAGGGCCACACATGGAGCTGCTTGATGGTTTCTCTGTAAATAAAGTACAGTAGTCTGCAGATACATGGACACTGAATGCTGTGAAACAGAAATTGTTGAAAACATTATTATTATTTTTTTGCCCAAAATGAGTAAAATACAACTATAAAACGGTTACCTTTTTAAAGGGGTATTCCGGTTGGTACAAGTTATCCCCTCTCCACAGGATAGGGGGTGACTTTAAGATTGGTGGGGGTCCTACCACTGGGACCCCGACCAATCACAAGAACAGGGGTCCCGTGCTTCCAGCAGCTCCCTCGAATTGACCGTAACGGCCGGTCGCACATGTGCACAACCACTCCATTAATTTCTATGGGAGTGACGAGTACAGCGCTCACCTATCTCCGGAACTCCCATAGAAATGAATAGCGCATCCACGCACATGTGCGACCGGCCACTCCAGTCAGTTTAGGGGAGCTGCAGGGGGTATGGGGCCCCTATTCGCATGATCCGTGGGGATCCCAGCAGTAGGACCACACCCATCTTAACGCAGGATAAGGGATAACTTGTACCAACCAGAATACCCCTTTAATGCTGTTGTCTAGTCTTTGTGGGGTGGATATGTGCAGGGGTGGTAAGCAGCCACGGCTTAAGGTGGATTTAGAGGAGATGATAATCATTACAATTCAAATGCAAGCGATGGAAGATGGACGAGAATTGTGGCATGTAAATGTTTCTAAAAACGCTTGTTTAACGTCTGTGAAATCGCATTAATGCGATCAAGTACAATCGTCGTTTGTCGTTAAAGGGGTTCTCCGGGAATTAAGAAAATTAAAATACTTAAATA
This sequence comes from Bufo bufo, assembly GCF_905171765.1. Taxonomy (NCBI): domain Eukaryota; kingdom Metazoa; phylum Chordata; class Amphibia; order Anura; family Bufonidae; genus Bufo; species Bufo bufo. The sequence goes on along the minus strand of NC_053396.1, from coordinate 191,895,261 downwards.
TTACTTTATTATAAATATGTTCTCAGATATCTTTCATTATTCATAATGGGGCAGCCGCAGCGGATTGCGGACCTATTCACTTGAATGGGTCTGAGATCCGGCCGTTCCGCAAAAAGATAGGACATCTTTTTACAGAACGGAAGTACGGGATGAAACCCCACAGAAGCACTCCGTAGTGCTTCCGTAGGGTTCTGTTCCGCACTATTCTGCATCTCCGGATTTACGGACCCATTGAAGTGAATGGGTCCACATCCGTGATGCGGTATGCAGACGGAACGGCGCCCGTGTATTGCGGATCCGCAAATGCGGTCTGCAATATGGCCACGGGACACCTACAGTCATGTGCAGGAGGCCTAAACAAGTGCTGCTACTCATTGGCTGCGTTCACACGGGCGAGATTTCCGCGCGGGTGCAATGCGGTAGGTGAACGCATTGCACCCGCACTGAATCTGGACCCATTCATTTCAATGGGGCTGTTCAGATGAGCGATGATTTTCACGCATCACTTATGCGTTGCGTGAAAATCGCAGCATGCTCTATATTCTGCGTTTTTCACGCAACGCAGGCCCCATAGAAGTGAATGGGGTTGCGTGAAAATCGCAAGCATCCGCAAGCAAGTGCGGATGCGGTGCGATTTTCACGCATGGTTGCTAGGTGACAGTCTATAAACTGTATTATTTTCCCTTATAACATGGTTATAAGGGAAAATAATAGCATTCTGAATACAGAATGCTTAGTAGGTGATCAATTGAGGGTTAAAAAAAATAAAAAAATTAACTCACCTTCTCCTCTTGTTCGCGTAGCTCCCTGTCTCTTCTTTGCTTCTCAAAAGATGAACTATGGGCTAAAGGACCTTTGGTGACGTCAGATCACATGCTCCAATCACATGGTACATCACCGCGGTGATGGACCATGTGATTGGAGCATGTGATCTGACGTCACCAAAGGTCCTTTAGCCCATAGTTCATCTTTTAAAGAACTAAAGACCGGGAGAACTACGCGAACAAGAGGAGAAGGTGAGTTAATTTTTTTTATTTTTTTTAACCCTCAATTGACCACCTACTAAGCATTCTGTTTTCAGAATGCTATTATTTTCCCTTATAACCATGTTATAAGGGAAAATAATAACATCTACACAACACCGAACCCAAACCTGAACTTCAGTGAAGAAGTTCGGGTCTGGGTACCACAGTCTGTTTTTTATCACGCGCGTGCAAAACACATTGCACACGCGCGATAAAAACTGAACATCGGAACGCAATCGCAGTCAAAACTGACTGCAATTGCATTCCTACTCGCGCGGGTTTGCCGCAACACACCGGGATGCATCCGGAACTAATCCGGACACGCTCGTGTGAACCCAGCCTTAGCCACCTTCTCTCATGTCTCCTTTTAATCTCCATTCCTACAGTGATTCACCTGTATTCAGGATCATGATTCCTGACCAGCAGAGAGGAGGATGAGGCAGCAGTATGGCTCATTGTTGTGTGTGATTAGGACAGGTTCTGTGTGTACTGATAGGACAGTGGCCATTTTATTTCTCCTAATGATTGCTCCCCAGACAAACCAAGCCATTATAACTAATGAAAGGTATTTGTGAATATGTTTATTATAAAATAATATTTAAGTACAATTACATTTTTTTAATTCCTGGAGAACCCCTTTAATAAATGGCGTTATGTGAATATCGTGTATGACACTAAAGAGCCCTGTGTAGGCAGGCGTATCAACGATTACACGATCGAAAAAATATTATTATTTTTTTTACACGATAATCCTTTCATTCAAATGCTAGAACGTTCGGTCCGTAGTCGCTCGTGTTGGAGATCGCTTAAGCGATTATCTACTCGTCTAAATCCACCTTTATTGCACTTTCAGGTAAACAAGCGTGACTTCTAATGTCTAATGTCCTTTTCTTGACGTCTTTTGACGTTCTGTATTTTAGTAAATGGGTTTTGCTGCTTTGGGAGATAATTTGCTGATCCGTCCTGGGCTGTGGTGGCTCCGGGCTTGTTTCCATAGCCATCCAGGTGGCAGGCAGGAGCCCCTGCAGCTAGCATTTTACAAACAAAGGCGAGCACAATGGAGAGGAGGACACCTGCCAGGGATCTGCCGGGAACAATAGGAATAGGCGGATGGAACAGCGACTGTGTATACAATAACTGCAGCTCTGCCACAAACACCAGACATTATTGCTCTCCCGTATCATTTTTTTACGTGCCGCACATCCGCAACCTCGTGACACCAGGCAACATAATATGTTAGTAATATCTTATGTAACCTGTGTCTTTAAAACGTGCTTCTCGGCCCCAGGACATATGGGATGTGTGACCCCCCAACTTAAAGGGGTTTTCCAGGCTTCTAATATGGATGACCTATCCTCAGATCGGCGGGGGTCCAAAACCTGGCATACCCGGCGATCAGCTGTACAAAGAGAAGGCACGCGCCATGTCCTGTCTCTCTTCCTGTTCGCTGCCGCTATGTCTATGGCAAGCAGCACGTGCCCTCTCTTCATACAGCGGATGGGTGGGGGTGACTGGCATCAGACCCCCGCCGATCTGACAGTAATGACCTATCCTGAGGATAGGTCATCAATATTAACATCCCAGAAAACCCCTTTAAGGCTACCTGCCCACGATGCGGATTTATGTGCAGAAAAACCCACCTTGTACTACAGAACCTGCAGAGTGCATGAGATTTGACAAACTTCACGAACACTTTATTTATTTCTTCCGTGTAGAAATAGATCTGACGAGCAGATTTAGAAATCCGCAGCACGTCAGTTGTGCAATTTAAAAAAAAAAATTTTTGGTTTGGATTTCACCCTTTCAAATAGAAGGGTAATATCTGAGGCAAAACCAATTCAAATCCGCAGCAAAAAAAACTCAAGTAATACATGCAACTGGGATTTTTGGTGCCGAAAAACACACAGAAATCCACACAAAAAAAGCACAAAGATTTTCTGTTTTGTAATCTGAACTTGTGTCCAGGTACCTTTTAAAGGGCTTTATATGATATTAGGAGAAAAAAACAACTCATGTTCTCCAGAAACAGAGGCTGTAGCTAGCATTGATGCTTAGCCCTGTTCACATAGATGGGGCTGACCTGCAATACCAGACACCACCTGTGAACAAGAGTGGCTCTGTGTTCCAGAAAACAAAAGTAGGGATCTTTTTTTCTAATCCTAATAAAACTCCTTTATAGAAACTTGCTAATCGACATGATTCACAAAAATGATGGTCCTGACTCTCATTTTTAGGTAAATCAAGATAGGTAATGTATTGTGTACAGAGTCTTGCTGCCTGTATGTCCTGCCATGTCCGTCACCTTGAGTGAAGAAAGATTCCTATGTCTGAGAAAACTATTATTTAAAGCCCATCTGTCAGCAGATTTGTCCCTATGACACTGGCCGACCTGTTACATGTGCGCTTGGCAGCTGAAGGCATCTGTGTTGGTCCCATGTTCATATGTGCCCGCATTGCTGAGAAAAATGATGCTTTGATATATGCAAATGGTCCCCTCGGAGCAACGGGGGCGTTGCCGTTACACCTAGAGGCTCTTCTCTTCAATGGCTGCACCCTCTGCACTTTATTGACAGCACCAGGCGGTGTAAACGTGTTCATGCCTGGCCCTGCCAAATCTGCTGACAGATGCCCTTTAACATGTTAGGTAGCTTTATAATTTGACACGGCTGATGTTCATGGTATAAGCATGCCTTATAGGTCTCCTTAAAGGGGTTGTCTCATCACAGAGAATGGGGGCATATCCCTAGGATATGCCCCCATTGTCTTATACGTGCGGGTCCCAGCAGCGGTATGCCCCCATTGTCTGTGATATTCTTAGTATAAGCCCAGAGTTGTCTCATCACAGACAATGGGGGCATATCGGTAGAATATGCCCCCATTGTCTTATAGGGACCCGCAAGGTGGTGGCTGGAGGACTCCGGTCCGGCCACCACGAAGCGCACACCCCAAAAAAGTGAATGGGAGCGCACCGCAGATGACCGGCCACCACTGCCATTCACTTCTATAGGCTCGGCTATTTTCGGTGGCCCCATGCCCTCTAACACTTTCGGGGCTTCGTTCTCGATATACACTCACCTAAAGAATTATTAGGAACACCTGTTCTATTTCTCATTAATGCAATTATCTAGTCAACCAATCACAGGGCAGTTGCTTCAATGCATTTAGGGGTGTGGTCCTGGTCAAGACAATCTCCTGAACTCCAAACTGAATGTCAGAATAGGAAAGAAAGGGGATTTAAGCAATTTTGAGCGTGGCATGGTTGTTGGTGCCAGACGGGCCGGTCTGAGTATTTCACAATCTGCTCAGTTACTGGGATTTTCACGCACAACCATTTCTAGGGTTTACAAAGAATGGTGTGAAAAGGGAAAAACATCCAGTATGCGGCAGTCCTGTGGGCGAAAATGCCTTGTGGATGCTAGAGGTCAGAGGAGAATGGGCCGACTGATTCAAGCTGATAGAAGAGCAACGTTGACTGAAATAACCACTCGTTACAACCGAGGTATGCAGCAAAGCATTTGTGAAGCCACAACACGCACAACCTTGAGGTGGATGGGCTACAACAGCAGAAGACCCCACCAGGTACCACTCATCTCCACTACAAATAGGAAAAAGAGGCTACAATTTGCACGAGCTCACCAAAATTGGACTGTTGAAGACTGGAAAAATGTTGCCTGGTCTGATGAGTCTCGATTTCTGTTGAGACATTCAAATGGTAGAGTCCGAATTTGGCTTAAACAGAATGAGAACATGTATCCATCATGCCTTGTTACCACTGTGCAGGCTGGTGGTGTGGGGGATGTTTTCTGGGCACACTTTAGGCCCCTTAGTGCTAATTGGGCTTTGTTTAAATGCCACGGGCTACCTGAGCATTGTTTCTGACCATGTCCATCCCTTCATGACCACCATGTACCCATCCTCTGATGGCTACTTCCAGCAGGATAATGCACCGTGTCACAAAGCTCGAATCATTTCACATTGGTTTCTTGAACATGACAATGAGTTCACTGTACTAAAATGGCCCCCACAGTCACCAGATCTCAACCCAATAGAGCATCTTTGGGATGTGGTGGAACGGGAGCTTCGTGCCCTGGATGTGCATCCCTCAAATCTCCATCAACTGCAAGATGCTATCCTATCAATATGGGCCAACATTTCTAAAGAATGCTATCAGCACCTTGTTGAATCAATGCCACGTAGAATTAAGGCAGTTCTGAAGGGAAAAGGGGGTCCAACACCGTATTAGTATGGTGTTCCTAATAATTCTTTAGGTGAGTGTAGGTGGGGGACCCGCACCTATAAGACAATGGAGGCATATCCTAGCGATATGCACTCATTTTCTGTGATAAGAGGACCCCTCACCTCTCCTGACATGTCTGTTTTATTAACTACTTGCACTCGCCATGTAATAACAATTCTGGAACATCTATTCTTATGACTGTATGTTGTGCCATTCCTTTATTATTCCTGCTAGAAGTTATGAATTGCTATAAGTTTGCAATGAAGGTCCTGCTAGGTGTTACCAGTTGGGGGGTGTCCCTTTGCAGTCTAACACTATCCAATCAGTGCTGCCAGTGTCAGACTGTGCAGTGACACCCTCCTCCCAACTGTTAACACCCAGCTGGACCTTCATTGTGTAACAACCCAGAGTTGTGTTACGAAACTCTTTTACCCCGCTACAACCTGTTAAGAGTATTTACCTTGTCATCTTGTGTAATTTCACATAATATTCTCACAAATGTGCATTGAAAGCCTTGTTACATGTATATTGTTGTGATTTTCCATGTTCACCAGCAGGTGGCAGCAATGCGTTAGCAAGGAGTTAATTCAGTTTAGTGTTTCTGAGCTGGAATAGTTCATTCCAGTTCAGCTCCTCCCCTCTATGAGCAAAGTGGGCTGCGCCCATTTCCTGCCTCATGGGGAGGGAAGGAAGTTAAGTTAGTGTGCCAGCCACCCCTGCTAGGGGAAGGCTGTGCATGTAGGAGCTCCCAGATATAGGGATCCAAAGCCAGGATCTTGTCTCAGCTGAGACATTTATCATCCCCAGCCTGAGCCCTTCAGCCTCAGCTGGTAGAAGCAAGCAGACAACTCCAGTTCCAGGAAGAGGCATACCCTGAGACAGAAGCTGTGAGTACCGTCCAGAAACCCAGGAGAAGCCATATTCCTCCTCAGCTAGTCAGTCCCCAGACAGCAGAAGATAGTCAGTGCAGAAGCCAAATTCCTGCCACATTGCAGAGCTATTAAGCAGACGTCCTTTCCTGAAAAGCTCCAGGCACGTGAGAGAGCAGAAGATAATTTCCTACCAACCATTGCCAATACCTGCTGGGATCTAAGACTAATGCTGTATCTTGCTTGGATGAAAGCTACAACCAGTAAAGACAAGTTTGAACTTTATCCAAGGTCTGGATCTCAATTTCTGCTGCAAATTCCTCTATTACTCCTACTAGCACCACACTCATTTTATTGCAAGTGAGCCAGGATCCAGGAGTCCAGCCGTACCCAGGTAGGAGACACCGTTGACACCATTACCACTACCATACAGAGACATTACACCACTCTGGCATTCCTAACCTGGTGCGTGAGTTACAACACCTTAAAGGGCCCTGCAACAGTACCCTGTGCACGCTGCAATTGGTGTCACAAACAAAACTATATACTATCACTTACACCTGACCCAGCCATTGCATATTTTGGCGTCAGAGTGCATACTCCGGTCTGGCTTATTGCAATTGCAAACTGCTAGCAATTCATTCATAACTTCTAGTAGGAATAATAGAGGAATTGCACAGCATAGAATCACTTGTTATTGTTATTAAATGGGGGATGCAAATAGGTACTAAAACAGACATGTCAGGAGAGGGGACAGGTCCTCTTCCAAGGGGTATTCCCAGGTTAATCTATAAATGTCCGATGCACCTATCCTGGGATTATGTGAGTACAGTACAATAGTCCAACAATCAGATAGGAACTGACTGCATTGCATCATACATCACTATGATACAGTCATTTCGGGTCAAGGGAGCTGCGGTAGGTTCAGGAAATGTGGCCAACGCATGGCCTGTGTTTCCCCGACTGAGAATGGTTGTGTGAATCAGGACCTTCCATCTGGGGATCACTGGATCTGAAGATCAGCACCGCATGCAGCGCCCCAGAACCCAACAGCCCCATTATAAGTCAATGGAGTCCAGTGGCCGCCGCTGGTGTCTCTCATATGATGGATGTTTCTGCTCCTTTGACGGAATTAAAAAAAAGACGGAAACATTTACAGAAAAGTGTCTCCCTGCACCAGATTTCTCATCCAGCCTGAGCCCATGTTATAAATCTGGTGGCGGTCTATACCGCCGGTCTAAGCTTCTGCCATCGTTAGGATTAGTAAGTCTGCCTCTGTGTCTTCTAGACTTGTAGACGTCTCCTCCGAGTCTACCGGGAGCGGCGGTCTCAGATTGTCGAGGGCCACAGATGTAATGACGTCAGTGCCCTCATCTATCTTAAATCGGTATTGTGAATACCCCAAAAATACCAACAGCAAACCAGTCCGCAACTTCTGCCACAGGACGTCAGAGAGCTGGAGAACATTGGGAAGGCCGCTAGCACTTCTGGCATGGAGGAGGAGGAGACCTTCTGGAAAAGTGACACACTCGTGCAAATCCTAGGATCGTTACTGCCGCCATATGCAGCAATGACTAGTGTTACAAATGTGTAATCCGTATTCATGATCGCTAGAGATGAGCGAATTTCGTATTTTGAAATTCATTTGCGGTTCGTTTTGTGGTATTTAGTGAATTGCGTTAGGGATTGCGTTACCACGGACCATAACGCAATTCCATGACGGAATGTCTTTAGAGGCATTCCGTTACTCAGTCCGCCATAATAGAAGTCTATGGCCTGCATAACGGATCCGGTTTCCGTTATGAAATCAGGACGGATCCCTATGCAGGCCATAGACCTCTATTATGGCGGACTGAGTAACGGAATGCCTCTAAAGGCATTCCGTCATGGAATTGCGCTATGGTCCGTGTTAACGGAATTCATAACGCAATTCACGAAATACCGCAAGCGAATTTCAAAATATGAAATTCGTTCATCTCTAATGATCGCCATGTGGCCAATTTCAGCGGGATCTGCTGGTGATCTGATAAGGTCTGAGGGCCTTGGGAAAGAAGCATCAGAAACGTTGGATCTTAACATGCTCAACTCTTTTTGTTCATGTGGGAGATAAGAGGAGTCTTTCCTCTTTCTATTGAAATAATCATTCACGTTGGGCAGAGCTGAGCATGTTTATCATGGAATTGGGGGGGAAACGGCCAACATCTATTGCACTTACATGGGCAGCTAAAGATTTTGGGGCAGTAAGGAGCAACCGGTGACCCTAAATTTCTGCTCGGTGGCCCTTGGCTCCTCTTTTTTTTAAATCTGTGTACAGTATAGTTTGAATATAGTATATGGGACTGTAAAAAGGGGCATACAGAGGTAGCAGTCACATTTTGACCCAAGTCCTATCTGCCATGTTATTCAGTACAGACCAAAAGTTTGGACACACCTTCTCATTCAAAGAGTTTTCTTTATTTTCATGACTATGAAGGCATCAAAACTATGAATTAACACATGTGGAATTATATACATAATAAACAAGTGTGAAACAACTGAAAATATGTCATATTCTAGGTTCTTCAAAGTAGCCACCTTTTGCTTTGATTACTGCTTTGCACACTCTTGGCATTCTCTTGATGAGCTTCAAGAGGTAGTCCCCTGAAATGGTCTTCCAACAGTCTTGAAGGAGTTCCCAGAGATGCTTAGCACTTGTTGGCCCTTTTGCCTTCACTCTGCGGTCCAGCTCACCCCAAACCATCTCGATTGGGTTCAGGTCCGGTGACTGTGGAGGCCAGGTCATCTGGCGCAGCACCCCATCACTCTCCTTCATGGTCAAATAGGCCTTACTTTCAAAGCTTTCCATATTTTTCGGCTGACTGACTGACCTTTTTTTTCTTAAAGTAATGATGGCCACTCGTTTTTCTTTACTTAGCTGCTTTTTTTCTTGCCATAATACCAATTCTAACAGTCTATTTAGTAGGACTATCAGCTGTGTATCCACCTAACTTCTCCTCAACGCAACTGATGGTCCGAACCCCATTTATAAGGCAAGAAATCCCACTTATTAAACCTGACAGGGCACACCTGTGAAGTTAAAACCATTTCAGGGGACTACCTCTTGAAGCTCATCAAGAGAATGCCAAGAGTGTGCAAAGCAGTAATCAAAGCAAAAGGTGGCTACTTTGAAGAACCTAGAATATGACATATTTTCAGTTGTTTCACACTTGTTTGTTATGTATATAATTCCACATGTGTTAATTCATAGTTTTGATGCCTTCAGTGTGAATCTACAATTTTCATAGTCATGAAAATAAAAAAAACTCTTTGAATGAGAAGGTGTGTCCAAACTTTTGGTCTGTACTGTATATAGCATACAAGTTGGGGGATCCGAAGCTTTAAAGGGGTTTTCCCATGACAAATATTCTTCGTTTTCCACCCCTTCACCTGAATCTGAATACTTTTGTCATTCCATGCAATTAAAAATTAAATATAGCCATTGAGTTATTAAATAAAATCTATACGTATAGCGCCACCTCCCGTTTGTTCTTTTGCTTATTTCTCAGTCCACCTCAGTGAGGTGGTCGCACACGCTCAGTTTCATCCTTCCACTGCCACCAGCCGGATTTACTGTGAAACCTGCGTCAGAAAGCACACGCCTCCTGAGCTGTGTTACGGAGAGAGCTGCAGCAGAAAGAGCATGCCCTATGAGAAAGGACGCCCCTCCGCGCTGCCAGATTGAAATTAATCTAGCAGGGCATTTGAAGCAATGGATGGGGAGATCTCTGGACCCATGTGAGGTACAGGGCTGGTTCTAGCTTTGTTACAAAGAGAGTCATGTACTCAGGGATGCACCACCAATGAGGCGAGGCAATTGCCTCAGGTAGGGGCAAGAGGGGGGCAGCAGAAGGGGCATTATCTGTTTCTGCAGTATAGCAGCACAGTGGGCACAGTATGTGGCGCTGTATTACCCTGTATGGTCTGTAGCTCTGTATGTAATGTTTTCCAAGTATGTCTTTAACAGTAGGGCTGGAGGGAAAGGGTTAGGTTAAGAAATTGGCATTGGCGAAGGAGAGGCGCCGTTTCAGTTTTCGCCTTAGGCAGCAGAAAGGCTAGGTGCACCACTATAGGGTGTCTGATTTTCATATTTTACATTAATCATGGTAAACCCCCTTTAAGTTACACCTCTGGCCGATCAGCCAATTGGACCTCGTAATAATTGATTATTACAATGGGAAAATATTACCAGAGTTTCCCTTTAATGCAATTTTATGTATTTCTATGGCTATTTCCTATGGATTTATATATACCTTAGGAAGGGTTCTAAATCTTCATAAAGAGATCAGTCCTGTACGGAGCCCTACTCGAAAAACTTCAAAGTATGGAGGCGTATTGGCAATGAATATGCAAAGAGGTATCACCCCAGAAAGTCAGATCTTGGCTCATAGGGAGCCACTTCCAATAGGTGGCGCTAGCGAGATGGTTCTCTTTCTTTGGAGATACCTCTTTGCATAAATGTACCTGTGATGTACCTGTCATATTATATATTATACCTGCAGGCATCACTGTCCAATTATGTAATCTATATGCATAAAGGGACTTCAGGATGGGGCCACCTGCATGGGAGTGGGTGTAGAACAAGCCACAGGTAAAGAGCAGGCAGATGGAGGGGGTGTCAATATGACGACATTCCCCTTGCACTGCCAGCTATATATTCTGCGGCTACAGACAGACTGTGCAAACTGTGGTCCAGCCTGGGGCTCAGGCAATCTGCATCCTTCCTGTATCTGCATCATTAGAGCTTGGGCTGAGGGATTACCACCACCACCATCTGCAGCAGCAGCACATCCACAATGGGTCTTGTGAAGTGTTTACTGCTTGCAGCTGTCTGCATGCAAGGTAAGAACTGCAGTCTGCGGGGTCTTATTTTCTCCGCTCTGTCAGTGGAGACCCCATCCAAGGTGAGACCTGGATCTACAATAGTACATGACAAGACTGGCATCAGCTGGGGATGGTTCCCGGATGATTCTAACAAGTCCATTTACATTCCAAATATGTAACCTCAAAATACGTGTCATCCTCCGGGGACACGATTTCTATTCATAGGTTTGAGGATAAGTCATAAATTATACACAATCTTTTCCAGATAATGACATTTTAATCCCAGGGGTGATTCCCCATCTACCCGGTAATGAGGTTATTTCCATAAAATGTTCTTTAAGTGAAATTCCACCATCAATATATTATTGGTATATTTCAGATTGCTCTCGTGGTCTGCAACTGGTAGCTACACCACCTACAACTCCCTGCTGCTAGAACATGCTGAGAGTTGTACTGTCATAAAAGTTAATACCCTACATCATTTTTATGATGCCATAAAGTCCATATCAACTCATGGTTGCCATATCAATATGTTTTGGGTCTTCTCAACGCCATGTTCTTGATATCTTTGGTTACCTCCATCCATCTTCTTCCTGGTCATCAATGCGTTCAAGGATCTTCTTCTTTGAAGACTAATGAGTTGTTCTTCAGTCTGGTCACTAGCATAGAGAGTAGTGTGAAACCCCAGAAGAGTCCAAAATGTTAGATCTATTGAAGAATTCATCTTTGCCTTTTATCCCCTAGTTTCCACCAGACCTCTGTCCAGCCAGCTGTCCCAAGAAGAAGAAAAGGTGAGTGTCTTAGATACATGGGTACATGCATTATCTGGTGACTTGTTTAATATTTATATGTGCAAACTAGGTGACTATCTACTGCAACCTGTGGCTTTCTATCTGTTGGGAAACAACAACTCCCAGTCTACTTAAAGTTGTCGTTTTCAAACAGCTGGACGACCACAAGCTGGGGACAACTGATCTACAGAAGTACCCTGCATGTGATATCTCATGATGATAAAAAGGCTATGTCCACCCTAGTAACTAATTTTGGTTTTATTATCTCAATGTCTCTAAAATGAAAAAGCAACTTTGTGATTGATCCTAAGTAAAAATATATATATATATTCTATTGTTATATTTCTACAGCTCCTAGGGTGACCTATGTGTCTCCATGGTAACAGACAACAATCAAATCCTGTGTAGTCGGCTCCCACAGTCCTGTTTCCTTCTATGTGTCCCTTACTTTAGGGTAACAAATGTTTGGTGGGTTACCAAAGAAGAAAAGGAAAGGCAAAAGGGAGTATGACTGGAGGATCAGACTACACAGGGTTTGTTTGTTGTCTGTTACCATGGCGACATACAGGTCTGCCTAGGAGCTGCAGATAAAAAAAATATTGGACTTTTGTCAAGTGGCTTTATTTCTCATTTTAGATGCATTAGGACAATGAAAAAATATTGTTGTAAAGGTGGACAAAGCCTTAAATTTCCCTCGGGATTCTAGTACTGGTTGTAAAAGGTTCTCCAGCTTATCATTAAAGATTGTATGTAATTAGTCAATCTCTAGGTAGAATTCCATTATGTGCATATACTGTACATCAACATGATACACCTTAGAGTAGCCATACAAGACCTTACATCTCACATGTACCCAACCCTGGACCTTCACTGAAGCATGGTGAGATCTATACCTTGCCGCTCTATGGGAAATAGGAGGGTCTTCATGTTGGTAGAACTTTCCATGTTATATTGAGTGAATGAGATCAACAGAGCTGCTCAGTATCTCCCATACATCGGCCAGGTCTGGTCCCACAGTTCCATAAATCCCTTGGATTTATACGTGTAGTGGGCACAGAGCCTAACCTATGATGTCCACTGTACAAGATACATCCATATACAAAAAGATGATGCACAGTGGTCCCTCAAGATACAATATTAATTGGTTCCAGGACAACCATTGTATGTTGAAACCATTGTAACTTGAGTAATCGGTTCCCTAGCCCCAAAATATCATCCGAGATAAGAGAAAATGAATATTTAAGAAAAATAAGCAGATAACATAAAACAGATAAGACAAGTCCTTACATATTACAGTCAGGGACAACTGCTAACTAGCATCTCATCCAGCTATTTTACCAGAAAAGTGGCCTGGATTGGTTGGATATGAGTCTGAGGAATTGTGTGTTGAGTCTAGTTTCAACTTACAATGGTCTTTTCTGACCCATCGTATGTTGAAAATATTGTATCCTGAGGCCATTGTATCTTGAAGGATCACTGTATACTTCTAATTGTAGCCATTTAGCATGCATTAAGTAGTGATTGTAGTCAGGTTACTTAGCAACCACTTATTTCCTCTCTTGGTGACTACCGTTTCCATACATGTAGCTACACATGAAATGGTGGCAGGAAGTTCTATCTGTTGAACATAAGTATAAAACTCCCCATACACATTATATAAATGTCAGCAGATGCTTCCTATTTTTGGTGGACCCATTGATTTTAACTGTGTGTGGTGGCCTCCCAGTAGTATCCCAATGCCACGTCGAAGGGAGGATGAACTGGGCATGAGCAGTACAGGGTACCTGCAAATTGCTCTTGTTTTGATGTTATTTAACCCTTTCAGGACCCTTCAATTTTCCGTTTTTTATTTTTCACTCCCTGCCTTCCCAGAGCCGTAACTTTTTTTATTTTTACCTTCACATAGCCGTATGAAGTTTTTTTTTCAGGGACAAGTTGTACTTTTTAATGGCACAATTTCCCTATTGTATACAATGTAGTAGGAAGCTGGAAAAAATTTTAAATTGGGGTGGAATTGGGAAAAAAAAAAAGCTCGCAGTTCCGCCAGAGTTTTATGGATTTTGTTTTTATGGTGTTCCCTATGCTGTAAAACTGACCGGTTACCTTCATTCTCTGGGTCAGTACGATTACGGTGATACTATATTTATATCGTTTTTCTTGTGTTTTAACACTTAAAAAAAAACTGACCATCGTATTCTGACCCCCATAACTATTTTATAGTTATGTGTACGGAGCTGTGTTGATACCATTTTGGAGTGTGTATGCTTTTTTGATCAGTCTTTATTACATTTTTGTGGGGAGGTGACGAATGAAGGCAAATCATCCATTTTGATTTTTTTTTCTCTAGCACTGTTAGGATAACTATTTTTATATTTTAATGGTACAGGTGTTTTCGGACGCTGCAATGTCAATGATTTGAAAAAAAAATGTATTGTTTATTTTTTTAATCTAGGGAAAGAGGGTCATTTAAATTTCTAGATTTTTAATTTTATTTTTTAAACTTTTTTTTACTTCTTATAACATGCAATCATTAGAATGCCTCTTATATTCTGCAATGAATATCTATGCATTAGAGAATAGAGGATTATATTCCAATGCAGTGCTGCCACCTACATTCTGCATTGCAATATACTAGTAATCGGCCTGTAAGCCTAGTACAGGCTTCAGCCTATTACTTCTAGAGGCTGCCTTCCCCGATCTTTGCCAGGGGAAGGCAGCTTGGGTCGATAAGCATGCGACCCCCGGTTTTAGCGCTCCAAGATCACATTTGACTAACTGAGAGATTAAATGGCTGCAGTCGGCATTACTGCAGATCACAGACATTAACCCTGGGCCTCTGCTGTGTAAAACAGCAGGTACCTGGCGGTTATAGTGAACGCTGCGCTCACAAGTGCTATCTTTAAAGACTTCACTTCTGCCGTATATGTACGGCAAGTACCGGGGAGGGTTAATTCGTTCATGCTTTGTATGTGTTTACAAAAGCTGTCTGTAGGTGGCAGTGTTTAGTTATGCCCTGGCTCAGCAGAAGGAATTAGCTTTCCCCTATAAGGAAGTAGCTTTCTAGTCAGGATTGCATCAGCCACTTCAGTTTTAGCTCTGCCTGCTGTTCAGGGCAGATATTAATTCAGCTCCAGAAGAAACATCATTCCTGTTGAAAAAACAATCCCTGAGGGAAAGATGAAAAAACATTCAATGACTGTCCAGGATCACAAGCCCAGAGCTGATAGTGAGACTTTTTGCATGTGGATGGTTTGTAGTCTCTGGTATCTACCACACTTCCTTGCTATGCAGGTGTATGGTTTGTAGTCTAGGACACCTACCACATTTTTGAGAGATTTGCACGCCTGTTATCATCTCGGAAAGGTTGCAAAGTGTTTAGAAGGAGATCAGGGACTACTACTCCTATTAAAGTCATTGTTGCCTTTTGCCTATATACAGCTATTGAGAAGAGACTGCACTGTGACTTGCATTGGAATTGTACCTTCATATTGTTGGATGTACTACAACTCCCATTCTGCACTCTAGTAAATAGAGACTTATTTTGTACAATCTGCCTGGTTACTGACTCCAGCACCATTCGCCAGCCACAGCACCTACACCTCCTTCCTTGCACCCGTTCACCATTCATAACACCAAGGGCACCCCAACTACTATCAGGCAGGAGCCCCAATATCAGGGTGTACCCTGAGGGGAGAAAGGGTGCGCCCTCCTGACACTGCCTAGCTGTATGTTGTTTGAGGCCTTAGGAAGACATTTTGTACCTAACGGAGATAGTTTTAATAAAGGGTTAGAAAAACCTGCCGATTTCTTCTAAAAACAGCGCCACCACTGTCCACAGGTTGTTTTTGGTATTGCACCTCAGCTCATCCACTTCAATGGAGCGGGCATGAAATACTGGGCACAACCTATGGACTGAGGTGGCGCTGTTTGTGAAAGAAAGCAGCCATGTTTTTCTAATCCTGAACAAGGCCTTCATGTTTGATTCATTAGTCATATCTTTAGGATCTAGGAGACTTTCTTTCTCACGTTCTGGTGCTTGCGCTGTGAGGCGGCCCCATTTATCATTGCGCAAAAGCTGTCGTCACAATTAGAGAAAAAAAGCAGTCGAGCGCGTTGAGATCGAGCAGAAGGTCGCTGTTCAATAATATCGACAAGCTGAACTCTCCGTCAGCCGCTTAATTAGTAACCCAATCCTTCTGCAGACAGCAAGCAGTACATGACACGAAGCTAGCTAGCGGACTCTAGGGGGCGCTTGCACAGAGATTCCAATTGTTTTCTATGGTATATTATTATTGTATTGTAGCGCATTCACTTGGATGTAAATTAAATGTAATACCAGATGCAACCTGTGGATCAGGGTGCGCTATTTCTGGGAAAAGAAAAGCAGAACTTTTAAAAACAATTCTGGACAACTTCTTCAACTTCTTCAAGGGTATATTCACAAGTCGCAGATTTGTAGCAGAAATTACTGTGACTGGCATTTGGTCTATACGTAAAAATGGGGTGGTTTCTGCAGCATGCATGTGGATTTTTGCTAAAATTTCAGCGACAAACCTGCTGCATGTGAATATACCCTAAAGTGACTGACTCACCAGGGCAACACTTTTCCCTATGCCATGGCAGAGCATATGGATCTCATAGAGGACGCCCCCCACCAACATAGAGCAGTCCATGATACATTTTTCTGGGTGGAGCTACCAATCTGCCTCAGGATTGGGCAAGGATTTCATATTTTTTACTCCGGCCCCCTCATTGTCGCCCCCTGCTGAGTATAAGGTGCCAAGTATTGAGGGGGGAAGAAAAATTACAAATGCTCTGGGCATATTGCCACTTTTCAATGGGACTGTCCTAGATTCAAAGGGCATCTATCAGCTGGATCGACTCTATTCGACCAGGCATACTGCCTGGTAGGGTTGATGCTGCTGATCAAAATGTTACGTCTCGTTCAAGAAAAATCTGCTGTTTATTAATCCTGGTAATGAGGGCTTCAATACACCAAGTGGTTGGCCCTAGCCCCTCGCAGCACCTCAGCTCCTCCTCTTTCCATTCTTAGCCAGTCCCCCTCCCCTTAAGTGACAGGGCCAGGGATCCTCACTGCCCTCTTCCCTGGCCCTGTAATCCTGCGCATGCTTCCTTGAATTTTCATTTGAATCTGGGCATTGGAGAAAGCCAACAGAGATTTACTGCGCATGTGCCAATTAAAGATTAAATGGCGCATGCGCAGGTTTATAGCACCAGCCAAGAGGACGGTGAGGATGCCTGGCCCTGTCAGTCAGGGGGAGTGGCTAAGAGTGGAAAGAGGAGGAGCTTAGGCTCACCCATCGATGCACTGAAGCCCTCGTTACCATAATTATTGAAGGGCTGATTTCTCATGAACGGGGCCATGGATTTTAACAAGAGAGGTATCATTTTAATCAGCAGGATCGGCCCTACCAGGCAATATGATTGGTTTAGTAGGATTGATCTAGCTAATGTATGCTCTTTAGAAATAGCACCACTCTAGTCCATGGGTTGTGTCTGGTATTGCAGCTCAGCCCCACAACCCATCAGCAGGACTATCATTGTTGAGACGTAATTGCTTTATGTTGATCCAGAAGAAGGCTATAAAAACACTCCAATGATCAAAGCACTAGTCAGTCGGACTAGTTCCCTGGATTAATGATGACCCTTTTTTTTCTTCTAGGTCACAAGATGCATCATGGAGGTCCTGTCCGAATCGTTGTCTTCATCTGGGCCCAAAAGGGTCAGCAGTAGCTGCATCCAAATACTCAAAGAAGGTTTGGAGCTATTTGTGATAATCTATGGTCTAATATTTTCTCTCTACTCACCCAAAACATGTGTTGCATGTTGCCCTATGGTGTCCTCTTCACCCTCAGACTTTCTTATTGGTTCTCCTACTGAATGTTTCCCAGAGGTGTAGCTTGAGGTCCTAATGCCAAATCTATGGGTCCCCCACCTACCACGTGCTATTTTATAAGACCTGTCTTCAAAAGTGGCAGAAGGGCCTTTAGGCCCTGTTTGGGGAGCCTGAGTGCACCTGTTATCGCTGCACCCCCTATAGCTACACCCCTGATTTACAGAGAACATGTGGGTAATCTGTAGACATCTATGGACCTTCTGGTAAAATCAGGATGTTTGGGCATTTTGCAGATGAGCGCCTGATCTCCATGCTGCGGCACCAACACTTGCTCAGAGAACTTGAGGATCTGACTGATCAAGGTAACTGATTAGCGCGAGAGTCAAGTGAAATCATTTTTTTCTTACGATGTTATGAATTTCAGGATCAAATTAGCAACATGTTGGCCCATTACAAATCAGTCTAGAGAGTAGGACTTTAGTAAGATGAGATTCATAACAGGTTGATGACTTGCTTTCCGTTTTTAACGTTGGTAGGCAAGGGAACTGACCTACGTATGGCCAGGTTAAAGGCGTTGTCCGCCGTGGACAATTCCTTTTTGTTAGAAGGGTCTCCTGCTGATCAGCAGATCACACCTTCTCTAATCCTCTGTGATCAGTTAAAATTTGCTGGGGAACCTGGTGGCAAGTGCTCATTTCTCATTTATCTCTTTCAAGTGAACAGGACGGAACTGAAATACTCTGCTCCTAAGTATATACCTTTCAGCACTGTGGCCCTTTCAAACAGCTGTTGTGCAGGGTGCAGAGAGTTGGACCCCCCACCAATCTGATATTGATGGCCTATCATCCTGACCAGAGTCAAGAGATGCCACAAAGAGCGTCTCTCACTTTGGAGGACCTGTCCTGTCCTGCATTACCCAGACAAACCATTAATTTGAATGGGCACTGTGTAATGCTTCATTGCTCCTGTGGAGGCTCTGCTGAGAAATTGAGTGACTACTACCAGCTATCTCCACAGATCATAGCTGATCACTGAGGTGCCCAGCAGGAGGAGACTTTGTATCTGCCTATTTGTAGGGACCACAACAAGTCTAAAGCTGACAACCCCTGTGATTGCTTGCCATCAATATTTAAAGCAACCTCATATTTATATCTCATTCATTCATGGTCTTGTTCCTTGTGCGCTAGATGTTCTAGTGTTTATTTTTCCAGTCGACTATCATGTGTGTTATTTCAGCCCACTACACTTTATGGTGCCCGCACCAGACTTTATGGTGAACTATGTTATGTTTTATTAGGCTTGCCCTTCGCTTTAAGTGATCCTTATCTCCATAGTACATTATCACCCAAATTTAACCCATATACCTTGAATAGCTGTCGACCGAACACTCACTCGACCTACAGCTATCTCTCCCGACTCCCCAATGTAGGTTCATCTGAGCGTGTATATGTTTTCAATGGGGAGAGAGGATTTCAGAGCAATCTGAGTGAAAACTGCATGAAATCAAACTCCCAATGTTTTAAATGGGAATCCACGCTGTAGTTCATAAAACCGAGTTGGTTGTTAGCAATCCGATCCCCAGCAAAAGAATGAACATACAGTAAGTCAAGGGCTCCTCTAAGGGTGCCCATACACATTCAATATCTGTCAGCCCGACTCCCTTCCTCCATACATGTACACGTTCGGCTCGGCATATCGGGGGAGAGTCGAGAGCTGACCACACACATTAGAGTTAGAGATGTGTGAATTGATTCTACTGATTCAGAAATCTTCCTAAATTTCCCCCCAAAATTTGGACCTGAATTTCTTGTCTCTCATGCTCTAGGACTTATATTTTTCTCTGATGATTGAGAGAAAAATATGAGTCCAAGGAGAAACTTAGAAGGTTCTATACCAATTTTCAGGGCGATTGGAGCATATTGCATTAAGGTAGAATTGATTAGGACCAGAGTCAAAAAAATAAAATAAAATCATGAATCGGAAAAGAAACCAATTTCAAGAAAATCACTCATCTCTAATTGTTGGCTAACAAAAAAAAGACTAATGTGTATTGCCAGCTTAAGTCAACTACAAATGGGGTTGTCTTCTACTGGGCCTTGAGGTCCCATTATTGTATCTTGGCCTAGTGTAGGATCCTCTGGTACCATGGTGGGCCAGTCCAACCCTAGAGTCATAGGTTGACATTATCAGGTCCAGCACAAATATATGCTTGAATATCTTATCACCCTATGTCAATACTATCTCATTCTTGACTCTACTTTTAAAATAGGCATAGGGTTAAAGTAAATATTCAGGCTCCCCACCATTTTGGCTCATTTCTCTGAGTATATGTGTTAACTGCGGAACAACCGTCCATGTATGGACATATCATTGGAGTTGTTGCCACTTCTAGAATTTTGGAGTTTTCAAGGCTCTGTGCCATGATGGTATATCCACCACACACCACAGTTGGCACATAGTTGTCTATATCTGTATGTGTGATACTATTTATGGCATCAGCCTGGGTCTTATTTCTGCCTGAGTTCTGCAAAACCTAATGTGTTGTATTCATTCTGTTGATAGAAAAATCTCAACTAGATGCAGAAAGGGACAGTATAGAAGAAGAAGAGATTAAAAAGAGGACGAGTGAGACTCATATACCGCCTCCCAAAAGAGATTTGAAGCCCAAAAGAGGATCTGAGAATGAAGAATCAAAAGAGTTTGAGAAAATAGAAAATGTGCAGGTGAAGGAGAAAGAGAAGGAGCATGGCACATCAGCAGAAGAGAAGGTGAACAAGCTGCTGGAGGAAGAAGAGGATAAAAGGAATGCTCCTGCTAAGAGAGGGAGTGATGCGTCAAAAAGAGACGGGAAAGAAGTACGAAGGGAAGACAAAAAACAGTTTAGCAATGAGAGTGATGAAGACAGCTCAGAGGAACGAGAGCATGAGCAGGGCCACCATGGGCCCCTCAATGGTTGGTATCACAGGAACCATGAAGGGTGGGAAGAAAGAAAAAGAGGTTCACTGAGAAGGATGGCAGAGGACCCCAGTCAGGAAGAAACAGCCCAGTTTGAGTCTGAAGATAGAGGCATGAAATACTTTAATGCCAAGACCCATATGCATGGTTTTCATGGGGAAGACAAGAGGCATGTCCACCACCCAGATAATGCCTATTATAATGATGAGGAGAATGAGATGGAAAGGCACCATTATAATGGAAATTATGAACACAGAGAAGAGGAAGAGGAGAGAGAGTTGGAGGAAGAACGTGAGGAACACAGAGCTAAGGTGAGATGATGATGTTCAGCTCATGATGACATCTGTAGGTTGCACTGCCTTTTCTTTACAGTTGCCCTAGTATGTGCATTGAGAGGCCAAGGCTAATTAAAACAAAAAGCTGAGAGCTGAGGTCAGATTTAGATACTGGCTGAGTTCCAAAGAGTTAGTGCTGTATTACACTGTCTGATGTTGAGGCAGTGCGAGGACTGATGGATGATAACACATCCATTGGTGCTCGTTTGCACCAGACTGACTACACAGGTTGATGAAAATTGAATGTACCAGTCGTTCCTCCCATATTACGTTCTGTTGATTATTGGCAGCCCCTGATAACACAGAGATGTGCTTCTGATAGTCGGGCATCTTTCATCCTAATGAAAGATGCCCATCAGCCAACAAACAAGCATTTGCTCATTTATCAGTTGATCGATTATACGGGTCAGTTATCGAAAATGAACCCTTCTTCCCGATAATTGGCCAGAAAATCACGCAGTCTACTAGGACTTTTATTGTCTAAGGGTGGCCATACATCTTCAATAGCTGTTGGCCAAATACTATTCCTTAGCCCTTCATACACATGAACACCCGGTTCATTAGGGAAAACAGGGAAGGCTGCTGCCACACACCTCTTCCTCGATCCTTTTTCTGACAAAAGAATGTCGGCTGTGCATCTAATACACGTTAGGCTACGATCACATATGCATTGTGAACTCAACGATCCGGCATGCAGGACTTGCATTTATGCTGGAAATCGTCCAGATCCCTGTCGGATTCCATTATAATCAAAGGGGATCCGCCGATGTGCGACCGTATCCAGCAATGCCGGATACAGTGAACTCTGGTAGTCTGTTCCTCTGTCGGAACAAACTATTGGAGTTCACAACACGTATGTGACCGTAGCCTTAGATGGGCTGCTCTAGGCTATAAGTCACTCCCTCTAAACCATATCGACTTTTCAAATCCATGTTAGGGTGTTTACACATGGCACTTTTGTAGAGTTTTGCAATAAATAACACAAAGAATGCCACAAAATGCTCCCCTTAAACCTGACCAGTATGTTTCGGAGGAAAAGGTGGCAATCTTACTTGTGTTAAGAGGACACTTGTAGGGAAGCATTATGTTAATTAATTAATATAGAGAACATATAGGTGTAAGGAATATGGTATTTAAGTGGATTTATAGTGTAATAGTAGATACTGGATCTGGACAAATTAGAAAGTGCACCCCTGATACTGCTTTCTAGAGCGCCTGTACCTCTTGTGAGTTTAGGTTTATTACAGGGCAAAGATACAACCAATGTTTTTGGCAGCAATATTTTGTCTGCTTGCTGTAATCCCCTTTTATGACTGTTGGACTTTAGTAAATCTACAGCAATGAGAACACTGCCTCCAATAAAACTGCTTATCACAAACACTTTGCACTGGGAAATCTAAAGCCTAGCTACAGATCAACCTGAGGAGAGTTATCTTGAGCAGACAATATTCGAGAGAGTCCACATCTGCCCCTACACACCTCTGTATTCTCTGATTAGTTATTAGTCAAGGCTGTTTGATGGCCTTGGTTGATTGTGGTGCTATGTCTACGAAGGGACCACAGAGGCAGACTGGGTCATCGTGCAGTCCTATGTTAAAGTAGGGACCCCAGGTGGCCATGATGCATCAAGCAGGTTCATACACTTTATGGTACTGAGAAGCAATGGATCCCCGCTTGGACATGGGTGCCAAATCCCAAGGCACTGACACGTAATGACCTGAAAAAAAGTTTACACCCAACATTTTCTTGAGCTTCAGATGCAGTTGGACTTCTTGGGTACCGTGGTATCCATTGTCAATTGACTTAAAGACTGGAAAAAAAACAAAAAAATGCATTTTCTGAATGATGTAAAAAAGCTATCAGTTTTACTCGTTTATAATATTGTTTTTTCTTTTTGTCTGTGTGTTTTTAAGGAAAGGGACATCCAAGAGGTAGAGGAAGAGCTGAGGAAGGCAGCAGAACAACTGGAGGAGCTTCACCGGGGCTAAGAGAAGAAGAACGCTTCCTGAATCTTCTGTCTTCCAAACTATAATCTGCCGACGCTTTGCACGTGTTCTTGTACCCTGTATATACAAAATTCTTCTGTATGCTGTTTGCAGAATGGGGCAGTGTTTTTGTAGTTATATTATAATGTTAAGCTTTGGCAATACACTCAGACAGATACTGGGTTTGAAGTCACAGAGATTACGTACAGGGTATGTCCACATTTTCCAAAGTTGTTTCTTACCCTGATAGTACCTGATGAATTTGATTGGATTTGGCTGATTGTACTCTCAATACTAATATTAATATTCTTCTTCTTTGCCTTACAATGTTACTTTTATAAATCTTTTGCTCATTAATTATATTACAAATAGTTGAAGAGAAGCAATATTAGTTGCATTCAGAAGCAGAAGGTCCTTGTCAGTAAGGGAGATATCTACAAGACTACATCTTCCATTGTTCATTGATGTCTGTCCGGTGATAATTTTCATGTTTTGCTCTGAGAACCGAATAAAAATGACAAATTCAGGGTATAAGCATACGTATGCTTCAGATATTGGTGGTAGTCTTCATTACTAGAGGCCTATGTTCCTCGTATTATTGATTATAATAATTTCATGTGGTTCCGTTACTGGTAATCTCATCATAAAGAAAGGTTGTCCATGTCGAGGTTTAATTTAATAAAGAAAGGTCCATTGGTTTGGTTATCTCCTTCGTCAGCAATCAGCAGAAAAGGCTATTGAAAAATAAGACGTGCTGCTGACTCGTCTTTTACAAGGCTCTGAGAAAGATCTTAGGTCCATCTTGCGATCTTCACATGTAGGGACATCTGGGGAACCTTCCAAAGCAGATGGAGATTCTTTGCTGTTGTTAAGGATTTTGTCCACGTGTGATAATAAAGCTGGGAAAAATTCACTGACACCTTCATACCCTAAAAAAAGAAGCAATTTATAGAAATAAAATCCTTGGTTAGAAGAACTACACACTGAGGATTTCAGAATGTCTCAAATAGATTCATATCTAGGTGGAGTGAAAAAAAAAAAAGTACCTGGAAAAGCATTGATATCAATAACTGCACAACGACCACTCTGAGTGTCCACTATTAAATCCACACCAAAAAGAGACATTCCCAGAGCGTCCTGAAGACCCTGGACCACCTGTCTGACAACGTCATCTGATGGAGGTAGGACATCTGGATACAGAGGGGTCTGGAAGGAGAGAAGAACATCTTGAAGACTAGTCTTGACAAATTATTTCAAAGGTGAAATCTTGACTAAGTAGCAATATCATTAGAAGAACATGCCATTACATACAGTACAGACCAAAAGTTTGGACACACCTTCTCATTCAAAGAGTTTTCTTTATTTTCATGACTATGAAGGCATCAAAACTATGAATTAACACATGTGGAATTATATACATAACAAACAAGTGTGAAACAACTGAAAATATGTCATATTCTAGGTTCTTCAAAGTAGCCACCTTTTGCTTTGATTACTGCTTTCCACACTCTTGGCATTCTCTTGATGAGCTTCAAGAGGTAGTCCTCTGAAATGGTCTTCCAACAGTCTTGAAGGAGTTCCCAGAGATGCTTAGCACATGTTGGCCCTTTTGCCTTCACTCTGCGGTCCAGCTCACCCCAAACCATCTCGATTGGGTTCAGGACCGGTGACTGTGGAGGCCAGGTTATCTGGCGCAGCACCCCATCACTATTCTTCATGGTCAAATAGCCCTTACTTTCAAAGTTTTCCCAATTTTTTCGGCTGACTGACCTTCATTTCTTAAAGTAATGATGGCCACTCGTTTTTCTTTACTTAGCTGCTTTTTTCTTGCCATAATACAAATTCTAACAGTCTATTCAGTAGGACTATCAGCTGTGTATCCACCTGACTTCTCCTCAACGCAACTGATGGTCCCAACCCCATTTATAAGGCAAGAGATCCCACTTATTAAACCTGACAGGGCACACCTGTGAAGTGAAAACCATTTCAGGGGACTACCTCTTGAAGCTCATCAAGAGAATGCCAAGAGTGTGCAAAGCAGTAATCAAAGCAAAAGGTGGCTACTTTGAAGAACCTAGAATATGACATATTTTCAGTTGTTTCACACTTGTTTGTTATGTATATAATTCCACATGTGTTAATTCATAGTTCTGATGCCTTCAGTGTGAATCTACAATTTTCATACTCATGAAAATAAAGAAAACTCTTTGAATGAGAAGGTGTGTCCAAACTTTTGGTCTGTACTGTATATTTTCCAAAAATTCTTCTGTACGTGGCTCTTGGCTAAATCCTACTAATAAGTAAAACTGGGAACTGCATTTAGTTTGCACTAATTAAAGAGGTTATTCTATAATTAATGTAAAAAATGAAAATCAGACATCATATAGTACATGTCGCTTTCTAGAATCAAAGCTAGAATCAGCCCTGTACCTCACATGGATCCAGAGATTTTGATTTCTCCATTCATTGCTTCAATTGCTCCGCTAGATTTATTTCAAGCTACAGGTCAGGGAGTGTGTCCTTTCTTCTGCAGCTCTCTCCCTATCTCAGCCCATGGGGTGTGTCTTTTCTGCTTCAGTTTTCTCTCTTTGTCATCTAAGAGGGCGTGTCATTTCTGCTGTAGCTCTGTCCCTATCACAGCTCAGGACGTAGCTGAAGGATGGAACGGAGCATGTGTGTCCACCTCAGCGAGGAGAAAGAAATAAACAAACAGCAGGTGCTGATGTACAGATACAGAATAACGTAGTGACTATACAACATTTTTTATTACATGCAGCTCTGCTAGAAGATGTGGCAGTCACACGAAGAGGTATAGATATTTGGGACCTAACCTGGGTAAGGTTATTTAGCTAGTTTATTTGCAAATGCCTGAACAGGCAATAGAACCTATCTTGACCCAGGTGAAAATTAATACTTCACTTTTATTATGTAATATACTAAAAACTAGACACTAGGTGTGTGCATGGTGCATATTTGATTACTCTTAAACAAACCAAAAATAAAGAGGTATTAAAAACACAGTCACCACTCCACTAGTAGAGATATACACTCACCTAAAGAATTATTAGGAACACCATACTAATACGGTGTTGGACCCCCTTTTGCCTTCAGAACTGCCTTAATTCTACGTGGCATTGATTCCACAAGGGCTGATAGCATTCTTTAGAAATGTTGGCCCATATTGATAGGATAGCATCTTGCAGTTGATGGAGATTTGAGGGATGCACATCCAGGGCATGAAGCTCCCGTTCCACCACATCCCAAAGATGCTCTATTGGGTTGAGATCTGGTGACTGTGGGGGCCATTTTAGTACAGTGAACTCATTGTCATGTTCAAGAAACCAATTTGAAATGATTCGAGCTTTGTGACATGGTGCATTATCCTGCTGGAAGTAGCCATCAGAGGATGGATACATGTTCTCATTCTGTTTACGCCAAATTCGGACTCTACCATTTCAATGTCTCAACAGAAATCGAGACTCATCAGACCAGGCAACATTTTTCTAGTCTTCAACAGTCCAATTTTGGTGAGCTCGTGCAAATTGTAGCCTCTTTTTCCTATTTGTAGTGGAGATGAGTGGTACCCGGTGGGGTCTTCTGCTGTTGTAGCCCATCCGCCTCAAGGTTGTGCGTGTTGTGGCTTCACAAATGCTTTGCTGCATACCTCGGTTGTAACGAGTGGTTATTTCAGTCAACGTTGCTCTTCTATCAGCTTGAATCAGTCGGCCCATTCTCCTCTGACCTCTAGCATCCACAAGGCATTTTTGCCCACAGGACTGCCGCATACTGGATGTTTTTCCCTTTTCACACCATTCTTTGTAAACCCTAGAAATGGTTGTGCGTGAAAATCCCAGTAACTGAGCAGATTGTGAAATACTCAGACCGGCCCGTCTGGCACCAACAACCATGCCACGCTCAAAATTGCTTAAATCACCTTTCTTTCCCATTCTCACATTCAGTTTGGAGTTCAGGAGATTGTCTTGACCAGGACCACCCCCCTAAATGCATTGAAGCAACTGCCATGTGATTGGTTGACTAGATAATTGCATTAATGAGAAATAGAACAGGTGTTCCTAATAATTCTTTAGGTGAGTGTATATCGGTCAATTAGTGAGGGCGAAGAGATGTGCACTATCTCTCAGCCTTTTTACTTTAAAGGCAGAAAACTGACGTCTGCAGGGTTGTTGCCAGCTGAGTTAGGTTATCAAACCAACCATGTGGTGTGGTGGGAGACTTGATGTATCAACCCACTATGGGATTAACGCATGGAACGTTTCATATAATCTCAGACTGACAAGTGTGTCGGCAACAGTAAACACTGCAGACGGATATAACACACTGTGATGGATATCGTGTCTAACTGATTATTGAACCAAGCATAGAAATGTAGGCCAGCCGGACTACTATTTGCTGGTTAGGAGTGGAGTGGTGCGCAGCATTTAAAAACTAACACTGCCCCCCGACATGTTTCACCAGTATTCTGGCTTCTTCGGGGGTAAATGGGCAGCCATGAGTAACCCCATCCGACTAGAGGATTAAATGCGGTGTGCAGAGATTGACAGGTTTGCCGTCCTGTCACCTAACAGGCAAGACGCTCAGCCATCCAATAGTATACATGACCACGCCCCCACACGACGAATGAAGCACCAGACACAGTCGCCTACTGTCATCGGTGACGCGCTGTACTCGACATACCTGCGCAAACACTTAGAGCTCCTCAGCTCATCCTGTGGGACTGCGCTTGCGCTGCGCTAAATGTGGCTGCGCACAGACTCAGAACCTCAAAGCGGGAGACCTGCGCAGAAGAAAGCTGCGCTAACACTTAGAGGTAAAGACTGATGTTATTAAGGATACAGTCATACTGCGCAGTACAATTATGCGCCTGAACTCTACCAGATAAAGGTATACTGCGCGTGAGCTTAAAAATGGGTACGCAATAAGTAGATATATAGTAACTCGTCAGCTACGCTGAATCCTACAGCGTGCTTTTTTTTTGAGATGACAAAGCCCTGCAGGATAAACCTGGGTAAATGTCTATGATACGTATGCAAATGAGTTCTCCTTACTGTGTTGGACATGGTGCAGAGGGGTTAAGATGCATTGTTATTGTGCATCATCTGCAATACCCCAACTGCATGACTGGGGGGGGTGGCATTGGTATTTGGAATGGCGATGCGTATTGATTTTTGCCCAGAGGGCGTGTCAATGTTTTTATTACTAATACATTGGCACTGTATGTCCCTACAGAAAATGTAATCATTAATCAACTCAGTACTGGGGGTACACAAAGATTTTTGGCTCATACTATCTAGTGAGTGTCCCTAGACACTAGAAAAAATAGAAAAATAGGAAAAAAGAAAAAAGAAAAAACCAAAAGAAAACAAAACCCCTCCTAAATTCTCAAAGAAAAGCAGTGAAGGCAAAACCTTCATTGAGCCCTTTTGGATTGAGACTATCAAGACGATAGATCCACTTACTCTCTTCTTGCAATAAAATTGCATCCAGATCGCCCTTTCTTACACCTAGTCACAGGAAGAGAGCTGCAGCAGAAAGGACACACAACCTGAGCTGCCCGGCTGAAGAGAATCTAGCATGTGAGGTCCAGGGCTGGTTCTAGCTTTGTTAGAAAGGTTTACTATATAATGTCTGATTTTAATTTTTTACATCAATCAAAGCATAATCCCTTTAAAGCTGGAAATTGGACCCAACTATCATATGTCATTTATAGTCCTGCTCTCCTCATATAGCACAAAGTAACCTTTTAGGCCCTCTTTAGTCTATAGGGCCCAAGTTTGGACATAACGTGTCCAACCCCTATAGTTACACCCCTAGTGGTACAGCATGCACCCATAGCAGTACATATCCGTCACATCACTGTGTGCATAATTTGGGTGGGTCAACATCACGTTTTATGCCTCCGTTTGACGTATACGTTTCAAAAAGAAAAGGATACAAAAACGCTGCACACCACGTTCTTGTATCCTGCACAGTCTGGTTTTTTTTTGTTAGTTTTTTTCACAATGGAACTCTATGGTGAACGAATGCCACTGTATGGCATCAGTCTGAGGCATCCGTTTAACGTATACGTTAAATGGATGGGGAAAACTTGATGTGAACCCAGCGTTATAGACAATAGAGACAATAGGTGTGTGTCATCACCTCCTGCTGCTATTCTACAGTCTACAGGGTTATACCAAGCCTGATACATGTCCTGATACTTTATATGCAACGTGTCAATAAAAAAAATAAGTGAACCCCGTCTTACACTCACTTGAGACAGGTGTGAACAGGATTCTGCCTTGGAGACATGGTGGCTGTTAAAGAAGATTGTCGTTTGGTCTGTAGGCAACAATTATATAAAAACAGTGAGAACTTTACAGGCCGGGGTATCACACAACTATTGGTTCTTCAGAGAATGACTAACCCTTACATTTCCTTATCTGCATCTGTAAGTGCTGCCGAAAATATTAGATTACAAGATCAATATTCCAATATTACTGCCATTAGCGTAGACGTTGGTCAGAAGTGAGGTCATTCTTGGTTTCCATCAACATTTCACACCCTGGTATCCGCCAAAATATAGACCCAGAAACTAATTAATAGGAAATGGTCTGATTGTCTGACATTTTCAGGGTCCAAACCCAGAAGACTATTATTAGGGGGCATTGGGTGAGTGGTGAAAACATTATTGGAATTGGAACCATCTTTTATAGGGTCTGAATACGACATGAGAAATCCTAAAAGACTTTGAGAACAGTGCTCCCTTATTCTGCTGCAAAACTACAACTCCCACCATGCCATGTATTATAGAATACCAACCAGTCTCGCCCAAGGGAAAATTACGTATGGATGGTCTCTTGACGACAAAATGCTGTGGACCTACAACGAAAATCTTATAGAGGGTGGCGCTGTGGTTGATGAAGCTCTGGAGAAGACAAGGGGGAGTCACGTCCTTTAGTCCGTGCTCATTAAATATCAAGGACATCTGTAATATAGGAGAGAAGGGGGTTAGATCGCCTCCTGACAAAATATTAATTCTTAGAATGCTGCATCGGTCTATTCCTCTGTTATTCCTCATGGAAAAATATGAATTAGCAAAGGGGGCGTTACCATTCTCCTTCTCCACAGGGTGTAGGCTGAGTCTTTACACAAACTCTCAGCACTGATTGGCCAATGTTAAAGTGTGCGGTGATGCACCCAATCAAGAAGGGGAACACCACCCACTTTGCCAAGTACACCTGTCATGTGTAATATTTCTAAAAGTGTTTATTGTCTTTTCAGAATTACCCCTGTAATTAATCCCACTCAAAAAATAAAGTCATCATGGACAGTGCAATAAAAGTACAGATAACACCCGCCTACAATGATCTGCAATAATCATTTCATTTAAAAAACGATGTCCTCCTACATATTGTTTTTTTCCCCTGCAGAGTATTTTATATTTCATTTTTTATTGTATTTTAGTGGTCGTAATATGCGTGTACAGGGACAAATACATAATGATACCAACCTCATGTGAGCGCGGTCCATGAGCCACCTGGGTTTTGCAAACTGTAAGAGAAGGAATATTAGGCAATTATTATTATTATTATTATTGGATGGTAATAAGACTCTTAGTTTGATCTTGGGAATCACAGACAGTAAACAGATCCGGCCACAAAACTGTTAAAATGTCTTCCATCTTGGTTGGAAATGTTTGTGATCTGCCCCTTACATAACCCTACTGTTCATCAGCCTTAACTCTTGGTCAGAGAGAAGAGATCAGTGATAAAGAGCGTCTCTTGCCCTGGAGGACCTGTCCTGTCCTGGGTTGAATGGACATTGTGTAATGCTTCATTTCCAGTGTGGTGGCGCTGCAGGGAAATCGAACACTTATTGCCATATTTCCCCACAGATTACAGCTGATCACTGGGAACCCCAGCAGGAGGACAGTTTGTGGTTAGCTTATTGTCAAGGGTCTCCTCTAATGAATAGGGATGATCCAAAGTGGAAAACTTCTTTAATATGGGGTTGTGTGGTGTGCACAGGCAATTTTGAAATAACCCTATTGGGGAACATTAATGGGGTCCTCAGTATTCAGAGTGGCGACAAAAAGCATCTGTTGCTTTGGAGGACCTGTCATGTCCATATATTACACAGACAACCTATTAGTACTAAAGAGAAATATGTAATGCTTCAGTTCCCCTTTGGTGGCGCTGTAGGGAAATTGAATACCTTCTCCACAGATTACAGCTGATCACGGGGGATACCCTGCAATTGACTGAAATATCATGGTGGACAATTCTTTTAAGAACCAGACTATGTACAGGTTCTTTTAAAAAAATTAGCATATTGTGATAAAGTTCATTATTTTCTGTAATGTACTGATAAACATTAGACTTTCATATATTTTAGATTCATTACACACAACTGAAGTAGTTCAAGCCTTTTCTTGTTTTAATATTGATGATTTTGGCATACAGCTCATGAAAACCCAAAATTCCTATCTCAAAAAATTAGCATATCATGAAAAGGTTCTCTAAACGAGCTATTAACCTAATCATCTGAATCAACTAATTAACTCTAAACACCTGCAAAAGATTCCTGAGGCTTTTAAAAACTCCCAGCCTGGTTCATTACTCAAAACCGCAATCATGGGTAAGACTGCCGACCTGACTGCTGTCCAGAAGGCCATCATTGACACCCTCAAGCAAGAGGGTAAGACACAGAAAGAAATTTCTGAACGAATAGGCTGTTCCCAGAGTGCTGTATCAAGGCACCTCAGTGGGAAGTCTGTGGGAAGGAAAAAGTGTGGCAGAAAACGCTGCACAACGAGAAGAGGTGACCGGACCCTGAGGAAGATTGTGGAGAAGGACCAATTCCAGACCTTGGGGGACCTGCGGAAGCAGTGTACTGAGTCTGGAGTAGAAACATCCAGAGCCACCGTGTACAGGCGTGTGCAGGAAATGGGCTACAGGTGCCGCATTCCCCAGGTCAAGCCACTTTTGAACCAGAAACAGCGGCAGAAGCGCCTGACCTGGGCTACAGAGAAGCAGCACTGGACTGTTGCTCAGTGGTCCAAAGTACTTTTTTCGGATGAAAGCAAATTTTGCATGTCATTCGGAAATCAAGGTGCCAGAGTCTGGAGGAAGACTGGGGAGTGGGAAATGCCAAAATGCCTGAAGTCCAGTGTCAAGTACCCACAGTCAGTGATGGTCTGGGGTGCCATGTCAGCTGCTGGTGTTGGTCCACTGTGTTTTATCAAGGGCAGGATCAATGCAGCTAGCTATCAGGAGATTTTGGAGCACTTCATGCTTCCATCTGCTGAAAAGCTTTATGGAGATGAAGATTTCATTTTTCACCACTGGTAAATGGTTTACTGACCATGGTATTACTGTGTTCAATTGGCCTGCCAACTCTCCTGACCTGAACCCCATAGAGAATCTGTGGGATATTGGGAAGAGAAAGTTGAGAGACGCAAGACCCAACACTCTGGATGAGCTTAAGGCCGCTATCGAAGCATCCTGGGCCTCCATAACACCTCAGCAGTGCCACAGGCTGATTGCCTCCATGCCACGCCGCATTGAAGCAGTCATTTCTGCAAAAGGATTCCCGACCAAGTATTGAGTGCATAACTGAACTTAATTATTTGAAGGTTGACTTTTTTTGTATTAAAAATACTTTTCTTTTATTGGTCGGATGAAATATGCTAATTTTTTTAGATAGGAATTTGGGGTTTTCATGAGCTGTATGCCAAAATCATCAATATTAAAACAAGAAAAGGCTTGAACTACTTCAGTTGTGTGTAATGAATCTAAAATATATGAAAGTCTAATGTTTATCAGTACATTACAGAAAATAATGAACTTTATCACAATATGCTAATTTTTTGAAAAGAACCTGTATGACCAGCATAACTGTTCTTACCAACAATACATCAACTGCCTACTTTTTAAACAGGCGACATAAAACAGCCCCGGTAGGATAGAATAATACCTATATATCTAGAGACGAGTGCACACCAGATCATATTTTCCGATGCTACACATTAATATAGCTCTGCTGTGCAATGTTCTCATAGATGTCCTCCCACAGTCCAGATTAATTGGTTTTCATTAAAATGACCATACTGTAGCTAGGGTAAGGGTATTGCCATGATTGATGCACTGAGGCAGGGTCTGGTACTGGACATTTTTAAAAGCTATAGCTTACTCTATATGCGAGGCCCAACATCACAGTATAACCTCCCTGATGCCTTATAGAGAATGTCATCTCTATTAAAGAGGTTCTCTGGGAATTTAGAAAATGAAAATACTTAAATATTACTTTATTGTAAATACACTGCTCAAAAAAATAAAGGAAACAGTTAAACAACACAATGTAACTCCAAGTCAATCACACTTCTGTGAAATCAAACTGTCCACTTAGGAAGCAACACTGAGTGACAATCAATTTCACATGCTGTTGTGCAAATGGGATAGACAACAGGTGGAAATTATAGGCAATTAGCAAGACACCCCCAATAAAGAAGTGGTTCTGCAGGTGGTAACCACAGACCACTTCTCAGTTCCTATGCTTCCTGGCTGATGTTTTGGTCACTTTTGAATGCTGGCGGTGCTTTCACTCTAGTGGTAGCATGAGACGGAGTCTACAACCCACACAAGTGGCTCAGGTAGTGCAGCTTATCCAGGATGGCACATCAATGCGAGCTGTGGCAAGAAGGTTTGCTGTGTCTGTCAGCGTAGTGTCCAGAGCATGGAGGCGCTACCAGGAGACAGGCCAGTACATCAGGAGACGTGGAGGAGGCCGTAGTAGGGCAACAACCCAGCAGCAGGACCGCTACCTCTGCCGTTGTGCAAGGAGGAACAGAAGGAGCACTGCCAGAGCCCTGCAAAATGACCTCCAGCAGGCCACAAATGTGCATGTGTCTGCTCAAACGGTCAGAAACAGACTCCATGAGGGTGATATGAGGGCCCGACGTCCACAGGTGGGGGTTGTGCTTACAGCCCAACACCGTGCAGGACGTTTGGCATTTGCCAGAGAACACCAAGATTGGCAAATTCGCCACTGGCGCCCTGTGCTCTTCACAGATGAAAGCAGGTTCACACTGAGCACATGTGACAGATGTGACAGAGTCTGGAGACGCCGTGGAGAACATTCTGCTGCCTGCAACATCCTCCAGCATGACCGGTTTGGCATTGGGTCAGTAATGGTGTGGGGTGGCATTTCTTTGGAGGGCCGCACTGCCCTCCATGTGCTTGCCAGAGGTAGCCTGACTGCCATTAGGTACCGAGATGAGATCCTCAGACCCCTTGTGAGACCATATGCTGGTGCGGTTGGCCCTGGGTTCCTCCTAATGCAAGACAATGCTAGACCTCATGTGGCTGGAGTGTGTCAGCAGTTCCTGCAAGACGAAGGCATTGATGCTATGGACTGGCCCGCCCGTTCCCCAGACCTGAATCCAATTGAGCACATCTGGGACATCATGTCTCGCTCTATCCACCAACGTCACGTTGCACCACAGACTGTCCAGGAGTTGGCAGATGCTTTAGTCCAGGTCTGGGAAGAGATCCCTCAGGAGACCATCCGCCACCTCATCAGGAGCATGCACAGGCGTTGTAGGGAGGTCATACAGGCACGTGGAGGCCACACACACTACTGAGCCTCATTTTGACTTGTTTTAAGGACATTACATCAAAGTTGGATCAGCCTGTAGTGTGTTTTTCCACTTTAATTTTGAGTGTGACTCCAAATCCAGACCTCCATGGATTAAAAAATTTGATTTCCATTTTTTTATTTTTGTGCGATTTTGTTGTCAGCACATTCAACTATGTAAAGAACAAAGTATTTCAGAAAAATATTTTATTAATTCAGATCTAGGATGTGTTATTTTTGTGTTCCCTTTTTTTTTGAGCAGTGTATATTCCCAAATACCTTTCATTATTTTTTAATGGCTCATTTAGTTTAGGGAGCAATCATTAAGAGAAACAAAATGGCCACCGTCCTATTAATACACACAAAACCTGTCCTAATCACACAGGAGGACATATTACTTCCGAGCACTGAGGTAAAAGAGCCGCCTCATCCTCCTCTCCTATTTGTCAGGGCTTATGATCCTGAATGCAGATTATAAGAACTTTAACTGAATCTCTGTGGGAATGGAGTCCATGAGGAGACATGAAGTACAGAGAGGACAGACTCTCTTATAGCCAGTATAAGACCTGTTTCACACTAACGGTAAACAGATCTGACAGGCTATTCCGGCCAGGAACAGCCTGTCGGATCCGTCCTTTCCGGGGTGCAGCCGTGCGTTGCCGGCAATCCATACGGCCCCATTGACTATAATGGTGTCTGGCAAAGATCCAGCAGCAACCCGGCAAATATGCTGAACGAAAACTGCTGGAACAGCCTGTAGGACCTGTTTACCGTCAGTGTGAAACAGCCCTAAACTCCTCTTATAGTACAGTATTAGTAATCTTATAGCACAGTATATTCCCCTTTTATGAGACAGTATCATTCCTCTTATAGTACAGTATCATCCCCTCTTATAGCACAGTACCACTCCTCTTATAGAAAGGTATTTCTGCTCATAACATAGTATTGCCACCACTTACAAGAGAGTATTATTCCTCTTATAGCACAATATCATTCTCTCTTACAGCACATTATCGCCTCCTCTTATAGCACAGTGTTACTCCTCTTATAGCACAGTATCACCCCTCATAGCAAAGTATCACTATTCTTATGGCACAGTATCACTAACACTTACAGCAGAGTATTATTCCGCTTATAGTATTGTTGAGGATGTCATAATATTAATAGGTGAAGCCATTACAACATGGCGCTGGCACCTAGATGTTTACATTGTTTACATACCAAAGTTTGTAAAATAATGCACAATGCGCAGATGCCAAGTGTTATCTCTTTTCTTGTTTTTGTATTTTAGCCAATGAAACTATGGCATGAGCCTCAGTAGAGGAACGCCCTCTGTGATGATATAAAAACTGCTTAAAGGGGTTGTCTCATCATGGACAATGGGGCAATATCGCTAGGATATGCCCCCATTGTCTTATAGGTGCGGATCCCACCGCTAGGACCCGCACCTATATCGAGAACGGAGCCCCACAAGTGAAGGAGGGTGCACTGCGCATGCGCAGCCGCCCTCCATTCATTTTCTATGGGGCCGGCTAAAATAGCCGAGTGCTGGCTCGGCTATTTCCGTCGGCCCCATAGAAATGAATGGGAGCGAGGGCCTGCGCATGCGCGGTACACTCCTATTCACTTTTATGGGGAGCCGGCTTGGTGGTGGCCGGACCGGAGTCCTCCAGCCACCACCTTGCGAGGCTCCGTTCTCGATATAGGTGCGGGTCTCAGTGGTGGGACCCGCACCTATAAGACAATGGGGGCATATCCTAGCGATATGCCCCCATTGTCCATGATGAGACAACCCCTTTAATTTCCTGTAATGAGTTCTGCTTTGATACTTGGTATCAGTGTGATCCTTCCGTGCATGATTAACTAACAGTTTGTAATTTGAAGCAGACAGTCAATATGCTAGCACAGCTTGTGTGCATTCAAAACAGTATCATCCACCCTCACAGTACAGCATCACTCCACTTATTGCACAAGATCATCCTCTCCTACAGTACAGTATTATTTCCTCTTATAGTACAGTATCACTTCTCTAGTAGCACAGTATGATCCCCTCTTATGACACAATATCACTCCTCTTATTGCACATTATCATCCCCACTTATAGCACTACTCCAATAGCACAGTATTATCCCCTCATATGGCACAGTATCACTACTCCAATAGCACAATATTATCCCCTCATAGTATCACTACTCCAATAGCACAATATTATCCCCTCATATGGCACAGTATCATTACTCCAATAACACAATATTATCCCCTCATAGTATCACTACTCCAATAGCACAGTATTATCCCCTCATATGGCACAGTATCATTACTCCAATAACACAATATTATCCCCTCATAGTTTCACTACTCCAATAGAACAGTATTATCCCCTCTTATGACACAATATCACTCCTCTTATTGCACAGTACCATCCTCTGTTATAGCACTGTATCACTACTCCAATAACACAGTATTATCCCCTCATAGTATCACTACTCCAATAGCACAGTATCATCTCCTTTTACAACAGAGTATCAATACTCCAATAACACAGTATTATCCCCTTTTATATCCAGGGGCAGACTGGGAACTCCGGGAATTAAGAAAATGAAAATACTTGAATATTACTTTATTATAAATATATTCTCAAATACCTTTCATTATTTATAATGGCTCGTTTTGTCTGGGGAGCAATCATCAGGAGAAACAAAATGGCCGCTGTCCCATTAGTTCACATAAAACCTGTCCTGATCACACATGAGGGGACAAGTTACTTTACAACACTGATGTAAAGAGCTGTCTCCTCCTCCTCCTCCTCTCTACTTGTCAGGGTTTATGACCCTGAATACAGATGATAAGAACTTTAGCCGAATCTCTGTGGAATTTAGTTCATGAGGAGACATGAAGTACAGAGAGGACAGACAGGATAGGCTGTGGTAATGTGTTGCTGTGGTAATGGAGGCTGCATACAAGAGCCACACCTCACCCTCCTCTCATGTCTCCTCATCATCTCCATTCCCACAGAGATTCACTTGTATTCAGGATCATGATTCCTGACAAGTGGAGCAGTCAGGAGGATGAGGCAGCACTATGGCTCATTATGGTGAAGTAACTTGTCCTGCTGTGTGATTAGGACAGGTTTTGTGTGTACTAATAGGACGGCGGCCATTTTATTTCTCCTAATGATTGCTCCCCAGACAAAACAAGCCATTCTATGTAATGAAAGGTGTTTGTGAATATAGTTATTATAAAATAATGTTTAAGTATTTAAATTTTTTTAATTTCCGGTAGCCCTGGGAAAAAATAAATAAAAGTGGCCCCAATGTTGTAAATGGGTCCAAATTGACAAAAGGCTGGGGTATCACAAGTAGAAGAGGCCAATACAGGTTGGCAGGGTGAGTAATACCACAGTACCACACAGAATACCCGACTGGAAGCTGTCCCTCTGTGGTGGCCATCAACAACTGTCACGGTCTGTCCTCCTCCTTCAATTTGCTCTAATAAAGATATGGAGCAGGCGGCTTAGAAGAGATGTGGGCCACAGCACCAGGCCAGCCCTACCTTCTGCATGCTGACTGGACTTGTGCCCCCTGAGGTATGTACCCGGCTAGCGGCAGTGAGGAGCGCTCAGTTGGCCCTGTTTGCATCGGCCAACTGGGAAAATTCCCTGTAGGGTCCATGGCCAGTCCGCCCTTCCTTATAACACAGTATCACTACTCCAATAGCACAGTATCATCTCCTCTTATAACACACGATAGCCTGGGGGGCCCAACGCCGACCCAAACACCCACAAACTACGGCGGGGCACGGGAGCGCACAGTTTCCTGCCCCGCCGCCGTCCGCCGATCACCGCCATAGGCTTCAGGCCTAGTAAGCCTGAAGCCTATGCGGCAGTAAAATTCCGGTGCAGGCGGGGGCGTGATTACGTCATAGCGCGCGCCCGTGCCCGGACGCCTGCACCATCAACGAGTGAGCGCCGACTGGGACACAGGTAAGTATTAGCTTTTCTTTTTTTTTCTTTTTTGTGTGCCAACTTTGGGGGGACATTACTGGGGGGCACAGGAGAATATCACTGAAGGGACAGTGGGGGGAGAACTACTACGTGGGGGCAAATTACTAGTGTGGGGGAAATTAGTACTCTGGGGGCAGTGTGGGGGACAATTAATACTGTGGGGGCAAATTACTACCATGGGGGGAATTAATACTGTGGGGGCAGTGTGGAGAAATTAATACTGTGGGGGGCAAATTACATAATGGATGGCAGTGTCGGGGAAAATTATCTAATAGGGGGCAGTGTGGGGGGTTATTACTTGATGGGGGCAGTGTGGGGGGCAAATTACTTAATGAAGGGGGGCAGTGTGAAGGCAAATTACTTAATGGATGGCAGTGTGGGGGCAAATTACTATATGGATGGCAGTGTTGGGGCAAATTACTTAATGGATGGCAGTGTCAGGGTAAATGATCTAATGGGGGGCAGTGTGTGGGTTATTACTTGATGGGGGCAGTGTGGGGGGCAAATTACTTTGTGGGGGGAATTACTACATGGGGGCAGTGTGGAAGAAATTACTGTATGGGGCAGTGTGGGGGAAATTACTATGTGGGGGCAGTGTGGGGGAAATTACTATATGGGGGCAGTGTGGGGGAAATTACTATGTGGGGGCAGTGTGGGGGAAATTACTATGTGGGGGCAGAGTGGGGGTGTTTCTATTAGGGGACATTATTTTTGGGGACACTATACAGGCATTATTACCTGGAGCACAATATAGGGTGTTATTATTACTGGGGGCACTCTAGGGGACATTATAATTGCTGTAGACACTATAGGGACCTTTGGGGTAATTTATCAAACTGGTGTAAAGTAGAACTGGGTTAGTTACCCATAGCAACAGATTCCACCTTTCATTTTTGACAGCTCCTTTGGAAAATGAAAGGTGGAATCTGATTGGTTTCTATGAGCCAGTTGTACTTTACACCAGTTTGACAAATGACCCCAATTATTAGAAATCTAACATGTCTGTGTAACAAACTCTGTAGAGACGAGATGGGGCTGAAAGAATTAGTCATGGCGGTCTGGGTCAGACGGAGGAGAAGAGGAAAGAGAAGGTCTACATGACAGGAGATGTCACTGGATGTAACAGGTATGTGGTGCTGTATTCTCCTACATGTAGAGCTGGTTCACTACTGTGACCTGCATCTCATCTTCTCCTCCAAGTCTTTTTTTAATCATAATCCTATGTATTTTAAATTTGGCAACTAAAATTTTTATTTGTCACCTGCAGTCCTATGTAACAGCCCAGATAACAGTGATAGCTTTCTGTGTGCAGATAATGTAGTAGATGTTCCATGCAGTCCTATGTAACACCCCACATAACACAATAGTTCACTGCTATGTGGGGTGTTACATAGGACTGCAGGTAACATCTATGACATCTGTACTCAGAGAGTTATGAGATGGTGGGGGTCTGACTCCTGGCTGTTTGAGGAGACCGCGATGTCCCAGTGAGCGCCGCAGCCTCTTTGCTCCTTACCAAGCACAGCTCTGTCCATTTGATAGCACTGCGCTTGGTATTACAGATCAGACCCAATCACTCAGATGGGACAGAGCTGAACCTAGACCATGTGAACGATGTCCTATGGCCTAGGAAGAGACTGTGACGCCTACGAAGCACCGCAGCCTCTTCATACAGAAAAAAACTAAAAGTAAAATGGAAGGTGGGGGGGCCTGAATTGGGTAGACAGCCCCGGGCCTATCATGCACTTAATCAGCCCCTGATAGTGGTGACAATGTATCACGGCACTGTCAGGTGTATATTAGTTTTTGCAGCACCTGATACAAATATATACCTGCCTAGCAGCAACATCTCCATAGTATCTGTATACTAATATTGACAATGTGAAACATGTATACGTAGAAAAAAAAAACACTCACCAACAAAAACTAACAGCGAGAGAATCAAATAATAAAAGAGCTGCAGTGAGGTCAGCAGGAGGGTGCTCATACTGTACGCTCACACCTCACCCCGGACACACCTGAAGAACTTTGCACCCTTCCTCTGAACGGCTCAAATCTAGAGATAGTGAGCAATTAAACCGGGGAGGGTGCTGCCACCACCTTGTACCTACAGGATGGCACATACTACCCGTCACAAAGAGATCATGGAACCCTGTGTAGACAGATGGGTAGGCATTGCAGCCTGGGATTGTCAGATGATGTCACCACGCCTGTTACGAGGGATGTTTGTTTAATTACCTAGTGACCTTCGCTAGAAAGGTGTGTAGTTAACCCTTCGCTTTTAGGAAGAATGTTTCGTATTCATATTTTTGCTGCTGAGCTGAATCATTGGGCATACTCAGATCTCATAGGGCCCCGTAGCAAAAACCTATTGCCTAGCCCTAGTGATATTTATGACAAATTAACTTTTTTATTTAATTATATGTAGGATTTTTTTTTATTAAAAAAAGAAAGTTGAGCTTCATCTCACCCACTTTATCTGACTTCTATGTTAGGTGCTTTAAAAATATGGTGCTCATTCTGAACATCATAATTCTCTATGTATTGTCACCAGACAACTTGCATAAATGCATCGATAAATCTCCCCTCATATAGATCTAAATCTCCTGTTTCACTAAATACAGAACATGGTAAAACAGGCTGCCTGCAGCCACCACTAGGGGGAGCTGAGGCAAAAGGATTTCATGCAGTTACTATTAAAATTTATGGAAGCTGTAAAAAAATATTTTGCCCTGAGCTCCCCTTGACAATAAGCACTAGTTGCAAAATGCTATGGATCTGGGTTGGAAACAGAGAAGTTCAGCGCCAGGCCCCCGTCTCCAAGGCCCTTTAGTCATAGTGGACTCCCTCTGAGTCCTTGATCAGGGGAGTTATCTGATTGCCTGATTGGATTCGGGAAGGAATGTTTTTCCCCTTAAGTGGGGAAAATTGGCTTCTACTTCACATTTTTTTTTTTTTGCCTTTCTCTGGATCAACTTGCAGGATAACAGCCTGAACTGGATGGACAAATGTCTTTTTTTTCGGCCCTTTAAACTATGTTACTATGTATCCTTACTGATAGGGAAGGTAAGACGTTCTCTAACCAAATCCACCATATCACTGCGCTTGGACATCAGCTCCACGCATGGAGGGGAGAACAAAGCACTGACCCCTGCAGAAAACAGGAAAACACATTGAGACCAGTTAATGGTTAATACACATGACACTGCCCATATCTGCATTATCGCCCTGATACACAAACCCTCCTGCTTGAATATGTCTGGCTCATCAACAGGCTTATGTAAAACTGTTTGATTTTTATCTAGTTCTCCCAATCCTTAGGCTGCGTTCACACATTGTGGCCGCAGTCGCAAAAAAAAGCTGCATTTTTTTTACTTAGTCTTCAAAAACTGACCATTTTGCAGCATGCATGTAGATTGAATGTGATTTTCGTTAACTTTGCCGCTGACCTTGCTGTTGGATCTCCAGGCTTTTTATAAGGCGATACGACTGGAATCGGTCAAGAAGTGTGTACAGAGCCGGTAGAGGGTCCAGAAGGACAGTAAAGGGATGGGTGTCCAGATAAACCTGTGAAAAAGCAAAAAAAAAAAAAAGCTTCTTACTCATTTTTCGCATATTACTAGTTACCTGTTGTAGACTAGACTACTGAACAAAATGGCTGCCATCTCCTTGAGTACATGATGCTCAATATTGGTATGTATGAACTTAATATTGACACAGTTATTTTCACCTTACTAATGTGTAGCTGTAGAAAAAAAAAAGTTGTGAGCCATTGTATGTCCACATTAGGCAATAGGTAGATGTATACACCCTTTACCAATACAACGTAGTCCTGCATGTGACTCACTCGTATCTTTAGCTTCCTCATTTCACCTGGTTTGAATATTATAAATTATTTCTTTTTTAATATATAGTATTACCTGAAGCCTCTGGACAAGGTGATGAGATGCCAGGTCCTGACCCGCTTCTATCAA
Organism: Bufo bufo; assembly: GCF_905171765.1. NCBI lineage: Eukaryota > Metazoa > Chordata > Amphibia > Anura > Bufonidae > Bufo > Bufo bufo. Next base: position 191,852,736 of record NC_053396.1, on the reverse strand, counting down.
GAGGTCTGTCAACTTATGAATAATGAGATCAAATGGCCCTTGGCTATTGAGACATTTGGTGAGGTCAACCTGAAGATGACACAACGCGAAAAAAATCTGGTGAGGCAGAGATGAGCATAATATAGATAATATGCATACAAATTTGAGTAACCATCTTGGACAGGTTTGGAGAAGAACCTTTTAAACCAACTGTTGGATTTCAGGTAGTTCTTTGCCAAAAGGCATTTGACCAAATAACCATTCATGGAAAAAATTTGACCAAATAATCATTAAAATGTTGAGCACCAACAGTCGAGTGTGGCTGAAGGCTCCAACTATGGACGGCCCTCCATGTTTAAGCTTTGAAGTGCCACCCATTTCCCAATGTCAACAAGACGTGGTTATCAAAAAGTAGGAGTGACATCATGTAAGAAAATAGACTTAATATAATGTATCACTGACATGTTGATTTAAAGATTCTGCTCGAATTCTGTGTACCACGACATTAACTTCTCACTGTCCTAGACATCTGGAAAGAGGAGTTGTATTTTAGAAGAATGATGCATCTTCACACCTATCATTGACCGTCTGTGTCATTGTTGAGGTATGTCAGATATGTATCAGAAAACACATTTCAAAGAAATACGAGTCTTTCCGTCTCTGTAAGGAGGAAACCCCAAGAGAAAATGTATAGACTTGACAATTAAGTATGGATGTCAGACTATCACACCATAACAGGAAGAGGAAATTCTTAAAAGTACTTACCTCTATAACATCATATCCATGATTCCTACAATACAGATACAAGACATCAGTTGAGGGCCTAAAATGGCATACATAGACCAGAGAGTCATTAAATTAAATGCAGTTTGTTATAGGTGAATGGATAGAGTATAGTATGATAATCCTTAGGAGGACATCATATCCCAAAGAGGATGAAGATGAAGTTTCTGTCATACTATTGGGATAACTGTGCACATGGTCACTGTTCTGCCATTAGCAACAATTGGTCTGCATATATGGCCATCTTCCAGCAACGGCAGTCTTGTCAAACAGGAGCTGAAGGCCAAGGAATCAAGGCTAAGGAACCATGAACCAACCTAGATGAAAGTTAATGAAATTCTTCAAATGCACAAAACAAGCCGGTGACTTTTTTTTAACTCAATAATCCATCATGTTGTAAAAAAAAATAATTATGAATATGACTTTGTAGAGTGAATTGTATTTGCAAGAAGGCTACAAATGCCATAATGTTGTCCTAGTGAATACACCTCCCATGTATTCATCTCATGATGTAGGTTAGTAGGTCACAGATGATATTGCGCAAACACAGGTTTTGGCCATAGATTGCAATAAACTGAATCAAAATTTAGAGAGATAAGTGGGGTAGACGGCTCTACTTTTCAAGCAAATGATAGAGGTGCAGGAGCTGCTAAATCTGACTCACCCAGTCAGAGTAGTGGAGATTGAGAAGTAAAGAGATAAGCAGGCCCACTCTTATATGGGTCAATCTATTTTAGTTTATTTATAGTATTTAAATAATGTTGTAATGATAGAATAATTTAAAAATATTTATTAAAAAGTATATAAATGCTGGTAGTAAAATATGAGATAAATAGGATCAATAGTCCAAAGATGAGAGTCAATGAAAATGTCCTTTGGAGTAAAAATAAACAATAAAAAGTAAAAAAAATAGATAATAGCCACTAGGTAAAAGATTGGATGCAATGGATGATGCGCCTTTTATAATAATGCTCCTGTTTGTAGGATAGTCTTTCATAAATCGAATGAAGATATGCGGTGATAGTCTCTGGTCTTGTATTGGACCAGGAATGGTCTTCTTTGAACTAAGACTTCAAGGTGTAAGGAATAGTATATATGTAGTACAAATAGCTGTATTATTGTACGGTACTGTGGGAAGAAAAGATGCTCTGTGCCTCAGTGCGGCGTCCCACACTGTCTCTGGCTGCAGAGATCACTTACCCACCAACCGGCGCTGTTGTGACAGATCCTCCAATGACGGTTGGCTGTTCCTGGGAGAATTTGCGGAGTCCAACACGATTTGGTGTAGTCTTCGGCGTACCTCGTGTTGCCTGGGGCGTCTGTAGTGTGACGCGGGTGGTCACGTGATCGCAATCTTTTCAATGTCTTTTCAGAGCGCTCCTTTTGGTATAGTTAAGATGGTACACCGTAGTTAGTGTTGTGACAATCCTTTATAGGCTTCTTAAACGTGTTTCGGGAGACTCTCCCTTCATCAGTAAGTAGAGGATTGTGATGACCCCAGATATACTTGCAAAAGGACAGTGGAGTTTAAGAAGAAGATATGCAGGAGACAGCGCTGCTGATGTCCATGTACCAGGACATCAGCAGCGCTGTCTCCTGCATATCTTCTTCTTAAACTCCACCGTCCTTTTGCAAGTATATCTGGGGTCATCACAATCCTCTACTTACTGATGAAGGGAGAGTCTCCCGAAACGCGTTTAAGAAGCCTATAGAGGATTGTCACAACACTAACTACGGTGTACCATCTTAACTATACCAAAAGGAGCGCTCTGAAAAGACATTGAAAAGATCGAGATCACGTGACCACCCGCGTCACACTACAGACGAGCGAACCACGCCCCCGGCGCCCCAGGCAACACGAGGTACGCCAAAGACTACACCAAATCGTGTTGGACTCCGCAAATTCTCCCAGGAACAGCCAACCGTCATTGGAGGATCTGTCACAACAGCGCCGGTTGGTGGGCGAGTGATCTCTGCAGCCAGAGACAGTGCGGGACGCCGCACTGAGGCACAGAGCATCTTTTCTTCCCACAGTACCGTACAATAATACAGCTATTTGTACTACATATATACTGTTCCTTACACCTTGAAGTCTTAGTTCAAAGAAGACCATTCCTGGTCCAATACAAGACCAGAGACTATCACCGCATATCTTCATTCGATTTATGAAAGACTATCCTACAAACAGGAGCATTATTATAAAAGGCGTATCATCCATTGCATCCAATCTTTTACCTAGTGGCTATTATCTATTTTTAATTTTTTACTTTTTATTGTTTTTTTTTTACTCCAAAGGACATTTTTATTGACTCATCTTTGGACTATTGATCCTATTTATCTCATATTTTACTACCAGCATTTATATACTTTTTAATATATATTTTTAAATTATTCTATCATTACAACATTATTTAAATACTATAAATAAATTAAAATAGATTGACCCATATAAGAGTGGGCCTGCTTATCTCTTTACTTCTGAATCAAAATTTAGACGAGGAGCTCAGCTATCATGGACTAGGTCCAATGTGAAACCAGGGTTTGTTTTCATTGAGCATGTCTGTTTGTTTGAATTACAAGTTATATGCCATCCTCAGAAAAGCTTACATTAATGTCAGACTTGTAAACAAACGCTGATCTTCTGTGGTTCCTGACAGATGACCTCGGGGCAAAATTTTAACACTTACTGTTATGTCTGAGCACTACATGCTTCTGTTCCATTCAATCCTATATTATCAGTAGTTGAATTCTCCCTAATTTGTGATGACCCCTTCTACACATCAGGTAAGGTGGCTTTGGCAGTAGTTAAAGTGATGGCCTATAAAGCTTTTGGCACTGGCAAGGCATATGGTGGTGGAAAATAAAGTTTCTGGCATTAGCATTAGTTAACATGGTGGAAGGGTATAAAGCTCTTGGCATTGGCAATGGTAAAGGTGGTGGTGGTAAGTAAAGCTTTTGGCAATGCCAATGGTTAAAGTGAAAGGTGGTAGTAGAATTTAAAGCTCTTGGAATTGGTGGTATATAAAGTAATATAAAGCTCTTGACAATTTACAATAGTTAAAGTCAGAGTGGGTATAAAGGTATAAAGTTCTTGGCAGCAGCAATGGTGAAGGTGGTGGCGGTAATATAAAGCTCTTGACAATTTACAATGGTTAAGGTCAGAGTGGGTATAAAGTTCTTGGCAGCAGCAATGGTGAAGGTGGCGGCGGTAATATAAAGCTCTTGGCCTTAGCAATGGTTAACGTGGTAGATAGTGGTGGGATTGAAAGTTCTTGGCATTGTCAATGGTTAAAGGGGTGGGTGGCAATAGGATATAAAGCTTTTGGCATTGGCAATGGTTAAAGAGGTGGGTGGTAGTAGGATATAAATCTCTTGGCATTGGCGATTTTTAAGGTGGTGGAGGTATTTTAAGCTTGTGGTATTAGCACTGATTAAGATGGTGGCTAGCGGTGGGATATAAAACTCTTGGCAATAACTAAAGTGGTGGTTGGTGAATGGATATAAAACTTTTGTGCACTGGTGATGGCTAAGGTAGTGGTGGGATATAAAGCTCTTATCATTGACAATGGTTGAGGTAGTGGTTGAATCTAAAGCTCTTGGTACTAACAATGGTTAAGGTAGTGGCGGGAGATAACGCTGTCGTCATTGACAATGGTTGTGGTGGTGGTCAGATATAAAGCTCTTGTCATTGACAATGGTTGAGGTGGTGGTTGGATATAAAGCTCTTGGTACTAACAATGGTTAAGGTAGTGGCGGGAGATAAAGCTCTCGTCATTGACAATGGTTGAGGTGGTGGTTTGATATAAAGCTCTTGTCATTGACAATCGTTGAGGTGGTTGTTGGATATAAAGCTCTTGGTACCAACACTGGTTAAGGTAGTGGCGGGAGATAAAGCTCTCGTCATTGACAATGGTTGAGGTGGTGGTCGGATATAAAGCTCTTGTCATTGACAATGGTTGAGGTGGTGGTTGGATATAAAGCTCTTGGCATTGGCAATGGTTGAGTATAAAGCTTTTGGCAATGGTTAAGGCAGTGGTGGGATATAAAGACTTTGCCACTGTTTAAGGTAGTGGTGTGATCCATAGCTCTTGGCACTGGCAGAAAGAAGGCATGAATATTCATCATTTTGTTTTATATAGCATTGCTGAATATACCAACGAGATCGTACATGGTGAACATCATCCATCCATGAAAATCAAGAGACAGAAAATCGGCATCATTATATGGAGATTTTCAGTATCTCTCTCTCAGCCATAATGAGCTCTTCTACCCATCGGGAGTCTTCATTTTCCTCAATACATGGTCTGATCCTCAAGAGATTTTGTAAAGGATCTTTTTATTAGATAAGGATGAAGCTCTTAAGCCTCACATGATGCACCTGTTATGGCGGTTGAGCTATTCACCTTTTTTACCTGATACATCAAGAATTGGATTTTTATATCTAAAGGGATCGTGCACTGACCATATACTGTTTACAGGGAATCCGACTGCTGGGATCCCGGGATCGTCCTTTATCTGAGCCTCAGTTTCCCTGCAGCGCCACCACAAGAGACTTTTTGTATTACACACTTCTCATTGAAATTGGCTTTCTTTTAAAGCCAAGTCACAGGCAAGCCGCAATTTCCATTAAAGTCAAAGGAGGAAAAGTCACGCACGACTTGTAACACAAAATCAGACATGCCTGAATTTTTTGCAGTAGCAGCATGACATTTGTCTATTGACAAACATTACATGAAATGTCGCACGACCCACATCGCCGTGCCCTTACGTAGGACTGCAGGTAAAACCAGTGCGTTGCCGTGATCAGATCTAATCACCATGCATTGCAATCCAGCTCTGTAAGGTTGAATAACCAACCCGTCTCTGCTAAATGAGTGTGCCTACTATATGCTATGTTTCAGATCCACTATGGCAGGTGTAATGTGTGCTGCATAGACGCTGGAATGCAGTACACAGGTAGATTACTGTTTCAGATCACTGTATACATTGTACATAGTCCGTGTCCTGTGCAAATACCAGTACAAATGAAATAGGACTGACCTGCAAAGTTCCTCGAATATGTCAAAATTAAGTTTTCTTCTCTTGTTCTCATTCAGATAGACTCCAATCCTCTTCCTCGTGTGCAGGGAAGGCATGATCTCCGCGCCTGCTATCAGCACCTACACTGTAAACTAGTTCACCCAGGTAGCACCGCTCTGCTCTAGTCACCTTTAACCTCCCAGCTGCATTCTGCCTGCTCGAATAGGATGGGTTCCGCAGTGGGGATGGCTGAGGGCAGTGCCGACTAGAGTACACAAGGTATGTGGGGCGGGCATCTATCAGCTGATTGCCATAAATATTGATTAGGTCACAGTTACCGAGGATATGGCATGTGACACTCCTTCTGATAAAGAACAGGGAGGACTGAGCTATGGGATCAGCAGCAGAGTTGTCTCGTAGAGTACAACTCTATACATGGATAGTACAGTGCCTTGAAAAAGAAGAAAGCCAAAGTCACAAGAAGTCCCATTTGCAGTTTGCCACCAGCCATGTAGAGGACACAATCTGACTGAGCTTGAGCTATTTTGCCAAGAAGAATGGGCAAAGATTTAGCCTTAAAATGTGCAAAGCTGGTAGAGACATACTCCAAACGACTGGTGGTCCTACAAAGTATTGACTCAGAAGGGGGGGGGGGGGCTGAATACAAACGCCCGTCACACTTTCCAGATTTTTTTTAAATTAAATAAATCATTTTCTTTTCACTTCACACATACTTGCTACTTTGTGTTGGTCTATCAGATAAAATCCCAATAAAATACATTTAGGTTTGCGGGTGTAACATAGAAAAATGTGGAAAAGTTCAAGGGGTACGAATACTTTTTCAAGGCACCGTACAACTTTCTGATATTGTAAAGCTCGAATATAAAGATTAGCGGCTCACATGAGGGACTCCTATGGACTCGGTGCACTCCTCTAGAATCACCCGGATCCAAAAGGTAAAAATGAATCTAATGTATGAGGGGCACTCAAATATCTGAGAGCTCTGGACAACGGACAACAATATATACCATAAAAACAATATTTATTGAACACCACTAAAATGCCCCTATAGACCATGAAAACATAATAGACTTTCGGCGCATCAACCAGTCAATTGTGAATTGCTGGTAAGCATAAAGCACAGAATCATATAAATCCACTGTTAGAAGTGGCTTGAAAGTACTCAGGTATTGGAGCAGTATCTTAGGTGACTGTCATATATTGCACACCTTATTGCCGCATTTAGAGTCAATAATATGTAAATTGGTGTAAAATGTCCCAATAAAAAACCTAGTAAAAAATTTAAAAATGCTGCTTAAGAATGTCCCGTATTGGTATGGACCACTTATCATATAAATATGTCCATCTCCTTTAGGCTACTTTCACACCTGCGTTTAGGTGCGGATCCGTCTGGTATCTGCACAGTTCAGAACGGATCCGTTTGCATTACCATGAACAAAAAATAAATTTTGTTCATGATAATGCAAACGGATCCGTTTTGACTTACATTGAAAGTCAATGGGAGGCGGATCCGTTTTCAATTGCACCATATTGTGTCAAGTAAAAACTGATCCGTCCCCATTGACTTACATTGTAAGTCAGGACGGATCCGTTTGGCTCAGTTTCGTCAGACGGACATCAAAACGCTGCAAGCAGTATTTTGGTGTCCGCCTCCAGAGCGGAATGGAGACAGAACGGAGGCAAACGGATCCTTATCTATTCAGAATGCATTGGGGCTAAACTGATCTGTTTGAGCCTTGAAACGGATCTCACAGGCGGACCCAGAAACGGCAATGTGAAAGTAGCCTTAGTACACAGCGTAATCCAAATCTCCAATCAGACAGTAATGGGTATTAAGTATAAATAGCAATGTAATCGGTATTATACAGGGTGGGCCATTTATATGGATACACCTTAATAAAATGAGAATGGTTGGTGATATTAACTTCCTGTTTGTGGCACATTAGTATATGTGAGGGGGGAAACTTTTCAAGATGGGTGGTGACCATGGTGGCCATTTTGAAGTCGGCCATTTTGAATCCAACTTTTGTTTTTTCAATAGGAAGAGGGTCATGTGACACATCAAACTTATTGGGAATTTCACAAGAAAAACAATGGTGTGCTTGGTTTTAACGTAACTTTATTCTTTCATGAGTTATTTACAAGTTTCTGACCACTTATAAAATGTGTTCAATGTGCTGCCCATTGTGTTGGATTGTCAATGCAACCCTCTTCTCCCACTCTTCACACACTGATAGCAACACCGCAGGAGAAATGCTAGCACAGGCTTCCAGTACCCGTAGTTTCAGGTTCTGCACATCTCGTATCTTCACAGCTTAGACGATTGCCTTCAGATGATACGAGATGTGCAGCACCTGAAACTACGGATACTGGAAGCCTGTGCTAGCATTTCTCCTGCGGTGTTGCCATCAGTGTGTGAAGAGTGGGAGAAGAGGGTTGCATTGACAATCCAACACAATGGGCAGCACATTGAACACATTTTATAAGTGGTCAGAAACTTGCAAATAACTCATGAAAGAATAAAGTTACATTAAAACCAAGCACACCATTTTTTTTTCTTGTGAAATTCCCAATAAGTTTGATGTGTCAAATGACCCTCTTCTTATTGAAAAAACAAAAGTTGGATTCAAAATGGCCGACTTCAAAATGGCCGCCATGGTCACCACCTATCTTGAAAAGTTTTCCCCCTCACATATACTAATGTGCCACAAACAGGAAGTTAATATCACCAACCATTCCCATTTTATTAAGGTGTATCCATATAAATGGCCCACCCTGTACATAACCACCAGGCTTGTGAGCAATTGCCAAGTGTCTTCGTTCCCCACCGCCCGGACCTACTACGGTGTCCCGTGTGGTCTCGCGGTTGTAGCGCGGCGTCCCACGTGACCTGGCGGCGTCTCACGTGACTTGAATGTATCCACATGACCAGCGCAAGCTGCGCTGTGGGGAAATGGGTAATCAGCTGAGTATTCCACTTGAGACCTGCAACCGGACCTCTGTAAACGTCTGAATTTAGATGGAGATGTTCTGTTTAACTTGCATATTTGGCAGCCTATTGTAATGTCCATAATACAGTGCTTGCTGGGCCCCTCCGACCAGACGCGTTTCGGGGTAACACCCCTTCTTCAGTGGTAGTGTCAGCAAGCAAAAATGTGACATATTTATACCCTAATCCAGGTTGAAAAGGATGATGGGACAATGGTGTATCGTAAATTCTGGCATGGAATAATTGCGGCCATACCACATATAAAATTTTTATACGTGCTCGATTTTCCTTTTTCAATTCTCACACCAAAGGCTATACACGATCGTATGCAGTGGCCAGGTTTGGGGTGGCCCCAATGCTACGCTTGGATCCCCGGACACCGTCGAGGTGTCATCATGTGTTGCTGCTCTCCAGAAAGGATGGAAAGGCGTAGTGCGCCCGACAGGAAATAGGTCCAGAGGGTCAGGGTCTGCCATAAACCAGTGTGCTTCTTTACTGGAGGAATTCAAGTGTAAAACAATACAGGCGAGACATAGGACTGGATTCTCCAGTCTCCTACCTGGCAGAAGAAGGGTTTAATGCTATGGAAAGGCCTGAGCTAGCTGTCCCTCTCTCTCTCAGACGGCTGGAACCAAGCTGGTGAATCAGTGTCTGTGAGTATCACCACCTCAGCGTCTTCTTCTGGTCACTCAAGTACGCTGGGAGAGTCTCCTCTTCTTAGCACTGTTCCCTAACTGCAGAACACTAGGGGCTCTGTCTGCTCTCCTTATATACAGTCAGGTCCATAAATATTGGGACATCTACACAATTCTAACATTTTTGGCTCTATACACCACCACAATGGATTGAAAATGAAACGAACAATGTGCTTTAACTGCAGACTGTCAGCTTTAATTTGAGGGTATTTACATCCAAATCAGGTAAACGGTGTAGGAATTACAACAGTTTGCATATGTGCCTCCCACTTGTTAAGGGACCAAAAGTAATGGGACAATTGGCTTCTCAGCTGTTCCATGGCCGGGTGTGTGTTATTCCCTCATTATCCCAATTTCAATGAGCAGATAAAAGGTCCAGAGTTCATTTCAAGTGTGCTATTTGCATTTGGAATCTGTTGCTGTCAACTCTCAAGATGAGATCCAAAGAGCTGTCACTATCAGTGAAGCAAGCCATCATAAGGCTGAAAAAACAAAACAAACCCATCAGAGAGATAGCAAAAACATTAGGCGTGGCCAAAACAACTGTTTGGAACAGTCTTAAAAAGAAGGAACGCACCGGTGAGCTCAGCAACACCAAAAGACCCGGAAGACCACGGAAAACAACTGTGGTGGATGACCGAAGAATTCTTTGCCTGGTGAAGAAAACACCCTTTACAACAGTTGGCCAGATCAAGAACACTGTCCAGGAGGTAGGTGTATGCGTGTCAAAGTCAACAATCATGAGAAGACTTCATCAGAGTGAATACAGAGGGTTCACCACAAGATGTAAACCATTGGTGAGTCTCAAAAACAGGAAGGCCAGATTAGAGTTTGCCAAACGACATCTAAAAAAGCCTTCACAGTTCTGGAACAACATCCTATGGACAGATGAGACCAAGATCAACTTGTACCAGAGTGATGGGAAGAGAAGAGTATGGAGAAGGAAAGGAACTGCTCATGATCCTAAGCATACCACCTCATCAGTGAAGCATGGTGGTGGTAGTGTCATGGCGTGGGCATGTATGGCTGCCAATGGAACTGATTCTCTTGTATTTATTGATGATGTGACTGCTGACAAAAGCAGCAGGATGAATTCTGAAGTGTTTCAGGCAATATTATCTGCCCATATTCAGCCAAATACTTCAGAACACATTGGACGGTGAAAGTATCCTTTCCTTCTCAATGCACCTTGATTCCTTTCTTTGTCCTCGAAGACAGGCCCGGAGAACTATCAGTGACACATGCAATATGATGTCAGTAACAGCTCTGTTTATTCTTGACCATATGGGCTTTTTATACATCCATACATCCATACATACAAGAACAGCTGCGGCTCTCGTTACAATAGTGCTGGCTAGGAACAGTTCCATATACAGACAGAAGGTCAATGTAAATATATATTCTCCCTCTAGTATGATGTCACCCAACCTCCTGTCCTTCATACAGATCATATAGCTTATTCTATTTAACCCTTCAATCCCCTCTTAAGTCATGAATATGACTTATCTTTTTTCTCTCATATTGAGGTAAGTAGCATATGATTGTCCAGGGTCTGTGGGTTTTGGACACATTACACAAAACATCTGTATGAGGGAAGGGATACATTGGATACAACAACATATGACAATCAAGGAAGCAATTATAATTATAATACTGATCAATAATGTTCTTAACCAACTCAAATCCGGCAGCCAGCTCAATAACCAGTCCCACCAAGAGGATGAATCAACATCTTTCTTGATATTATTAGCAATTTCATGTAATGCTTGAATATTGGACTGAATTGATCTGGAATGATCAGATAAATTAAAGCAACACATTCCTTTAAAATCTTGACATCCTATATTATGTTTAAGTAACAGATAATCCACAGCAAATCTAGTTTCTAGCACTGCTCCTCTTACGCCTTGTATATCTAAAAGCATGTCTGATAAGGCGATAGAGGTATGATTCAGAGATTTAGCTAAGTCACATGCAATAGAATTTATAGTATGAGTATTATATATAGCCAGTCCAGGCACTCCTAATATAGAGGCGCCCAAACTTGTATATTCTGTATGGCTGAGAAGGGGTAAAGTAGAGTCACAGTCTTCTGATAAAGTCTTGGTAACTGATCTGTAAGCTCTCCTGATAGGGGGTTGACTGGGAAGGGACAAAGTCAGCCTGGAGAACGCACAAGGACCTCCAATAACATTAGCAGGAATGTAATTGTAAGTGCTGTTACCACAAGACAAAAACCATCCCTTAGGGAGCATTATACAGGGAGTGCAGAATTATTAGGCAAGTTGTATTTTTGAGGATTAATTTTATTATTGAACAACAACCATGTTCTCAATGAACCCCAAAAACTCATTAATATCAAAGCTGAATATTTTTGGAAGTAGTTTTTAGTTTGTTTTTAGTTTTAGCTATTTTAGGGGGATATCTGTGTGTGCAGGTGACTATTACTGTGCATAATTATTAGGCAACTTAACAAAAAACAAATATATACCCATTTCAATTATTTATTTTTACCAGTGAAACCAATATAACATCTCAACATTCACAAATATACATTTCTGACATTCAAAAACAAAACAAAAACAAATCAGTGACCAATATAGCCACCTTTCTTTGCAAGGACACTCAAAAGCCTGCCATCCATGGATTCTGTCAGTGTTTTGATCTGTTCACCATCAACATTGCGTGCAGCAGCAACCACAGCCTCCCAGACACTGTTCAGAGAGGTGTACTGTTTTCCCTCCTTGTAAATCTCACATTTGATGATGGACCACAGGTTCTCAATAGGTTCAGATCAGGTGAACAAGGAGGCCATGTCATTAGATTTTCTTCTTTTATACCCTTTCTTGCCAGCCACGCTGTGGAGTACTTGGACGCGTGTGATGGAGCATTGTCCTGCATGAAAATCATGTTTTTCTTGAAGGATGCAGACTTCTTCCTGTACCACTGCTTGAAGAAGGTGTCTTCCAGAAACTGGCAGTAGGACTGGGAGTTGAGCTTGACTCCATCCTCAACCCGAAAAGGCCCCACAAGCTCATCTTTGATGATACCAGCCCAAACCAGTACTCCACCTCCACCTTGCTGGCGTCTGAGTCGGACTGGAGCTCTCTGCCCTTTACCAATCCAGCCACGGGCCTATCCATCTGGCCCATCAAGACTCACTCTCATTTCATCAGTCCATAAAACCTTAGAAAAATCAGTCTTGAGATATTTCTTGGCCCAGTCTTGACGTTTCAGCTTGTGTGTCTTGTTCAGTGGTGGTCGTCTTTCAGCCTTTCTTACCTTGGCCATGTCTCTGAGTATTGCACACCTTGTGCTTTTGGGCACTCCAGTGATGTTGCAGCTCTGAAATATGGCCAAACCGGTGGCAAGTGGCATCTTGGCAGCTGCACGCTTGACTTTTCTCAGTTCATGGGCAGTTATTTTGCGCCTTGGTTTTTCCACACGCTTCTTGCGACCCTGTTGACTATTTTGAATGAAACGCTTGATTGTTTGATGATCACGCTTCAGAAGCTTTGCAATTTTAAGAGTGCTGCATCCCTCTGCAAGATATCTCACTATTTTTGACTTTTCTGAGCCTGTCAAGTCCTTCTTTTGACCCATTTTGCCAAAGGAAAGTTGCCTAATAATTATGCACACCTGATATAGGGTGTTGATGTCATTAGACCACACCCCTTCTCATTACAGAGATGCACATCACCTAATATGCTTAATTGGTAGTAGGCTTTCGAGCCTATACAGCTTGGAGTAAGACAACATGCATAAAGAGGATGATGAGGTCAAAATACTCATTTGCCTAATAATTCTGCGCACACTGTATTATAGATAAAACTGGGAGTCACAATGGTCTTATTACAACTCATGGAATTATCCAGGGAGCTAGCAAGTCTACTATTCTTTTTACAAGTGTCGTCAATATAATCATATACACTATTCTTAGGTAATCCACTTTTTATGTCTCTATTATCACAATATAAAGTCATATCCTGGGAAAAGGTAAAACAAGTCTCTGCTGCAGTCACGTTAATAGTAGTTATTCTAATATTATCCCTGCTATTTCCTAATTTCTGACACTCCCCACAGAAGTCATACAAGGGAATAAAGGATTGTGTATTGTTAGCCATCGCCCAGACTTCAAGGAGGGATTCATCAGGTGTAGGCACAGCAATAACACATGTTTGTATAAGATCCCGTGGGCTCTGTAAGTCTTTAAGGCACAATGAACTAACATTTAGGGCATTTGCCATCCTGACTATACTATTCTGTTCAGAATAAAAGTGGACGGGAGCAAAGGGATCTTGCTCCTGAGCTCTTCTATATACTGGCCGATTATTTGGTGCACCGCAGAAGAAACTCATCTCATCTGGGTGATAAATACATGTAGTAATAAGCCAGACTGGCAAGAAAACACAAAGATTAATAATTATCAGCAGACAAACAAATCTCCCAGAATATTGTGGGGTCATCATCTTCAGCCTGTGGCAAGGCACTTTTCAGGGAAACTTCTTCTGAGCTCCCCTCTTTGTTCAGGGAATTCACACCTGCTTCACCCTCTTTATCTTTGTCTGTCACCGGAGAAGAAGCCTCAGGGACCCTTTTCACTCTGCTAGCGTGAATCCAGATTGGAGCCTCTTCTGTGAGAATCGTTGTTCTGGTGACTGCTACCACTCGGGTGGGTGGTCCAAACGGGAACTCAGTCTGTTTTCGTCCTTTTGCCAGGCGCTGGACTATCACCACGTCTCCTGGTTGGAAAGGATGCGTAGGTTCCTGTGGAGAGAAAGGAGAGGCACGAGCAACATCTCGTTCAATTTGATCTAAAGTTTCTATAAGTTTCCTCACATATTCTGCCTGTACGTACCACTTCTAGATCCCCTTTTTCTATCACAGGGGTCTTTGGACCCCAAGGGGTGGGGAAGGGTCTTCCCATTAGGACATCAAATGGTGAGTAACCAGTATTCTTATTAGGCTGCATCCTAATTTCTGCTAGGGCTATAGGCAAGAACTTTTTCCAATTAGTGAATGTGCCTCCAGTAATTTTCCTTATTTTCTCTTTAATTGTTCTATTCATTCTTTCTACTACCCCTGAACTCTGCGGGTGATAAGGAAGATGATTCTTCCAGTCAATCCTAAGGGCTTTGAAAAGCTCCTTACATACCCTGGACGCAAAAGCTGGGCCATTATCTGAGTCAATTTGAACAGGACACCCCCATCTAGGGATGATCTCCTGTAGCAAAATTTTTACCACAATTTGTGCGGTTTCATTGGTGGTAGGAAAGACCTCCGGCCATCTAGAGAACATATCCACAATTACAAGGGCATACTCCTGCTTTCTTCCTGTCTTTGGGATATGGGTGAAGTCAATTTGTAAGTGAGTGAATGGTGAAGTTGGGTAATTCAGATGCTGGTGTTGGGCCTTCTTTGAATTATTTGGGTTGTTTCTGAGACATATAATACACCGTGAAACATAAGATTGTACCTTTGATCTAAAAAATCTCTCCGAATGAGGTCAGTGGTTGCCTGTGCTGCCCTATGGCCAAGACCATGATACTGTGCAATTAAAATCAGGGAGCTTGCAACTGGGATACATGGCTTCCCCTCTTTGCAGATAAAACCCGTATTAGGGTCTTGTACTGCACCTACCGACTGCCATTCTATTTTGTCACTACTGGTAGCCAAATCCTGGAGGCTGAGCAATAGATTGTCAGTAAGGGTAATGTCTGGAACTAGGGAGGGCATTTGAACTGTTGCTGCCGTTCTACTAGCAGCCTCTTTTGCTGCCTGATCAGCTAGGGCATTCCCTTTAGCTATGTGCGTTTGTAGACCAGTATGTGCCTTACAATGGATAATAGCAACTTTGCTTGGTAATTGGATGGCGGCCAGGAGATCATGTACTAGGGTGAGATGTGAGATTTGTCTCCCATCTGCAGCTATGAAGCCTCTCCTCTGCCAGATTACCCCATGATCATGTACAACCCCAAAGGCATACTTGGAATCGGTGTATACATGTACACCTTTCCCCTCAAAAAGACAACAAGCTCTAGTGAGGGCAATCAGTTCAGCTGCTTGGTCCGACTGAAAAGGTATAGGATTCGATTCCAGTATAACATCAGGGAGCTGAACCACAGCGTATCCTGCATGATAAGTGTTGTCATTAGGGCGGGAACAAGATCCATCCACAAAAATATCAGGTGCTCCTTCAATGGGTGTGGACTGTAAGTCAGGCCTAGGTGAGGTATGTTCATGTATAAGTTCAGTACATACATTGGGAGGAGGCAAATCATCCTGCTCTCCCTTGTAGCCAAGTAGGGCATTCAGTATAGCCATTGGACCGAATGTGGGTGCTGAGTATTTGATATGAAGTTGAGGATTAGATAGCAACAAAACTTCATATCCACTCAGTCTTTGTGCTGACCTATGTTGTGTATGTATGTTCTTCAATAGGGCCTGGACATTGTGTGAGGTATGCAGAGTGGTGGGATGACCTAGGGTGATAGGCGTGGCCATCTCAGCGACCATAGCACAAGCTGCCAAACTCCTGAGACACGCAGGCATGCCCTGAACCTGTACGGGAACCACTTTTGAGAAAAAAGCAACAGGGCGGAATTTGCCTCCATGATCCTGCGCCAGGACTCCTGCCATGGTTTTACAATTGTCCCTGGCAAATAAGTGAAACATCACTCCATAGTCGGGTAGGCCCAAACCAGGACTTGAAACCATTGCACATTTCAAATGACTAAAAGCTTGTAACATTTCATCAGACCATTTAATGAAGTCAGGCATATCAGTATGAGTGGCTTGTCTCAGAATATTATCATAGTAGGAACAATCAGCAATCCATTGGCAGCAGTAACCAATCATGCCAAGAAAGGTCAACATGTCTTTCTTGGTTTGTGGGCGGGGCAGATCCAGTTCGGCGGTAATTCTGGCATGGCTGATTTTTCTCTCACCTTTAGGCCTCATGCACACGACCGTTGTGTGCACCCGTGGCCGTTGTGCCGTTTTCCGTTTTTTTTTTCGCGGACCCATCGACGTTCAATGGGTCCGTGGAAAAATCGGAAAATGCACCGTTTTGCAGCCGCATCCGTGATCCGTGTTTCCTGGCCGTGAAAAAAATATGACCTGTCCTATTTTTTTCACGGTCAACGGTTCACGGACCCATTCAAGTCAATGGGTCCGTGAAAGAACACGGATGCACACAAGATTGGCATCCGTGTCCGTGATCCGTGGCCGTAGGTTAGTTTTTATACAGACGGATCCGAAGATCCGTCTGCATAAAGCTTTTTCAAAGCTGAGTTTTCACTTCGTGAAAACTCAGAACCGACAGTATATTCTAACACAGAAGCGTTCCCATGGTGATGGGGACGCTTCTAGTTAGAATACACTACAAACTGTGTACAAGACTGCCCCCTGCTGCCTGGCAGCACCCGATCTCTTACAGGGGGCCGTGATCAGCACAATTAACCCCTTTAGGTGCGGCAATAGTACAATAGTAGAAGATTCATACTTACCTGCTGCTGCTATGTTCGTGTCCGGCCGGGAGCTCCTCCTACTGGTAAGTGACAGCCTCAGGTCTGTGCGGCGCATTGCTAAATGAACTGTCACTTACCAGTAGGAGGAGCTCCCGGCCGGACACAGACATCGCAGCTCCCAGGTAAGTATGAATCTTTTACTATTGTACTATTGCTAGTAACCAGCTGCCACCAATGATCGGGGAGGGGGGGGGGGAGATGGGAGGCCGCACACTGGCCACCAATGTTGTATAGAGGGAGGGGGGGCCGATGGGGGGCGCACACTGTGCCACCAACGATCTATTACAATAGAGGGAGGAAGGGGGGGGGCCGCACTGGCCACCAATGATATTCAAACTGGGGAGGGGGGGTCTGCCCCCTGCTGCCTGGCAGCCCTGATCTCTTACAGGGGGATATGATAGTACAATTAACCCCATGGGAACGCCTCTGTGTTAGAATATACTGTCGGAAATGAGGTTTCACGATCTAACTCATATCCGACAGTATATTCTAACATAGAGGCGTTCCCATGGTGATGGGGACGCTTCAAGTTAAAATATACCATCGGATTGGAGAAAACTCCGATCCGATGGTATAAAAGGGACTCCAGACTTTACATTGAAAGTCAATGGGGACGGATCCGTTTGAAATGGCACCATATTGTGTCAACGTCAAACGGATCCGTCCCCATTGACTTGCATTGTAATTCAGGACGGATCCGTTTGGCTCCGCACGGCCAGGCGGACACCAAAACGACTTTTTTTTCATGTCCGTGGATCCTCCAAAAATCAAGGAAGACCCACGGACGAAAAAACGGTCACGGATCACGGACCTACGGACCCCGTTTTTGCGGACCGTGAAAAAAAAACGTTCGTGTGCATGAGGCCTTACTGAGAACAAAGCCCAAATACTCAAAACTTTCCATACACCATTGTAATTTTTTCCTAGAAACTTTGTGACCACATTCACATAACCACAGTAATAAACTAACACAGTCTGCCTGGCAGGCCTCTCGAGTAGAACTACATATGAGGAGATCGTCCACATATTGTAGAAGGACAGAACCATGAAGGGCAGTCCAAGGGCGCAGTGTATCTTGGAGGACAATGGAGTAGACTACTGGGGAGTCTACATAACCCTGAGGCATTCTAAACCAAGTATACTGGCGAAATTTTAATGTGAAAGCAAAAAGTGGCCGTGTCTCCTTGTCAACTGGGACAGAAAAAAATGCATTCTTTAAATCAATAACAGAGAAAACTCTGCATGGGCAGGAATAGCTGATAGCAGAGATGGTACGTCTGGAACCATACGGGCTATAGGCAGGCCCGGACTGGCCATAGGGCAGACCGGGCATTTGCCCGGTGGGCCGGGCCGCCTGCCTCAGGGCTCGAGTCGAGGGGGAACAGGTGGGAACCATGGGTGTAGGAAGCGGGGGGGACGAATCCCCCCCAGGAAATAATGCGGGGGGGACAGGTTTGGTCAAATATCCCCCAGCGGCAGTGTGTGCGGCGGGGCAAGCACTGAGATGAGCGCTTCTATTGTGGAAGCAAAGTGCTCATCTCCATAGTGATCTCTCTGTATCGCCGTCCTCAGGACAGCCTTACAAACAGAAGGCTGTGTGGAGGAGCAGGGCAGGGAGGTGTGTCCCTTTCCTGTTCCTCTGATAGGCTGCCGGCACTACTAGGCCGGCAGCCTATCAGAGGCCGGCGTAGGCAGCACGATGACGTCATCGCGCCGCCTGAGCCGTACAGCGCTGGTGTCGGGACACAGGCCGGAAGAGGCCTGCATCACATCTCTCCAAAGAGGTAAGTATAAGTGTTAATTTTTTTTTAAACTATATACAATACTTCGTTTTTTTACTGGCACATAATGGGGGGGCCCTGTTATTACTGGCACATAATGGGGGGCCCTGTTATTACTGGCACATAATGGGGGGGGGGCCCTGGTATTACTGGCACATGATTGGGGGAGCCCTGGTATTACTGGCCCATAATTGGGGGGGGCCCTGGTATTACTGGCACATGATTGGGGGGGCCCTGTTATTACTGACACATGATTGGGGGGCCCTTTTATTACTGGCACATGATTAGGGGGGGGGGGGTCTGGTATTACTGGCACATGATTGGGGGGGCCCTGGTATTACTGGCACATGATTGGGGGGGGGGTCTGGTATTACTGGCAGATGATTGGGGGGGCTGTTATTACTGGCAGATGATTGGGGGGGCTGTTATTACTGGCTGATGAGAGGCGCTGGGGGGGATGATGAGAGGCACTGGGGGGGGCTGATGAGAGGCACTGTGGGGCTGATGACAGGCACTGGGGGGCTGATGAGAGGCACTGGGGGGCTGATGAGAGGCACTGGGGGCTGCTTGAAAGGCACTGGGGGCTGCTATGAGGCATGGGGCTCTTATCTGAGGTCTGATTGGGGGTCATTCATATTGGGGTCTGAGCTGAGGTGTGATCTGAGGTCTTATTAACATTGGGGATCTTATTGGGGTTGTTAGCTGAGGTCTGATTAACATTGGGGGTCTGATTGGTGGTCTGACCTGAGGTGTAATGAAAAAAATTTTTTTCTTATTGTCCCCCTCTAAAACCTAGCTGCGTCTTATGGTCCGGTGCGTCTAATAGGGCAAAAAATACAGTACTCGCTTGCTCCAGCCGACCTCCCCTGCCCTTTGCGAACGCTTACGCGGAGGCACTTGGGGGAGTTCCCACACTTTTTTTTCCCAGGACTTGACCCCTGGTTAGCCTGATTGTGTTCGGCCAGGCACGGCCGCTATTCCCGGGCACGGCCGCTATTCCATTTCCCGGGCACGGCCGTTATGCCCGATGCACATGTTGAGGTAGCTCCTCCCTCTCATTGCCGGGCTCAGAGGCCGAGCAGGCAGATGTAAACGAGCGTTGGTCATCTGAGCAGGCTGATGCATACTGCACTAGTACCTGACTGACCGGCGCTCGTTTACATCTGTCTGCTCTGCCTCTGATAACATGTTATCACCTGTGTCAGCATTCTCTGCTACCAACAAAGCTTTCAATTTGGAGAGGAAATTGCGTATCACAGCAGACTTCCTAGCCTTAAGAGTATTGTCTTTGACAGACCAGGAAAAAGCTGTCAGTGAGGTGGTGTTGTGGTTCGCCTGTGAACGGAATTCGTGGTATTTGCCAGAGTTGCTGGAGAACTGTGAGTGCTATTTCGGGGGCACTGACCTGTACAGGGTGTGGAGGATGGGGAGGTTGAGATCCACTGAGGATATTATAAGACTTTTCTGTAGCTTCCTATATTGTTGCAAGGTCTGTATGTTGGTTGTTGCAAAGCTTGTGTTTAGGATGAAGCCTTCCTATCTTACTGGTGGCTGGCCCTGCCCCTCAATTGTCTTTCCGGTTTTGGCTCCACCCCTAGACTACAAGGGGGTGGGGCCTGTTGGGGGTCATGTGATTGGGCTGCTCAGTCAAAAATGCCCAGGCCTATTTTTTGTCCCAGTCCGGCCCTGGCTATAGGTATGATCTGTGCATTTACCGCTCTAAGATCCTGGACAAACCGAAAGGTATTATCTGCCTTTCTCACTAGGTTAATAGGTGTATTATAGGGGGAGATAATTTCCTCAATAACCCCTGCCTCTAGGAATTCCATCAACATAGACTCAATCCCCTTTTCTTTTTCTGGGGAAAGGGGGTATTGTTTAATGTAAACAGGTGCAGCGCCGGGCTTAAACATTGCCTTATATGGTGTACTGTACAAGAGATAAGGCCCAAACCTCAGGAGGTACCGGATCAAGTAGCGGATCCTGAGGTTGGCATTCCAAATATAAAAAACAATTATCCTTTGGAACATGAATGGGCATAACTGAGGATGTGACATGTAGGTGTCCCGTCTTGCTAATCCCCAACTGCAACTTTAACAGAACAAACAAATCTCTCCCTAATAAATTCACAGGACAATTTGGAATGACCCTAAAACCAACATTGACTGGTGCTGGTATGGATGTTGGATCGAGAGAGGAGGAGTATCTGGTCAGTATCCCATTAATTCCCACAGAGGGCTCAGCATTCTCTCTTGGACCACTATAATAATCCTCACATATAGTACTACTAGTAGCACCAGAATCCACAAGAAAAGGGAGAGGACGTCCCTCTATGGTTAACACAATCAGTGGTGATTCCTTATAGTGGTTTGTGATGAGAGTGAATGCTGGGATACTGTCCCCCGGACATCCTCATTGTCTGCTGCCCCCAGGCTACGGGAAAACGAGGGGTATTATTCTGGGGCTGTGGCAGTGGTGGGGTAAGATCTCAGATCTGAGCTTGTGGGTAAGGTTGGGTGCCTTGAGATAGGGTATCATTTGGGGCATGTTGCCTGAGTGGGTAAGGGCATTGACTGATCCAGTGGTCAGTCTTACCACAATTAAAGCAACCTGCAGGACGATTTCTATTATTCCCTCCTCTCCCAGAGCATGGCCCTCCACTCCGTCTTCTGCCACTTCCCATATTGAGCTGATTTGAGGGACAATTCCTATCCTGAGTTTGGTAATGGGCCTCTTTAGGTCTTACTATTTCAAAACAACCCACCGTATCTTTCTCCAGTAACTTATTTTTGAATTGATCTTTATTAAGACTAGGCCATACGGAGATCATTTGTTTAACGGTAAGCTGGAGATGTGGCTGTAGATTGGTAAGGAAAGTCTGAATGAGCATAGAATGCATATTATCCCGAATACTCATTCCTGCCTCCAGACTCCAAACTTCATTGAACCTCTTCCAAAAGTCTATAACAGACTCTCCTGATTTTTGTTTACAGGCTACAGCAGTCGGCACTTTCACACTTAATTTCTTCCCACATTGTGTCTATGCCTGCCTCAGTATTTAATTTATAATTTCCAGCAGGCGTATTCGGAGGCTCTATAGTGCTTATAGAGGGGACCGTACTCCAATCCCAGGGGGAATTGTGTCCAACTATCCCATCTATTATAAGGCGCATATCCTCCTGAGTCAGACATCTCCCTTTACAAGCTCTCTTCAAATAATGAAATGTCCCAGATGAAGATGAAGAGGGTTTAGGGCAGTGTTTAACAATCTTATTAATATCAGCTACTTCAATAGGTTTCTTTAACAAGGTGTCCCCTACAGTCATAAAAGGGAACTGTTCCTCATGGTCACTGTCCTCATCATGATGAGGTATATGTGCAGGTTTGGGAAAATTATTTTGTGATCTAAGGCGCATGGGAGCTATGACATCCCCAGCACCAACAGCACCAGCCGCTGGATCCTGACCACTTTGATCAGGCATAGGTTGTGGCAACTGCGGAGGTGGCTGCGGGAGCTGGGGAGCTGTAGGTGGTTGGATGTTGGTAGCAGTATATGCAGCCAGTAAATCTAAGTCATCTTTTGAAAAGGATGGATATATCTGTGGGATATTTCCTAAATAGGGAGGAGGGGGCTTCTGGAGTCAACCCCTTGTCAATTCTTTTTCTAACTCATGTTTCTTTTTATATCCCTCCTGGTTCTCTGCCTTCTGTTTGTTAACCTTTTTATTTGGTCTATCATACCAATATGGTGCATAAGTAAGCCAATTTTCACCTCCCGTCTGCATATACTGCATGTCCCACTGGAGGTCTGGACCATAATATGGGTAAGCTTCAGTGTCACCCAAACATAACCCTTTTACCATATCCATATGGAAGGTGTCATTAGCCCCTTCCCGAGGGAACAAATTTATACTCGTCATCCCCTCTGTCCATCCTGCCATATTATCTACCCAGGGAGTAACTAAATAATAATCAGTCCCACAGACCCGGGCTACATAATCCTTACATGTTTCTCCTACATTCGGAGGGGGTGGAGAGACCTTTCCTTGCTTTGCACCCATTTCTTATAACTTAATTGAGAAGGAGGCAGAGTAGAAATCTCCCCAGGACTGGCTGTACTGAACCGTAAAGGCTCAGACAATTCCTGTCAACTGGTTAGAGAGGACTTATGTCTATGCTCAACTTCCTTCTCAACTGTCTATTAGTATTATCCCTTAAAACCATTACTTGCGTTCACCAGTTTCTGGGTTAGCGGGTTAATCCAGGACACACACAATAAAGTTAGTACATTTTTCACAGTATCATTTGCTGCTTACCTTCAGCTTAAAAATTACTTAATGCTTCATAACATCATAACATAACAGAAAGCATAAGAAAGCGACAGAAAAGAAGCGATAGAAATTGGGTAACAAGAGAAATCAAGGTGCAGACTCTAATTGAATTCTTCCCAAAAGAATTCCTCTTTTAAATCCTTCCCTAAAGAATTTATCTGTTAGACTTGGCCAGTAGTCTATTTATAGTCTATCTTGCCTAAAGATAGATAGTATTCCTTTCAGTGTGTCTAAAGTGGATTCAAAATAGAAGCAACCGAAAATTTTACAGAAAGCATCGGAATGTCCCCAGTCCTTAAAGACAGGAATGTTCCGTTACTTACCGAATTCCTGTATTTTCTAACCCGGACAGAGCCCCCAGCTGAAAGTATCCTTTCCTTCTCAATGCACCTTGATTCCTTTCTTTGTCCCCGAAGACAGGCCCGGAGAACTATCAGTGACACATGCAGTATGATGTCAGTAACAGCTCTGTTTATTCTTGACCATACGGGCCTTTTATACATCCATCCATCCATACAAGAACAGCTGCGGCTCTCATTACAATAGTGCTGACTAGGAACAGTTCCTTATACAGACAGAAGGTCAATGTAAATATATATTCTCCCTCTAGTATGATGTCACCCAACCTCCTGTCCTTCATACAGATCATATAGCTTATTCTATTTAACCCTTTATACGGCGCTTCACAGTGCAGATGGACAATGACCCAAAGCATACTGCAAAAGCAACCAAAGAGTTTTTTAAGGGAAAGAAGTGGAATGTTATGCAATGGCCAAGTCAATCACCTGACCTGAATCCGATTGAGCATGCATTTCACTTGCTGAAGACAAAACTGAAGGGAAAATGCCCCAAGAACAAGCAGGAACTGAAGACAGTTGCTAGAGGCCTGGCAGAGCATCACCAGGGATGGAACCCAGCGTCTGGTGATGTCTATGCGTTCCAGACTTCAGGCTGTAATTGACTGCAAAGGATTTGTAGTATTAAAAAGTGAAAGTTTGATTTATGATTATTATTCGGTCCCATTACTTCTGGCCCCTAACAAGTGGGAGGCACATATGCAAACTGTTGTAATTTCTACACTGTTCACCTGATTTGGATGTAAATACCCTCAAATTAAAGCTGACAGTCTGCAGGTAAAGCACATCTTGTTTGTTTCATTTCAAATCCACTGTGGTGGTGTATAGAGCCAAAAATGTTAGAATTGTGTTGATGTCCCAATATTTATGGACCTGACTGTACATATTATAGCTGAACTAGAACCTTTTAGTGGGAGGGGTGGAGTGGAGAAACTCAGCACAAACAAATATAATGTTACACTTTCCGTCTTTCATAGACTTGCATTAGAGCTTCAATGATACTAAATGGCAATGACACAGCAGTTTTTTTTAGACAAAAACAGGTTTTCAGACATAATAACATAGCTAAACCGGACATTCAAAAGGGTTCTTTATTCTCCAATTAAATTATATTAAGCCATTGACCTTAGCCACCCAATAGACATTTGAGCGAGTCTAGGAATATGTTTGGTTTTATAGGGGTTTTCTGGGGTTTTAATATCAAAGAACCATCCTCAGGATAGGTCATCAATATCAGATTGTCGGGAGTCCAACACCCAGCACCCCCACAGATCGGCTGGTTGAAATGACTGCGGCACTCCAATGAGCACTATAGCCTCCTCACAGCTTACCCAGCACAGTGCTGTACATTGTATAGCAGCTGTGCTTGGTGTTCCAGCTCAGACCCATTCACGTGAATGGGAATCAGCCGCACCGAGGCCATGTGGCCGAATAATGTGACATCACTGGCCTAGAAAGAGCACCACGGCCTCTTAAAACAGATTATCGGTAGGGGTGGTAGAAGTCGGACCTCCACTGATCTGATATTGATGGCTTATCCCAAGACAAGGCCATCAATATGAAAACCTTAGACACCTACTTTGAGCAAACAATTAATAGACCTGAGTGATGGTCTTCAAACAAGATCTTTAGACCCTACCAGCAGACCTAATGAGAGCATTCAAGTTGCTTGCTCCTCTTTTGATGGGTGGAGGATGTGCAAACAGCTACTTAACCTTTAGATCAGAATTCAATGTTGACAACATGGATTGTAGAAGATGAAGGTGAGAGCTTAAAGTCTACCTCTAGATAGCAGCAAAGCAGTGATAATAGTGTAACTGGAAGAACACTGATGCTCTCTACCCCATACAGATACTTCAAGATCAATATCTTGAAAAAAAAAAACACTAGTGCACATCTCCTCAATCTCAGTTCCATCCTATGCCAACAACACACGTAAATAAAATTGTTTGGTTATAGAAAGATCTAATTTACTTTAATGACAGTACATCTTGGTCATAAAATTGACTATAAAGGGATGTAATATGATCTGTTTTTATGACTTGTATGCCAGGCTTCCTGCTCTTGTTTCACTTACAACGCTTCAGAAATCCATATCTAAGACGTCAGCTGTCACCGCGAAAGACTACTCTAGGTTGCACGCTAGAGATTTTCTTCTGAAAGTCAAAACCTTTGTGAGGGATTCATGAAAAAGAGGATTGAACACACCTGCCCCCCACCCCACTCAGTTCTAAGCCAAATTTATTAGTATTGTGTTGGGTTTACTCTGTGTCCACCGACTGGTCAGTGACCAAGACCACTACAGCTTTCACTTGTAAGGGTTTTTGATACGTTCTTAGGTCCATCTGATTTGGTTTTAGTGTCTTCTGCAGCTCCACTGACTGACCAGCTCTTGCATTAGCATGATGTTAGCATCAGGCCATGTGGTCTGTTTTATAAAAACATCCGGAATATCTTTTGTGAGTCGAGGTATGCGTGGATTGCTGTTGCACTAGTTGTGTTTGGTATTGAGACCTGTTGATTCTGTCAATATTAGAGATGAGCGAATCGAAGCTGATGAAGTGGAATTCGATCCGAATTTCAGGAAAATGTGATTCGCACTGAAGCCGAATTTCCTTGCGCTTTGTGGTAACGAATCACATTTTTTTATAAAATGGCTGCTGTACGTGTGAGGACATGGAGAAAGGAACTATGGTAAGGCGGGATCACCCATAATGCCATGC
Source organism: Bufo bufo (assembly GCF_905171765.1). Taxonomy (NCBI): domain Eukaryota; kingdom Metazoa; phylum Chordata; class Amphibia; order Anura; family Bufonidae; genus Bufo; species Bufo bufo. Next base: position 191,826,530 of record NC_053396.1, on the reverse strand, counting down.
ATGCAGCCAATCAGCAGCCAGCCAGCCCTGTGATGTCACAGCCCTATAAATAGCGGCAGCCATCTTAGATTCTGCCATTTACCAGTGTACTAAATGCAGGGAGAGACGTCTGCAGGCGCTAGGGACAGTGGTAGAAAAGACTTTAAAGTGCTAAAAAATGATTTACAAGTGCAGGGAAAGATTATTCAAGGTGTAGGGAAAGGATAGGGAGGAATAATTCCACAGCATTTATGTAGAACAGGGTTCGGTGGGGGAGGTTACAGCCTGGGTAATAGGAACAATCCTATTACACCTTGCAGCACTGACTGGGGATCCAAATTGCCATTATACAGCTCTGTAATTCCAGTAATTCCATTAACAGGGTTTATTACAAGGGAATATTTCTGCATCTTATTTGCCCTTGTGCGGTGCAGTTATATGTTCTAAAGCATTTTTTGGCTTGTATTAGTGGGAAAAAAAGGGCTTATTAGCCGTTGTGTGGTGAAGTGCGAAAATGATAGCCCTTTTTGCCGTGTATTAGTGGCAAAAGTAAAATATATTTGCCGTTCAGCGGTGCAGTTACTGTATATGTTTTAAAGCCTTTTGTGGTGTGTATTACCGTAAAAATAAAAAATATATTTGCCAGTCAGCAGTGCTGTTATCTGTTCTTAAGCCATTTCTGCCGTGTATTAGTGGCAAACCAAAAATATATTTGCCGTTCAGCGGTGCAGTTACAGTATATGTTTTAAAGCCTTTTGTGGCGTGTATTACTGTGGAGTGGCAGAGGCCTAAATGTTTCTGACGCAGGCACAGGTCGCAGCAGAGTAAGGGGGTGTGGCAGCAGGAGTCGCAGCGAGAGGCCTGAGCTCCCGGTGAAAGCTAGAGGTCGTGTCTTGACCAGCAACCCAGCGGTTCTTGAATGGTTGACTCGGTCATCCACTTCGTCCCAAGTGACATCAGACACCCCCAGCCAAGAGTCGGTGGGTTTGTCAGACACAACCCTGCCTCTGTCCTTTTCTGTTCCCTCAGCCAGAGAAGTATTGTATGCTGTGGGCTCAGCTCCACTATTAAGTAAGGACGAGCTACTAAGCACGCAAGTAGGGATGAGGAGAGTGGCGTGGGAGCTGGTGTTGCGAGCGGTCAGGCTCCTGACCCAGAGACGGTTGAGGAGGACATCAGTAACGTGCAGACAGTACTCGATGATGATGATGATGTAGCTGATTGCATTTGGGAGCCCGGTGGCGAAGGGGCTTCATATATTTTTTTTTCTTCTTTATATAATAATGTAATATTATAAAATCCGTTGTCTCCATGATAAATCTGCAGCGTGGGTGCCCCGTGTGGCTTCTACACACTTTCGAAATAATCCTTCAGCGGGGTGAATAGATGCCGGATGACTGGGATAGGGAGAATTATTCCACAGCATTTATGTAGAACAGGGTTCAGTAGGGGAGGTTACCGCCTGGCTAATAGGAACAATCCTATTACACCTTGCTGCACTGACTGTGGATCCAAATTGCCATTATACAGCTCTGTAATTCCAGCAAACCATTCTTGTTATTGGGGTGCAAGTGCTGTTTGATACAGCCATTAACAGGGTTTATTACAAGGAAATATTTCTACAGTATGTCTTATTTGCCCTTGTGCGGTGCAGTTACATCTTGTAAAGCCCTGTTTGTCGTGTATTAGTGGCAAAAGAAAAATATATTCGCCGTTCAGCGTTGCACTTATATGTTAAAAAGCCTTTTGTGTAGTGTACAAGAGGAAAAAAAATGAGGGCCTAATTGACGTTCAGCGGCGCTGTTATATGTTCTAAATCCCTTTTTGTGGTATGGACCGAATTACGTAGTGGTGAAATTTTTTATGTGAAACTGGCTTTTTTGGGGAAAATGTATGGGTGAGTGTAGACTTTGTTCTGTATGAACCAATGTAATGTGTTGAAAAGCCTTTTGTGTAGTGTAACCTTTAATGTGACTAAGTTCGCCCCGGCAAACCAGGTGCATAACAGCGTGAGAGTGATGAGAGGGGTCGCACAAGGCTTGCATACACTACATGCCTCCAACATAATTCTTGTATCTCTACATGAAAATAATGTATTTGCTGTAAATCGTGAGAGGGGCATAGTTGGAGACATTGACTTCACAAGAGATACAGAGCAATGGAGTTCAGCCACCTCTAGTTGCTTCCCGCTGTTTACTGCTCTTGAATTAAATTGGGTCAACCAGCTTCAGCTTCCTCAGATGTGTATGCCTACGGAGTCCTTTTGTTATTTTTGGGAAAATGAATGGGTGATTGTTGACTTTGTTATGTATAAACCGATGCTATATGTTGAAAAGCCTTTAGTGTAGTGTAAAAGTGGGAAAAAATGTTTTTGGGAAAATTGATGGGTTATTGTTGACTTTTTTTCTGTATAAACTGATGTCATATGTTGAAAAGCCTTTAGTGTAGTTCAAAAGTGGGAAAAATGTTTTCGGGAAAATTGATGGGTAATTGTAGACTTTGTTCTGTATAAACCGATGTTATGTGTTGGAAAGCCTTTAGTGGGACTCTGTTCGTCCAGGCAAGCCAGGTGCAGAAAAGCATGAGAGTGATGAGAGGGGTCGGACAAGGCTTGCATACACTACATGCCTCCAACATAATTCTTGGATCTCTACATGAAAATAACGTATTTGCTGTAAATCGCGAGAGGGGCATAGTTGAAGACATTGGGGGGAATTTATCATTAGGAGAATATTTGAAGTCAGTTTTGCTTCAGTCTGAGTTGGAGTACTTTGTGCCACATTTATCAAATGTTGCATGTTGTTTGATTTATTTGGCTTGACCTTAAACCTAACACTTCTGTCTAGAGAAGCTACTCCAATTTTCCTACTCCACCCTGCTACTGGAGTGAGATTGCGACTTATTTGCGACTTTTTAAAAAAGTCTCAATGATAAATCTGGAGTGAAACTCATTAACATAGCTCACCACGCCCACTTTTCCATCCATATTACAAAACTGGAGTGAGTGGTGTACACATGCAAAAAGTTGCAAAAGCCCTATTTTGTGACTTTTTGATGCCAGAATTCTGGAGTGAAGGTATGATAAATCAGGGCCATTGACTCCACAAGAGATACAGAGCAGCGGAGTTCAGCCACCTCTATTTGCTTCCCACTGTTTACTGCTCCTGAATTAAAAAAGGGGCAACCAGCTTCAGCCTCCTCTGATGTGTATGCCTACGGAGTCCTTTTGTTATGACTTTGCACAGGGAGCAAGAATGTTACGCACAATTCTGATGGAACTCCTGATCTTAAGAAACTGGACTTGGACTCCAAAGCAGAAGTTCTCCTGTCATGTCTTGTGTGCTGTGGAGATCGAATGCAGACAGACCAAATAAAAACACATGAATATTTTCAACTTACTGAAGCTGCTTGATTTAATTGTGAATAGATGGTAAAGACAAAGTCTGCTGGTGTGTTGTCATCGGCGTCTTCATTATGTTTATTGCAAAAGGAAGACTACAATCACCCATCAATTTTCCCAAAAAATGCCTGTTTCACAAAATAAAATTCACCAATGAAAGGATAATGGAATTCAGTTCATTCGGTTATTGTTCTGACGGATCAGAGGAAGGGCAAAATAATCAGTGACGTCAACACAAACTTACTGCTGACATCCTCTCCACTCTGTCGGGGGGGACTCTACTTGTATAAGCGTTTAATAGAACCAGTTCTGTAGACATCTATGTGGATTCAGCTGACGACGGTGTAAAAGGAGTGCGCTTCTTCTTGGCGCTAACATTGACCAGTAAGGCTGAGTTCATACTTGAGTTATTTGGTCAGTTTTGGCCCCGTGACTGCCCAGATAAGTGAAGTGTGCGATTCTAAGAGTGACGCCTGTCATCTGCATGTCATCACTACCACAGCAGACTCCCTATGCGTGTTACTGCAAGGCACAGTGTTCTACACCACCATAGAGGCTCTCCTCAACCAGGAAATAACCGTTTTTAACACGATTCACCGCGAATATAATCAGATTGAACCAAATTCCCCCAAAAAAAATTGCCGACAGGCGAATCGAATTTTTGAAAAATTCCCTCATCTCTAGTCACTATAGGAAACATAGTCCAAATCTGTCCTCATTTCGAATGAATACATAAAGTTCTAGAGTTGATAGTTATCTCTCCACTACTGTAATCTGAAATGGCATCACCTGATGTGTGAAATAATGGGGTTGTGTGCCATGGACATTCCCTCTTCGTTATGAAGGTTCTCTTACGATAAGTTGATCACAGTTTCCTAGCTGCTGAAAAGCCTTGTGATCGGTTCTAGTCTTTGCCAAGTGTCCAATTTTCCTGCAGTGCCACCGCAGGGCATATAAGGCATTACACATGTCTACTGTAGTCGATAGGATGTGTGAGTACTGCAGGTCCTCCACAGCAAGAGATGCTCTTCATTGCCCCTCTCTGCTCTGGATAATTGATGGAGGCCCTCAATATACTCTATTATATATTTAAATACTTTTCTGAACCAGGCAATTCTTTTACAATCAATGTGTCACCTGTATTTTTACCATTTAAAACCAGATAGTGAATAGTGATTCATATATTATTTTTTTCCTGATTGTCAATTTGTTTTTTAAATTTGTTTTGTGCACATGATTATTGGGGAAGGCCATCTGGTGTTAAACAGTTTTCAGAGATACACTTTGCAGCAGCCACATGGACCATAGACATAATGGACATGAGATGTTCATTGACTTCTATGGGACAGTTTTCTAGGCATGCTCTGTGATTTGTGTATATTTCATTGTGCAGGGAGGGGGAGGAGGTGAGCTCTGTACATTACATACAGTATAGTGAATGGGGGATTCTGTGTTATCTGTACAAAAGTGTCCTCTTTCATTGTAATCCCACATTTGATGATAATGAAATGACTGCCGAAAAGGGATCTCTACACAACAGCGATTATTAGACTAAGGCCAAGTTCACATTACCGCTATATATTTCCGTTGTTCTGATCAGTTTTAGGAGCAGAACAATGGAAATACTGAAAGTACCAGATAGGGCACATAACTGACCTGAATAGAGCTGAACAGACTCCATTGACTACAATAGAGTCCTTCAATTTCCCTTTGGAATCCTGTTTTTTACCTGACAAAAAAGTTCTGTATGCAGGACATTTTCGTCCTGTCTTTTTGAAGGAATCTGCGACGGACACCAGAAATGGAGCCTCCAACGCAGATGTGAACTCACTCTTAGTGGTCAGTGTAAAAATGGAAGGATTTTTGAATTGTTACAAGCTAGAACCAGCCCTGTACCTCACATAAATCCATAGATCTCACCATTTATTGCTCCAATTGCACTTTTAAAGATATTTCAAGCTGGTAGCTCAGGAGTGTGTGTCCTTTCAACTGCAGCTCTCTCCCTGTAAGGCCTATTGCACACGACCGTATGGTTTTGCGGTCCATTTTTTTGTTTCAGTAGTGTTTCCATTTCTGTGTTTCCATTTTTTTTCCGTTCCATTTTTGCGAATTCCGTTTGCGGTCAGTATGCGGAACCATTTACTTCAATGGGTCCGCAAAAACAACGGAAGGTACTCCGTATGCATTCCGTTTCCGTATTAACATTCCGTTCAAAGATAGAACATGTCCTATTATTGCCCGCAAATCACTTTCCGTGGCTCCATTCAAGTCAATGGTTCCGCAAAAAAAACGGAAGGCATACGGAATGCATCCATATGTCTTCCGTATCCGTTCCGTTTTTGCGAAACCATCTATTGAAAATGTTACTCCCAGCCCAATTTTTTTATGTACTTACTGTTTAAACATTATTGTTTGCTTCCGTTTCCATTTGCGATCTGCAAAAAACGGATCACAAACGGAAACCAAACGAAAAAAACGGAACGGAAGCGGAACGGAAATGGAAACACTACTGAAACAAAAAAACTGATCTGTTTAAAACAGACCGCAAAACCATACGGACGTGTGCAATAGGCCTAACTGTCACAGCTTCTAACAGTTGATCCAGCTGATCGCAGTTGACAGGATGGAATATGTGAGCATGTGTGACCACCTTAGCCAAGTTACTGAGGTGGACAGAGAAATAAGGAAGAGGAAAAACAGCAGGTGGCGCTAACTCAGTGACTATATCACATTTCTAATTACTTGTTATAAATGTTAAATATTTTTGAGTGGGATAACCTCTTTAAACAATAAATAATTTTCTGAAAACACATTCCCTTTAAAGGGGTTCTCTGGGAATTAAGAAAATGAAAATACTTAAATATTACTTTATAATAAATATATTCACAAATACCTTTCATTAATTATAACTAGCAGAAGGACCCGGCTTCACATGAGTATATTTCATCTATTTCATTTAATGTTTGTGTGTGTTGTTAAAAGATATCGACAGTATCCGCTATAACAGTGATATCTACAGTACCCCGCCCCTTCAACAGTGACCTCCACAGCAGCCTGCCCCTTAACAGTAACATCCCTCATAGCGTACTGCCCCTTAACTGTGACTTCCACAGTTCCCTGTCCCCTTAACAGAGACCTCCACCGCGCGCACCCCTTTAACAGTGACCTTCACCGCATCCCGTCCCCTTATCAGTGACCTCCACAGCAGCCCGCCCCTTTAACAGTGACCTCCACAGCATCCCGCCCCCTTAACAGTGACCTCCACAGCAGCCTGCCCCTTTATTAGTGACCTCCACAGTACCCCATTTCCACAGTGATTTTCACAACACCCCATCCCTTTAACAGTGACCTCTACAGCAATCTGCCCCTTACCACTGACCTCCACAGAAACCTGCCCCTAGGGTGGCCAGAGGTCCGGTTTTAGGCAGAACAGTCCAGCTTTCAGACTCCCTGTCCTCCTTCCGGCGCAGGGATGTTCTTTTGAACAGCTCACTCTCAGACAGCAGCACTGTGCATGAGCATGTGGGGAGCATGAGCTGCAGGGAGAAAGTCACCCTCCCTCCCACCCCTGCAGCTGACAGAAGTTGATTTTTACCTTAATTTGTTCGAACCCGGCGGCTGCGGAGTAGGAGGGGTCGGGGCTTAGCAGGACCTGGGGGTGGAGTTTTTAAGTCCGCCTTTTGAGTGTGGCCTTAATGGCCACCCTACCTGCCCCACGGGCTACCTGAGCATAAAGTAATGATGGCCACCTGTCCTGATCACACAGGAGGACAAGTTACTTCACCACAATGAGCCATAATGCTGCCTCATCCTCCTCTCTGCTCTGCTTGTCGGGAATCATGATTCTGAATACAGGTGAATCTCTGGGAATGGAGATGATGAGGAGACATGAGAGGAGGGTGAGGTGTGGCTGATGAGCAGCAGCTCTTGTATGCAGCCTCCATTACCACAGCAACACATTACCACATCCTGTCCTGTCCGTCCTCTTTGTACTTCATGTCTTCTTATAAACTAAATTCCCCAGAGATTCTGCTAAAGTTTTTATCTGCATTCAGGATCATAATCCCTGACAAGTAAAGCAGAGAGGAGGATGAGGCAGCTCTTTAGCTCAGTGTTGTGAAGTAACTTGTCCTCATGTGTGATCAGGACAGGTTTTGTGTGAACTAATGGGACAGCGGCCATTTTGTTTCCCCTGATGATTGCTCCCCAGACAAAATGAGCCACACCTCACCCTCCTCTCATGTCTCCTCATCATCTCCATTCCCAGAGATTCACCTGTATTCAGAATTCATGATTCCTGACAAGCAGAGAGGAGGATGAGGCAGCTCTATGGCTCATTGTGGTGAAGTAACTTGTCCTCCTGTGTGATCAGGACAGGTTTTGTGTGAACTAATAGGATGGCGGCCATTTTATTTCCCCTAATGATTGCTCAAAACAAGCCATTCTAAGGAATGAAAGGTATTTGGGAATATATTTATTATAAAATACTTTTTAAGTATTTTCATTTTTTTAATTCCTGGAGAATCCCTTTAAGACTACAGCTTTTTTTTATTGCAATGACTTCATAGTCATGGACTATGGCTCTTGTGTTCGGTGTATTGAACCAAATAGGATGAATCATACAAAAGACTATGCTCCATGCTGTTATCAAAAGTAAATACATTACACAAGGCCGGGCGGGGCTGCGGTCCACCCAGCATTCGGAATGTAGATAGGAAAATATAAGCACAGGATAGCATTTCCACTGCCCTTGAAGCCGAGCATATTGTTGTGACAATATGTATATAGCACTGTCATGAGCAGTGTCTACAGCAACATGCAGCCTTTGAAATCAGCAGGATAAAAAGAATCACAAAAAAAACTGAAATGCATAAAAGATTGATAAAATTATCAAGTGGATAGAGCAGGGCATATACTGTAGGTGCCCTGCCGTTCACTTACAACCTGCTGCTCCTCTCGCAGACTAAAAGAGTGCAGACTAAAAGGGTTTTCCGGGAGTTATATACTGATGACCAGTAGGGTTGAGCGAAGCGAACCTGACGAAGTGGAATTCAATCCGAATTTCATGAAAATTTTATTCGCTGCAAAGCCAAACTTCCTCGTGCTTCGTGGTAGCGAATCTATTTTCCCTGATTCGCGGCAAAAAATAAATAAAAAAATCATACATACCTCATCAGTTTGAGCGAGAAGAGCCGCCCTCCGCCATCTTGATTGAAGATCGCGCACGAATACTTTACCATGCCGGCTGATGTCATCACGGGCCGCGCGGGATTGGTGGAGGTGGCGGTGGCCGCCTCTTCACGATCAAATGGATGAGGCTAAGTATGATTTTATAAAAAAAAATATTTTATTTTACACTGTATTATTGCTGTCAGATGCCGCAATCAGCTATGAACACAGCATCTGAAGGGTACAATGACGGAACGGTGCAATCGCCTCTTCCTGTCATTGCACCCACTATATACAAAGAAATGCGCTTCGTGATGAAGTAATTCGCCATGAAGTGAATTTTTTCGTAAAATACGGCGAAGCAGCCAAATTTAATTTTTCAATACTTTGCTCATCACTAGTCCACTAGTCATTAGTATTCAATCCGTGGGGGTTCGACACCTTGGGTCCCCCGAGAATCAGCGATTCAAGAAGGCACCGGCGTGGCTCAACTCGATAGAAGTGAATTTGGCAGAGCGCGAAACTAAGAATCGCCAATATACAATGTACGGCGCTGTGCTTGGTAAGCTCGGAAAAGGCAGCGACCCTATTGCGAGCACTGGTGCCTTCGGATCCCCACCAATCAGATACTTATAGGTCATCAGTGTAAAAGTACCAGAAAACCCCTTTAACAATTATCGCTATGCTCTGCCCCATCGATCAGAACGTTTAACCGATTTCGTAGTCATTCGTGGTGACCATTATAAACGTAGCATGTGATCTGGCGGCGGCTTATCTGACGCATGAACAAAGGGTCAGGCATGCTGACATACAACATGTCCAATTCTTCTTTCCCACTGACAATCTTCTGTCGGGGGGGGGGGAAGGTCGTGACACACCAACACACGTTAGATAGTTGGCTCTCGTTAGTTTCTCTTTCTTGCCATTCATCGTCCATTTTGATTGATGCAGCATGTGCCCCGGGACACCACATCTCCTGATTAAGGGAGCATTCACATAAAGTAAAGCCTCATACACACGTCCGTGGAACACGGACCGTGAGATACCGGCCTGGATTCCTGCTGAGTGCAGGAGCGCACGGCATCATTGGTTGCTATGACGCTGTGCGCTTTGTGCCGCCGCTGCTGTACAGTAATACACACGTATAGATCATACGAGTGTATTACTGTACATCAGCGGTGTCATGAAGCGCACCGCGTCATAGCAGCCAATGACGCCGTGCGCTCCTGCACTCAGCAGGAATCCAGGCCGGTATCTGACGGTCCGTGTTCCACGGACGTGTGTATGAGGCTTAACTGTGCCGTGTCTTGCAGTCCGCAAATTGCGGATCCGGAAAACACGGATGCCGCCGTGTGCGTTCTGTAATTTGCAGAATGGAACGGGTGGCCCATTATAGAAATGCCTATTCTTGTCCTAGACGCCTATGGTCTAAATACTGCTTTAATGAAAGCTCGGCAGTGGTGGGCGGTGATCGGAACAAGGTGCCTGCCTAAATAATTGAGCAGGCACCTTGGCTAAATGCGCAGGGGGGGGGTCCCGTGACCCCCCCGTGTCGGCGATCGCTGCAAACCGCAGGTCAATTCAGATCTGCGGTTTGCAGCTTTTCAATGTTGCGGTGGCGGTGCCATCGGGTCCCCGTGGGGCTGTAGGGGGGACCCGATGGCATTGAAGGCAGCGCGATGCCTTCCTTAGGCATCGGCGCTGCCTTCCGGTGACCAACCTGTGAGATCTAGCCCCCTGGATCTCACAGGCCGGAAGCTGTATGAGTAATACTCACTGTATTACTCATACAGCCAATGCATTCTAATACACAAGTATTGGAATGCATTGTAAAGGATTAGACCCCCAAAAGTTGAAGTCCCAAAGTGGGACAAAAAATAAAGTGAAAAAAAAGTTTAAAAAATAAAGTTTTCCCCCCCAAAAATGAAAAGTTTCAAGTAAAAATAAACAAAAAACGTACCGTAATTTTTCCCAAATAAAGTAAAAAAAAATTGGTAACAAAATAGGGGGAAAAATTTGGTATCGCCGCGTCCGTATTGACCGGCTCTATAAACATATCACATGGCCTAACCCCTCAGATTACCACACTGTAAAAAATAAAAAATAAAAACTGTGCTAAATAAACCATTTTTTTGTCACCTTACATCACAAAAAGTACAACAACAAGCGATCAAAAAGGCGTATGCCCACCAAAATAGTACCAATCTAACCGTTACCTCATCCCGCAAAAAATGAGCCCCTACTTGAGACAATCGCCCAAAAAATAAAAAAAACTATGGCTTAGAATATGGAGACACTAAAACATTATTTTTTTTTTGTTTCAAAAATTATATTATTGTGTAAAACTTACATAAATAAAAAAAAAAGTATACATATTAGGTATCGCTGCGTCCTTTTCGACCTGCTCTATAAAAATATCACATGACCTAACCCCTCAGGTGAACACCGTAAAAAATTAAAATTAAAAACTGTGCTAAATAAACCAAAAGTCATATGCATACCAAAATAGTGCCAATCAAACCGTCATCTCATCACGCAAAAATCCTACCCTACCCAAGATAATCGCCCAAAAACTGAAAAAAAAACATGGCTCTCAGACTATGGAAACACAAAAACATGATTTTTTTTTGTTTCAAAAATGAAATCATTGTGTAAAACTTACATAAATAAAAAAAAAAGTATACATATTAGGTATCGCCGTGTCCGTGACAACCTGGTCTATATAAATACCACATGATCTAACCTGTCAGATGAATGTTGTAAATAACAAAAAAAAGAAACTGTGCCAAAACAGCTATTTCTTGTTACCTTGCGTCACAAAAAGTGTAATATAGAGCAACCAAAAATCATATGTACCCTAAAATAGTACCAACAAAACTGCCACCCTATCCTGTAGTTTCTAAAATGGGGTCACTTTTTTGGAGTTTCTACTCTAGGGGTGCATCAGGGGGTCTTCAAATGGGACATGGTGTCAAAAAACCAGTCCAGCAAAATCTGCCTTCCAAAAACCGCATGGCATTCCTTTCCTTCTGCGCCCTGCCGTGTGCCCGTACAGTGGTTTACGACCACATATGGGGTGTTTCTGTAAACTACAGAATCAGGGCCATAAATATTGAGTTTGGTTTGGCTGTTTACCCTTGCTTTGTAACTGGAAAAAAATTATTAAAATGGAAAATCTGCCAAAAAAGTGAAATTTTGAAATTGTATCTCTATTTTCCATTAATTCTTGTGGAACACCTAAAGGGTTAACAAAGTTTGGAAATCAGTTTTGAATACCTTGAGGGGTGTAGATTCTAGAATGGGGTCATTGGGTGGTTTCTATTATGTAAGCCTCACAAAGTGACTTCAGACCTGAACTGGTCCTTGAAAAGTGGGTTTTTGAAAATTTCTGAAAAATATCAAGATTTGCTTCTAAACTTCTAAGCCTTGTAACATCCCCAAAAAATAAAATATCATTCCCAAAATGATCCAAACATGAAGTAGACATATAGGGAATGTAAAGTAATAACTAATTTTGTAGGTATTACTATGTATTATAGAAGTAGAGAAATAGAAATTTGGAAATTTGCAAATTTTTCCAAATTTTTGGCAAATTTGGTATTTTTTTTATAAATAAAAAATATATTTTTTTTTACTCCATTTTACCAGTGTCATGAAGTATAATTTGTGACGAAAAAACGTGTTTTAAAGTTATCACCACATAAAGTGACACCGGTCAGATTTGCAAAAAATGGCCTGGTCCTTAAGGTGAAATATGGCTGTGTCCTAAAGGGGTTAAAAGGGTTGTCCCACAAAAAAATATTCTACAGTTTTCACACCAGAACCTGGATCTGAATACTTTTGTAATTGCATGTAATTAAAATTTTAGCCTAGCCACTAAGCCAGGGATGCCCAACCTGCGGCCCTCCAGCTGTTCTAAAACTACAACTCCCACCATGCCCTGCTGTAGGCTGTTCAGGCATGCTGGGAGTTGTAGTTTTGCAACAGCTGGAGGGCCACAGGTTGAGCATGCCTGCACTAAGCTATTCAATAAAATGTATCTGTATGGCGCCATCTGCTGTTTTTTTTCTTTTCTTATTTCTCTGTCCTGTTCACTGAGATGGTCGCACATGCTCAGTTTATCCTTCAGCTGTGATAGGGAGAGAGCGGCAGCAGAATGGACACGCCCCCTGAGCTGCAGCAGAAAAAATACTCCCCCTGAGCTGCCAGCTTGATATAAATCTAGCAGAGCAATGAACGGGAAGATCTCTGGATCCATGTGAGGTCCAGGGCCGGTTCTAGCTTTGTTAGAAAGAGAAAGAGATTGTTGTGTACTATATGATGTCTGATTTTCATATTTTTTTTTACATTAGTCATGGGATAACCCCTTTAACGTTCGTGTGGTATGATACTTGATTTCAGGGCTGTCAAATAAAATGCGGAGGAACCTGTATTTCTCGTACAGATACGGTAACTGCTTTAACTACATTTACTGTAAATCCCTTATTTCACCCGGATATTTCTTGTAGACAGGTATTCCCCTGATATCAGTGTATTCAGATAATGCTGTGTACCAGATAGGACTGGATATTTCCAGATATACTACACAGGGTAAAGTCTAAAGATAATGGTATAAAGTAGAACTGGCTTAGTTGCCCATAGCCCACCTTTTATTTTTCACAGCTCCTTTGGAAAATGAAAGATGGAATCTGATTGGTTGCTATGGGCAACTGAGCTGGTTTTCCTTTACACCAGTTTTAAAAAAATTGCCCCCAAAGAATTGGCACCATGCAATATATAGGTTAACAGGGTCTTTATCAAACTGGTGTAAAGTAGAACTGCCTTAGTTGCCCATAGCAACCAATCAGATTCCACCTTTCATCTTCCAAAGGAGCTGTCCAAAAGGTGGAATCTGATTGGTTGCTATGGGTAACTAAATAAGCCCATTATAATGAATACAGTGTAATGTGCATTTTTTTATATTTTGTCTTTGTGAAAGCATTTTGTCTGAATTGCGCCGCAGCCTCTTCTAATAGCTGATCGGCAGTGGTCCCAGGTGTCAGATAGCTCATCAATATTCATTACCAGATAACCCCTTTAAAAGGTCATCCTACCATAAGAACCACAGACTGTACTACAATCGCTTACGTGGACGGTTCTCGTAAAATTTACCAAATCTCGCGAGAACAACCAACCCTTCTCCATGGCTGTGAAGCGGTCTCAGGGAAAAGGAGAGCTGCAATGTCCTCCTTGTACCAATGGTTCTAATGAGCATATGTAGCCATGGAAAGCAAAGGGGGGCATTTCCAGGGGTGCACCTAGCCTTTCTGCTGTCTGAGGCGAAAACTGAAATGGCGCCCCAACCCCCCAATGCCAATTTCTTAACCTAACCCCTTTGCCACAATGAAAGCACTAATTGCCATGGCCCTTCCGCTGCCCCCCTCTTGCCCCTAGCTGGTGCTGCCTGAGGCGATCACCTCACCAGGCCTTATTGGTGGTGCACCCCTGGGTATGGCGGCGCAACAGAGGGGTCTATCTGGGAAAAAAAAAAGGTTAGTAAGTAAAAAAAAAATCCCATGAGAGGTCCTCTTTATGTCCAACCCTAGTGATCCGCATATATGTGAGATATGAGAGTACACAGACTGCGCCCACAATGAACCACTTATCTTGTAAACGTCTACAGTAGAGATGAGCAAATTTTTCAAAAATTCAATTCAGCCGGTTCGCCCAATTTTTCAAAAAAATTTGGTTCGATCAGAATTTATTTGCGGCGAATCGCGTTAAAAACTGCTATTTCCTGGCTGCAGAGAGCCTTTCTAGTGGTGTAGAACACTGTGCCTTGCAGTAACACGTATAGGGAGTCTGCTGTGGTAGTGAAACAATAGTGTGAGTCAGTATGACACGCAGATGACACACTTAGAATCGCTGCACAGGGCGAAAACTGACCAAATAACTCAAGTATGAACTCAGCCTTACAGGTCAATGTTAGCTCCAAGAAGAAGCGTGCTCCTTTTACACCGTCGTCAGGTGAATCCACATATCATAGATGTCAGAACATGGGGACAGGTTCCCTTTAACTCACAAGGACCTTTGCTATAAACTATATGCAGCTATTTGCAATCACTCCCACAAAATCACACTCAGCACCAGCACTCCGGTTCTTTAAACTCCACTTATTCACAAGACCACTTAGTACAGCAAGTAGAGCGAGAGACTGTTGTCTCTTGGCAATCCCTTCGGTGATCGATTACTGACGGAATGACTGACGAGGAGTAGGAGGAGGAGCAGGAGCATCAGGACCAGCAGATGATGGGAACGACAGACAGCTTCCTTCGGCTGAGGTGGTGGAGCCTTGACTGCCTGAAACCGGGTGCGTGCCACTGGGTGATGCAGCGGTTGCTGCGGCAGGCTGGACCACCACATCGGAGCCACGGTTCTCCCAGGCCACTTTATGGTGACGCTGCATATGTTGACGCAGGGCCGTGGTGCCAACATTGGCACCCTGGCCACGCTTCACCTTCTGCCCACAGATTCTACATATGGCCATGTTCACCACCTCCGGCGGCTTAACAAAAAACTGCCACACCGCCGAGTAGGTGATTTTACCCCCAACACTCTGCACTGACTGACTGCTACCGCCACTGCTTCCGTGAACCCGTGCACCACTACTTTCCGGGCAGGTAGGCTCCTGCGAAGCAGGTGGTCTACCCCGGGCACGTTTGGCTCCCGACCTCCCACTGCTGCCACCCTACTGACCCCCTGCCACACTAGCGACTTGCTGGCTCCGCTGCTGCCTCACGGGCAAGCTGCCACCCTCTTCTCCTAATGATGATGAAGCCCCTAATTCACTCGGCTCCCAAGTGCGATCAACTACATCATCATCATCAAGTACTGTCTGCACGTCACTGATGTCCTCCTCAACCATCTCTGGGTCAGGAGCCTCACCACTCGCAACACCAGCAACCACGTCACTCTCCTCATCACTACTTGCCTGCCCAGCGGAGGAAGCGGAGGATGTCTCCTCCACATCTTGGCTGGCCAGTAGCTGCTGACTGTCCTCTAGTAGCTCGTCCTCGCTGTATAGTGGATCTGAGCCCACAGCATATAATACTTCTCTGGCTGAGGGAACAGAAAAGGACAGAGGCAGGTTGAGGACAGGTGAGAGCAGAGGGTCTGCTCCAGGGCCATGCCAACTAAGGGTTGTGTCTGACGAACCCACCAGGTTGGGGGGTGTCTGATGTCACTTGGAACGAAGTGGATGACAGAGTCAACCATTCAAGAACTGCTGGGTTAGATGTGGAGGGGTCTTTGGGCCCATAATCTCCCTTATACATGATTTTGGAGACAGGTCTGGTCTCCGCATAAATTGGGAAAAGTCTGTTATGTTTCCGTTAGACCCGGTCCCTGCTGGCCTCTCCCTCTCGTCCACCTAGCTGCAGGTTGCCCACAATTTCAAGTATCTGGGAATAGTGGTTTCATCAAACATTGGGCATTACGTGAAAAATAATATAGATTTACTACTGAACAAAATGTCTGAAAAAATCAATGCGTTGTGTAAACTTCCAATGCCTGAAATAGGTAGGAGTAATCTCCTTAAAATTGTTCTTATGCCAAAGCTTATGTATGTTTTACATAACTCCCCTGTGTGGATTCCAAAACTGATTTTTTTTAGAATACAAAGGCTGTATAAAAATAATAAAAAAACGGGCCAGGATCCAGTTAGAAACTTTACAGAGAGGGAAAGATGCGGGAGGTCTCTCTATTCCTAATCCCTGGCTATATTTTATTTCCTCACAGATGCAACAGCTGAGGGGTTGGGGGAGAACTCTGGGAGACAACGCATCTGCCCGGTTGATATCACACAGGCTGATAGCTGTAGGCTGTCCAGGCATGCTGGGAGTTGTAGTTTTGCAACAGCTGGAGGGCCGCAGGTTGGGCATCCCTGCTTTAGAACATATGACTGCACCGCTGAACGGCAAATATATTTTTCTTTTGCACTAATACACAACAAAAAGGGCTTTAGAACATAATAACTGCACCGCTGAATGGCAACTAGGCCCTTATTTTTTTCCACTTATACACGACACAAAAGGCTTGAGTATATATATAACTGCACCACTGAACGGCAAATATATATATTTTTTTCCACTTATACACTCCACAAAAGGCTTTAGAACATATAACTGCACTGCTGAATGGCAAATATATTTTTCTTTTGCCACTAATACACGACAAAAAGGGCTGTAATTTTGACACTTCACCACACAACGGCTAATAAGCCCTTTTCCCCACTAATACAAGCCAATAAATGCTTTAGAACATATAACTGCAAGGCACAAGGGCAAATAAGACGTATAAATACTTCCTTGTAATAAACCCTGTTAATGGCTGTATCAAACAGCACTTGCACCCCAATAACAAGAACAGTTTGCTGGAATTACAGAGCTGTATAATGGCAATTTGGATCCGCAGTCAGTGCAGCAAGGTGTAATAGGATTGTTCCTATTACCCAGGCTGTACATTCCCCTACTGAACCCTGTTCTACATAAATGCTGTGGAATGATTCCTCCCTATTGTGTCCCTACACCTTGAATAATCTTTCCCTGAACTTGTAAATCGTTTTTTTTTATTACAATGAAGTCTTTCCTAGCACTGTCCCTAGCGCCTCCTGACATTTCTCCCTGCACTAAGTGCACTGAAAAATGGCAGAATCCAAGATGGCTGAGGCTATTTATAGGGCTGTGACATCACAGGGCGCCCTGGCTGCTGATTGGCTGCATGCATGGCATTATGGGTGATCCCACGTTCCCAGAGTCCCTTGCTCCATGTTCTCACACGTGCAGCAGCCATTTTATCCCACGAAGCATGAGGAAATTCGGATTCGGTGCAAATAAAATTTTTCTTTGTCAACTTCGATTCCCTCATCTCTAGTCTACAGTCACCTTTCTGTCACTTCACATTCAAGTTTATTGACCCAGTAAACCAGATACAACTCCACTTCCCTCTACGTCTAATCTCTCAGATTTTATCGTACAGAATATGTGCAAGCGCCTCGCGTCCTGGATCATATATATTGTTATATTTCCTTGTAGATAATGCAATGAATTCGTCTACACAAACAGCGAGCCCAGGAGGAGCGAGTGGAGGATGGGAGTGGTAGTAGCTCTGGAAATGATGTTTGTAGATATGGATCACAGTGGCAATTTTCTCAACCCATACCCCCTAGGGCCGGGCAGTGACAGGAGGGCACACACTTTTCTTCCCTTGGTTCACACCCTGATGTTGAGGCTCCTGTCTGGTGGTATTTGGGGATGACCTTGCCGCGTGCAAGGCAGGAGATCGAGGTACAGTGGCCGGTATATGTTCAGTAACCAGGCCGGCTGTAGTAAATAAATGAGTCTCTCTTTACTAGAGCGCAGGATAGGAGTAGTAGTATATAAAACAGTATAAAGGCACATTTCCAAGCAAATCACTGTGCAGGTCCTCCCCAACACCAATGCATGAAAAGCAGCAATGAAGGGAGTTGTAGTACTCCTTCTCTCCATCTTTCTAAAATCCCTCTCTCTGTGGAACCTTAACCATGCAATTGAAGTTCTGGGTATATGTTCCGTAAATTCCGGGGCTGAGGGTTATAGAATTAAAGGGGTTATCCAACCCCTCAAATGCTCCCCCATATGCCCGGGACCCTCACACAATGTACTTACCTCGCTTCTCTGCACCCACGTCGATCTGAAGCCCACACAGCCGCCGCTCTCACCATCGCGTGGATGAAAACATCCGGCGTTGGGGGGTCAGCCAATAGCAGGCCGTGGCGGGAACGAGCCTCCCTAGCATCGCAGGTGAAGCTAGGGAGGCTCGTTCCCGTCACCACATGCTATTGGCTCCCCCCCAACGCCGGATGTTTTCATCCGCGAGACGGGGAGATGCAGCGGCAGTGCGGGTATTAGGACTGGCGTGGGTTCCGGAGAGTGAGGTAGGTACATTGTATGTGAGGGGCCGGGTATATGGGGCAGCATTTCTGAGGTTGGATAACCCCTTTAAGATACAGTTGGTCAAACCATCTCAAAGCGATAAAGGGTGCGTTTCACACTGGCAAAGTCTCATTCAGCCATACACAAGCACAATACCTTGCTGTCTGACTCCAGTGCTCGGCCTTGAAGATTCTGGACCTTCTAATCTTACTTTTCTCACTCTGGAGCACTTTTAGATGAAGTAGCTTTAGCTGTAGCTGTGTATAGATGCCTCAGAGATGGAGGTTCTCTGAGCTCTGGCCTAGCTCTGAGGAGTAAACACAAGTAGGTCCTCTCTCTCCCCCTTTACTGACTTACTAATCAGGGGGTGGACCCAGGTCCATTCCCTAGCAACATAAAAGGGGTTGAGTCAGGGTCTTAACCTTGACTTATCCATACAATGCTGCTGGTTGCACAAATAAATAACATCAGAACATTTCTACTTAAAGGAGTTGTCCTACAACATATTTTTTTTTTACAGTTTTCAAGCCAGCACCTGGATCTGAAAACGTTTGCATGTAAATCAACATTTAGTATAACCACTAAAAATCTATCTGTATAGCGCCACCTGATGTTTTCTCTTTTTCTAATTTCTCTGCCCACCTCACTGAGGTGGACAACACATGCTCAGTGCCATCCTTCAACTGCCACCAGCTGGAGCAGAAAGGACACGCCCTCTGAACTGTAGCTTGAAATAAATCTAGCAGTGCAACTGGATCAATGAATGAGGAGATCTCTGGATCCATGTGAGGTGCAGGGCCGGTTCTAGCTTTGTTAGAAAGAGATTGTCATGTCCTATATGATGTCTGATTTTCATTTTTTAACATTAATCATGGTATAACTCCCTTTAATAATACATTTTAACATTTATAATCTTTTGCAGTGACCCTGTACTGGGGTACTGCACACACACTTGGATTTAAGACTAAGACCTCATGCATATGACCATATTTTGTATCTGTCCAATTCCATTTTTTGCGGATTGCACATGGACCCATTCATTTCACACGTGATGTCCACATCCATGTGTCTGTTATAGAGGGTGCGAATGTAGTAGCTGCAGTGCACCCTAGCATTAGTATCAAAGCGGGACCCAAGGCCTATCTACCACATAACAAGACCAGTATTATAGTAGTTCAGAGGCCACGGAGCACATTTTTCTTTAGGGCTCGGGAGCTGAAGCAGCACTAGCCTAATATAAAACGGAGACTAGTGGTAATAAATGTATAGCAGCTTATGGCCGCCATCTTATCCTACAGCTCCCCCTGCTGGCCATGTCATCTCTCATCAGCGCACATACAGTACATTTCTCATATACATTTACTGGACACAACAGAATTATTTTGTCAGTTTGCAGAATTTCCCTCCTTGTACTTTAATAGGTTAATAGGTTCGCATATGCTTTAATAATTTATTTATATATATATATATATATATATATATATATATATACAGTAAGGTCCATAAATATTGGGACATCAACACAATTCTAACATTTTTGGCTCTATACACCCCCACAATGGATTTGAAATGAAACGAACAAGATGTGCTTTAACTGCAGACTGTCGGCTTTAATTTGAGGGTATTTACATCCAAATCAGGTGAACGGTGTAGGAATTACAGCAATTTGCATATGTGCCTCCCACTTGTTAAAGAACCAAAAGTAATGGGACAGAATAATAATCATAAATCAAACTTTCACTTTTTAATACTTGGTTGCAAATCCTTTGCAGTCAATTACAGCCTGAAGTCTGGAACGCATAGACCTCACCAGACGCTGGGTTTCATCCCTGGTGATGCTCTGCCAGGCCTCTACTGCAACTGTCTTCAGTTCCTGCTTGTTCTTGGGGCATTTTCCCTTCAGTTTTGTCTTCAGCAAGTGAAATGCATGCTCAATCGGATTCAGGTCAGGTGATTGACTTGGCCATTGCATAACATTCCACTTCTTTCCCTTAAAAAACTCTTTGGTTGCTTTTGCAGTATGCTTTGGGTCAGGGGCGGACACAGACAGCAGAGGGCCCCTGTGCAAAGAATGTGCCTGGGCCCCCTCTCCTCCAAGCCAAGTTCTCAACATAACCAATTCCGTCCTAACATTACTTATAGCAATACAAAACATACAGTGTCACCGTGATTTTGTAGTAAAAAGGTCACAGAGAGGCAAAGAGCATTATCAATCATGTTAATGCTCCGTGTCTCTGCTGTCCGGAGCGGGGCTTGGCACTCTTTCACGCAGCGGATTACCCGCACAGGATCCGCTTGTGTGAAAGAGCCCTAAGCCCAATGCATGACTACACTCACCCAGTCCTAATAAAATCTGGTCCTACCTCATCCAGGATGTCGCTGGCGTCGGCGTGATGTCCGCTGGATCCAGAACAAGGTCCCTGTGGTGATAGAGAAAAATAATAATCACCTAAGGAAGGGATGATGACTGCCCCTGTGAAATCGTCAGCAGAGGGCGCTGTGCTGGTCCTGTAAGACTGAGCCATGCCAATGTATAGCAGGGTAATCTAGTGCTACCATACAGTACTAATGCCCACATTGTGGCCCCTCACAGTAATTAAGCCGTCAAAATAGTTATGTCCTCCCCTCACAGCAGTTATACCTACATATGTGCCCCCTCACAGTAGTTATGCCCAGATATGTGCCCCCTCACAGTCGTTATGCCCAGATATGTGCCCCTCACAGTCGTTATGCCAGATATGTGCCCCTCACAGTCATTATAGCCAGATATGTGCCTCCTCACTCGTTATGCCCAGATATGTGCCTCCCTCACAGTCGTTATGCCCAGATATGTGCCCCCTCAGTCGTTATGCCCAGATATGTGCCCCCTTAGTCGTTATGGCCAGATATGTGCCTCCCTCACAGTCATTATGCCGAGATATGTGCCTCCCTCACATTCGTTATGCCCAGATATGTGCCCCCTCACAGTCGTTATGCCAGATATGTGCCCCTCACAGTCGTTATGCCAGATATGTGCCCCTCACAGTAGTTATGCCCTGATATGTGCCTCCCTCACAGTCGTTATGCCCAGATATGTGCCTCCCTCACAGTGATTATAGACAGATATGTGCCTCCTCAGTCATTATGCCCAGATATGTGCCTCCTCAGTCGTTATGCCCAGATATGTGCCTCCTCAGTCGTTATGCCCAGATATGTGCCTCCTCAGTCATTATGGCCAGATATGTGCCTCCCTCACAGCAGTTATGCCAGATATGTGCCCCTAGTTATGCCAGATATGAGCCCCCTTACAGCAGTTATGCCAAATATGTGCCCAGTGCCCATAGTTATGCCAGATATGTGCCCCTCATAGTAGTTATGCCTATATATCTGTGCCCCCTCACAGTAGTTGTTTTACCCAGATATGTGCCCCTCACAGTGGCTCTTTTGTGCCCTCTCACTTTAGTGGTTGCCCCCTGTTTGCAGCTTTATGGGGGGAATTATTTTTTTTTTATACTTACCTTCTTCCCTGATGACAGGCTCCCACACTCACATCGTGCTGCTGGCTGTGCTGGAGGCAGATTCCCGGGCATTCATCGCTCCTCCCACAGCCAGCAGCGCAATGTGCGGCCAGCAGGGGGAGCGCCTGAGCGCTGAATATCAGTGAAGCAGGGAGCAGAGAGGTCTCCCTGCTTCACTATAGAAACTAACAGCCCGACAGTGACGAGAACTGTCGGGCCGGGTGAGTGCGCCCCCCCTCCCCCTCCTCTTTGCCTCTGCGCCACCTGTTTGAAGAGCGCTCTGACTGGGCCCGGCATACTCACTGTACTTTATGTTGGGCCCGGTCAGAGCGCTCCTATTACATGGGAGTGCAGCGGGCCCCCTCCCCCCGCCAGGCCTGTTCGCCCCTGCTTTGGCCCCCCAGGAGCAATTGGGCCCGGGGCAGCTGCCTTTGCCTCGCTTTAAAGACGGCCCTGGGAGTTGCTTCTTATCTCACCCTGCAGCCGGTAAGAAGGGGCCCCCTCCTGCTCTGGGCCCCTGTGCAACTGAACCGGCTGCACATGCGGTATGTCCGCCCCCTGCTTTGGGTCATTGTCCATCTGCACTGTGAAGCGCCGTCCAATGAGTTCTGAAGCATTTGGCTGAATATGAGCAGATGATATTGCCCGAAACACTTCATAATTCATCCTGCTGCTTTTGTCAGCAGTCACATCATCAATAAATGCAAGAGAACCAGTTCCATTGGCAGCCATACATGCCCACGCCATGACACTACCACCACCATGCTTCACTGATGAGGTGGTATGCTTAGGATCATGAGCAGTTCCTTTCCTTCTCCATACTCTTCTCTTCCCATCACTGTGGTACAAGTTGATCTTGGTCTCATCTGTCCATAGGATGTTGTTCCAGAACTGTGAAGGCTTTTTTAGATGTCGTTTGGCAAACTCTAATCTGGCCTTCCTGTTTTTGAGGCTCACCAATGGTTTACATCTTGTGGTGAACCCTCTGTATTCACTCTGGTGAAGTCTTCTCTTGAGTGTTGACTTTGACACACATACACCTACCTCCTGGAGAGTGTTCTTGATCTGGCCAACTGTTGTGAAGGGTGTTTTCTTCACCAGGGAAAGAATTCTTCGGTCATCCACCACAGTTGTTTTCCGTGGTCTTCCGGGTCTTTTGGTGTTGCTGAGCTCACCGGTGCGTTCCTTATTTTTAA
This sequence comes from Bufo bufo, assembly GCF_905171765.1. Taxonomy (NCBI): domain Eukaryota; kingdom Metazoa; phylum Chordata; class Amphibia; order Anura; family Bufonidae; genus Bufo; species Bufo bufo. Next base: position 191,803,339 of record NC_053396.1, on the reverse strand, counting down.
GATTGTTCCAAACAGTTGTTTTGGCCACGCCTAATGTTTTTGCTATCTCTCTGATGGGTTTGTTGTGTTTTTCAGCCTAATGATGGCTTGCTTCACTGATAGTGACAGCTCTTTGGATCTCATCTTGAGAGTTGACGGCAACAGATTCCAAATGCAAATAGCAGACTGGAAATGAACTCTGGACCTTTTATCTGCTCGTTGTAATTGGGATAATGAGGGAATAACACACACCTGGCCATGGAACAGCTGAGAAGCCAATTGTCCCATTACCTTTGGTTCCTTAACAAGTGGGAGGCACATATGCAAACTGTTGCAATTCCTACACTGTTCACCTGATTTGGATGTAAATACCTCAAATTAAAGTTGACAGTCTGCAGTTAAAGCACATCTTGTTCGTTTCATGTCAAATCCATTGTGGTGGTGTATAGAGCCAAAAATGTTAGAATTGTGTCGATGTCCCAATATTTATGGACCTGACTGTATATATGTGTGTGTTCTAAGGATTGGACAAATCATGCGCAGGATGCTTAAGACTTTATACTGATGACCTATCCTCTGGATCGGTCATCAGTATCAGATCGCTGGGGGGTCCAACACCCAGGACCCCCACCGATCAGCTGTTTGAGAAGGCACAGATGCTCCTGTGAGCGCTGCGGCCTTCTCTCAGCTCACCATGCACAGCGCCGTACATTGTATAGTGACTGTCCTTGGTATCGCCCTCAGCCTCATTCACTTCTATGGGGCTGAGCTGCGCATAGGACACGTGACTGATGAACGTATCGTCACTTGGCCCAGGGAAAGCTGAGAGAAGGCCGCGGTGCTACTGCGAGCGCCAGTGTCTTCTCAACCAGCTGATCGGTGGGGGTCTGAGGATAGGTCATGAGTTATAAAGTCTCAGAAAACCACTTTATGGTCTCCTTCACATATCCATCAAGCAGATCCGGCAGGCTGTTCCAGCACAGTGCCAGATTGTCTAGTTCACCGCCGGATCCCCATTGCCTGTAATGAGATCTGGTAGTGATCCGGCCTGACATAAATGCCGGGTTTTGGCTGGACAGCCGGCATTTGTGTTGGATCAGGCAGCCGGATCTCCTTGACGGAGATGAACAAGGCCTTAGCTGTTAAAAGGGTTTTCTGGGATATGGTTATTGATGGCTTATTCTCAGCATAGGTCATTAACTCCTTAAAGACCGGGCCTAGTTTCTTTTTTTCATTTTGAATTTTTCCTCCCCATGTTCCACTAGCCATAACTTTTTTATTTTTCTGGATTTTTAGGTTTCAGTAAGGGGCCCCTTTCCCACAAGCGAGTTTTGCATTCGCATTGCGCCTGCGCTAAATCCTCACCCATTCATTTCAAAGGGTCTGTGTACACGAGCGTTGATTTTCACGCATCATCTCTGCGTTATGTGAAAATCGAAGCATGTTCTATATTCTGCGTTTTTCACGCAGCCCTGGCCCAATAGAAGTGAATGGGGCTTCCGTGAAAAACTCATTGCCAAATTCTGAGGATAGGCCATCAATATTAATTCCCGGATAACCCCTTTAAAGGATTTAGTCTTTTCTTTCTTACTAAAGAAATTTGCACCCAAAGTCCTGATTTCTCCCACGCTTTACATCCGCTATATTTGTACATTGCTGATCCCTCAGCGGTGTACGGAGTACTGATTCCTTGCACTGTAGCAACACGGCCCACGGCGATCGATCGCTGCTCCTGTCTGTGGCCCCTGAACTTGGCTACATGCTGGCAGGGCACATCAGTGTTTCCTATGCTTGCAAGCCTCGTCGTAATACTTTACTTCACTGCCTGAGTGGAGTAGAATTACGACAAAATGGTCAACTACTTACACCATAAAAAAAAGTCGCACATTTGTAAATGACATCACCAAAAACAGACAGGTACAAGACCTAAACTCCCACAGTAAAATTCCAAAGAAGTCGAAAAAAATATACAAAGGCAAGCCCCTAAAACACTGTAAACACTGTCAACGTCAAAACAGGCACAAATCTCCTGAAAAAAAAAGTTTTAAAAAAAAAGAGCACAATAAATGGGATGAACACAGCAAACCAGTCTAAAAATTGCAAAATATAAAAAAAAAGGCGCAAATGACAATAGTAAATGACCCCCAATGTGTCTACATTTTAGTCTTCGTTTGTATTGGTTTCGTGTCTTACAACCTCATTATGGCCGTCTGAACGAGGCCTTACCTGTCATCGGTCATTTTGTATAATTGAACTGAACTGATTCACACAGGAAATCCACTGGGAATTGTCACACTTTGTATAATGTAGCACATGTGGATACAATGGATCAGGACAGGCTGAGGCTTGTAGTTTCACAGTAACCTGCCTGCTGCGTTATACCGAGAGGCTGAGAGTAAAGACAAGGATTTCCCATGAGGCTTTGCGGGCTACTGGTTGTTCAGGTTCTCAGTCACTTCCTTGTGTAAGTCAGCGTGTCTGAATGTCTCTGGTCAGGACTGTCCTGCGATACCTTGGGTTCCTTACCCTGTGATTTACTCAGGTAATGGGCTGTTTGGGAAAGTAGAGGAGACTGCAGCTCATGTAGATCATGTTAGGTCACTCTCATCTCATTTGGATGCAGTTTTTGTAGCCAAAACAAGAAGATAAAAAAGTAGTATCTGTGCTATAAAAGTTCCCGTACTTTATCCTACTTTCCTGATGTTGGGGGTCATTTACAAAGACAGGCGTTTCAAGACAGTCTTTGTTTCCCCCTGCGGTAGCGGAGGGTCCGTGTGCCAAAAGTAACAGCTACTCCAGGCCCTGACTGAAGTCGTTTTTCACCAACATTTAAGCCGGCTTCCTTTTTGCGACTTTTTAAATACAATATTTTGGTGTTCTACGCCATCCTCGCTACTTAGGAGCAAATTTACTAACATTTACGCCTGGAAAATGTTGGCAAAAAACTCAGGGGGACACATTTAGTGTTTGCGCCTGTCTTTAATCTAAAAAATGCTCTTTTATTTTATAGTGGAATTTACTACTGAAATTGCGCCTGTTCTTTAACTGTTGGGATTTTTTCCCCGACCTTTTTTTGTATTTGGCGCCAGTCTAATTTCTACGTCACTCCAGGGCTGGGGTACTTTTCTTCATCTGTTTTCAGTGATAATAGGCAACTTTTTTTTGCATTAAAAGTCGCTGTTTCCTGTCGAAATGTGACTTTTCTCCGCAAAGATGTGATTTTTTTTTCATGCGCAGATAAATTCGACCAGTCTAAGTGAATATGAACCAGATTATGTCATAGAAAACGGGTCCGTCCCCATTGACTTACATTGTGTGTCAGAACACATCCGTTTGGCTCAGTTTCGTCAGACGGACACCAAAATGCTGCAAGCAGCGTTTTGGTGTCCGCCTCCAAAGCGGAATGGAGATGGAACGGAGGAAAACTGATGCATTCTGAGCGGATCCTTTTCCATTCAGAATGCATTAGGGCAAAACTGATCCGTTTTGGACCGCTTGTGAGAGCTCTGAACGGATCTCACAAACGGAAAGCCAAAACGCCAGTGTGAAAGTATCCTAATACAAATACACCTTGTCTAATTCATCAGCTTCTGTGCGACTTTAAATAAATACTCTGTAAAAGAAAGACAGCCAAATGAAATACGCCAGTCCAATCTTATGGCCAAAAACAGGCAAACTTGATAAATAGGCCTCAGGAAGTGGAGTAGTTTTTCACTCCAGGTCAGGCTACTTTCACACTTGCGGCAGAGAGATCCGGCAAGCAGTTCCGTCGCCGGAACTGCCTGCCGGATCAGGCAAAATGTATGCTAACTGATGGCATTAGTAAGACTGATCAGGATCCTGATCAGTCTTAAAAATGCCTGATCAGTCGAAAAATGCATTGAAATGCCGGATCCGTCTTTCCGGTGTCATCCGGCAAAAACGGATCCGGCATTTATTTTTTCACCTTTTTTTCAGTCTGCGCATGCGCATACCGGAAGGACGGATCCGGCATTCCGGTATTCTGAATGCCGGATCCGGCACTAATACATTCCTTTGGGAAAAAATGCCTGATCCGGCATTCAGGCAAGTCTTCAGTTTTTTTAGCCGGAGATAAAACCGTAGCATGCTACGGTTTTCTCTTTTGCCTGATCAGTCAAAACGACTGAACTGAAGACATCCTGATGCAAACTGAACGGATTACTCTCCATTCAAAATGCATGGGGACATACCTGATCAGTTCTTTTCCGGTATAGAGCCCCTGTGACGGAACTCAGTGCCGGAAAAGAACAACGCAAGTGTGAAAGTAGCCTCAGAGATGCGCCTAATTTATGACAAATTGGCCTGTACTGCAACATTGAAATTGCAACACCAAGAAGGACAAGTCGTAAGGTTCTGCAACAGGTGTCACTAAGATCTCTAGATGATCACATTTTCAAGCACCTAGCTCTAATCTGTGACAAGTGGGAAAAGCATTAACTTTTCAGGGCTCCTTTGGAAAATAAGAGGTAGAATCTGATTGGTTTCTATGGGCAAATAAGCCAGTTTTCCTTTACACCAGTTTTGATAAATCTCCCCCAATGACTCTAAATGCCCTGGGAGCCCAATATGTTTCTGCTTACTCGCCAGCATATTTTTACACTTAACCTTATGTTTACTTATTACCAGGTCATGGACATGTGCTAATGTTGGTTGTAGCCAGTCATGGAACCTCCTCCAGCCAAGAAACTCAAACCTACAATCTCTCCATGTGAGAACCTAGTTCTAAAAGCACCTGTGCCACCATCCTCCTCCTCAGGACCCCTCTTTGAGGACAACACCTTCCCTCAGGATGATGCTCTACACATTGATGGAATCAAGTGGAAGAGACCCAAGGTCATGAATTGTACTTACCTTCGAACTTTACACAACTAATGTCAAAACATGTGTCCTTCATGCTGTATTCTCGTTGTAGGAAATCTGTCAATGTCCCCGCTTTATAGTAGATGGAGCTACCAGGATGGATGTGTGCCAGGGTAACCTGAGTAAGTCTGTGCAAGACCTATGACTCATGCAAATTGGTATTTTAGGAGCCTGGGGTCGAACCTAGTCCATGTCTTACTGACAATGCCTACATGACATGGGATCCCCATTTGTACCCCACTATTCTCTACTAAGCTGTGCTTCCTGCTCCACTCAAGAGCTAGTTCCAGGGCCCCAATGATCAGATATTGATGACCTAACATGAGGCTAGGTCATAAAAATCTGAGGCCTGGAAAACCCCTTTTAAAGGTACTGACTAGTGTTGAGCGAAGCGAGCTTCGAATGCTTTGGGAAGTCCACAGAGTGGCCAAATGACATAGTATTGAGGTGGAAGTAGCATGAAGAGACGACAGAGTGGCCCAGTGACATAGTGGTGAGGTGGTAACAGCAGCAGCATGAGGAGACTACAGAGTGGCCCATTTACATAGTGTTGAGTTAGCAGCAGCATGAGGAGGCCACAGACTGGCAAGGTGACATAGTGTGGAGGTGGCAGCAGCATGAGGAAGCCATATAGTGGCACAATGACAGAGTGTGGAGGTGGCAGCTGCATGAGGAGACCACAGAGTGGCCGAGAGACAGAGTTGTGAGTTGGCAGCTGCATGAGGAGACCACAGAGCGGTCCATAGACAGAGCTGTGAGTTAGCAGCAGCATGAGGAGACCACAGAGTGGCCCTGTGACATAGTGTTGATTTAGCAGCAGCATGAGGAGGCCACAGAGTGGCAAGGTGACATAGTGTGGAGGTGGCAGCAGCAGCAAGAGGAGGCCACAGAGTGGCACAATGACATAGTGTGGAGGTGGCAGCTGAATGGGGAGACCACAGAGTGGCCCTGTGACATAGTGTTGATTTAGCAGCAGCATGAGGAGGCCACAGAGTGGCAAGGTGACATAGTGTGGAGGTGGCAGCAGCAGCAAGAGGAGGCCACAGAGTGGCACAATGACATAGTGTGGAGGTGGCAGCTGAATGGGGAGACCACAGAGTGGCCAAGAGACAGAGTTGTGAGTTGGCAGCAGCATGAGGACGCCACAGAGTTGCACAATGACAGAGTGTGGAGGTGGCAGCAGCAGCATGAGAAGACCTGAGTGGTGATGTGGCAGCAGCATCAGGAGACCACAGAGTGACCCCGTGACAGAGTGGGGAGGTGGGTGGCAATAACAGTACACGTTGATGACGGTGGGTGTAAGAAGGAGCACTTGGCATCAGATGTGTGGCATCAGGCAGGTGGCAGCATAAGAATAGTAGCTGAGGCAGGTAGCCAGAAGAAACCAATATTTTTTGTCAAGGTTTGGGTGAGGCAGCATGGATGATCTAATCTGGTGCATCAGGCATTGGTGGTTGAAAATCCTGGCTGATCCATGCCTGATTCATCTTGATAAAGGTCAGTCTCTCCACATTTTGGAGTTCTCTTTGGGGTAACTATGGCCCCCGCCGCACTAAACACCCGCTCTAATGCCACACTACTGGCTGGGCAGGACAGCTTTTCCAGGGCAAACTCGACCAGTTGTGGCCACAAATCCAGTTTGGCTGCCCAGTAGTCCAGTGTCACAGACATTCCTGTGACAGGTGCCAGGAGATCGGTGAGACTGCCAACACATGGTGTGATCTAACAAGTTCTTTGTGGATCATTTTGTGTCTGTGTTGTTTCTGGTAATTACCACACCCCTTGCCTCAGGTGTTGCTCATGGTCACTTACCCGTCCCTATTTATTGGGGTTTCTCCCACCTTCTGGTGCAGTCTATTGCTTCAGTCTTGTTTTGGATTGCTGGTGTCTGGATCTCGGCTGAGTTCCTGTGCTTCCATTGCTATTTGAAGTTAAGAGTCTTTTCCATTTTGTTTGTTGTTTGGGGTTTCTTGTCTTTGGTGTTTAGGCCTGAGGGAGACTCCTGTTCGTCCTACCTTTTGGAGGAACAGGTTGTCTCTGTTCTGACATTAGTACCAGGGTACTACAGGGTGAATTAGGACTTTAGGTTCCGGTGTATGAACTCACCTACCTCTGGGGTCAGTTCATATTGGCAGTAAGTCAGGACTTGGATTAGGGTTTCCCCCCTCTCCCCTTTCCCTCCTACGTTTCCGGTGGGTTTCCTCCCAGGCTGTGAGCTCTGCCCTTGCGATTGGACAACGCTACAGCCAGGGAGAAGGAACGCCCAGGGAGAAACAGGGCAGACTCCTCCCTGGTTTACCGATAGAAGCAATTACCATACAGCGCGGGAGAAGGTAACGGGGCCACAGCGGGCAAATGGAGCGGCGCCCAGGGATAATAGTAAGTGCAGTGAGATCGCTGGGCGCCGCTCTACATGTCCAGATAGTTATCTTACAATGTTCAGACCCATGATAGGACCTCTTTAAGGGGGCATATAATCTGGTCAGGATCAAGGAAGGGGATGAATGGAAGATGGCTTTTAATACCCCTGAGGGTTATTTTGAGAATCTGGTCATGCTTTTTGGGTTTACCAATGCTCCCGCGGTTTTCCAGCATTTTCTAAATGATATTTTTCATCACCTGGTGGGAAGATTTGTTGTTGTGTATTTGGATGACATACTAATTTATTCTCCAGACGTGGAGACTCATCAGGATTACGTTAGACAGGTGTTACAGATCCTACGAGATAATAAATTGTATGCGAAATTGGAGAAGTGTGTTTTTGCTGTACAGGAGGTGCAGTTCTTGGATTACCTGTTGTCATCCTCGGGTTTTCGTATGGATCCAGAGAAAGTCCGTGCTGTATTGGACTGGGACCGACCTGAAAATCTGAAGGCCCTTATGCGGTTTTTGTGGTTCACCAACTACAAACCGGATTCCAAAAAAGTTGGGACACTAAACAAATTGTGAATAAAAACTGAATGCAATGATGTGGAGAAGGCAAATGTCAATATTTTATTTGTAATAGAACGTAGATGACAGATCAAACATTTAATCAGAGTAAATGTATCATTTTAAAGGAAAAATACGTTGATTCAAAATTTCACGGTGTCAACAAATCCCCAAAAAGTTGGGACAAGTAGCAATAGGAGGCTGGAAAAAGTAAATTTGAGCATAACGAAGAGCTGGAAGACCAATTAACACTAATTAGGTCAATTGGCAACATGATTGGGTATAAAAAGAGCTTCTCAGAGTGGCAGTGTCTCTCAGAAGCCAAGATGGGTAGAGGATCACCAATTCCCACAATGTTGTGCAGAAAGATAGTGGAGCAATATCAGAAAGGTGTTACCCAGCGAAAAATTGCAAAGACTTTGCATCTATCATCATCAACTGTGCATAACATCATCCGAAGATTCAGAGAATCTGGAACAATCTCTGTGCGTAAGGGTCAAGGCGGTAAAACCATACTGGATGCCCGTGATCTCCGGGCCCTTAAACGACACTGCACCACAAACAGGAATGCTACTGTAAAGGAAATCACAGAATGGGCTCAGGAATACTTCCAGAAACCATTGTCAGTGAACACAATCCACCGTGCCATCCGCCGTTGCCAGCTGAAACTCTACAGTGCAAAGAAGAAGCCATTTCTAAGCAAGATCCACAAGCTCAGGCGTTTTCACTGGGCCAGAGATCATTTAAAATGGAGTGTGGCAAAATGGAAGACTGTTCTGTGGTCAGACGAGTCACGATTCGAAGTTCTTTTTGGAAATCTGGGACGCCATGTCATCCGGACCAAAGAGGACAAGGACAACCCAAGTTGTTATCAACGCTCAGTTCAGAAGCCTGCATCTCTGATGGTATGGGGTTGCATGAGTGCGTGTGGCATGGGCAGCTTGCATGTCTGGAAAGGCACCATCAATGCAGAAAAATATATTCAGGTTCTAGAACAACATATGCTCCCATCCAGACGTCATCTCTTTCAGGGAAGACCCTGCATTTTTCAACAAGATAATGCCAGACCACATTCTGCATCAATCACAACATCATGGCTGCGTAGGAGAAGGATCCGGGTACTGAAATGGCCAGTCTGCAGTCTAGATCTTTCACCTATAGAGAACATTTGGCGCATCATAAAGAGGAAGGTGCAACAAAGAAGGCCCAAGACGATTGAACAGTTAGAGGCCTGTATTAGACAAGAATAGGAGAGCATTCCTATTTCTAAACTTGAGAAACTGGTCTCCTCGGTCCCCAGACGTCTGTTGAGTGTTGTAAGAAGAAGAGGAGATGCCACACAGTGGTGAAAATGGCCTTGTCCCAACTTTTTTGGGATTTGTTGACACCATGAAATTCTGATTCAACATATTTTTCCCTTAAAATGGTACATTTTCTCAGTTTAAACTTTTGTTCCGTGATTTATGTTTTATTCTGAATAAAATATTAGAAGTTGGCACCTCCACATCATTGCATTCAGTTTTTATTCACGATTTGTATAGTGTCCCAACTTTTTTGGAATCCGGTTTGTATTACTGAAAATTTATTAAGAACTATTCGTCAGTGGTGAGACCTTTAAGTGACATGACTAAGAAGGGGACGGATGTCTCTGTGTGGTCCGATTCGGCATTGCGAGCCTTTGCTGCGGTTAAGGAGTGTTTCGCTTCTGCCCCTATACTGGTGCAGCTGGATGTGTCATAGCCTTTCATTGTGAAGGTTGATGCATCCGAGGAGCCATCTTATCGCAGGGCCCGTCACCGGGTAAATGGCCACCATGTGCGTTTTTCTCTAAAAGAACTCTCTGCCGCAGAGAGAAATTACAATGTGGGTAACAGAGAATTGCTGGCCATTAAATTGGCTTTTGAGCAGTGGTATCATTGGTTAGTAGCTTTCCTGGAGGTGGTGATTTTGAAAATCCAAGTCCGATACTGTCGGAGGGGGTGGTGATATCCACTCTATGCCCTGACCTAGAGGTGAAGGTGTTAGAGGCTCAGGGAGATGCACTGGATTCTTGTCCCTCTAGGAAATTGTTTGTTCCTTCTGAATTGCGTCACAACTCAAGTTGTTTGAGGAACATCACTGTACGGTTCTTACAGGACACCGGGGGAGCAGATCGACTGCTGACCTCATTTCTCGTCGATTTTGGTTGCCGGAGTTGCATAAGTGTGTTGAGGACTATGTGTCAGCCTGTAGCACTTGTGCACGAGCTAAGGTGTCACATACTCGGCCGTCCGGATCTCTACTTCCGCTGCCCATCCCGTCCAGACCGTAGACTCCTTTATCCATGGATTTTTATCACTGATCTACCAAATTTTTCAGGAAAGACAGTTATTCTGGTGGTAATTGATTGCTTTAGTAAAATGGCACACTTTATAGCATTGCTGGGCCTACCTAATGCTAAAACTCTTGCACAAGTGTTTGTTGATAACATTGTGAAACTACATGACATTCCCTCTGACGTGGTCTCAGATTGTGGGACTCAGTTTGTTTTCAGATTATGGAAGGCGTTCTGTACTTGACTGAGGGTACAACTGTCCTTTTCTTCGGCTTTTCATCCTCAGTCGGACAGACGGAGGGCACTAATCAGAGTCTGGAGACTTATATGAGATGTTTTGTCTCTGAGAACCAGGAGGAGTGGTCTTCATTTTTGTCTTTGGGAGAGTTTGCCATAAACAATCGTAGACAGTAGTCCACTGATAAGTCACATATGGGTTTCACCCGCAGTTTGGCACATTTTCTGGTTCTGATACTTCTGGTATCCCTGAGGAGGAAAGTTTTTCGTCATCATTATCATCTATATGGCGGAAAATTCAAAATAACTTGAGGAATATGGGCAACAAGTATAAACGTACGGCTGACAGGAAACGTATAAATGGTCCGGACCTAAGAGTGGGTGATTCTGTGTGGCTGTCCACAAGAAACATTAAGTTGAAGGTACCTTCTTTGAAGTTAGGTCCAAGGTTTATTGGTCCTTATAAGATCACTGCCAATATTAATCCGGTAGCCTTTCATCTTGAACTTTCTTAGGCTCTTAAAATTGATAATGTGTTTCATAGGCCTTTGTTAAAGAGATATGTTGAACCTTTGGAACCGTCTTACTTGCCACCAGCTCCTGTCATGGTGGACGGCAGTATGGAATTTCAGATCGTCAAGATAATTGACTTTCGAGTTCTCCGTAGATCTCTTCAGTATCTTGTGCACTGGAAGGGTTATGGAACAGAGGAGAGGATGTGGGTACCAGCATCTGACGTGAATGCCAGTCATTTGGTAAAAGCCTTTCACAAGTCTCAACCGGATAAGGTCAGTCCTGGGTGCCCAGAGGTCATCCGTAAAAGGGGGGGGGGGTACTGTCACGGACATTCCTGTGACAGGTGCCAGGAGATCGGTGAGACTGCCAACACGTGGTGGGATCTAACAAGTTCTTTGTCGATCATTTTGTGTCTGTGTTGTTTCTGGTGATGGCCACACCCCTTGCCTTAGCTGTTGCTCATGGTCATTTACCCTTCCCTATTTATTGGGGTTTCTCCCACCTTCTGGTGCAGTCTATTGCTTCAGTCTTGTTTTGGATTGCTTATGTCTGGATCTCGGCTGAGTTCCTGTGCTTTCATTGCTATTTAAAGTTAAGTGTCTTTTCCCTTTTGTTTGTTGTTTGGGGTTTCTTGTCTTTGGTGTTTAGGCCTGAGGGAGACTCCTGGTTATCCTACCTTTTGGAGGAACAGGTTGTCTCTTGTCCTGACATTAGTACCAGGGTCCTACAGGCTGAATTAGGACTTTAGGTTCCAGTGTATGAACTCACCTACCTCTGGGGTCAGTTCATATTGGCAGTAAGTCAGGACTTGGATTAGGGTTTCCCCAGGAGGTGACCTGCTCCTTTCCCTAGCTTCCAGGCCTTTTCCCCTCTCCCCTTTCCCTCCTACGTTTGGTGTGCGTTTCCCTCCCACACCGAAACGTGACATCCAGCGGATCTTCAATGTGGGGTGGCAGGGTGCTGTCCAAGTATGCCACCACATGCTGGTTCAGGTTCTGCTCCAGGTCTAGCTGCTGCTAGTGCTGCTGCTAGGCGGGTTAAGAAAGCTGCTCATCATCGACTCTAGACTCAAGCTGCTGCTGATGGAGCTGGTACTGCTCCTACCCCCCACCCCACCCCGCCACAGCAGCCATGGTGGTGGAACGAGAGCGCAGAGGGCCCCCCGGTTAGACCTGCGAGAGGATGGACGATGGCGCAGATAGGCAGTGGCCAACTGACTACACAGGATGTCTCTATAGTAGTTCAGTTTGTCCTTTCTTTTAGCAGGTGTAAAAAAGGCCCCCAAAAAGGGCTGTCATTTTCTCACTTCACCACACAACGGCTAATAAGCCCCTTTTTCCCATTAATACACGCCAAAAAAAGGCTTTAGAACATATAACTGCACCGCACAAGGGCTAATAAGACATATAAATATTTCCTAGTAATACACCCTGTTAATAGCTGTATCACACAGAACTTGCACCCCAATAAAAATAATGGTTTGCTGGAATTACAGAGGTATCATCTATTGCAAACCTGAAAGCAGCAGTATAATAGCAATTTGGATCCCCAATCAGTGCAGCCACGTATAATAGGATTGTTCCTATTACCCAGGCTGTACACTCCCCTATTGGAGCAATATGGAAGATGATCAGTCTAAAACTTAACTTTTAATAGATATGCATATAGAAAAATAGGTCCCAATATAAGATACTTAGATATTGACTAAATACATCTATGGAGTATTGGTAAAAGACCCTTAATACATAATGACACTTAGTGGCCAAGAGTACTTACGATCAGGGGCGTAGCTAGAAATGACTGGGCCCCATAGCAAAACATTTTTATGGCCTCAGGGGTGCTGGCAAGCTTGGCCTCAGGGGTGCTGGGTAGCTTGGCCTCAGAGGTGCTGGCTGGCTTGGCCTCAGGGGTGCTGACAGGCTTGGCCTCAGGGGTACTGACAGGCTTGGCCGGGCAGAAGGAGTGTGGGAGACTATGAGACCTTTTTTCTCCAAGCTGCTCCGGAAAAAAAATATTTTTCATTAAACCTCAGGTCAGACCCCCAATGTTAATCAGACCTCAGCTAACAACCCCAATAAGATCCCCAATGTTAATAAGACCAAAATAAGACCTCAGATCACACCTCAGATCCTAATATGAATGACCCCCAATCAGACCTCAGATAAGAGCCCCATGCCTCATAGCAGCCCCCAGTACCCTTATAGCAGCCCCCAGTAGCCTCATAGCAGCCCCCAGTAGCCTCTTCATCAGCCCCCAGTGCCTCTCACCAGCCCCCAGTGCCTCTCCATCAGCCCCCAGTCAGTGCATCTCCATCAGCCCCCAGTGCCTCTCACCAGCCCCCAGTACCCTCTCTATCAGCCCCCAGTGCCTCTCCATCAGCCCCCAGTGCGCCCTCCCCGATATTAAAATCATTGGTGGGAAGTACGCCCTCACCCCCCCTCCCCGGTATTAAAATCATTGGTGGGCAGTGCGCCCCCTCCCCGGTATTAAAATCATTGGTGGGCACTGCGCCCTCCCCCTGGTATTAAAATCATTGGTGGGCAGTGCGCCCTCCCCCCGGTATTAAAATCATTGGTGGGCAGTGCGCCCTCCCCCCCTCCCCGGTATTAAAATCATTGGTGGGCACTGTGCCCTCCCTCCCGGTATTAAAATCATTGGTGGGCAGTGCACCCTCCCCCCGGTATTAAAATCATTGGTGGGCAATGCGCCCCCCCGGTATTAAAATCATTGGTGGGCAGTGCATCCCCCCTCCCCGGTATTAAAATCATTGCTGGGCAGTGCGCCCCCCCCCCTCCCCTCCTCCCTGGTATTAAAATCATTGGTGGGCAGTGTGCCCCCCCCTCCTTGTAATAAAATCATTGGTGGGCAGTGTGTCCTCCACGGTATTAAAATCATTAGAGGGCAGTGCGCCCTCCCCGGTATTAAAATCATCGGTGGTCAGTGCGCCCCCCCCCCCCGGTATTAAAATCAATGGTTGGCAGTGCGCCCTCCCCAGTATTAAAATCATTGGTGGGCAGTGCGCCCCCCCCGGTATTAAAATCATTGGTGGGCAGTGCGCCCTCCCCCCCTCTCCGGTATTAAAATCATTGGTGGGCAGTGTGCCCTCCCCGGTATTAAAATCATTGGTGGGCAGTGCGCCCTTCCCCAAGTATTAAAATCATTGGTGGGCAGTGCGCCCTCCCCCGGTATTAAAATCATTGGTGGGCAGTGCGCCCTCCCCCCCCTCCCCGTTATTAAAATCATTGGTGTTCACTGTGCCCTCCCCCCGGTATTAAAATCATTGGTGGGCAGTGCACCCTCCCCCCCGGTATTAAAATCATTGGTGGGCAGTGCGCCCCCCCGGTATTAAAATTATTGGTGGGAAGTGCACCCCCCTCCCCGGTATAAAAATCATTGGTGGGCAGTGTGCCCCCCCTCCTTGTAATAAAATCATTGGTGGGCAGTGCGTCCTCCACGGTATTAAAATCATTAATGGGCAGTGCGCCCTCCCCGGTATTAAAATCATCGGTGGGCAGTGCGCCCTCCCCCCCCCCCGGTATTAAAATCAATAGTGGGCAGTGCGCCCTCCCCAGTATTAAAATCATTGATGGGCAGTGCGCCCCCCCGGTATTAAAATCATTGGTGGGCAGTGCGCCCTCCTCCCCTCCCCGGTATTAAAATCATTGGTGGGCAGTGTGCCCTCCCCGGTATTAAAATCATTGGTGGGCAGTGCGCCCTCCCCCCCACCAGTATTAAATCATTGGTGGGCAGTGCGCCATCCCCGGTATTAAAATCATTGGTGGGCAGTGCGCCCCCCCCGTATTAAAATCATTAGTGGGCAGTGCGCCCTCATCGGTATTAAAATCATTGGTGGGCAGTGCGCCCACCCGGTATTAAAATCATTGGTGGGCAGTGCGCCCCCCCCATATTAAAATCATTTGTGGGCAGTGTGCCCTCCCTGGTATTAAAATCAATGGTGGGCAGTGCACCCTCCCCCCGGTATTAAAATCATTGGTGGGCAGTGTGCCCTCCCCCCCAGTGTGCCCTCCCCCCTCAACATTGGTGGCAGCGGCAGTTCCAATCGGAGTCCCAGCAGGGGGGAGGGCACACTGTGCCCCCCCTCCTTGTAATAAAATCATTGGTGGGCAGTGCATCCTCCATGGTATTAAAATCATTAGTGGGCAGTGCGCCCTCCCCGGTATTAAAATCATCGGTGGGCAGTGCGCCCTCCCCCCCCGGTATTAAAATCAATGGTGGGCAGTGCGCCCTCCCCAGTATTAAAATCATTGGTGGGCAGTGCGCCCCCCCGGTATTAAAATCATTGGTGGGCAGTGCGCCCTCCCCCCCTCCCCGGTATTAAAATCATTGGTGGACAGTGTGCCCTCCCCGGTATTAAATCATTGGTGGGCAGTGCGCCCCCCCCCCCGCCAGTATTAAAATCATTGGTGGGCAGTGCGCCATCCCCGGTATTAAAATCATTGGTGGGCAGTGCGCCCTCCCCCCCCCGTATTAAAATCATTGGTGGGCAGTGCGCCCTCACCGGTATTAAAATCATTGGTGGGCAGTGCGCCCACCCGGTATTAAAATCATTGGTGGGCAGTGCGCCCCCCCCATATTAAAATCATTGGTGGGCAGTGCACCCTTCCCCCGGTATTAAAATCATTGGTGGGCAGTGTGCCCTCCCCCCCAGTGTGCCCTCCCCCCTCAACATTGGTGGCAGCAGCAGTTCCAATCGGAGTCCCAGCAGTGTAATGCTGAGGCTCCGATCGGTTACCATGGCAGCCAGGACGCACACTGTGCCCCCCCCTCCTTGTAATAAAATCATTGGTGGGCAGTGCGTCCTCCACGGTATTAAAATCATTAGTGGGCTGTGCGCCCTCCCCGGTATTAAAATCATCGGTGGGCAGTGCACCCTTTCCCCCCCCCGTATTAAAATCATTGGTGGGCAGTGCGCCCTCACCGGTATTAAAATCATTGGTGGGCAGTGCGCCCACCCGGTATTAAAATCATTGGTGGGCAGTGCGCCCCCCCATATTAAAATCATTGGTGGGCAGTGCAGCCTCCCCCCGGTATTAAAATCATTGGTGGGCAGTGTGCCCTCCCCCCCCAGTGTGCCCTCCCCCCTCAACATTGGTGGCAGCGGCAGTTCCAATCGGAGTCCCAGCAGTGTAATGCTGAGGCTCCGATCGGTTACCATGGCAGCCAGGACGCTACTGAAGTCCTGGCTGCCATGGTCAGTTACTCTGCAGCATTATACTTGCATGCGCTGTGGCCGCTCCTTCTTCTTGTAACTCACAGGTTTGTGCGCATCATTGCTTATGCTTATAGCAATGCGCCGCGCAGACCTGTGATGAGTTACAAGAAGGAGCGCCGGGCGGCCACAGCGCATGTAAGTATAATGCCGCAGAGTAACTGACCATGGCAGCCAGGACTTCAGTAGCATCCTGGCTGCCATGGTAACTGATCGGAGCTCCAGCATTACACTGCTGGGACTCCGATCGGAACTGCAGCTGCCACCAATGATGAGGGGGGGGGCCGCCCCCTATCGTACCGCAACCCACTCGCCACATGAATTTATTTATTTTTAAATCCTCAGCCGGTGGCGTAGGGCCCCATAGCCATTGCTATGGCTGCTATAGTGATCCCTACGCCACTGCTTAAGATATAACTGTACAGTGCTCGACGGCACCTTAAAGTGTAACTATTGGTCCTACTGCTCCAGTAGAAACGATCCTTGTCCACCAATGGCCTCGCAATGGTAGATGTCGTCCGAGGCTAAAGAGGATGGCAAGGAAGGGTCAGGGAGGCTGACCGCATAAGAGGGATTCTCATGAAACATTGGCCCATCCTCCTAATGAACCCGGACATCAGGGAGGTGATACATGAGTATCCTCAAATCACATTTAGGAGGGGCAATAGCCTGAGAGATGTGCTTGTCCATAGCCACTTTACCCCTGCCCCCCAGCAGGAGACCTGGTTGGATCGCAGACCAATTGGCAGCTTTAGATGTAGTGGCTGTATAGCTTGTACTATGGTACAGACAGGCAAAACATTCTATAGCTCTAATCTAAAAAGCACATACCCTATTATGGATTTTATCAGCTGCAGGACTCAAGGTGTAATTTATAAAATCACCTGTGAGTGTGGTATCGAATATATAGGGAAGACAAGGCGTGAACTTCGCAAACGACTGGGTGAGCACCTTGGTGACATTGAGAACAGAAGAGACACAGTAGTGTCCAAACATGTTCACGACTGTCACCAGGGTAACACAAGGTGTCTTAAAGCCATGGGAATTGAAAAAGTTGGACGCCAACTCCGTGGAGGAGATTGGGATCGTATTCTACTCCAGCATAAAGCTCGCTGGATATTTACATTACATACTGTCTCACTCACGGGTCTTAATGAGCAGCCTAATTTCAGCTGCTTTATCTGAGACTGACTTAGACCTCTTGCTCCCCTTCTCCCCTCTTTCTGTAGTGCCATGGATGCCGTTTCCTGCTTGGTGCACCTGTTTTGATATAACATGGTTGTCCCGCAGTGTGCGACATCTAGGGTGGCGCTAATTCCTGCCCCGCACCCTCCTCCAATGGCTCCTTTGGACCAACATATTCAACCTTCTTCTATTATATCTAATTTGCCATAAATGCCATACATATATACGGCCACGCATATGACAGGGGCTGGGGAGAGTGTCCCGGTCGCCCGGCAACCAAGTCATTCTGGTCTCGTGTGAATCAATGAGACCGGATGTGGTGACGTCATTGTATTCACCATCGTCCGCTCAGCGATCCGTCCTTCAGTCATGTGGATATATCTAACCGCGCATGCGAGGACTTGACACACAATGTGACGTAGTAAGGGCGGGACGCTAACCAAGCCTCGCTCTGGGGGTAGCGTTTAAATGGTGGCGGGATCCACTGCCACCGCCGCGGACTACATCAGGTCTATGCGCCATTGCTCTTGTAGGAGGAAGGACATAGTTATCAATTGACCTCCCCCTGCTCCATTGTTATTATGTCCAATTGAAGCCCCATCTTGGCTCTGGACAACTTTTTGGTGTCAGGGCGGCACGGATGGCATCTATCTCCGTATGTCCCAGTTACCAAACAGCCCGCAGCTCCCTTGCGTTTCCCCTGATGAGCTTTTTACTCATCATGAAGCGAAACGTGCATGTAGGGATTAGGCAGGAGAGGGCTTACTAGGGCGCACAATTCCAGGATTAGGTTCCTGTAGCACCTGGTCGCGGGGGCCCGTGACTAGGTGATCAGGGTCTAGTGTAGGACCTTGCAGAGCATTTTAGGGCAAGGTAGCCAGCCTCCCTAACCCTTCCTTGCCATCCTCTTTAGCCTCGGACGACATCTACCATTGCGAGGCCATTGGTGGACAAGGATCGTTTCTACTGGAGCGGTAGGACCAATGGTTACACTTTGAGGTGCCGCCGAGCACTGTACTGTTATATCTTAAGTACTCTTGGCCACTAAGTGTCATTATGTATTAAGGGTCTTTTACCAATACTCCATAGATGTATTTAGTCAATATCGAAGTATCTTATATTGGGACCTATTTTTCTATATGCATATCTATTAAAAGTTAAGTTTTAGACTGATCATCTTCCATATTGCTACTTGATTTTGGTGGTCATAATCACACATTTGTTATCAAATTGGTTTTGTACTCCCCTATTGGACCCTGTTCTGCTTCAATACTGGGGAATAATTCCTCCCTATCCTTTCCCTACACTTCTAATGATCTTTCCCTGAACTTCTATTCAGCAAAATAAAAGTTTTAAAGTCTTTTCTACCACTGTCCCTAGCGCCTGCTGACGTCTCTCCCTGCACTAAGTGCAGTGTGCCGCCCCCTGGGGCCTTAAAGGAAAAGTCCCGAGTACCCAGGTGTAGGAATGGCCGAGTGGTATAGCGTGGCCTAAAATGTCCCTTAATGTTTTGTGTCATGGTGCTCCTACCTGGATACGGCTGGACCCCAGGTGTTGGCTCTGAAGCAGAAAAATAGGGGGGAATAATTGAGGAATTGAAGAAATAATTGAGTCCAGACCTTGTTATGCAGTTGAATAGCAGCTTTACTTTGGTAAACATTCATCAGACACAATCTTCCAACATTGTCTTGGTCCCAGCAGTCTTTGCCTTTAAAACTTTGGCAGGCAAACTCAACTCTGCTACATCTGTTGCTCCCCGGCTCTGCTGTACTGACAGGGTAGCTGTATAACTTAGCTTCTTCTTTATGCTGCAACTTCTCTCTTTGTAGTCTGACTCTAGAATAGGCCAGGGAACTCTCCTCCTGGTTCCTTGAGACTCTAAGCTGTGGCCTTCACATCCAGCAGAGCTGAAGGTGCTCTGGCTGGCTTGGCTTAGTCTGGGAATGTCCAGCAGAGACGTGCCCAGCACACCCTCCTTCCCCTAGCAGAGGGGGTAAGCTAGACTGCTTTAGAAACTGGTCCCCACCCTTCCTGCAGTAAGTGGGACTCGCCCACTCCTCCACAGAGGGGGGTGTTAGAATGGAATGGAAGGTTCAATTCTCTCTAACTGCAGCTCTACCATATTTGCTGCCACCTGCTGGTGAACCAGGCACATTACAAATTAGAAATAGGAATGCATATTGTGAAGGACTTGGAATAAATAAACAAAATGACATTATATTAGCACATTAAAGACAGTAGCAGGGTGAAGAAGCGGTAATGCCACTCTGGGGCGTTACATAAGTACACTGGAAAATGGCTGAATCCAAGATGGCTAAGGCTATTTATAGGGCTGTGACATCACAGGGCTGGCTGGCTGCTGATTGGCTGCATGCATGGCATTGTGGGTAACCCCTCGTTCCCAGAGTTTTTTGCTCCATGTCCTAACATGTGCAGCATGAAAAAATGTGATTCGTTACCACGAAGCAGGAGGAAATTCGGAGCAAATTTAATTTTTTCAGAAATTCGGATCAAATTCCACTTCGTCAACTTCGATTCGCTCATCTCTAACTAGCATCCCTGCCATATATATTATATATTTCACAGTACCTGTTATTTGTTATACAGTTGCAAGAAAAAGTATTGAACCCTTTGAATGATATGGATTTCTGCACAAATTGGTCATAAAATGTGATCTGATCTTCATCTAAGTCACAACAATAGACAATCACAGTCTGCTTAAACTAATAACACACAAAGAATTAAATGTTACCATGTTTTTATTGAACACACCATGTAAACATTCACAGTGTAGGTGGAAAAAGTATGGGAACCCCTAGCCTAGACTAATGACATCTCCAAGAGCTAATTGGAGTGAGGTATCAGCCAACTGGAGTCCAATCAATGAGATGAGATTGGAGGTGTTGGTTACAGCTGCCCTGCCCTATAAAAAACGCACACCAGTTCTGGGTTTGCTTTTCACAAGAAGCATTGCCTGATGTGAACGATGCCTCGCACAAAAGAGGTCTCAAAAGACCTACGATTAAGAATTGTTGACTTGCATAAAGCTGGAAAGGGTTATAAAAGTATATCCAAAAGCCTTGCTGTTCATGAGTTCACGGTAAGATAAATTGTCTATAAATGGAGAAAGTTCAGCACTGCTGCTACTCTCCCTAGGAGTGGCCGTCCTGTAAAGATGACTGCAAGAGCACAGCGCAGACTGCTTAATGAGGTTAAGAAGAATCCTAGAGTGTCAGATAAAGACTTACAAAAGTCTCTGGCATATGCTAACATCCCTGTTAGCGAATCTATGATACGTAAAACACTAAACAAGAATGGATTTCATGGGAGGATACCACAGAGGACGCCACTGCTGTCCAAAAAAAACATTGCTGCACGTTTACAGTTTGCACAAGAGCACCTGGATTTTCCACAGCAGTACCGGCAAAATATTCTGTGGACAGATGAAACCAAAGTTGAGTTGTTTGGAAGAAACACACAACACTGTATGTGGAGAACAAGAGGCACAGCACACCAACATCAAAACCTCATCCCAACTGTGAAGTATGGTGGTGGGGGCATCATGGTTTGGGGCTGCTTTGCTGCGTCAGGGCCTGGACGGATTGCCATCATCGAAGGAAATATGAATTCCCAAGTTTATCAAGAAATTTTGCAGGAGAACTTAAGGCCATCTGACCACCAGCTGAAGCTCAACAGAAGATGGATGTTACAACAGGACAATGACCCAAAGCATAGAAGTAAATCAACAACAGAATGGCTTAAACAGAAGAAAATACGCGTTCTGGAGTGGCCCAGTCAGAGTCCTGACCTCAACCCGATTGAGATGCTGTGGCATGACCTCAAGAAAGCGATTCACACCAGACGTCCCAAGAATATTGCTGAACTGAAACAGTTCTGTAAAGAGGAATGGTCAAGAATTACTCCTGACCGTTGTGCACATCTGATCTGCAACTACAGGAAACGTTTGGTTGAAGTTATTGCTGCCAAAGGAGGTTCAACCAGTTATTAAATCCAAGGGTTGACATACTTTTTCCACCTGCACTGTGAATGTTTACATGGTGTGTTCAATAAAAACATGGTAACATTTAATTCTTTGTGTGTTATTAGATTAAGCAGACTGTGATTGTCTATTGTTGTGACTTAGATGAAGATCAGATCACATTTTATGACCAATTTGTGCATAAATCCATATCATTCCAAAGGGTTCACATACTTTTTCTTGCAACTGTATATGTGTACTTCATGCTTGATGGTCTTCATTCCAATCTGGGATAGGTAGTTATAATGAGGGCTCCTCAGTGAAAACTTTACTTTTACAGGTAATTGTTGGTTCCTCTCGGCTGTGGCTTGTCTTTCTCTGTACCCCCAGCTGCTAGAACAAGTAGTCCCCATGGATCAAGATTTTGGAGATGGCTACAGTGGCAAATTTAGATTCCGCGTAAGATACCATTTTATAAAGAAATTGTTGGACACCAGTTGGACAAAGATACGATACAAAAGCTATTATATCTCTTTTATAGTTTTGGCAGTATGGACATTGGGTAGACGTTATGGTGGATGACCTTCTGCCTACAGTTCCCGCCCAGAGCAATGGAAGGACTCAATATAATCTACTTTTTGTGCACTCTAAGGATAAGGATGAGTTCTGGAGCTCGCTTCTGGAGAAGGCCTATGCAAAGTGAGTACTATGTAGAATGCTCCATAGACAAACTGGGTTCATATAGGTTTGGGATCATACCTTGATTGTTCTTGTTGCAGACTATGCAAAGTTAGTACTATGTCGAATGCTCTATAGACAAACTGGGTTCATATAGGTTTGAGATCATACCTTGATTGTTCTTGTTGCAGACTGAAAGGTGGTTACTCCGCTCTTCAGATGGGGTTTGCAGGAGAAGCTTTGGAAGATATGACTGGAGGTGTGGTGCAGAGCTGTGATACCAAAGGGCCAATGTCAGACTTGTGGAGTCACCTACACAATATGCTTGGGCGAGGAGCTCTTATCTGCTGTGGGAACACTCAGGTAAGACATCTGCATCTTCTTCAATGACATGCACCTCCAACAGACACATGACCTGACGTCGCCACCTGACCGTACTGTATACATTTTTTAATGTATGCTTCTTCACGGAAAAGTGCAACACAATGTTGGTCTTAGGTGTGGTTCACGCCCCATGCAACATCTGTGTCACACCCCCACGTATGATGTACCATATAGTACCCAAAGAATACAGTCATACACTGCCCAAATAGCATTGCCAAACTGCCTAAATAACTGTCCACTGTCAGTAGTAAAAGGTGGAGCGCCCTATGCAACTGCACAGGTTCCACAACCATAAGGCTGGCCACACAAGAGAAAATTGTCAACCAAAAGCTTGTTCACCTGACCTTGATCTCCCCCTATTCCCACCACACACACATACATGTTCAGCGCAGCTGAGGATGCATGTGTTGGCAGTGGGATATGGGAGAAAGGGGGTTCCAGGCACCTTTGGCAGAAGCTTATCTGCCCAAAAACAAAAGAATCGAATATTTAAAACTCGCCTCAGAAATCTGCTGTCGGGGGACAGTTGGATGGTTGACTGGTCCCACCAAAAGTGGCAGGTTTGGCCAACATACATCTAATGTGCTTGACTAACTAGAGGAAGATCTCTGTTCTGGGCAAGTCAAGATTGAGTCCTTGTGTCATGCTCTGCTGCCCCCAGTTAGAGTGGCCAGACATCCAGCTTTAGGCCGAACCGTCCGGTTTCTTGGCTGGACGGACGATGTGGTGTCCTCCTTTTCTGTGGTTCCTCACTCATTTGTGTGACGTGTATCCACAAACTGACTGACTGAGGCTTCCCTCACCCCAAATCAGTCACTAAAGCCGGCGGACATGTCACCCTGTGACTGACAGAGGGGGAGTGAAGCACTCCGGGGCCGAGGAAGGGGTTATGCCATGATTGATGTAAAAAAATCAGGCATCATATAGTACACGGCAATCTCTTTCTAAAACCAGCCCTGTTCCTTACATGGATCCAGAGATCTCCACATTCATTGCTCCAATTCTTCTGCTAGATTCTCTTCAGGCTGGCAGACTAGGGGACGTTTTCTTTATGTCGTAGCTCTTTCCTTTCCACATCTTCTAACATAAGATGTAGCTGGAGACTTAAACTGAGCACGTAACCAGCCCAGAGAGGTGGACAAGAAATTAGGAAAAAAATAAACAGCAGGTGGCGCTATACAGATATGTTTTATTGAATAGCTCACTGGCTATATTACATTTTTAATAACATGTGATTACAAAAGTATTCAGATGCAGGTTCTGTTTTGAAAAGTATAGAATGTGTTTCGCGGCACAGTCCCTTTAAGGTTTTCCAGTCTTTTTTTTTTCTTTTGCCGGGCACTGTTACTGGGAGAAGGCGTGGCTTAGCGGGGTTGGGGAGTGGCCTAGAATGTCTGCCTTTTTGGGGTGAAGCAAGTGGCCTCCCTCTGCACAGGTGTATAGGCTTTGCATAGAGTTATTCTTTACATATGGCATGTTGGCAAAAAAATGTTTTTGTCTGTAATAAGTGAAAATGTTTTCAATTTCCATGATCCTTATAATTTCTGTATATTAAATTGCAACTTTTTTTTTTTTCCTATAGGGAGAAATCGAAACTTCAAATCTAATGGGAATTCTCAGCTACCACATGTACTCAGTGACAGGGGCAAAAGAGGTAAGAGTCACATCGGATCCCATGATCCAATATAAGTGAAAAAGCAACCATTTAGAGATTAGCTGTCAAAATCTTAACGCGCGTCTATGCTGAAAAATAAAAATGTAGGCGTGCTGAGAATTCTTCTTTCCTATAGCGGTACTAGATGGACAGACTGTGTAAATGTATTATCATTATTATATGCCCATGGCGCAGCTGGGTCCAAGAAGAAGCTAAGTTACAGGAGTAATTTTAGGCAGCTATATAGTTATCATTTAGTCACAGAGTCGCCCAGGCTTCACAAAGATACCATAGTCCCTGCACTGAACCCCTTCCATCCAGGCCGATCGGCATAGACTTTCCTCCCTCCTGAAGATGGGCTCAATGGATAGACAGTGTGCTCTATGGGGTGCTTTTTGGGTTATCAACCCTCTCATTCAGTTTTTGTGCTCTATGTGGGCGCTACTTTTGCCTCGTTCTAGCGATCAGAGGAGGTCTCAGCACTCAGACCCCCAATGATAAAAACCCTTGATATGTGGCTATG
This sequence comes from Bufo bufo, assembly GCF_905171765.1. NCBI lineage: Eukaryota > Metazoa > Chordata > Amphibia > Anura > Bufonidae > Bufo > Bufo bufo. Next base: position 191,778,848 of record NC_053396.1, on the reverse strand, counting down.
ACTTATCATACGTTTCTTGAAAGTACAGAGACACTTTAAGGTAGTGAAAGGAGAAATGGCTGCCGGATGAATGGGCGTTCAGCCTACATCTATCTCGTATGCATACCTTTTTTGAACGGACAGCTCCTACTTTTGATCCAAGTTCCTTTGTTCCTGCTTGGTCCTTAAAGCCCATCTGTCAGAAGATTTCTTCCTATGACACTGGCTGACCTGTTACATGTGCGCTTGGCAGCTGAAGACATCCGTGTTGGTCCCATGTCCACATGTGCCCGCATTGCTGAGAAAAATGATGTTTTAATATATGCAAATGAGCCTCTAGGAGCAACGGGGGCGTTACCGTTACACCTAGATGCTCTGCTCTCTGTCTGTAACTGTCGAGCCCTCTGCACTTTGATTGACAGGGCCAGGCAGTGAAAACGTCATCACACCTGGACCTGTCAATCAAAGTGCAGAGGGTGCAGCAGGTTGCAGAGAGAGGAGATCCTCTAGGTGTAACTGCAACGCCCCCGTTGCTCCTAGAGGCTCATTTGCATATATCAAAGCATCATTTTTCTCAGCAATGCGGGCACATATGGACATGGGACCAACACAGATGTCTTCAGCTACCAAGCGCACATGTAACAGGTCAGCCGGTGTCATAGGTACAAATCTGCTGACAGATCCCCTTCAAGCAGCGGGGTATTAGACAGAAGTTGTGCACCTAAACGTAATCCCCGCATGGTGACCTGTTATTGCCCGAAGCAAGTGACTCTCTTTCCAGCCGCTCCAGTGTGTGAGCGCCTGTTAGATCACCATCGATAGATCATCATTTTTCTAATTATAGGCAATAATTGTTTAAGCCTTGAATAGGAACAAAACAATTAGAACAAACTACAACAAATGTGTGAACCTAATCAGCTCTCGGGCACAATGGATGACAACTTCTGACTCACGCTTTTCTGTAGTCGCTCGAAATAAGGCTCCTGACTTTTGCCTCGCAGCTCTATTGTAATGAGTGACAATTTGCCTCCTTGGTGCACATTGTTTAGGGCTGTTATGACTAAGCAGCGATGACATCAGTCATTCCAGAGTCGTCTCTCTGTGCAGAGCGTTCACCCGATTCAGCACCTGTCTTTTCCTGCAGGTTCAGACGTTGCGTGGCTCTGAGTCTCTGCTAAGAATTCGTAACCCCTGGGGACACACCGAGTGGATCGGGCCTTGGAGAGATGGGTAGGAGTTCTTCCCTCATTCAGATGATGAGCTGTCAGGTACAGAGACACGAGATCTCCGTGGACAATATATTTTTGTCTTCTCAGGGGGCCCGAATGGCAGAGTGTAACAGACCCGGAGCAGTCCGAGAATGTGATATTAGAAGATGGAGAATTCTGGTAAAAAAAAATAAGAAAATGATTGTAAAAGTTCAAAAAAAATAATATCGTCCAAAAAATGAAAGGGGTTTTCCCAGACAGAATCTATGCCCTATGCACTGGATAACTGTTAGATCAGTGGGGTCCCGATTACGAGAACAAGGGAACCACGTCTCCCATTTGAATGGAGCAATAGTTGAGCATGAGCATTCAAAGTATATAGGACTTCTCAAAATAGCTGGCAGTTCCATATAGATGAATGAAACGGCATTGCACATGCTCAGCCTGTTCATACAGGAGAGCAGGCCCCTATATTCTTGTCATTCGCTGGGGTCCCGGTGGTGAGACGTCTACGGATCTAACAGTAATCCCCTATCCAGTGGTCACAGGATAAATTGTTTTTAACTGGAATATCCCTTTAAGACTAAACTTAACTCTGAACTGCTTTTTAAAGGTCAAGTATCCTTCCTGAGTGTCTGATGGTCATTTCCATCAAGAAGATCATTGCAGTCAGCAGGGTGCACGCTCCTTCCGGATGAGGAGGATCATGGTTACCCATCATCATCATAAATATCCCCTTTAATATGGGAGCTGCCAATGGGTTTGGTCCAGAGACTTCCCAGCAAACATGATTTTGCCATTGCCTGTTTATCGGCCATCCTTGTGATACATGGACAACTCAAGTCCACCATAGTGGAGGCAGCTGTCTTTTCTGGGTCATAGCGGGGTCCTTCATCTGTGACGTAGATCCATATCCATGAGTTGTACTTTTAAAGGACAACCCCTTTAAAAGAGCACCTATTAATAGGGTTCATTTTCCATGGGTTAGAATTAACAGGTGACAAAGTGTGGCCAAAAGAACCCATGTTCAATTTCAGTTAAAAATGCGAAGTCCACGCCAACGATTGCCACACCCGCCCGCTCATCAGGGACTATACATAAAAAGGCATTTAAATGGCCAACACAAATTAGGGAACTTGTTTTAGGCTCCATTCACACATCCGCAATTCCATTCCGCATTTTGCGGAACTGAATTGCGGACCCGCACTTCCGGGTCCGCAATTCCGATCCTGAAAAAAATAGAACATGTCCTATTCTTGTCCGCAATAGCGGACAAGAATAGGCATATTCTCTCAGTGCCGGCAATGTGCGGTCCGCAAAACACACACGGATGTGTGAATGGACCCTTAATCATATATTATGGTTTCAGTTTGCAAATTTAAAGAATAAAAAAGGATAATGTAAAAAAAGGTACATTTTAACCCAAATAAAATAAAACCCTTTTGCTGGATAAGGCATAGTTGCCAACAGTCCTGAATTTTAGGGACTGTCCCTAATTTATAGAGACACTTCCTGTGATTTCTGGATGTCTCGGGTGGAAAAATGGGTGGGGGTTATACAAACCATGTCCATAGAGAGCAGTTATGGGTGTGCTTATGTAAGCCCCACCCAAAAAAAGGGCACCACCAGGAAAGTTTGGTGTTTCCGAACCAGGGAAGTATAATAATGGTGTAAATTATAGTAAAGTAACTGGAAAAATAATCTTTGGGGCTTGCTAAAAAGAGAAGTAAAGGGTTAATCAAAGGGTTATGCAAAGAAGGGCTTTTTGGTGCACCAATGGGCATAGTTGGCACTGGAACGAGGAGGAGATGAGGTGCACTGAGGGGCTAGTGCCCCCCCCCGTCTGTGCACTGAGGCCATTATTTGCATAAAGAATAAAAGTATTTTTGTCCCCTGGAATGACGCAACACAATTTTCACAAGACAGGTATTAATCAGCAGGATCAGCGCTACCAAGCCCACTTCACTAGGGTTGATCCTGATGACAAGGTCTCTTTAAATGACATGAATATCTGGCATAGATATATCACTATCAGCTATGTTTTCCTCTATGCAGGATGGCAGTGGAGGACTTCCAAAAGAATTTCCATTTTCTGGAGATATGTCACTTGGGGCCACAGAGTATTCTGCGTATTGGTGCAGCAGCCAAGCCTTGGGAATACGCCACCTACGAAGGACGCTGGGTGAAAGGACTGTCTGCAGGGGGCAGCCTCACCAGCAGTGGTAAGAACAGAGTGCATGCACTATAGCTTCCTCTTGTTCCTATTGCCATTCAGTTACCAGGCTGGTAGCCTCGGGGTGTAGGCCCCAATCCTTTAGAGAGGTCAACTTCTGCTTGTTTTTAGAGTATTCTACACAAAGGTCCAAAATGTAGATCTTCTGATCTGCAGTGTTGTAGGTGCATGTAAGGAGATGGCCATACAGCTTCAATAGTTGTCGCTGAATGTTCGGCTATACCTCCTGACCCCTTTCATTTCGGCCGAGCGTGCTCTTGTTCTCAGTGGGAAAAGAATATGTCTGGAGGCAGCTTATCTTTCTTCAGAACACGAGATCAGGAATATTGAAATTCAACGTGCCTGATCCTTTATTTCTCTGGCTTCCTTCTGCCGAACCTTGTATCCATTAGATAGTCCACCGGTTCTTCCAAAATCCACTAGTTAGGCTGACATTATTCTGATGTTTTTGGTCAACTTTAGACCACCGCTGATTTCCACAATGAAAGGATCTGACCGCTTTTGACTTTCCTTGGAGATCTGTTACTGAAAATCCATTGCAGTATTTCGGGTACCTTCCATGTACATGTTCTCTAAGAAGTAGCATGAATATATGAAAAAACTGCATCTCTCAAAAGTAATGATTTAAAAGGGTTGTCCACCTTTGAAACTCTTTTGGGCAGTAGACCCTACCAGCCAGACCTGCAGAGGGACACATACTTTTTCATACCTGCTCCCCATTGCTTGGTTCTGGCTCCTTTGGTCCACCTCACTCCAGTCCAAGCCAGAATGGATGGGTGTTACATGTGGCGCTGCAGGCAATGACTTGGCATGTGAAGTGGCATGTGACCCAGTGATGTGCCACTTAGAGGACACATGCAGCAGCACACATGACCCCTGTCCACTCCGGATGTTGACTGGAGAAACAACTAAGTATGCTTCCCTCCACAGGTCCTCCAGGGAGCGAGGTGGCTTTCCAAAAGTCTTTCAAAGCTTGACAACCCCTTTAAGGCCACATAGAGAAAGCACTAATGGGGCTTTCAAAATCCAGCTGCCAAGTTCCATTTCTTGCAATCCAAATGGACTGCAACGAATCTGCGTCAGAGCACTTACCGACTGTAGATGCTCGAAAGCAAACACCTGTGAACCCTATAAGATGGGTGTAAAAAATTTTACATCCCAAGGGAAGGAATAGGCAAATCCAAAAACTAGGTTTTTCTCTGCTTTACAGATTATTACTGGATGAACCCCCAATTTTCCCTCATTCTGGGGAATAACGATGATGATGACCAACCTGACCCTCAGACATCGTGCAGCTTTATTGTATCCGTCATGCAGAAGCATCAGAGGTTACGGAAGACTGGACATATCCGTGTAGCATGTCACATATTTCAGGTAAAGGAATATACTATGTAGTTCACCCATAACCCATAGACTCCCAGTATCAGCCAGTTTCATAGGTACAAATCTGCTGACAGAGGCCCTTTAAATAATACTGCCATGCAGTACATGCACATAGCACTACTTATTCTGGTGGTTGAAGGCCAAGAAGGTTTACATGCTCAACTCTCACTTTGCTCCTGGGAATTCAGTCCTTGGGGGGTCCCCCTGGGAAAGATGAACCCTGGGCAATTGCCCAGTTGCCTACTAATGGTGCTGTCCATGGCTTTGTAATCATTAAAGGGGTTGTCTGAGACAGGGCCGGCCTTAGGTGTCCAGGCGCCCTGTGCGAGCTAACCTTGTGGCGCCCCCCCCCACAAAAAAAAAAAAACACTGCTTGTTGCTGGCATCATGGCATAGGCTGGCTGGCTATCCAACCAAGTAGTTACCAGCCCACACACCCCAAAGGCCGGTGTAATGTCATACTTCCCTACTTCGTGAGATTTCCCAACCCTCGTCACTTCCGGTCGCACCGGACATGACGTGAGGAGGTGTGCAGCGCCGTGCACAACGTCAGGTTAGGGAAGTTTCACAGCAGAGTGCGCATGCGCCAGGAGTCTCGCCGGCGGTTAGGGTAGGGAAAAACTATGGGCCAGTGCGCAGGCGCAGTGATCGGATGGATGTTCTCAGCTGAACACCGGCCGACACTGCGCATGCACCGGGAGCCTCACCAGCGGTTAGGGAAGGGAAAAATTACGTACGGGCCAGTGCTTTTTCCCTACCCTAACCGCTGGTGAGGCTCCCAGCGCATGCGCAGTGTCGGCCGGTGTCCTGCTGAGAACATCCATCCGATCACCGCACCTGTGCACTGGCCCATAATTTTTCCCTACCCTAACCGCCGGCGAGGCTCCCAGCGCATGCGCACTCTGCTGTGAAATTTCCCTAACCCATCGTTGTGCGCAGTGCGCCCCCCCCAACACCCCAGTATAATAAACATTGGTGGCGCAGTGCGCCCCCCCATCACCCCAGTATAATAAACATTGGTGGCGCAGTGCGCCCCCCCAACACCCCAGTATAATAAACATTGGTGGCGCAGTGCGCCCCCCCAACACCCCAGTATAATAAACATTTGCGCAGTGCGCCCCCCCTCAATATAATAAACATTGGGGGGGGGCACCGAGCCACCAAACACCCCAGTATAATAAACATTGGTGGCGCAGTGCGCCCCCCCAACACCCCAGTATGATAAACATTGGCGCAGTGCGCCCCCCCTCAATATAATAAACATTGGTGGCGCAGTGCGCCCCCCCTCAATATAATAAACATTGGTGGCGCAGTGCGCCCCCCCTCAATATAATAAACATTGGTGGCGCAGTGCGCCCCCCCTCAATATAATAAACATTGGTGGCGCAGTGCGCCCCCCCTCAATATAATAAACATTGGTGGCGCAGTGCGCCCCCCCTCAATATAATAAACATTGGTGGCGCAGTGCGCCCCCCCTCAATATAGTAAACATTGGTGGCGCAGTGCACCCCCCCTCAATATAATAAACATTGGTGGCGCAGTGCGCCCCCCCTCAATATAGTAAACATTGGTGGCGCAGTGCGCCCCCCCTCAATATAATAAACATTGGTGGCGCAGTGGGCAGTGCCAATGAGGGTTAAAAAATAAAAAAATAATTAACTCACCTCCTCCAATTGATCGTCTTCTGTTCTTTCTTCATGACCTGTCAAAGGACCTGTGGTGACATCACTGTGCTCATCACATGATACATCACATGATCCATCACCATGGTAATGGGTCATGTGATGAGCTCAGTGACGTCACCACAGGTCCTGAAGAAAGACTGGCAGCTACGCGATCAACTGGAGGAGGTGAGTTAATTTTTTAAAATTATTTTTTAACCCTCATTGGCACTTCCCACTGAGCCACCAATGTTTCTTATACTAGGGGGGGGGGGGCGCACTGAGCCACCAATTATGTTTCTTATACTGGGGTGTTTGGGGGGGGCGCACTGTGCCACCAACGTTTCTTATACTAGGGGGGGGGGGCGCACTGAGCCACCAATTATGTTTCTTATACTGGGGTGTTTGGGGGGGGGCGCACTGTGCCACCAACGTTTCTTATACAAATACAGGAGGCGGGTGCTGGAATCAAATAGCCGGCACCCGACCTTTGTGACAGGGAGCTGCGATCAGCGGCAGTTAACCCCTCAGGTAACGCACCTGAAGGGTTAACTCAACTGCAGCTGATCGCAGCTCCCTGTCACAGAGGTCGGGTGCCGGCTATTTGATTCCAGCACCCGCCTCCTGTATTTGTATTAACAGGTCAGTTTTCTTCATTGGTGGCGCAGTGGCCACAGCCCCTCCCCTCCTCCTCCTGTCTCTCTTCTTATTGGCAGCGGCGGGGGCAGCAGGCAGGTCAGACAGGGGAGGAGGAATCAGGTCAGACAGGGGAGGGGGAGATGGAGGGGGCGCCCCGAGGGAGAACACAAGTACAGCCTCGCCTGCCGCAGATTACATTGCGAGCTGTCGGCCGCCCAGCGCCCCTGTTACTATGGCGCCCTGTGCGGCCGCACAGCCCGCACACCCCAAAGGCCGGCCCTGGTCTGAGATAATGAAAAACGTGCCCAAAGACAGGGTTTTGCGTGAAAGAAGAACCTATACTCACCCATGTAATCCTGTGTTGCACTGCTCGTCTGGTCCCTATCACCAGGCTTTGTTCACATGACTGTGCAACAACAGCGGTCCGCAAGGGGTCCCTTTAAGATGAGATAAGTGTTTTGTGACGGGATGGAGTCCCTTTAAGAAATGGTGTTGGTACTCAGGTGTAGGAATGGCTGAGTGATATAGTGTGGCCTATAATGTCCCTTAATGTTTTGTGTACGTGTCACGGTGCTCCTACCTGGATACTCTGGAACCCCAGGCGTTGGCTGTGAAGCAGAAAAATAGGGTGAACAATTGAGGGATTTGAAGAAATATTTGAGTCCAGACCTTGTGATGAAGTTCAATGGCAGCTTTACTTTGCATAAACGTTTCTCCAAACGGTTTACATACTTTATCTTGGTTCCAGCAGGCTTTAGCATTAACTCTGGCAGGCAAACAATCTCAACTCTGCTACATCGGTTTCTCTTTGGTTCTGATGTACTAACAGACTTAAATGGAATCTCTGCTTCTGCAGGATGCTGAAACTTCTCTCTGTAGTCTGACTCTGGATTATGCCAGGGAATAGGTTAGAATCCTGGCAGCTCCAACATGGAGTCTCAACCAGAACACACCAGAACTCCCTACCTCCTTCTGGTAGCAAACAGGACTGGCCCACTTCCGATCAAGAAAGGAGGGGAGAATGGAATGGTGAGTTCCATTCTCTCTAAGTGTAGCTCTGCCATAGTTGCTGCCACCTGCTGGTGAACCAGGCACATTACATGAACAATTATATAACATTATTATAAATGCACAGTGTCTAGGGACTTAGAAATAAATTCATAAGATAACATTATATTAGCATTCACAGATAGAAGCAAGGCGTGGGAGTGGTAATGCGACTCGGGGGCGTTACAACTGCAGCAGTGAAGTGGCTGTATACCGCACATTACCGCTGCAGCCAGTTACTGGTCTCTATACTATACGGCACAAGGCCAGTGTGCCTAAGCGTTCAACTTCTTACAAAATGTGCAAAAATCTATCATACATTGTGCCGCTGTAATCAGTTTGGCGCATCTTGTGACGGCCTAGACTAAGTTTACGCTCTCTGCCTATTAGGCAGCGTTAGTGTAAGTGTGGGCCAATGCGTCAGCCAGACTCAAGGACTTTGCCCTACAAGCCATGCTGTTCAGTAAGCTTCATATTGTGGTCCACAGGATATCCTCTGACATGAAGCTTTGTCGGTGTGTATTTTTATCAGGGAGATGACACCCATGTGTATCTATTCCAAGACGCCCTCCGTTCCTCTCAGCCCCTTCTTAGTGCTGGACCGTGTGATAATCACCGGGAAGTTGTCCTCTGCTCCAGCCTGCCACGCGGACGCTACATAATCATCCCATCTTTAGAGAAGGAGTCTGACGAGGGCGAGTTTCTGATTCGGGTCCTAACTGAGAAGGGAAACAGTTCCAGGTAAAAGTGAAAAAGTAATAAGTAACTTAAGGATTTAAAGGGGTTTCCAAGTGTTTAGTACTGAATACCTATTCTTAGGATAGGTTAGTAGTAAATGTTTGGTGGGGATCTGATTCCCAGATTTGATTTTGAGGAGGCCACAGGGCTCCAGTGATGGCCCCTGCCTTCTCGCAGCTTATCAAGCACAGCGCCATCCATTGGCTAGTGGCTGTGCTTGGTATTGCAGCTCAGCTCCTTTCACTTGAATGGTACTGAGCTGTGTCTGGGCCATGTGACCGATGAACGTGATGTCACTGCCCTAGGAAAAGGTTGCAGCACTCACCGGAACGCCGAGGCCTCTTTAAACTGTTGATCAGCGGGGGTGCTGGGAGTTGGACCCCCACCAACCAGATACCTCAGGATAGGTAATCAGTATCTGAAACAGTCGGACAACCCTTTAAATTGAGGATTCCCTAATAATGAACTATTGTCCATTCAAATTGTCTGGGTTCTAAAATGTATTCCTTAGTAGGGAAGTCTGAGTTGTAACCCTTTTACATTAGTGAGGAGTGGCTACAAAGAGGATCCTTCCTTCAGGAGGACCAACCATGTCCATGGCTTACATAGACAGCCCACTGAATTCAACATGCAATGCTTCCTTTCACCTGTGGTGGCACTGCAGAGGAATTAAACTCTTCCTACGGTGCCCACCCACAGTGTACGGCTGATCGGTGACCACATTCTCTATGACCAGGGAACCTTCCAATAAAAAGGCAATTGTCAAAAATGGAGAAAAAAAAACTTAAAATACCTTAATTAATGACTTTGAAAAGTTTCTTTTTACAGAAATGGACAATTCCTTTAAGGCATTAATTTTGGTGGAAGTCATCTCTGATCAAATCAAACTTTTACAAAAGTCTCTTTTGTCTTTAAGATGATGATGTTGATATGATGAGCTATCAGCGTAGTACTCAAGGGTGTATATACCACAAAGGCAGCCTATGCAGGTGCTATGGGACCCATGGTAGAAATAAGCCCAGCTCTAGCCGATAATGCTCCCTCAGTGGTGGAAAGGGGTGAGGGGGTTACAAGCTCTGGGCTCTTCTGCACCTGGATACTGGGATGTGATGGCATGACTATGGGGGTCCCGTTTTGGGTTTTGCTATGGGGCCTCTCTGCTTTATATACACCATTGGTGGTACTGACCCTTGCAGGAAGAACCTCTATAAACCCTGGTATATACAATGTGTGGAAACCATGTGATAAATAATGGATTTGATTGCTTTTTAATTTTAGGCCAATGGAGAATCAAGCAAATTGCAGTAATATTCCGGTAAGTTTCTAATACTCATAACTTCATGTATGATGCTGATTTTACACGCCATGTTCTAGTTTACGTCACAGCTTAGTACAATATGAATTATATTTGGACCTATAGACCTTGGAAGTCGCCTTGGCTCCAGTACAGTTGGGGGCGCTGTTGCACTTGTGTCCACAGAATGCATTTTTTTTATTCAGTGGTAATTAATGTATTACTATAGGGCAGTTTTTCTCAATATCTCTAGACCGTTCCACCAGTGTCTGGTCAATACCGGTCCAAACAATGTGACCTACACAGATCCCTAGAACAAAATGGAGTCCCGCACTGGGTCACTTCCCCTCCTGTTGGCTCCTATAGTCAGTACATCCATGGGTCCGGCATCGCACTACTGCCATGTTTGACAGGGTTCACACTGGTCAGACACTGGCCGACTGAACATTATCAAAATGTCACCAATTTCTATAACAGAACGCCAGTTCATTTGCCTCACTAGAGCACCTGGACATCATAAAGGGGGGGATGGGGGGAGGTGTCTCGGGCAAGGGACCAAGATCTCTATATGCCAGAAAGTATGTAGAACTGTTCTATAAGAGCAGTATCTGCCCTGATGGACCTGCTGGGCAAATTCATTACACCTACGACCATTCATCTGGATGGCTGCCATGTAATGCGACAATGGGGGAGGATTAAGGACAATTTGCACGCAAAAAATACTGCTGTACATGCCTTGCACCACATTTTTAGGTGTTTTAGGCCAGACACACACGAGCGAGTTAAATGCAAGGAACTCTCGGCGTGTGTCAGTGAGTGTGTTCCCGTTCTGGCCTCCACTCCTCTGATGGGATTACACAGTATTAGGGTCCATTCACACGTCCGTGTGTGTGGATCCGCAAAACACGGACATCAGCGATGTGCGTTCCGCATTTTGCGGACCGCACATCGCCGGCACTTATTAGAAAATGCCTATTCTTGTCCGCAATTGCGGACAAGAATAGGACATGTTCTATATTTTTCGGGATCGGAATTGCGGACCCGGAAGTGCGGATCCGCAATTCCGGATCCGGGCAGCTCATCGTGCTGCCCCATAGAAATGAATGGTTCCACAATTCCGTTCCGCAAAATGCGGAACGAAATTGCGGACGTGTGAATGGACCCTTATAGTATTATTCGGCATCTCCGGATTTGCGGACCCATTCAAGTGAATGGGTCCGCATTTGTGATGCCGAATGCACACGGAACGATGCCCGTGTATTGCGGATCCGCAAATACGGTCCGCAATACGGCAACGGGAAGCACACGTTTGTGTGCAGGAGGCCTTAGACACTTTTTTAGTCTCATCTACAGTAACAAGTTCCGTGGCCTAGCAGAAAGGTGCAAGGCTTAAGACCTGTAAGTGCGTGCAAAACTTTTTGCCCAAAAATTTTAATAAATCTGGTGCATTTTTAGACTGTCTAAAAATTTGACAGAATTAGTAAATCTGCCCCTTTATCCGCTGGAGTGGAAGTGCGTGACTGGTTGCGGCTTCCCCGGTGGTAACAGCTGATCACTAGAAGTTAGAGAAGCCAACTCAACCATCTTCTTTTTAAGATGGGCTGTCTTTATGAAACAATCCCATAAATACCCCAAACAGGTCATGATTTGAGGATATCCCATAGCACCAGTGTCATACAGAGGACATCCTGAAAGCATGACGTGAGAATTGGAGTAGAGAAATACTGCCGTAACGCGAGCAGAGTTATTAAGCCATTATTGAAACCCCTTCAAGTATTACGCTGGCGACACTGCAAGATATACTAATATTTCATAACGAAAGTCAACAAAGATCAATCAATGCATCTCCCATCATAATCCATGGGGATTACGGCAATGCCATCTTGACTATCCTGCTCTGTATTCACAAACGCCTGCCTACTGGGTACACAGCTCCATGTTGTTCTGTTACAGGCGCTTTCTGCATTCCCCACAGAGGACCAGTGTTTGAGCCGATTTCTACAGTTTGCAAATGAGGTACGATATATATTACACTAAATACACAGGGATGGGGACAAAATAATGTAATAGTAATGAGATAACTATGAGAACAGGCCTTGAATTAAAAAAAAATCTTAATTTAAATAAACCCAAAATTATGAGTCTATCTATCTCATATCTATCTATCTATCTATCTATCTATCTCTCTAATATCTATCTATCTCTCTCTCTCTAGCTATCTTATCTATCTATCGCTCAAAATCCCATGTAATACACTTAGGGGTGAATTTATTCAAGGGGTTGTCCCATAAATAATAGTCTACATTTTTCAAACCAGCCCCTGGATCTAAATACTTTTGTAATTCCATGTAATTAAAAATATTGTATAGCCACTGAGTTATTCACTGAAATGTATCGGTATAGCGCCACCTGCCGTTTGTTCTTTTTCTAATTTTTCTGTCCTGCTCACTGAGGTGGACGCACATGCTCAGTTTCTATCCTTCAACTGCCACCAGCTGCAGCAGACAGGACGCGCCTTCTGAGAAAAGACACGCCCCCTAAACTGCCAGCTTGAAATACATTTAGTAGAGCAATTGGAGCAATTTAGATCCATGTGAGGTACAGGGCTGGTTCTAGGTTTGTTACAAAGAGGCTCTCATGTAATAGATTATGTATCATTTTCATTTTTTTACATTAATCATGGGATAACCCCTTTAAGGCAAATGCCTCTTACCTTACCGATTCCGCAATCTGGGCTGTGCCCATGTGACCTCCTGACTCTGGCTACAGGCTCTTCCGCTGACATGTCAACCACGCGGGCTCCCATGCCTTCCTGTTCACTTGCATAATGTATATGCAGCTCAACAGACGGAAACAGGGGCAGATCCGGTCCAAACATCAGCGGAAGAGCCCGATGCCAGAGTCGGGCGGTCACATGAGCATAGCTCAGATTGCGGAATTGGAGGCGTGACGATATAATAAATAGCAGCAAATCGACCTTCCTTCCACAAGTTGTTTGAAAGCTAGAACTTAGTCAAAGCCCTGGATAACCCTTTTAATAAATTGGCACCAGATATGTGCTATAATTGAAATTATTTAGATTATTATAAATCTGTTGGGTCATGGGAGGCCACAACCCATTATGCTAAGTCCCACTCAGTCACCACTAGAGGGAGCTTAGGAACTTACTGTATACTGTTGATACATTGAAATGAATTAGAACACTGTATGCAGTAAGCTCCCCCTAGTGGTGCCTGAAGGGAATCAGAGTTTTACATTTTATGTGTCTAGAAAAGGGATTTGGGACACTCTGGACACAATGTTATAATCAGGATTACGAACTCATTCCATACTGTGATGTCCATATACCCTAGTAATGTATACCTACAGTGGTTGTCTTGTTAAGCCAACATCTTTAAAGTAGCTTCACTTTAGCTGTAGCATGCTTACTATACAGTGACCTCTCTAGGTAGTATTATTTAGCTATACGGGCTTGAATTGGTACTGTTCTGACTTGCCTTCTGGCTTTTATACTGATTTGATGACTACATGATTGGGTGAGATGTGGGCGGCAAAAATGTAGCGCCTTACATTGACTTCTATGTAAGGAGCTTTGTCTTAAGAGTTTCATGTATAGACAGGAATAAAGCAAGTCTGGGCTCCTTTATTGTCTCACTTTCTCCAATGCTCCTCTGTCGCAGTTCAGTGTAATGTATATGACAGCTGTAACTTATTACAGTGCTAACCCTATATACCACTCATGCACATCCCCTTTAAATACTACAATTTTCTCTCCCCCAAACCTCCTCTCCTCTCGCAGGACAATCGAGTTAATAGCGTTCAACTTCACAAGCTTTTGGCTTCATTACTGAACGAATTTGGTGAGTAAATCTAAGCCCATGGACAACACTCAGCGCTGCAGATTCCAGACTGCTGCTTCAGCAGTCAGTAGAAAAATGCAGACTTCTCAGAAAAGCAAATAATTGTTTGTACAAAGAGCCCAAAAAATATACACTGGGGTCAAGGAATCTGGTGTCCTGTAGGTGACATTGTATTGTGTTTTAGGATTGTTTTCTGCAAACAACTTCTTTGAGGCCCGTTTTGTGTCTACAGCTCCTATGCAGACCTATGTCTTTCCATGGACACAGGAAGCCCAGTCCTGCAGTCTTGTGTTACTCCACTACCAGCACTGCCCTCTCTTCAACCTAACCTAGAAACAGTAGCATGACTGCAAGGTCAGACTACACACAATCTTGTTTGTACATGGAGACATATAGCTCGGCATTGGAGCTGTGTACACAACAAGGCAGAATAGCTTTAATCAAGGCTGTAGGAAAACTTGTCTCAATTTTTACATAAGAAATGCAGTTTTTGGTGCAGTTCTTTGACCCAGAGTTAGGCCTCTTTCACACTTGCGTTGTTGGGATCCGGCATGCACTTCCGTTGCCGGAGGTGCCTGCCGGATCCGTAACAACGCAAGTGTACTGAAAGCATTTGAAGACGGAACCGTCTTCCAAATGCGTTCAGTGTTACTATGGCACCCAGGACGCTATTAAAGTCCTGGTTGCCATAGTAGTAGCGGGGAGCGGGGGAGCGGTATACTTACAGTCCGTGCGGCTCCCCGGGCGCTCCAGAGTGACGTCAGAGCGCCCCATGCGCATGGATGACGTGATCCATGTGATCACGTGATCCATGCGCTTGGGGCGCCCTGACGTCACTCTGGAGCGCCCGGGGAGCCGCACGGACGGTAAGTATACTGCTCCCCTGCTCCCCGCTACACTTACCATGGCTGTCAGGACTTTAGCGTCCCGGTAGCCATGGTAACCACTCTGAAAAAGCTAAATGTCGGCTCCGGCAATGCGCCGAAACGACGTTTAGCTTAAGGCCGGATCCGGATCAATGCCTTTCAATGGGCATTGATCCCGGATCCGGCCTTGCGGCAAGTCTTCAGGATTTTTGGCCGGAGCAAAAAGCGCAGCATGCTGCGGTATTTTCTCCGGCCAAAAAACGTTCCGTACCGGAACTGAAGACATCCTGATGCATCCTGAACGGATTACTCTCCATTCAGAATGCATTAGGATAATCCTGATCAGTATTCTTCCGGCATAGAGTCCCGACGACGGAACTCTATGCCGGAAGACAATAACGCAAGTGTGAAAGAGCCCTTAGATGTGAAGTTTAAAGGTGAGCGTACACATAACAGCTAGGGTGGCCGACTGTCTGCTGACAGTGGCTCAGTGGTTAGCACTGGTGCCTTGCAGCGCTGGGGTCCTAGATTCGAAACCTAGGACCCGTGTATGTTCTCCCCGTGTTTGCATGAGTTTCCTACGGGTACTCCGGTTTCCTCCCACACTCCAAAGATATATTGATAGGGAACTTAGATTGTGAGCCTGGGGACAGCGTGCTGATAATGTCTGTAAAGCGCTGCGGAATATAGTAGCGCTATATACAGTAAGTGCATAAAATAAATATAGATGAGATGGAAGGATCTGGCATGCTAAATTTTTACATGCCCTATCCAATGTTCTCACTCCCTATTGAGGATATGTGCACACTTGGGCAAACTGAGAGTGCATGGGTATGGTGCAGCTGGGTGAAACAGCTGTTGAAGGTGTATGACCACCTTAAAGGAAGTTTCCAGGAGTTTGAGATTGACCACCTTAAAGGGATTTTCCAGGAGTTTGATATTGTGAAATTTAAAGGAAGGACTTAAAGTGGTCTATCCTCAGGTTAGGTCATCGGTATCTGATCGATGGAGGTCTGCCACCCGGCACCCCCGCCAATCAGCTGTTTGAAAGGGCAGTGGTGCTCCAGTCAGCGCTGCAGCCTCCTTTCAGCATACCACGCATAGCGCCATACGTTGCATAGTGGTTGTGCTTGGTATTGCAGCCCAGGTCCATTCACTTGGGACTGAGATGCAAATAGGCCATGTTACCAAAGAATGTGACATCACCAGACTAGAAAGAGGCCACGGCCTATTCAAACAGATGATCGGCGAAGTGCCGGGACTCGGACCCCCACCGATCAGACATTTATCCTTAGAATAGGCCATCAACAGTAAAATCCTGGAGTCCTTCACATTTGTTTTGACTACTTTCCTGGTTTGGCAAAAAAAATTAATTGCATCGAGAACTGCACCAAAAACGGCGACTTGTGACTCCAGCCTTAGAGCAATGAAAAATGTTTGCAAAAGTCTACATACCCTCTTTTATATACATGTACAGTGAACAAAATCCATCCACTGAAACTATCCTTTCATTACGTCTTGACTGACTCCTCATCTTATCCCACCCGTCTGCCCCTTCATGCGCTAACTTATATCCCAAGTCCAATCTCGCCCACGTACGCCCACAATTTACTGCTGTCATTCTGCTATGAAGGTGCCATATTAGCAGAGCTCAATCACATGTGAGTGTTTATGATGCCACTCCTGCTTGTAGATGCTTTGGTGGATGACAAACATCCCCTCCACACCTAGTAAATCCTTCCACAAACATGGCCATGGACAGCGTAGCTCAGCTCTGAGTCACCTAGTCTTGTGCTAGGTTTGGTGGACGTGTAATACCTATGCTCTTAGCACTTGTAGCGTTCTATATGACCCCTTGTCATTGCTTAGCCTCAGTTCACAGTTACAATAAGGTCTTAGGAGGGGAGCGGCAGTACCCTTCCCTGACTCAGGGAGGCAGCGTTCTGACAGATTAGGCTTCCATCCCTGCACAATATACCGCAATGTCCCTCAATACCTACCAGTATTAGTAATAGGGATCTCATGCTCCACGTGCCGTACAGCTGTGAATGGAGAAACTGGAAACAACTATACTTGAGAATCGTCTGTATCCAATGACCAACCCACCAGCCGGAAATAGTAACCTTGGAGGATCCCGAGTTCAGACCCTTAAAGGGGTTGTCTCATCTTAGACATTGATATCCTATCGCTAAGATATGCCATCATTGTCACCTGCTCCTGTCTCCAGAACATGGCTACCAAAGTGAAGGAGAGCCAGGGGCGGATTGGGAACTTAAAGTGGCTCTGGAAAAATAAAACTAGAAGTGTGCCCATGCTGTAGGTTGGACCAATCTGACAGAAGGCAGGCCAACACAAGTAGATGGGGTAGGCCATAGGACAGCAAAAAAATATAAAAAATACAGTCCCAGAAGAACTAAATATGACAGTGCATGCCCCACAAACTGTTCCTCTGTGGTAGCCATCAATAGCTGCCACGTTCTGTCCTCCTCCTCTAATTGTCTGTAATTAAGATAGTGAGCAGGGTGCTTACGAGGTGAGGCCACGTAAGCGGTGAGGGAGCTTACGAGGTTTTTTCAGCCTGTGGCCTGAGACACCTGTGTTCCTGTGCCATTTGTACACTGTCTCATATTGTGGCCTAGAAGGTGAACAGCAGGGCGGGGAGCCATGGGTTCCCATTAGGGATGAGCGAAGTTCTCAAAAATTTGATTCGGCTGCTTTGCCGAATTTCACAAACAAATTTGCTTTGGAATGGGGCATAAAATCCAACCTGCCCGATCCTTCTTTCTCCTAACATCTACAATCAGAGGGAAGTCTGGTGACCACCATGCACGCTACATGGTCTGCTGACTATCAAGTTGCAATATATACGGGCATTTCTAGCATATTTTTATGGCATGCTTAATTGATCCCATTAAGACAGAAGTATGTACCTATTAAACAGGTCATCTCATGAAGACAGACCCTGTCCATATACTGTATTACGACACTGGATGAGAATCGCCTGGCTGGCAGCAAGCCTGCCCCGGTAAAATCAGCTGTTTGCTGGGGGTGCCAGGAGTCGGACTGCAGCAGATTTTTTTGTGAAAAGGGTTATCTGTGATCAGAGAACTGCTTCATGGACAAGGAGTGTGTGCAACCTATGCCCCAGCCCAGAACCAATGGTTATACCAGCATTGCAACTGTTGTGAAACTACAAATCCCAGCTTCCTTCATTCTCTTCTATTCTATTCAGTTCCAAGTACAGCTGAGCAAGTGTGCATGATGGGAGTTGCAGTTTTTACAACAGCTGGAGCGCCGGAGGTTGTTGACCCCCGGCTATACAATGCTCCAGCCATGTGAGAGGCTCAGCCTACAACTGGCTTAGGTTGCCCCTTGTTGTGTGGTGCCTATACACGTTCAATAGCTCTCGGCCGAACAATCATCTCTCCCAGGTCGCCCATACACTCTTGGTTCGGCCGAGCCTGTATATGTTTTCAATGGCAAGAGAGGAGAAATCTTGTGCCAGACACCTCTGATGTCTGGTCATACACCCTACAGGGAAATTTCCCGGTGAGCCTATTCCCAGGGGGCCGCCCGAGCCCACCTCACAGCTGCCGGCTGGCTACATATTAATCTGATGCTCTCAGCACTATTAATGCTGAGAGCATCGGGTACTTATGTAGCTGGTCAGCGGCCGCATGTTCCCTCCTGTCCTCAGAACGGTGATACAGTTGAATACTGTGGTGAGGGAGGCAGCATTTTGTGCTGCACTGTGGTATTTGGTTCTGCAGGGGCGGTATTTTGTGATATGATATTGTAGGCCCCGCCTACTTGTGTTGTCCCTGCTTACTTGTGTTGCCTTGTCTTGTGTCACTTTGAACCCGCCTACAACATGGGGCCACTTTCATTATTTTTATCAGGGGCCACTTTAAGTTCCCAGTCCGCCCCTGGGCTTATCTATCGGGACAAGCATCAGGGGAGAGTTGGGAGCTCTATAGACACATTAGATTGTTGGCTGGGCCCGCCGAAAACAGTAGGTTCTGCCAGCCCAGAAACAGTAGGTTCTGCTGACAATACTCTGATTGAAATCTCTTAATGTGCCTCCTACAGCCCATGGCACAGAAGCCATCGTCTAGTAGCCATGTAGATTATAGGGTGAGATTTATCAAACTGGTGTAAAGTAGAACGGGCTTAGTTGCCCATTGCAACCAATCAGATTCCAACTTTCATTTTTCACAGCTCCTTTGGAAAATGTAAGGTGGAATCTGATTGGTTGCTATGGGCAAATAAGCCAGTTTTCCTTTAGATAAATCTCCCCGAATGTGTCTTATGTTTTTTTTTTTTTATCTTCCTTTGTGATCTGCTGCTGCATACAGATGTCCTGTATAGTGATGTCACATCATGTACTTCTATATATTTGCAGTTCCCCTCTTGCCAAAGTTCTCCTTGGAGATCTGCCGCTCGTTAATGGCCTCAATGGATGTATCCTTATGTGATGACTTATCTGTATTGTAGCTCCCCATATAAAGAGCATAATGGGGGAGATTTATCAAAACTGATGCAAAGGAAAAGTGGCTTAGTTGCCCATAGCAACCAATCAGATTCCACCTTTCATTTTAAAGAGCTCCTTTGTAAAATAAAAGGTGTAATCTGATTGGTTGCTATAGGCAACTGAGCCAGTTTTCATTTGCACCAGTTTTTATAAATCTCCCCCCACAATGACCAGAGGTTTAGTACAGATGGAGATTGTTGATGAAAGTTCATCTAGTCATCCGGTCCTGGATATACCCTCAAGAATAACAGGTAATATATATTGCTGGGACACTTTGGCCCCCTCCACGACTCCTTCCGAATCTCTATGTTATGATGATGTGACTCTAGACAGATATCAGCTGCTGGATCCCTGGCGTTGGAGCAGTTTTGCATACTTTGGAAGAAAATTATAGCTGGAACGGTGCGTTCGTCCCTTTGTATGTGTATTCTAGTATTGCTGACGGCTGGTTATATGTGTTGCAGGCAGTCCATATCATCCATTGTAACCACTGTGGCAATTCCAAAAAGAACTGCACTTTCATTGGGAATAGATACCAGCTTGTGTGCCTAGTACTGTGGCGCATCGTTTTGCAGTAAATAGGACAAGCTGCAGTACCAGGCATGGATGCCCTTAGGGCCCATTCACAAGGTGTCGTTTACCTTTTTTTGGCACAGATTTTGGCACAGATACAGCGCAAAAATTTCAGCATTAGCCATCTCACATTGTTTTCAAAGAGAGGCAACATAGCTGGCTGTTTAAAGATAGGACCACATCAGTGTGTCCAACACCAACAGTGTAGTGTCCTACACCAACAGAGGACGATGACACCAACAAAGGACATGTCCCTTCTTGGCGCAGTGTCCACCACCAACGAAGAGTGGCCACACCAACAAAGGACATGTCTCTCCTTGGCGAGTTGTCCAACACCAATGAAGGACGAACACACCAACAAAGGACATGTTCCCTCTTGGCGCAGTGTCCAACACCGACTAAGGACAACCACACCAACAAAGGACATGTCCCCTCTTGGCGCAGTGTCCAACACCGACGAAGGATGGCCACACCAACAAAAAACATGTCCCTCCTTGGCGAGTTGTCCAACACCAATGAAGGACGAACACACCAACAAAGGACATGTTCCCTCTTGGCGCAGTGTCCAACACCGACTAAGGACGACCACACCAACAAAGGACATGTCCCTTCTTGGCGCAGTGTCCAACACCGACGAAGGACAACCACAACAACAAAAGACATGTCCCTTCTTGGCGCAGTGTCCAACACCAACAAAGGACATGTCCCTTCTTGGCACGGAGTCCAATCAGAGGCCGCTGGAAGCCCCGGCGAGTATCCACTTGCCGTTTAGCTCCAGTCAATGGGGTTAAACCACGAGTGGACTAAGGCATTGAGAATGAAAGAGGCAAAATACGCCATGTGAACCTACCCTCACAGTCAAGCAATTTTGCCTGTGTAAACAATGAAAGGGGAGCTGCTCTTACAAGAACCATTGATGCTGTTGATTGGTGGGTGTCCCAGATGTAGGACCTCTACTGATGAAACATTGGAGGTCTCTCCTATGGATGGAGCATCAATGCTTAAATTCTAGAGGACTTCTTTAATCCAAATATAATGTATTTTTAGCTTTTTTACTCCCAGACTGCCACAGATTAGCCAAGAAAGACAGGGTAGGCGGTTACAAGAGAGAAGAGGAAAGGACTATGCATTTCTCTAATGCCTGGGTGACTTCGTGACTAAATGATAGCTACACAGAGAAGGGGCTTCTCCTCCCCTCTCACAGCAATCAATTTTACAGAAACTGCAGCTCCATCCCCCTCCTCCACATTGTGCTATTTACTGTAGATGGATTTCTGGTGACTGAGGAGTTTTGCTGACAGACAAAGGGGAACTTGAAGCTTCTGGAGAATGAGGAAGATACGACTTACCCCTAATATATTACAAAGTGTCATGTATTTGCATATACTGCTGATTACTGCTAAATAAAATTATAATGACTGGTATGATTTAAAGGGGTTTTCCGAGTGTTTTACACTGATCGTGGAGGTCCAACTCCCGGCACCTGTGCCGATCAGCTGCTTGAAGAGGGCTCAGTGTGCCGGTGAGGGCCGCAGTCTCCTTGTAGCTCACCATGCACAGCGCCATACACTGGATAGCGGCTGTGTTTGCTATTGAATAGGAATAAGCTGCCCCTAGGCCATATCACTGATGAATGTGACTTCACAGGCCTAGGGTATGCTGCAAGGAGGCTGCAGAGCCGGGAGTCGGACCCCTTCGGACCAGATACTGATGACCTATCCTGAGGATAAAACACTCGAAAAACACCTTTAACTGTGAAAAAATAATCTCTAAATGTTATAGATTCTGTGGATTTTATGCACTTGTAGAAGTCCTACGTGGGTGGACATGGTTTATAAGAGTCTCCACTTTATTCGAGGCATCTAATATTAATCTGATTTTTCATGCAGTGTATATTTGCTAATTTGCACAAAGACAAGATTGACAGAATTTCCGGTGATCAGCTGGTAGCGGCTCTCCAGTCTGCAGGTAACAGCATGACCTAGATATACTCAGATCGCTCAGTATGCAGGGCTTGCAGTACTTGGACATCTCTTATTTAACACACAGTCAATTGAGTAGATTTGAGAGGAGCTGAAATGTTTAATCGAGCAGCATTGCAGAATGGGGAGCCCCCTGTGACTGACTGCAGCATACTCCCCTGCAGACAGGTATTGACGATGTAATATGGGAAAAAAAATCCCAAATCCTTGACTTGTCCTTGCCTATTAAGCTGTAAATTCTAACATGCTTTTTAAAGGGGTAGTCCAGCTTTTTGATATTGATGACATATTCTTAAGATAGCTCATCAATATCAGATCAGGGGGGTCCAACACCTGGTATTCCCTACCCCCATCAATCAGCTGTTTTCAGCATCTGCTGGTGACTAAACTACAGTATGCTGGGACTTCAAGTGAATTGGGACTGAGCTGCAGTATGCTGGGACTTCAAATGAATGGGGACTGAGCTGTAGTATGCTGGAACTTCAAGTAAATGGGGACTCAGCTGCAGTACATTGGGACTTCAACTGAATGGCAGCTGAGCTGCAGTATGCTGGGACATTAAATGAATGGGGACTAAGCTGCAGTACTCTGGGACTTCAAATAAATGGGGGCTGAGTTGTAGTACACTGGGATTTCAAGTGATTGGGTGCTGTGCTGCAGTACGCTGGACTTCAAATGATTGGGGGCTTATCTGCAGTTCGCTGGGACTTCAAGTAAATGGGGACTCAACTGCAGTACATTGGGACTTCAACTAAATGGCAGCTGAGCTGCAGTATGGTGAGACATCAAATGAATGGGGACTAAGCTGCAGTACGCTGGGACTTTAAATGAATGGGGGCTGAGCTGCAGTTCGCTGGGACTTCAATTGAATGGGACTAAACTGCAGTACGATGGGACTTTAAGTGAATAGGGACTGAGCTGCAGTACTACGGTACAACCACTACACAGTGGTCAGAGTCTTCTGTTTCTGATTCCAAACCTATTTAGTTTCTGACTCCAGCGGTTGAGGTGCTGGGGTGTCGGTACTCTACCAAACTGATATTGATAGCCTAGGTCAGTAATATCAAAAAGTTGTAATACCCCTTTAACTATATATGGTTCTTGGAAAAACCTCTGACAACTAACATGGCTGCAATTACTGTTCCATCAAAAGTGGTCATATAGCTATTTTTCAGACTTTAAAGCGCCTCCCTCAATTACAACAATGTGGCCCCAGATAGACATAGATTGAGGCAATTAATCCGCATTATAAAAGCTGCCATTGGTGGTGAGTGACACTGCCAGTAACCCCGAGATTTGGCATAGTCGCCCACCATACAGTAGATTACTTCGTAACTATTTGTGGATTTAGTAGGTGGAGGCTAGTGGTGGTCATTCAGTTTACCAAAAATGGTGCACAGGAAGACTCGTTTCCCTCTATTGTGTTCCCAGTAGACGCTGTCTTTGGTTTGGTCAACCCCCTTTTTTTTTTTCTTTTTTTTTTTAGAAATGTCCCCTAAATGCAAGTGATCACAGGATTTCCTGCCCCTGAAAGCCCAAGTTGTAGCCTGCAGTGGAACCTGGCAGCAAGTGTTCAATTTCCCTGCAGCGCCACCGCAGGAGAAATGAAGCATTACACAGTTCTCATTAAAATCAAAGGGCTGTCCATGTAATGCATGCATGCACCAGATCCTCCAGAGTTAAAGAAGAAAACTTAGCGGCTTTTTGCTCCGGTTTATAGTAGAATCTACTGAACCAACGACCCCCTCTAATTAATAATTAGGTCTTTGAAAATGTTTTCTTTAAACCAGACACTTTTCACTTTCTGCTATTTAGCATTTTAGTCGCTAGTAACATTCTTGGCACTTAAATAAATGTTGTGAATCAGCATTAAGTGTTAGTTACAGAACAACATGCTGAATAATGCTGAAACGTTTGTAAGACAAGATGGGAACATGTTGAAGAACATGCTGATGGGTGCACTCACGTGCACACACACACATACAGTATATACACACACATATACAGTATATACCTACATACACATACATATAAAGGATATTTACTACATACATACATACTTGCATACATAAAATTGTTGCTCACCACAATAAAGATCACAGAATCAGCTTATGCCCCCCTCATCCTCAGGCTTACTCCTAATATTGGTTTGTGCTGCTTTGCTATGTCTACCTGTATACTTAGTCATATGAGTTGGTTTTGGTCTTGTGTGACCAAACTGGACAACCCCTGCGGGGCATAGGGTTATCATAGCATAGGTTGATTTGCTTGTGACCTACCTCATAGAGAGGGTCCTCTGTGTACATAAAACGCAGACCTGGCCCATTAAAAATCTCATCCGCTCCTAAGGCACGTAAGGCTACTTTCACACTTGCGGCAGTGTGATCTGGCGGGCAGCTCCGCCGACTTGGATGTGACTGAAAGCATTTGGATCAGTCTCACAAATGCATTGCAAGAACGGATTTGTCTCTCCGCTTGTCATGCGAACAGATTTTTACCAGTCTGCGTATGCGCAGGCCGGAAGGACGGATCCGGCATTCCGGTATTTTGAATGCCGGATCCGGCACTAATACATTCCTATGGGGAAAAATGCTGGATCCGGAATTCAGGCAAGTCTTCAGTTTTTTTCGCCGGAGATAAAACCGTAGCATGCTACAGTTTTATCTTTCGCCTGATCAGTCAAAACTACTGAACTGAAGACATCCTGATGCAAACTGAACGGATTACTCTCTATTCAGAATGCATGGGGATATGCCTGATCAGTTCCTTTCCGGTATAGAGCCCCTGTGACGGAACGCTAGTGTGAAAGTACCCTAAGTCTAAATGTAAGCTGGACTGGTGGAAGAGAGTATGACTTTAGAATCAGACTACACAAGGAAAGCGTGTAGTCTGTAACCATAGAGATATGTTTGTCTGCAGAGGAGCTGTAGACAGATTCAGGTTTGTTAAGTTTCCTCAGAGCTGCCAACCTTAAACCAACTGCAGCAGAAGAAACCAAAATAACAGAATTCAAGCCAAGATGAATCCATCACATGACGGACTTATAATGGAGTCTGTCGGGTTCCATCATGGGGTCTGTCATTTCATAAAAAAATACTGCTGCATGCTGCACTAATTTTTCTAGATATATGATGACATCTGCAACAGAGGCTCCAAATATAACCTCCACTGCAGATGTAAACAGCGGCTTACATGCCATTTTAATGCAGTGACAAGCAGATTATTATTTTTTTGTTTCTGGTAGGTCTTCCAGCAGATGATTTTTTGGTTCGTTTGGCTCAAGTAAGATATGCAGATCCAGACGGCTTCCTCAGTTATCCAGATTTTATCTGCTGTCTCCTGAAGCTTCAGAGTCTGACAGGTAGGTATTTAAAAATGCTTCACAATAGCAGTTTGGTGCTCCTCCATGCTACCCAATGGTGAATGGAAGCCATATCACCCAATTATAGTGCATGCGTTAGTAGTTGTAGGTTGGTTGGTTGTCCCAAATACTGTAGGTTTCCCAGTATTCTATTAGTTGCCAGAAGATTGAGAGGACTTCCTACATTATATATTAGAAGACCCCCAAACTAATATTTCAGGGTTTGGTCATTCTATGCACCCGCTGTGGAGATGGTGGAGAAGATAAGTAATGGACCTTTTGACCTGAGATAGCGGGTTGAGATCTGGCCACCAGGAAAGGGACCCTGTTTAGATATTTACTTTATGGCCCTTCTTTTCAATGTTCACATCTACTCTTTTGTTAACATTTCCAAAACTTCTGCCACATCTGGACTGGGCTTAATGACCTACCGTAAGTTGTATCTGCTTATTATCATTTTTTTTTTAGTAAGTTCTTCTCAATGTTCTCATGCTTTTTCATTATGTGACCTCTATTCTTGCCCCCCCTCATTGAAT
The DNA here is from genome assembly GCF_905171765.1 of Bufo bufo. Classification (NCBI taxonomy): domain Eukaryota; kingdom Metazoa; phylum Chordata; class Amphibia; order Anura; family Bufonidae; genus Bufo; species Bufo bufo. The sequence continues at coordinate 191,752,957 of NC_053396.1, read as the reverse complement.
AGGAAATCCCTGGTTCCTCTTCCCATTGTAGGCCATGTGCTTTCATACTTAATTCTCTTCCTCAATTCCAAAACTCCAAAAATAAACTAAACCTCTCCTAGTCCTAGCTGTTTTAGTTTATCTAAGCCAGGGGTGAAGCTTCTGGGCCCTCGTTCTCAATCTGTAACAGGGCTCCCACCTACCATCTGCCATTTATTATACTGGTCTCTTCTTATATGGCAGAGGGATCTTTGGGGACTGCTCACTCAGCAGGGACTGGCCGTGGAAAAAACCTAAATGTGGCCCCATGTTGTAGGCGGGTCCAAGAAGATAGATCAACACAATAGATAGGGTCAGCAAATCAGCATAAGTATGTAGAGACACCAGAAGTAGACGGGGTCAGCAATACCATAATGCACCAAAAAATACTGTTTCCCTCTCCACAGTATTTAACTGTATGATTGTCCTAAGGATGGTGATACAGTTGAATTCAGAAGGGCACCCACGGCTGCTAGCCAGGTGCATAAGTACCTGATGTTCCTATATTAATTACTACTGAGAGCATCAGACCAACTAAGAGAGGCCAATAGCCTAACTAACTGGGACAAAGTCCTCAAAAATAAAAATACAGCTACAAAATGGGATATTTTTAAAAGCATCCTAAAATCTAATTGTAAGAGGTACATACCTTATGGGAATAAAAGGTTAAGAAACAAGAAAAAAACACTGTGGATAAATAGAACTGTAAAGAAAGCAATAAATTACAAAAAGAAAGCATTTAAATCACTAAAACAGGAGTGTAGCAAGGAAGCACTGAATAACTATAAGGAGAAAAATTGAAAAAGAAAAAAACAAAAGCAGCCAAAATAGAGACCAAGAGATTAATTGCCAAAGAGAGCAAAACTAACTCTAAAATGTTTTTCAATTATATAAATGGTAAAAAGTATAATGGTGCCATATTCAACAATACATACTTACATACTCCGGAGGGGGCCCAGTCTTAGCTGGGATCATCTCCTCTTCTACTAGAGGTGAAAACTTGGTCAGGACTCTACCCTCTAAAGCAGGGGTGCACAACCTATTTTGGTCTGAGGGCCGCATTGTCGCATTGTTCTGTCTCCTGGGGCCACAAAAAAAAATTGAGCTGCTTAAACTGTAAAAGTTTACTGCATGAAAACTATAACTTGTTTTGCATCATTAATATTTAGTATACATTGATGCATTCATATAGCAATACCACACAGGAGCAGATGGAGAAGTTGATTATGAACGGTTCCTTCCCAATAACTGCCTGCTCATCAGTTGAGGTGAAAAGCTTCATTTACATTGCTACTACCATCTCTCATCCTCATACAGATTCATTGTTTCTGGACAGCAGAGCTTTGTTCACAGATTTAATGTGCTGCATGACAGATCAATTCACCCAATCGGCAGCACACTTACATAGGCCGATTATCAGGAACAAGCATTCATAGTAACATTCGCACCTGATAACCTTCAATCAGGCTGTGTAAACCCGCCATTGGATTGCCAATTAATTCATACTACAATTTTCATGCACCACTGCATGTTTTGAATGGCACAGAGGCCTACTAAAAAGCCATGAAAAATATGAGAAAATTCCTCATAACAGGATTGGGAGTACAAATATATGCTGTGTTATGCAGTTTATTTATGTATCCTGCTCACAATAAACAGAACAAGGTTTACATACCAGTAACAGTTAAATAACATATACTGCACAGTACAGTACTAATTAAATGTTAATTAGAGATTAGTAAAATAAACTTTAGAACTGCAAATATAAAAGCAACTGGGTGTTGATTTCACCAAATTTTAGTTTGTGAAAGAGGAGTTAGTGTGATTTCTGGGGTTGCATATTTTTCGCAAGTTTTTGGATGTTAGGTCTCAGTTCAGTTGTGGCTAGTTGCAGAATTGACTGAAGATTCTCATTAGTAAGTCTACTCCTAAATTTTGATTTGCTAATGTTCATAATAGAAAATGCCTGCTCGCAAGAGTATGTTGACCCAAACAGGCAGGCATAAATAGCTGCTCTTTCACACAATTTGGGATATTCATCTCCTGGCACACATTTATAGAAGGTAAGTAAATCCCCTTCCTTAAACTTGTTTCGTAGACTGTCACATGACTGAAGATCAATGAGTTCCAGTTGGAATTCTGGGGGTGCTTCATCAGGAATAACTGAAAATGGGTCTGCAAACATTTCAAAACCCTTTTTCTCATTTTTAAAATCAGTGAAGCGGTGCTCAAATATGGACTGGAGATGTGCAAGTTTTGCGACATACTCAGACATGTTTGCGCCACTGACACATTTTTGTCTGCATGCTGGGAAATGCACAAGATTGCCATTTTCAAGGTGAGATTGGAACAATTTTAGTTTGGATTGAAATGCAAAGATATAGTTACAAAGATTACTAACAAACAGATTTTTCCCTTGTAGTTTTGCATTCAGTGCATTCAGATGTTGTGTGATGTCTACCAAGAAAGCAAGGTCACACAGCCACTTGTCATCTTGTAGTTCTTCAACTATTTTATCCTTCCGAACAAGAAATAATTTTATTTCTTCCAACAATTCAAAAAAACGTTGCAATGTTTTCCCCCGGCTCATCCACCTTACTTCTGTATAAAAAACTAGGTCCTGATATTCAGCATCAATCTCTTCTAGAAAAGATTTAAACTGCCGATGGTTAAGTCCTCGCGATTTTATGAAGTTGACAACACTGACAACAACTTTCATTACATTTTCAAATCCAAGCTCCTTTCCACACAGGGATTGTTGGTGGATGATGCAATGAAACTGAATCAGATGGTGCTTGTGCTCTCCGAGGTGTTGCCTTAACAAAGAAACCATACCACTTTTGGAGCCTATCATGGCTGGAGCTCCATCAGTAACAATTCCAACTAGCTTACTTAAATCTAGATCCATCTTGGCACATAATTCCAATATACCGCTTAACAAATCACTTCCCTTTGTTTGCCCTTGAAATGAGATCATTCCAAGTAATCCCTCAAAAATATGAAAATCTGTGGTGATCCCCCGAATAAAAACCAGTAGTTGAGCAGTGGAACTGATATCTGTTGACTCATCTGCTGCCAGAGAAAAGAAAATAAATTTTTTTGCCTTTTCTTCTGTCTGTCCTGAAACATCTGCAGCCATATCAGCAATCCTGCGTTGAACAGTCATACGACTGAGGCTAATGGATTCAAATTTTTTAACAGACTCTGGGCATAGTTTCTGTGAAGAAACAACGAGGCACTTTTTTACAAAGTCACCATCTGTGAATGGTCTGGAAGACTTTGCAATCAATTCTGATATTTCATAACTAACTTCCATAGCCATTTCACTTTCTTTAGATATCTTGGTGAACATAGTCTGCTGTACAGTTAAGCTGCGCTGTAAAGATAAGATCTTCTGTTTGCGCAATTCTCCCTTAAATTGCTCAAAATTGGAATGTTTGGTTTCGTAGTGCCGCTTAACATTGAATTCCTTCGGCACTGCAACTACACTTTTGCAAATTAAGCAAACTAGCTTTCCTCTTTCTTCAATAAAGAAGAACTTTTCTGTCCAGGTCTCATTAAATTTCCTGTTCTCATCTGTAATTTTTCTCTTCTTTGCACTGCCTGCAGCATCCATTTTAGGTATGTGCAGCAAAGACCCTTAGCTGTCTCAGATCTGTGAAAAACATATCACATATAGGTTGAGGAACAGGAAAATTTATAATGTAACTGTCATTTTTTATTTTTTTTTGTAATGTATCAGGGCAGTTATATTGACCATTTTTATAATATACTTTAATTACTGAAATTGTCTATTAGAAAAATAGCTCTAAAGTGGCCCATTTTGAGCCTTAGCAGCGCTCCTCTGTCTTCTGTTTATATAACTGTGGAGACGCGCTCAACACTGACTGTGTTATGTAAGCAGAAGACAGAGGAGCGCTGCTAAGGCTGAGAAAGGGCCACTTTAGAGCTAATTTTCTAATAGAAATGTACAATTTAAAATATATTACAAAAATGGTCAGTATCACTGCCCCGATACATTACAAAAATAAAATGACAGTTACATTTTAAACTTTCAAATAAGGTTTAACTGTGCACTAATTAATGACATGATATCCTTTAACTAGGGAATCTGTCACCTAGTTTGAGCATATTAAACTGTTAACATAGCAATGTTCAATAAACTACCTTCATTCCAGCAAGGGTCTTTTCTTTTATTCAAGTTGTCATTTTGATTAAAAAAACGATTTTTCAGATATGCTAATTAACCTTCAAGGTGCCCAGAGGGGCTATTTTCCTCTCCTCTAGTGCCCAGTAAGGCCCCCCTGCAGTGCCCAGCCCACCTTTATTTCAAGCCCTGCACGCCTCCTCATAAATAAATGTACTCCCACATCTGAGCCGAACGGCGCTGCCCCCTCCACAACGTCATGTAATTTATTCACCCCACGATCCTTGCGTCCTCCTTCCATGCCCATGAAATCTCGCGCAGCCGCAGAGGCAACAGCGCTCTGATTAGGTCACTGGGCTCTGAGCATGCCCAGTGACACTATTGAGGCTGTTGCCCTCAAGGACAGGTCCAGGCAGTCGGCGATACTGCAGCTGCGCGAGATTTCATGGGCATGGAAGGAGGATGCAAGGATCGTGGGGTGAATAAATTACATGACGTAGCTGAGGGGGCGGCGCTGTTCGGCTCAGATGTGGAAGTACATTTATTTATAAGGAGGCATGCTGGGCTTGAAATAAAGGCGGGGTGGGCACTGCAGGGGGCGTTACTGTGCACTAGAGGAGAGAAATAACACCCCTCTGGGCAACTTGAAGGTTAATTAGCATATCTGGAAAATAGCTTTTTTATCAAAATGACAACTTGAATAAAACAAAGAAGACCCTTGCTGGAATGAAGGTAGTTTATTGAACATTGCTATGTTAATAGTTTAATATGCCACTAGGTGGCTTTAATAGCCTACTTTCGCACATCTCAATACCGGAGGAAAACACTTCAGTTTTGTCCCCATTCATTGTTAATGGGGACAAAACTGAATTGAAGGGATTTGAGTGCACCAGAATGCATTCCGTTCTGTTTCATTGCGTTCAGCAAGCAGCATTTTTGAGTGCGTCTTGAGATGCAAAGCAAGACGGATGTAAGTCAATAAGGATGGATCTGTTTTCTCAGAGACAATAGAAAATTGATCCGTCCCCCATTTACTTTCAATGAAGTTCATGACGGATCCGTCTTGGCTATTTTAAAGATAATACAACTGGATCCGTTCATAACAGATGCAGATGGTTGTATTATCATGACAAGTGTTTTTACTGATCCATGACGGATCCAGCAAAAATGCTGGTGTGAAAGTAACCTTAGGCCTCCTGCACACGACCGTATTTTTTTGCGGTCCGCAAAAACGGGTCCCGTTTTTCCGTGATCCGTGACCGTTTTTTCGTCCGTGGGTCTTCCTTGATTTTTGGAGGATCTACGGACATGAAAAAAAAAGTCGTTTTGGTGTCCGACTGGCCGTGCGGAGCCAAACGGATCCGTCTTGAATTAAAATGCAAGTCAATGGGGACGGATCCGTTTGACGTTGACACAATATGGTGCAATTGCAAACGGATCCGTCCCCCATTGACTTTCAATGTAAAGTCAGGAGTTAATATACCATAGGATCTGAGTTTTCTCCAATCCGATGGTATATTTTAACTTGAAGCGTCCCCATTACCATGGGAACGCCTCTATGTTAGAATATACCGTCGGATTTGAGTTACATCGTGAAACTCAAATCCGACAGTATATTCTAACACAGAGGCGTTCCCATGGTGATGGGGACGCTTCAGGTTAGAATATACTAAAAGAACTGTGTACATGACTGCCCCCTGCTGCCTGGCAGGTGCTGCCAGGCAGCAGGGGGCAGCCCCCCCCCCCTGTAGTTAACACATTGGTGGCCAGTGCGGCCGCCCCCCCCCCCTCGCTCCCTTGTAGTTAACTCATTGGTCGCCAGTGCCCCCCCTCCTAGTTAACACATTGGTGGCCAGTGCGCCCCCCCCCCCTCCCTCCCCTGTAGTTAACTCGTTGGTGGCCAGTGGGCCCTCTCCCCTCCCTCCCCCTCCTAATTAAAATCTCCCCCCCTATCATTGGTGGCAGCGGAGAGTACCGATCGGAGTCCCAGTTTAATCGCTGGGGCTCCGATCGGTAACCATGGCAACCAGGACGCTACTGCTTTCCCGGTTGCCATGGTTACTTAGCAATTTGTAGAACCATTATACTTACCTGCGAGCTGCGATCTCTGCGTCCGGTCGGGAGCTCCTCCTACTGGTAAGTGACAGGTCATGTCACTTACCAGTAGGAGGAGCTCCCGGCCGGACGCAGAGATCGCAGCTCGCAGGTAAGTATAATGGTTCTACAAATTGCTAAGTAACCATGGCAACTCGGGACAGCAGTAGCGTCCTGGTTGCCATGGTTACCGATCGGAGCCCCAGCGATTAAACTGGGACTCCGATCGGTACTCTCCGCTGCCACCAATGATAGGGGGGAGATTTTAATTAGGAGGGGGAGGGAGGGGAGAGGGCCCACTGGCCACCAACGAGTTAACTACAGGGGAGGGAGGGGGGCCCACTGGCCACCAACGAGTTAACTACAAGGGAGGGAGGGGGGGGCGGCCGCACTGGCCACCAATGTGTTAACTACGGGGGGCCCACTGGCCACCAATGTGTTAGCTACAGGGGGGGGGGGTTGCCCCCTGCCGCCTGGCAGCACCTGCCAGGCAGCAGGGGGCAGTCATGTACACAGTTCTTTTAGTATATTCTAACCTGAAGCGTCCCCATTACCATGGGGACGCCTCTGTGTTAGAATATACTGTCGGTTCTGAATTTTCACAAAGTGAAAACTCAGCTATGAAAAAGCTTTTATGCAGACGGATCTTCGGATCCGTCTGTATAAAAAGTAACCTACGGCCACGGATCACGGACACGGATGCCAATCTTGTGTGCATCCGTGTTCTTTCACGGACCCATTGACTTGAATGGGTCCGTGAGCCGTTGGCCGTGAAAAAAATAGGACAGGTCATATTTTTTTCACGGCCAGGAAACACGGATCACGGATGCGGCTGCAAAACGGTGCATTTTCCGATTTTTCCACGGACCCATTGAAAGTCAATGGGTCCGCGAAAAAAAACGGAAAACGGCACAACGGCCATGGGTGCACACAACGGTCGTGTGCAGGAGGCCTTACTCGGATCAGTACAATCTTGGCGATACCAAATTTATAGCATATTTTCTGCTTTATCAGATGCACTTTTTTCACCCAACTTGTCAGTGAAAATGTATGTGCATCTTATAAAGCGAATACTAGTGAGTGCTTCATTATAGAAGAGCTCACTAGTATGCAGGAGTCGAGGGGAGCAGTCAGTGAAGCGCTGTACTCCCCCTCCTACTTGGTCTTTTCTGGGCTGCGCTGCTGTGTCCTGACTGCGTACATCGCCAGAAAGTAGTGTGCGCGCTATGACCTGAGGCTGCATGCGGCATGAGCCCAGAGAAGATCAGGGAGTGTGACTGCAGGAGAAATCACTGGACCTGGAGAGTAGCAGCGGAGAGATCGCTGGATCTGGAGAGTAGCAGCGGAGAGATCGCTGGATCTGGAGAGTAGCAGCGGAGAGATCGCTGGATCTGGAGAGTAGCAGCGGAGAGATCGCTGGATCTGGAGAGTAGCAGCGGAGAGATCGCTGGACCTGGAGAGTAGCAGCGGAGAGATCGCTGGACCTGGAGAGTAGCAGCGGAGAGATCGCTGGATCTGGAGAGTAGCAGCGGAGAGATCGCTGGACCTGGAGAGTAGCAGCGGAGAGATCGCTGGACCTGGAGAGTAGCAGCGGAGAGATCGCTGGACCTGGAGAGTAGCAGCGGAGAGATCGCTGGACCTGGAGAGTAGCAGCGGAGAGATCGCTGGACCTGGAGAGTAGCAGCAGAGAGATCGCTGGCCCTGGAGAGTAGCAGCGGAGGAGGAGAGGTAAGTGAATTTATTTATTTTATTTCTGATGGGCCTCTGATATGGGGGTTCTGATCGGAGGTCTGATCTGGTATGGGGGTCTGAGCTGAGGTCTGACATGGGGGGTCTTTGATATACGGGTCTGATCTGCAGTCTAATTAAAAATATATTTTATTAGATTTTTTTCCCCTCTTCTAAAACCTGTAAAATCTTATAGTGGCAGTACTTGGTATTGCAGCTCAGCCTTTATTGATACGCTACTAATCCATGCGACTGATGTACAGTGATGTCACATTACCTAGGAAGAGGCTGTGGCGCTTAAAAGGGGTATTCCCATTACATACAATGCCATTGTCTGATAGGTGTGGGTCCCACCATTGGGACCCGCACCTACAACGAGAACGGAGCGGGGAGAGCTATGGCTAGAGGACCCCAGATTTCCCGGGTCCATCCACCACCAAGTGCTGCTCTCCGCTGCTCCCATAGAAGTGAATGGGAGCGTACCGTGCACGCGCGGCCCCTGATCCTATTCATTTCTATGGGGCAGACGGAAATAGCCGAGCCAGTGCTCGGCTATTTTTGGTGGCCCCATAGAAATGAATGGAGGGCGGCTGCAGATGCGCAGTGCTCCCTCCGTTCATTTACCCGCTCCGGTCTCATTGTAGATGCAGGTTTTAGAGGTGGGACCCTCACCCATCAGACAATGGGGCATATCCTAGCAATATGCCCCCATTGTCTGAGATGGCAAAACCCCTTTAAATGCCTTTTCTAACAGCTGATAGGCGGGGGTCTGTGGTGTCGCACCCCTACAGATCTGATACTGATGACCTATCCTGAGGATAATTCAGTAATATCTATTCCTGGATAGCCCCTTTAAGTACCAGCCCATTTTCATTTTTGAATTTTTTCTCGCCACTTTACAATAGCCATAACTTAAATTTCCATTCATATGTACAATGTACATATATATTCATGACTTGTCTATGGACAATAATTGGAATTTGGACTGTATTATGGAAGAAGTCAAGTGTCTCTGCTGGTCAGAGGTGCCAGACAGCTGGGGGGTCCATTCAAAATTTTTTTATTATGCAAGTGCTAAGAGAGACTGTTATTAGTACAGATTTTTTTTTCATTAATGATCCAGTGATCTATCAAAAAATCTTACGTTGTTAAAAAACACAACCCCACGTGACTTCCGCGGGTGTGCGCCTCTGCGCAAGTGCAGTACCAGGGCATGGGTAAGCTAAAATTACAGTGAGCATTGACTCATGGATGCGCCCACGGACACCGCACATGCGCTCTCAGGGGTAAGGAGATCTGACGGTCTTTTGTCTTGTTAATTCTCCTTACCCTCACACTGCGCACGCGCGGATTGTAAAATCTCCTTACCCTCACTGCACATAGAGACCGACCTGATCCTGATCGAAGCCAGCCAGTAATGAATCTGAAGCGCGCTGTGTAGTGAGGGTAAGGAGATTTTACAAGAAAAAAGACTGTCAGATCTCCTTACCCCTGAGAGCGCATGCGCGGTGTCCGTGGGCGCATCCATGAGTCAATGCTCACTGTAATTTTAGCTTACCCATGCCCTGGTACTGCATTTGCGCGGAGGCGCACACCCCTGGAAGTCACGTGGGGTAAGGTTTTTTAATGACTTGGGGTATTCCCATCATGGACAATGGGGGCATATCGCTAGCAGCATATGCCCCCATTGTCTTAGAGTGCTGGTCCCACCGCTGGAACCCGCACCTATATAGAGAATGGAGCCCCAAAAGTGAAGGCGGGCACACTGCGCATGCTCAGCCTCCCTCCATTCATTTCTATGGGGCCGCCGAAAATAACCGAGTGCTGGCTCAGCTATTTCCGTCGGCCTCATAAAAATGAATGGGAGCATGGGCCGCGCATGCGCTGTACTCTCCCATTCACTTCTATGGGAGAGGCGGGGAGAAGCGCTTGGTGGTGGACGGACACCGGGAAATCTGGGGTCCTCCAGACACAGCGCTCCCCGCTCCATTCTCAATATAGGTGCTGGTCCCAGTGGTGGGACCCGCACCTATAAGACAATGGGGGCATATCCTAGCGATATGCCCCCATTGTCCATGATAGGAATACCCCTTTAAGTTTTTTTTAATAGAATCCCTGGTTGTATGTAAAGATTGTGGCTGGGGCGGTGTCTTACTGTGTGGACGGGCTGGCAGTGGCACAGGTCCAGAATGGCTGTGGTATTAATGTTTTGGGTGGAACTGGTGAGGTGTGCGGGCAGAACAAATCAATAACTTCTTCCAGCCTGGAGGATGCGCGCCTGCTGCCTGCCAGCAATACACTGGGCCAATCAGCAGCAGGTATTTGCACACTGCTAATGCTGATTGGCCCAGTATGTGATGCGGTGCAGGCACACGAGGGAGCGCCCAGTCAGTGAGACGTCGGGGGGAGGCGGGGGACCTGTGTGTTGGCTCTGGGAGGCGGTGAGTAGTGAGCGCAGCTTCAGGGGGCGGGGCATTCCGAGCGCTCCGGGCTGGAGCCGAATCAAGTGAAAGCAGCTGCAGGGGGCGGGGCCTTCAGAGCCGGCTTTATTTTTCACAGAGACGCGCTGATCGCAGAGGCAGACGATCAGCTGTGTCTCTGTGCAGGAGTACGGGAGCCGCAAAAACTGGCTGTGCGGGCCGCATGCGGCCCGCGGGCCGCGGGTTGTGCACCCCTGCTCTAAAGGAACAACTTTTAGCAAATGAGGCAGTGGAAAGAGGGCTCAAGGGTCATTGAAAAGAGTTTAGGCAGAAACACTTTTGTCCTGTGTGGGGGGCCTGGTTTGATTCTTGCTATGGGGCCTTTACTTCTCTATGTACGCAACTGCATCCATGGATCTGTGAGCCTGAACTTAAAGGTGTTCCATAGAGATAGACCATGTGGCTGCTGTGAGGCACTTGGAGAAAGGGAGTCCAGTCATGGTTGGTTCCAATACTTTCCTACTGGTTGGTGAGAACCTGCTTTCTTCTCAGGGGAACTGCCTATTTAGAAAAAGGTAGAAACAAACACCAGACCTGTCCTGGGTCGCAAAACCCTGCACCATAATAGCAGCCCAGTTTGATCTCTGCAGTAGGGCCCCTGTTCTTCTCTGTATGCTTCTGCTTGGACTTCCACAATTAGGCTAGGGTATGCCAAACCCTGTAAATCCAAGAGATTTCCATTCACCAAAATCTTGGCGTTCAGTAGAGGGCTGCAGCCTCTTCTTTCTGGACATGGCTGTGGGTCTGAGCTCCCAAATTCTAGATCAGGTGTAGGCAACCTCCAGCACTCCAGCTGTTGTGGAACTACAACTCCCAGCATGCATACTTGCTCTGCTGTTCTCAGAACTCCCATACAAATGAGTGGAACATTCTGGGAATTGTGGTTTCACAACAGTTGGAGTGCCAAAGGTGGCTGACCCCTGTTCTAGATATCAGCGGGTCATTTTGGTTACCTTTGCCCTTTAATGCTGGTAGAATAGTAGGGGAAAAAAAGAAGCTGAAAAGGCTTGTCAGCACTTACACATGACTTCTCCGTCTCTTACTACCATACCATATTTTGCAGAACTTAGTTGAAGAACCTCTTTGAAGGATAAAGGGAACGTGGCCTCTGTCACCATTGCCCTTAAAGCCCATCTGTCAGCAGGTTTGTACCTATGACACTGGCTGACCTGTTACACGTGCGCTTGGCAGCTGAAGGCACCTGTGTTGGTCCCATGTTCATATGTTCCCCTCTGAGAAAACTGAAGTTTTAATATATACAAATGAGCCTCTAGGAGCAACGAGGGCATTGCCGTTACATCTAGAGGAACCACTTTTTCTGCAGCTGCTGTACCCTCTGCACTTTGATTCGCAGGGCCAGGCATTATGACATTTTCACTGTCAGGCACTGTCCATCAAAGTGCGGAGGGCAGTTGCAGAGAGAGCAGAGCCTCTAGGTGTAAGGGTAACGCCCCCATTGCTCCTAGAGGCTCATTTGCATATATTGAAGCCTCATTTTTCTCAGCAATGCGGGCACATATGAACATGGGACCAACACAGAAGTCTTTAGCTGCCAAGCGCACATATAACAGGTCAGACAGTGTCATAGGTACAAATTTTCTGACAGATGCCCTTTAATCTCCATTGAGAGCAAAGAGATCTCGGTCTCTTGACAATTAATACTCAGCAGAATTGGCATCAACCACCAGGCATACCTGGTCTAATCCCAGGGCTTGGAGAGTCCAAGGCAATAAATGAAGTGACCTGGCCCTACTACACAGATTTTTTCCCCCTCTTATATTGTCTTATTAATCAGATTTTTTTTCAATAAAAATGTATTTTGATAAATTCTGAGCTTTTCTTATCCCATGGACACCTGCTTATTCAGTTTTCATAGCATCTCACAGTTTTTACTTCAGCATCTCCTCTTCTGCTTGAGGACCATCGGGGATCTAGGCTGCACTCCATTAGACAGTTACACTTCTCCAGTTTTTGTTAGTTTAATTGGTGAATTTATTGTAACTTTCTTAAAGGGAACGTGTCACGGGGATTTTGTGTATAGAGCTGAGGACATGGGTGGCTAGATGGCCGCTAGCACATCCGCAATACCCAGTCCCCATAGCTCTGTGTGCTTTTATTGCTTAAAAAAACGATTTGATACATATGCAAATTAACCTGAGATGAGTCCTGTCCCTGACTCATCTCACATACAGGACTGATCTCAGGTTAATTTGCATATGTATTAAATTGGTTTTTTTGCACAATCAAAGCACACAGAGCTATGGGGACTGGGTATTGCGGATGTGCTAGCGGCCCATGTCCTCAGCTCTATACACAAAATCCTGGTGACAGGTTCCCTTTAAGTGTTTCTGTTGTAAACCTCCAAATCTAGCCTTACTCCTGTGGGCACCAGCTGTTCTAACCGCTGTTTGTTATGCTGCCGTCTCCGCCATATAATAGAATATAATGAAATTCTATCCCCTAGGATGGAAACACAGAAACTGTTACATCTTGTGTAAGGAATTTGGCACGTACAGGTTATATTTTACAGCAAGTAGCACAGATTCCAAGTGTTGATTCATCATAACAATGCTGACTATTGAGGTTATGGCGCACATCACAGCTCCGGTCCCAAGGATTTAAAGGGAATGTTTATATTGTGGGGTTTTTATATTGTGTCCTAATGCAATTATGTGAGTGCACCCTTTAAGCCACCCAATCCCTTTTGCAGTCCCAATTGGGGTCCTGAAAGAGCTTTCTTTCCCTACTGTGACTGCTGAGGCCAGTGATTGGCTGCAGCGGCCATGTGAATGAATGACGGATGTGATGTTACCGCTGTCGCACCAGTTTTTCTTTTTCTTTTTTTTTTTAACTTTAGGACAGTCCCAAGCTCTGTGCTGAACGTCTAAAAACCTTGACTGCCAAGTGTAAAATTGCTTTCATTTCTGCAGGTGGTTAGGGTTATATGGGTTTTTCGGTACTTTAATATTGGTGTCCATCCTCAGGACAGGTCATCAATATCTGATTGTCAGAGGCCCGACATCCTGCAACCCTGCTGATCAGCTGTTCTGCCGTAGCTCTGGTGGCAGAAGTCGGCAACTGTGTAGTACCTCAGAGGGGGCACTACCATTCTTACACCTAGCTACTGTCTCTAATGGCTAGCAAAGAATGTCACCTGTGTATTTAATTTCAGGTTCTCTGATACTGTGCCTTAATATTATTGTTAGGCAACTGTTATTACATATAATGTGCCTGGTTGTCCAGCAGGTGGCAGTGTATCTGGCAGAGAGTACCTTTAGATAAAAGGGAACTTACCATTCCATTCTCCCCCTTTTGTGCAGAAGTGGGATAGTCCTGTTTCCTACCAAGGGAAGGGCTGGAGGAAGCTATACCTAGTTGAGTCGAGAGTAGGGATCGACCGATATTGATTTTTTAGAGCCGATACAGATAACCTGTGAACTTTTAGGCCGATAGCCGATAATTTATGCCGATATTCTGTGCATTTTCATTTTTGAAAAAAAAAATATATGTTTTTTACGCCATTCACCACATAGGATATTTTTCGGACGTGGCAATATGTGATATGTTTATTTATTTATTGTTTATATATTTTATATGTAAAATAGGGAAAGTGGGTGATTTATACTTAATATTTTGTTTTTTGTTTTTTACTTTTTTCTTTTTTTTTTACTTTTTATTTAATAACTATTTCCCCCCTTAGGGGCTAGAATCTGGGATCTTTTAATCCCTTGTCCTATTCACCCTAATAGAGCTCTATTAGGGTGAATAGGACTTCACACTGTCCCTGCTGCCCTGTGCATAGTGCGCACAGCAGCAGGGAGCTTACCATGGCAGCCAGGGCTTCAGTAGCGTCCTGGCTGCCATGGTAACCAATCGGAGCCCCAGAATTACACTTCTGGGTCTCCGATCAGAAGCTGCCACTGCCACCAATGAAGAGGAGGGGAGAGGACCCTGAGGCCACTGCCACCAATGATTTTAATTCGGGGGTGGGGGGGAAGGCGCACTGCGCCACCAATATTTTTTGTACTGGGGAGGGCGCACTGCGCCACCAATGTTTTTAGTACTGGGGAGGGCTGACTGCGCCACCAATGATAATTAATGTTGGGGCAGAATCACATAGCCGGCACCCTGCCTCTGACAGGGGACAGGAAGCTGCGATCAGCGGCAGCAGTTAACTGCCGATGATCGCAGCTTCCTGTCATATAGGCTGGGCAACGCCTCCTGTATTTGTATTAGACGTTAATTATCATTGGTGGTGCAGTGCACTCGCCCCTCCTCCTTCCGTCTCTCCTCATTGGCAGCGTGGCACGGGGGGGAGGGAGAGAGTGACTCCTTCTCCCCTGTGCTGCCGAGGGAACGTGAGCACGCTGACAGCAGTGCGCTCATGTTCTGTGATAGCACGCTGGACGCATTATCGGCAAAATTAGATGCCGATACCAATAACTTTGAAAATCGATAATATCGGTAACTCTGATAATCGGTCGATCCCTAGTCGAGAGTATAGAATCTGAGAAGTAGAGTTGAGAGTTGGAGCAAGAGAGTGAAGTAGCACGGCGTGGGGAGGGGGCGGTTCCACTCACTGCTGCAGAAGCTTTGGGAAAGTAACTCAAAGAGCAGCCCGCTCCTGATATATAAAAGGACTTAGTACCTCTTAGAGGCAAAATGGAGCCAAAGACCCCTACTCAGCAAAACAGGTCACAGGATACCTCACTCTATTAAGAAACAGTAACTGAAGCTGAGAGGAACCAGACTGAAGCCAGAGATCAGCACAGCGACAGAGAGATAAAGCAAAGTATTCAAGTTTACCTGCCAGTTTACCCTTAGCCTGCTGGAGCCAAGATAAAGGTCAAATATCGTTTGGATGACACAAGTTTATTGCAAGTTTATTCAAGTAAAACCGTTTAACTTCTGGACTCTACTTACTCCACCAATACATCTCCTTTGTTGCTACGGAGCCTAACCCCGGGGTGCGACAGTATCCAGGTAGGAGCACCGTGACACAAACTTTTAAGGCAATAACATACCATTCGGCATTCCTAAACACTGGGATCCGATCGGCCCGGGGGGGCGGCACGCCACAACTGGACTACACAGCTCGATAGAAGCAGCACTGCAGTAACCAGCTGTGCTGGAGCTGATGGAGCTTCTGCAGAACACCTGATCAGCAGTGGTGTGGGGTGTCAGAAATTCGCTGATCAGATATTATTGACCTATTATGAGGATAGCCCACCAAAATTAAAGTACTTGAAAAACCCTTTAAAGGGGTTCTGCACTTTCATTTAACTGATGATCTATCCTCTGGATAGATCATCAGCTTCTGATTGGTGGGGGTCCGACACCCGGGACCCCCGCCGATCAGCTGTTTGAGAAGGCAGCGGCGCTCCAGCAGCGCCACGGCCTTCTCACTGTTTACCGCCGGGCCGCCGGCCCACTGACGTCACGACTAGTGTCAAATAGCGTGGGCGCGGCTAAGCTCCATTCAAGTGAACAGAGCTTAGTCGCGCCCACGCTAGTTGATACTAGTCGTAACGTCAGTGGGCCGGCGGTAAACAGTGAGATGGCCGCGGCACTGCTGGAGCGCCACTGCCTTCTCAAACAGCTGATCGGCGGGGGTCCCGGGTGTCAGACCCCCGCCGATCAGAGGCTGATGATCTATCCAGAGGATAGATCATCAGTTAAATGAAAGTGCAGAACCCCTTTAAGTGATTTCATTTTTATTGCCTGCAGCCACCACTAGGGGGAGCATGCAATCTTAGCGCATACTATTTTATTATTGAGCTCAATGTAGAAACAGTATGCAGTAAAATCTCCCCCTGGTGGTTGCTGCAGGTAATCACATTTCTGTTTTATAATCCTGTGTCTTCAAAGGGATTTTGGAGCTCTGCATCAGAAAAATTGAACTCTGAATGTTAGAAAGATATATTAAGAAATGAATGAGCCCATAATGGTGGATCTATTAGGATTTAAAGGGAACCTGTCACATTGAAGTTGGTGTCTGAGCTGCAGGCAGCATGTTATAGGGCAGGAGGAGCTAAGCAGATTGATATACACTGCTCAAAAAAATAAAGAGAACACAAAAATAACACATCCTAGATCTGAATTAATTAAATATTCTTCTGAAATACTTTGTTCTTTACATAGTTGAATGTGCTGACAACAAAATCACACAAAAATAAAAAAATGGAAATCAAATTTTTCAACCCATGGAGGTCTGGATTTGGAGTCACACTCAAAATTAAAGTGGAAAAACACACTACAGGCTGATCCAACTTTGATGTAATGTCCTTAAAACAAGTCAAAATGAGGCTCAGTAGTGTGTGTGGCCTCCACGTGCCTGTATGACCTCCCTACAACGCCTGTGCATGCTCCTGATGAGGTGGCGGACGGTCTCCTGAGGGATCTCCTCCCAGACCTGGACTAAAGCATCTGCCAACTCCTGGACAGTCTGTGGTGCAACGTGACGTTGGTGGATAGAGCGAGACATAATGTCCCAGATGTGCTCAATTGGATTCAGGTCTGAGGAACGGGCGGGCCAGTCCATAGCATCAATGCCTTCGTCTTGCAGGAACTGCTGACACACTCTAGCCACATGAGGTCTAGCATTGTCTTGCATTAGGAGGAACCCAGGGCCAACCGCACCAGCATATGGTCTCACAAGGGGTCTGAGGATCTCATCTCGGTACCTAATGGCAGTCAGGCTACCTCTGGCGAGCACATGGAGAGCTGTGCGGCCCTCCAAAGAAATGCCACCCCACACCATTACTGACCCAATGCCAAACCGGTCATGCTGGAGGATGTTGCAGGCAGCAGAACGTTCTCCACGGCGTCTCCAGACTCTGTCACGTCTGTCACATGTGCTCAGTGTGAACCTGCTTTCATCTGTGAAGAGCACAGGGCGCCAGTGGCAAATTTGCCAATCTTGGTGTTCTCTGGCAAATGCCAAACGTCCTGCACGGTGTTGGGCTGTAAGCACAACCCCCACCTGTGGACGTCGGGCCCTCATATCATCCTCATGGAGTCTGTTTATGACCGTTTGAGCAGACACATGCACATTTTGCAGGGCTCTGGCAGTGCTCCTCCTGTTCCTCCTTGCACAAAGGCTGAGGTAGCGGTCCTGCTGCTGGGTTGTTGCCCTCCTACGGCCTCCTCCACGTCTCCTGATGTACTGGCCTGTCTCCTGGTAGCGCCTCCATGCTCTGGACACTACGCTGACAGACACAGCAAACCTTCTTGCCACAGCTCGCATTGATGTGCCATCCTGGATAAACTGCACTACCTGAGCCACTTGTGTGGGTTGTAGACTCCGTCTCATGCTACCACTAGAGTGAAAGCATTGCCAGCATTCAAAAGTGACCAAAACATCAGCCAGGAAGCATAGGAACTGAGAAGTGGTCTGTGGTTACCACCTGCAGAACCACTTCTTTATTGGGGGTGTCTTGCTAATTGCCTATAATTTCCACCTGTTGTCTATCCCATTTGCACAACAGCATGTGAAATTGATTGTCACTCAGTGTTGCTTCCTAAGTGGACAGTTTGATTTCACAGAAGTGTGATTGACTTGGAGTTACATTGTGTTGTTTAAGTGTTCCCTTTATTTTTTTGAGCAGTGTATAATTTTGTGGGCAAAGATTCAGTAAAATTTGTAATCTATCCATTTAATTCTATGCTCATTCTGGCCTTTGAAGTCCAGGAGGCGGTCCTATCAGTGATTGACAGCCTTCCTTCTATAGCTGTGTATACACTTATCACTATCAATCTCCTTGACTTCAAAGCCCAGAATGAGCAGAAACTTAAATGAATAAAATACAAATTTTACTGACTCTTTTCCCACAAAACTGGATATCAATCTGCTCAGCTCCTCCTGCTCTATAACATGCTGACTTCAGATTTCTTAGCATTTTCATGGTGACAGGTTCCCTTTAAAAAATGAGATTGTGTTCAATGGTGGACATTAGGAATGAGCTATCCATAACTAATACTAATAAGATCATCCTCCGCTTTCTTAAATGAGACTATTTTCAGTAAAAATAGTAATATTGAAGAATAATATATTGATTCATTGCTTATATGGATCTGTAACTAAGAGGTGACATGTTTCTGAAAGTTCAAAAACGATGATTTTCTTTATGCTCTGCAGAGAAGTTCCAGGCTGCGGACCCCACTGGCTCTGGTGAAGTGACCCTAAACTATCGTCAGGTTTGTATCTCTAAAGAGTTAGTAAATAAGTATAGTCCTTCTATCTCCCTCGTACAGATGCATGCTCGGTTTGCAAGAGGAGGGACACTTATCCGCTGCCAAAACAAGAGGTTAGGGTGCTGAAATTTATCATGCGTGATTATTCTCTCCGCTGTCAGGGGAGAATCTACAGGCCCTCATACACTTCAGATAGTTGTCCAACACCACAAAAATCCCAGGGTTTTGGCCAAAGATAGCCGTATGTGTTTGAGTGCATACACAGGGTAACGCTGGGCCCCATAGCCGTTGTGTGATCTGCACTATGGTAAGTACACCTCTGCCTATCCTTAAGATAAATTATTATGATTAACTCAGTGGGGTCCAACCCTCAGCACACCCATGCATACTTGCCAACACTGTAGTTTATAAATCCGGGGCATGCAAGCCCCACCCCAGGAACACCGCCAAACCCACCCTGAGAATGCCCACATGAGTGGAGCTTGCATAAGTCACACTCCTTTTGGGCCAGAACAGTATGAATTTTTACTGGTACTTGTCTTTGAAAATTAGGGACAATCTGTTAAAGGGGTTATGCCATGATTGATGTAAAAAATGAAAACCAGGCATCCTATAGTACAATACAATCTCTTTCTAACAAAGCTAGAACTAGCCCTGTACCTCACATGGGTCCAGAGATCTCCCCATTTATTGCTCCAATTGTTCTGCTAGATTTTGTTCCAACTGGCAGCTGAGGGGCGTGATCTTTCTGCTACATCTCAGGAGGAGTGTCTTTTCTGCTGTAGCTCTTTACCTGTAACTACCACGGCTTCTAACAGTAGATCCGGCTGGTGGCAGTTGAAGATTTAAACTGAGCATGTGTGACCACCTCGGTGAGGTGGACAAGAAATAAGAGGGGAAAAAAACAAACGGCAGGTGGCGCTATACAGATACATTTTTTTTAATAGCTCAGTGGCTATACTAAATTTTTTATGACATGGAATTACAAAAGTATTCATATCCAGGGGCTGGTTTGAAAAATGCAGAATATTTTTCGTGGCACAACCCCTTAAAGATTCAGCACGGTTGACAACTGTGATGATCAAGTGTTTGAAGGGGCCCCGCTGCTCTATGTTTACATCGCACTGCACAGTATATATTTTCAGATGGGTATGGGGCACCGCGGCAGTACTCGGAGCAACCGCTCGCTACAAAAAGTTTGGTATTCTGAGTATGCATAAGGACCACAACCCCTTCAACAGCTGAGAGGCGGACCCCAGGTGATCTAGTTTTGAAGGCCTGTTCTATGGACTGGCCATCGCTTTTATAAAGCTGAATAACCCCTTTAAGATTAGGGATCCTTATAGAGATTTTTTTATTCATATTTATGTTTTTCAATTATCAGACACCCTTTTATACATGTGTGATATATCATATACTTTACCTCCACAGTGGCTGCTGCTGGCTGTATTCAACTGATGGAAAAGTTGAGGTGAGACAACCCTTAAAGGAGCAGCTTTCTCAGGGCTTTCCTACCTCACATTCTGCATTTCACCCACGCTATTTATTTTTACGTACACGTCAGATCATTTCATGAATGATCTTTCTTCTGCAATATCCCGCAGCTGCCTCAAGATGGAATCTGTGAAAATCTCACAATAAATCAAGGCTTAATTGTGTCTTTTCTTAGAAGACGAGGTGACAAAATATTTTTATACAAGTTTCGCAAGTTTATACAGAAGCACAATATGGATCCAGCTGGTAATGGTGTAAACAGTTCTGCGGGTCTGTTTATAGGAGGTGGTTAAAAGCTCCTTGTAAAGGAAGAGTAAATCACTGCGCTCATAAATGGGAGCCAAAATGGAGAAGAGAAATTGCTTTCCTTGCTGAAAGTCGCCAAGGAAGATCAGGCCATGGTTCCAGGATTAAATCCTCAGGAATATCAGCCGCTTTTATAACTGTATATCTAAAGCTGGCCATACACATTATACTTTTGTTGACTGAACCCACCAAGAACTGCAAATTCGGCTGACCCATCAATGTCTTTGGGGAGCTCCAGACTCTCCTCGGACAGATGATGTTAAGGGAGATATGTGAATGGCGAAATTAATATTTTTGCCTGATCCTTTTGTTCTCCAGCAAGATAAGCCACTGCCAGAACTGCAGCAGCTTTCTCCACTCTCCCAATTGAATACACATACAAGTTGGGCCGAGCCAAATGTGTATGGAGAAGCTAGGAGGCAATAGGGAGAGATTGCTGTCGGTCAAATGAACCTTTGGCCAACAATTATTGAATGTGTATGCCCTGCTTTAAAGGGGTTGTATCATCTCAGACAATGGGGGCATATGCAATGGGTGACTCCCCCTAGGGCCCTCTATATATATGTCGGGGGGTAATAATTCAATTAAGAATTATTAATTATGGTCATAAAAATAATTAACCATAAAAAAATAAAATTTATTAAATTTGTCATAAATTCTTAAAATCATGACCTGGTGAATTGTAGACAACCTAATTGATAAAATTCACATCTGAGTCCGACTATTTCCTCAGATAAATAAGTTCTTTTTGACGTGAGATGACGTTAATGATAAAATGTAGTTCTGCATTATACAAGAATACACAGGTATTATAAAAATATGCAGATTTATTGGTTACAAGATTATAAACATATATAAGTAAATAAACACAATGATACATGCAAATGAATATACAGGGTGGGCCATTTATATGGATACACCTTAATAAAATGGGAATGGTTGGTGATATTAACTTCCTGTTTGTGGCACATTAGTATATGTGAGGGGGGAAACTTTTCAAGATGGGTGGTGACCATGGCGGCCATTTTGAAGTCGGCCATTTTGAATCCAACTTTTGTTTTTTCAATAGGAAGAGGGTCATGTGACAAATCAAACTTATTGGGAATTTCACAAGAAAAACAATGGTGTGCTTGGTTTTAACGTAACTTTATTCTTTCATGAGTTATTTACAAGTTTCTGACCACTTATAAAATGTGTTCAATGTGCTGCCCATTGTGTTGGATTGTCAATGCAACCCTCTTCTCCCACTCTTCACACACTGATAGCAACACCGCAGGAGAAATGCTAGCACAGGCTTCCAGTATCCGTAGTTTCAGGTGCTGCACATCTCGTATCTTTACAGCATAGACGATTGCCTTCAGATGATACGAGATGTGCAGCACCTGAAACTACGGATACTGGAAGCCTGTTCTAGCATTTCTCCTGCGGTATTGCTATCAGGGTGTGAAGAGTGGGAGAAGAGGGTTGCATTGACAATCCAACACAATGGGCAGCACATTGAACACATTTTATAAGTGTCAGAAACTTGTAAATAACTCATGAAAGAATAAAGTTACGTTAAAACCAAGCACACCATTGTTTTTCTTGTGAAATTCCCAATAAGTTTGATGTGTCACATGACCCTCTTCCTATTGAAAAAACAAAAGTTGGATTCAAAATGGCCGACTTCAAAATGGCCGCCATGGTCACCACCCATCTTGAAAAGTTTCCCCCCTCACATATACTAATGTGCCACAAACAGGAAGTTAATATCACCAACCATTCCCATTTTATTAAGGTGTATCCATATAAATGGTCCACCCTGTATATAGCGTTAATATAAAGCATTACAAGCTTAACAATACATGTAAGTGGAAATAACTTGTCACATTATAACCAAGCTATTATAAGGTTAGGATATCAAAATATGAACATAAGTTATATACATTACTTCTGTTCAGAGAAAACCTCATGATATCAAGATGGGCACTTCCATCCAAGGATATAACTTAGAAGCGATAACTGTATCTTTCCACCCCATCCTGGACTATTTTCACACATATAACTTTGGTGAGACTATTAAGAAAAATAACAGGGATCTAGGATTTTGCTAGACCATATCTTAAATGGGAAGGACTTGAAATAAGTCCTTCCTGTGGGAATCCATCACTTAGCTTGGCGAAGAATGTTCTAATCAATAAATATATATATATATAAGCAATTATTTAATGCTTTGCTAGATTATGAGTCTAGATTCTTCTGCAGGTAGAATGAAGCCTCACAATATCCTAAGACTGCATCTCAATATGGAGATGATCAATTAATTTAATTATTTATTTATTCGCCAATCTAGATGGTATAATTTCACCCACACTATCAAATTAGTCTTAATAAAATGAAATATCATTTTCTGTGTCTCTTACCAAGTCCTAGTAGGAATCTCACTTCTGCTCCTAGGAAAGCTGGGCGGTCCATCATAGCGCATCTCATCATGGCTTTCATCTTGATAAACCCCTCTAGAGAGCTTTACTTGTCTCCTTCTCTCTTTTTCCTTTCTCCTTTTTTTTTCTCCCTTCTCTACCTCTTGTGTATGGCTTATGATCACAAACTTATCAGTTAGACACACCTTCCTAGTTTGGAACTTTCCAATCATTGTCGGATGGGCGTGACCATTGATAAAAAATGTGACATCATAACCTTACCCAGAATGCACTTTTGCTACTGTTGTAATGTCACCTACTGATACCTAGGTGGCACTGCTGTGTAAGCTATTTGCATCATAGCATAAAGGGTTAACTTATGTAAGTCTGTATATACATTTTGACCTTAGAAGCTTTAATTCAAAGACATAGGGATTAATTCTGACACTTGTAGCAATTAGAGACAGACCTCTAGGCGTCTCTCTGAACGTTTCTCACACTGTTAATTTATGGATCATAAATGGTCTTGTTTTCTCACAGAGATATCAGTACCTCCTCTGTCATACCAAAGATGTGATTAATTGTTACAAAACACACATCTTCACAGACACTCTTCTAATGAGAAATATATACAATATACTGGATACATGTCTTCGTAACATATAACAATATAATATAAACAAATATATATATGTCCTACTGATTGTCTTATGCGAAGGACTAACTAAGGCTCAATAAATGAATACATACATATTATATACACTGCTCAAAAAAATAAAGGGAACACAAAAATAACACATCCTAGATCTGAATTAATTAAATATTCTTCTGAAATACTTTGTTCTTTACATAGTTGAATGTGCTGACAACAAAATCACACAAAAATAAAAAAAATGGAAATCAAATTTTTCAACCCGTGGAGGTCTGGATTTGGAGTCACCCTCAAAATTAAAGTGGAAAAACACACTACAGGCTGATCCAACTTTGATGTAATGTCCTTAAAACAAGTCAAAATGAGGCTCAGTAGTGTGTGTGGCCTCCACGTGCCTGTATGACCTCCCTACAACGCCTGTGCATGCTCCTGATGAGGTGGCGGACGGTCTTCTGAGGGATCTCCTCCCAGACCTGGACTAAAGCATCTGCCAACTCCTGGACAGTCTGTGGTGCAACGTGACGTTGGTGGATAGAGCGAGACATGATGTCCCAGATGTGCTCAATTGGATTCAGATCTGGGGAACGGGCAGGCCAGTCCATAGCATCAATGCCTTCATCTTGCAGGAACTGCTGACACACTCCAGCCACATGAGGTCTAGCATTGTCTTGCATTAGGAGGAACCCAGGGCCAACCGCACCAGCATATGGTCTCACAAGGGGTCTGAGTATCTCATCTTTGCTTCTTCTTGTATGCTGCACTTCTCTTTGTATGGTCTTTCTCTAGATTAGGCCAGGGCACTTTCCTCCTAGCTCCTGAGGCTCTAAGCTTTGGCCTCCATGGCCAGCAGAGCTGAGGGTGCTCTGGCTGGCAATGGGCACGTCCAGCAGAGACGTGCCCCTGCACACCTGTCCCCTAGCAGGGGATAAGCTAGACTAACTAGAAACTGGTCCCGACCCTTCCTGCAGGAAGTGGGACTCGCCCACTTCTCTCCAGGGGGGGGGTTAGGATGGAATGGAAGGTTCCATTCTATCTAAGATAGCTCTGCCATATTTGCTGCCACCTGCTGGTGAACCAGGCACATTACATGAACAGTTGCATGACATTAGAAATGCAGTGTGGAGGACCTGGAATAAAATGCACAAGATGACATGAGGTTAGACCAATAAAGACAGTAGCAAGGTGAAGCAGTGGTAACACCACTCTGGGGTGTTACACATATTGCTAGGATATGCCTCATTGTCTGATAGGTGCAGTGTGCTTCTCTTTCTTTTCTATAGGACTTATAGGCGACTGCGTTGCTCGGCTATTTTTGGCACTCCCATAGAAATTAATGGGGGCCGATCTCCCCCGTGGTCCGATCTCCTTTACTTTGCGAGGTAGGTCCGGGTCCCAGAGGTGGGACCTACACCTATCAGACAATGGAGGCACATCCTAGGGGTTGTGTTATCTCAAGCATTGGTGGCATATCGCTAGGACAGTGGTCAGCAAACCGCGGCTCGCGAGCCACAATCGGCTCTTTAGCCCCTTGAATGCACTTACAGGTGCGGGCTCCCACATAGCTGAAAGACCAACCCCTCCTGCTGATTTGTGAAGCACGCACTACAGTCTTCTTGCCTGTGGAACGCATTTGCGTGTACACACCTTCTTCCAAACGTCGGAACGTGCTGCGTCACAGCAGGAAGTGACGAGGGTAGTGAAAGTTCCCGGGTATGGGAAATATAACAGAACACCGCCGCAGGCGCTTGCTGTGCTACAAACATGACGCCATAGTAGGCATAGTCAAGTGTGCTACCTCCTTCTACAGGTGACTCTCATTAATTATTTGGCATCATCATTTACATGGCATGTAAACTATTTAAACAGAAAAAGTAATAAAATAGGCGTGCACACCTTGCACTGGCTCTGCATACAAGTTTAATAAAAAATAAAAAATTATAAAAATGAAATAATAATCAAGATCACAATACCAGAAAGTACATATAAAAATATGTAAAAACACACTCTAATAGTACTCACTGGTACTGTTGACGCAATAAAAATATTTAAAACATGAGACATAGAAATCATTTATGTCATGCGCAAAGTCTGATGCCAACATAAAAAGTGCAGACTCCAAAGGCAATGCAGTGATGTATTATAATTCACCAATGGACAATGCAATGATCAAACTGTAGAAAGGTGAGATATTGCAGTTTAGTTATTAAGCCCCACAAAAATAGGGTGCCGCCTGAGGCAATTTCAATATAGTGTGTCTTTTGCGGCTGATAGTCTTTTTATGTTTTCACCTGAAGTTTATGTCACCCTGATGGATTTATGCGCATACTACGCTAGTTGTCTTCTTCATATTGATTATCATCAGCGGACTTATTGAAACTAAAAACAATGTACCTTCCTATATATTTGAGGTTTTAAAAATTTGGCTCTTAAAAGAAATTTCAATCGCGGTTTTGTTGATATTTTGCTCAGTTGACTAAAAAGTTTGCCCACCACTGCGCTAGGATATGCCACTAATGTTCTGTTTTAGAGATAGATGCGGGTCCTGCACCAATCAGACATTAATGGCATATCCTAGCGATATGGCACCAATGCTCAGATAACACAATCCCTTAAAGGGGTTGTGTCATCTCAGACAATGGGGGCATATTGCTAGGATATGCCTCCATTGTCTGATAAGTGCAGGTCCCACCTCTGGGACCCGTATCTATCTCTAGAACAGAGCCCGTAAAGTGAAGGAGATCGGACTGCGCATGCGTGGCAAGCCTTCCCCCCCCCCTTTCAATACTTCTATGGGGCTAAAAGAAATAGCTGAGCCAATGCTTGGTTATTTTCGGCAGTCCCATAGAAATAAATGGGTCCAAACTGACTGAAGACGGGGCAACACCTGGGTTCAGCAATACCCTTAGGGCCCTTGCAGACGAACGTTGGTCACGCTGCGAGTCCACAGCGCAGCTCCCGGCCTGAACTCCCAGCGCTGCTATGGGTCACATAGCATTATATTGATTTCTGATGCCATGTAACCCTTAAAGTTCTGGAATGTATTGTATATAACTGACAGCATTATGCCAGTGTTATCCAATACATTCTAGAACTGCAAGGGTTACATAGCATCAGAAATCAATATAATGCTATGTGACCCCGTCAGTGCTGGGAGTTCAGGCCGGAGCTGCGCTGTGGACTCGCAGCGTGACCAACACTCGTCTGCTAGGGGCCTTACAGTACAGTATATTGCCCCAAAAGCTGTCCTTCTATGGTGGCCATCAATAGCAGCCATTTTCTGTCTAGCAGTTGAATTCAGAGGGGCATATGCGGTCATGGGTACATGAGTACCTGATTCTCACAGGGTTAATTACCCCTGAGAGCTCATTATGTATCTGGTCTGTGGCAGAGAGGAGGACCTGGACAGCTCCCTGGGCATTGGCCCACCGGGAAATTTCCCTGAAAGGTCTATGGCCAATCCGCCCTTGGCTACAGGGATCACTTAGTCACTCCAGCCAATCCGAGGATGAAGGTTAAGGGGGAGACAAGGAGTCTGGCAAACATTTAATATTATTGCAGAGAGCCAATCACTGCCCAAGAGGAACGTTTAAAACTAAAACTAAAATACTTTATTGCAATGCTCAATAAAATAAATAGAAGGGAAAGACCTGTGTGATCAGGTATCTTAAGGCTAAGGTGATCATAGAGGGCCTGGCTCGAGATAGTATACGCCTCAGTGAAGTTCAGTGGATTAAATAACGTCACTGAGAGTATCTGTGTGCAAAAACCAAAAATGCACCCAACACCAAATAATAACCAGTACACAGTTGCATGCAATCTGGCCAAACAAGGTTCGCTAATCTATCTGTTAATTGATAGAATTAAGACATGTGGTACTGTCAACGATTGCATTGTGGCAACTGTGGACTGAGCTGGACTGGTGGTGGAGACTAATTGAGGCACCTAATGATCCAGGACCTAAAGTTCCATCAATGTGGATATAAATGCTCTTGCCTGATAAACATAGAATGTGTCGGCAGATAAGAACCATTTGGCCCATCTAGTCTGCCCAATATACTGAGTACTATGGATAGCCCCTGGTCCTATCTTATATGAAGGATGGCCTTATGCCTATCCCATACATGCTTAAACTCCTCCACTGTATTTGCAGCTACCACTTCTGCAGGAAGGCTATTCCATGCATCCACTACTCTCTCAGTAAAGTAATACTTCCTGATATTACTTTTAAACCTTCGCCCTTCTAATTTAAAACTATGTCCTCTTGTAGCAGTTTTTCTTCTTTTAAATATTCTCTCCTCTTTTACCTTGTTGATTCCCTTTATGTATTTAAAAGTTTCTATCATCCCCTCTGTCTCGTCTTTCTTCCAAGCTATACATGTTAAGGTCCTTTAATCTTAGATAAGGTCCTTTAATCTTAGATAAAATGGGATACCACTCAATACAATGTCTGCACCTAACCCTCCAGCTGTAAAGAAAATGAACGCCGAATCATCGGCTCAGAGCTTGGTGTAATGAATTATCTGCACCGCTTTCCTCAAACTAACCCTATCTGTAGCTCATCGGGAACACAGGGTAAATTGAGCTAAGACGAACAAACATGCAGCACGCCATCCACCTCGTGTTATGAGGTTGGCGGCATCTGCGCTAGGATGGCCGTGACGCGGCCGCACAAAAGCGCAGGTTAAATCAAAGAAACCCCTCCCTTCAAGCTGGTCAAGCTCCTAAACCAGCCAATGAGGGGCGGGGAGGCGCGGCTAAACCACGATGTAACGCCTCCCATCATACCTGCTGACATCTCAGGGGCGATCCAGCAAGGAAGTGTAAAACACTATAGACAAATCAGGGATCGGTGCGGCGGCTTTAACCATATAAGTGCAGCAAAGGTTAAAGCATATTGGACAGAATTTAGGGATGATGGGCTTAGGAGGTGAATTGGTGACGTCCGCTCGAATCCAAATACATGAGCCCAAAAGCATGTTATAAAGTAACAACCTCGTCTCCAGGGACGTGAGGCTACATCCTGGTGACGGCGGAATGAGCAAGCGCTCTAGACCAAATCAAAGGCTAACCAGGGGACGATGTCATATGACAACATACATACAGTGGATGTAAAAAGTCTACACACCCCTGTTAAAATGTCAGGTTTCTGTGATGGTGAACAAATTAAACAAAGATAAATCATTTCATACATTTTTCTACCTTTAATGTGACCTATAAACTGCACAACTCAATTGAAAAACAAACTGAAATCTTTTAGGTGGAGGGAAGAAAACAAAAAAAAAATAATTATGTGGTTGCATAAGTGTGCACACCCTCTTATAACTGGGGATATAGCTGTGTTCAGTATTAAGCAATCACATTCACAATCCTGTTAAATAGGAGTCAGCATACACCGGCCATCATTTAAAGTGCCTCTGATTAACCCCAAATAAAGCTCAGCTGCTCTAGTTGGTCTTTCCTGAAATTTTCTTAGTCGCATCCCACAGCAAAAGCCATGGTCCACAGAGAGCTTCCAAAGCATCAGAGGGATCTCATTGTTAGAAGGTATCAGTCAGGATAGGGGTACAAAATAATTTCCAAGGCATTAGATCTACCATGGAACACAGTGAAGACAGTCATCATCAAGTGGAGAAAATATGGCACAACAGTGACATTATCAAGAACTGGACATCCCTCCAAAATTGATGAAAAGACGAGAAGAAAACTGGTTTGGGAGGGACCAAGAGGCCTATAGCAACATTAAAGGAGCTGCAGGAATATCTGGCAAGTACTGGCTGTGTGGTACATGTGACAACAATCTCCCGTATTCTTCATATGTCTGGGCTATGGGGTAGAGTGGCAAGACGAAAGCCTTTTCTTACGAAGAAAAACATCCAAGCCAGGCTACATTTTGAAAAACACATCTGAAGTCTCCCAAAAGCATGTGGGAAAAGGTGTTATGGTCTGATGAAACCAAGGTTGAACTTTTTGGCCATAATTCCAAAAGATATGTTTGGCCCAAAAACAACACTTCACATCACCAAAAGAACACCATACCCACAGTGAAGCATGGTGGTGGCAGCATCATGCCAAGGGGATGTTCTTCTTCAGCTGGAACTGGGGCCTTAGTTAAAGGGAACCTGTCATGTGGATATTTGATTATAATCTAACTAATTATATACAATCATTAACTACTAAAAAGTACCTTAGATGTATTCACTTACTGGTGTGACAGATGGTTACCTCATAATATACACACAAAGATGCCACATGCCGCATGCTAATGAGCTGATTTGAGTCCAGCGTGATGTCATTGAGTCCAGCGTTTATTTATTTAACAGCTATAGCCACTCCCCTTCTAACCTGCTGCTGATTCATATGGAAAATAACTGTCAATCAGCAGCAGGTAGGTGGGGAGAGTCAGGAGCTCATGAATATTCATGACTCATCATTATCAGCTGGAGATTTTCAATACAAGATGTTGGCAGATTGACTGGGTCAATTAAAGAAAGTGACCCAGCATTTTGCTAAGAGAATCAATCATTTATGTTGCCCTTAGTTAGGACACCATAAAACTGGTGACAGGTTCCCTTTTAAGCTAGAGGGAATTGTGAACAGTTCCAAATACCAGTCAATATTGGCACAAAACCTTCAGGCTTCTGCTAGAAAGCTGAACATGAAGAGGAACTTCATCTTTCAGCATGACAACGACCCAAACTGGGGAGGGCTGGCAGCCTTAGTCCTGGGGGCAAATCCAGTCAAGTGGCCTATTTTTAGCCCCGCCCATTATTAAAAGCCCCTCCTACATATAATAGGCCATTCCCAACAAACACTGTACAGCTGAAATTCTATTGTTGAGGCCTGTCTCTACACATCATACGGAGAGGGGAGGACCTGTCCTGGCTGCACTGCCTGCTTCACATTATACAATAGACAGCCGGCTACAGCCAGGAATCTCCTCCGCTCTCTTCCCTCCCCAGATCCTGCTCAAGGCCTGTGGTTCCCCCCCACCATCTGCCACCAGCCCGTGGCCTGCTGCCCCCTTTGACAGTCTTCACCAAGCTCTGAATCCTCCTTCTGCAAATGGCAGGGGGAGGAGCCGGAGCATCTCCTCTCCTACATAGCGCCCCCTACCTCTTACATCCAGTGATGTCACCTTTGTTGCAGACATTCTCTTTCTTTATCTTCTTCATTCAGACCAGACCGCCATGATGATTTTTCAGCCATCTCCCGTCTCTGCAGAGATTGACAAACAGACATTAGTTTCCCACATTTCCATCATCTTCACATCTTCTGAACACCCTTTCCTGCCACCCCCAATACTATACTGCAGAAACAGTCCCCCTGGAAATACTAATACCACACAGATAGTGCCCCCTTTAACAATTAGTGGCACACAGTGCTCTAAAAAATAACTGCGCCCAGACACTAATAGTATAAAGATAATGTCCCCCAAAAATAATTGTGCTAAGCTGATACTGTGCCAGGGTGCCCCCCAAAGTAACAGTGCTCCCCAAAATCCCACCAATAGAAATAATTCTCTGCCAGAGCACACTTAGTAGTAATAATGCCCCTATAGTGCCCATACTAGTAATCATGTTCCTCATAGCCCCCCAGTAATAGTAAAGCTCCGCATAATACCTCCTAGTAGTAATAATTCTCCCTATAATATGACAGTACATGAAATACTAGTGCCCGCAGTAGAGCTAATGTCCCCATAATGTATGCCAGTATAAAATACCCCTATATAGTGCCCCAGTAAATGCCCTCATAGTGCTCCTCTCCCCCTTCCCCATAGTGTCCCCCATAATATGCCAGTAAAAAAATGCCCCTTCTTAGTGCCCCCAGCAGATGCCCCTATAGTGCTCCTCTCCCCCATAATGTGCCAGTAAAAAATACCCCTTGTTAGTGCCACCAGATGCCCCAATGGTGCTCCACTCCACCATAGTGCCCCCAAATAATGCCCCATAGTGCCTCCCATAATGTGCCAGTAAAAAGGCCCCTTTAGAGCCCCCACTTCCCCATAGTGCCCCCAAATAATGCCCCTATAGTGCCAACAGATGCCCCATAGTGCCGCTCTCCCCTATAGTGCCCCCCATAATGTGCCAATAATAAATTTAAAAAAAATCCCCTTTAGAGCCCCCAGATTCCCCCATAGTGCTCCTCTCCCCCATGGTGCCCCCCATAATGTGCCAGTAAGAAATGCCCCCATAGTGCCCCACCTAAAATGGGCAAGAAATAAATGACCCCAGAATGCCACCCCCAAAAAAATGGGGCTGTAAGAAATGCCAGCTCCCCCCGCAAAGAATAAACAAAACACAAATACTTACCTCCATCAGCAGCGATGCGATGCAGGCCTCTTCCGGCCTGTGTCCCCCGCTGTGTGCTGCCCGGCTCAGACGGTGCGATGATAATGGCGTCATCGCGCTGCCTGAGCCGGCCTCTGATAGGCTGCAGGCATTAGTGCCTGCGGCCTATCAGAAGAACAGACGCCTCTCCCTCCTCTGCCCCGCCGCAGCACAGGCATCTGTATCAGATACAGATGAATATGGAGATGAGTGCTTCTACAATGGAAGCGCTCATCTCCTACTGCCTGCCGCCACCACTGCCGCCGCAATTACATCCAGGGCCGCCTGTGGTGATCGGTGGCGCGGCCCTGAGAAAAAAATTTAAAAAATTAAAATATTTGTTAAAGACGGCCCAGAGGACGTTTTTTTAGAGCGGCCTGGGGGGCAATTGCCTCCCTGCCCCCCGTCCCAGCCCGCCCCTGACCCAAAGCATACATCCAAATCAACAAAGGAAAGGCTTCACCAGAAGAAGATTAAAGTTTTGGAATGGCCCAGTCAGAGCCCAGACCTGAATCCGATTGAAAATCTGTGGGGTGATCTGAAGAGGGCTGTGCCCAGGAGATGCCCTCGCAATCTGACAGGTTTGGAGTGTTTTTGCAAAGAAGAGTGGGCAAATCTTGCCGAGTCAAAATGTGCCATGCTGATAGACTCATACCCAAAAAGACTGAGTGCTGTAATAAAATCAAAAGGTGCTTCAACAAAGTATTAGTTCAAGGGTGTGCACACTTATGCAACCATATTATTTTATTTTTATATTTTTTCTTCCCTCCACCTAAAAGATTTCCGTTTGTTTTTCAATTGAGTGGTACAGTTTATAGGTCACATTAAAGGTGGAAAAAGTTCTGAAATGATTTATCTTTGTCTCATTCATTTACATCACAGAAACCTGACATTTTAACAGGGGTGTGTAGACTTTTTATATCCACTGTATGTCCGTTAGAAGCGTAGTTAACATTACAGAATCACTTGTTGCCTGTATTACTAGTTGTCACTGCCTAACCAGGTCAGTGAGGCTAGCGTGAGGGCAAGTATTACCACCGGACCTCTGTTACGGGAGGAAGGATACAGGCACGAGATGTAATTTAAACATCTCGGAGAGACCCCGCTAAACGTGTTATACAAAGGCAGGGGTACATATTGTATCCTATCATACAGGGTTGAGGGATCTCAAAGGAAGCAGGCAAACAAAATATGCTCATTGAGGCTCTCTAGATGCACAGTCCGCAGTCTGAACGTCCATTGCGCCTCTTTCTGGAGCATTTTTTTGTTGTCGTCTCCTCCTCTCGGTGATCTTCTGATCACTTCAATCCCCTGAAACCTGTCCAGCCTGCCACATCCATGATAACGCTTGTCCGGCGGACCTCTGGCGGCACGGTGGGCTAGCGTAAGCACAGATCTGGCAGGCTGTTCCCCCACTGGAATAGCCTGCCAGACCCTGCTACCGCAAGTGTGAAAGTAGCCTTACACATACAGTACAGACCAAAAGTTTGGACACACCTTCTCATTCAAAGAGTTTTCTTTATTTTCATGACTATGAAAATTGTAGATTCACACTGAAGGCATCAAAACTATGAATTAAAACATGTGGAATTATATACATAACAAACAAGTGTGAAACAACTGAAAATATGTCATATTCTAGGTTTTTTAAAGTAGCCACCTTTTGCTTTGATTACTGCTTTGCACACTCTTGGCATTCTCTTGATGAGCTTCAAGAGGTAGTCCCCTGAAATAGTTTTCACTTCACAGGTGTGCCCTGTCAGGTTTAATAAGTGGGATTTCTTGCCTTATAAATGGGGTTGGGACCATCAGTTGCGTTGAGGAGAAGTCAGGTGGATGCACAGCTGATAGTCCTACTGAATAGACTGTTAGAATTTGTATTATGGCAAGAAAAAAGCCATAAGTAAAGAAAAACGAGTGGCCATCATTACTTTAAGAAATGAAGGTCAGTCAGTCAGCCGAAAAATTGGGAAAACTTTGAAAGTAAGGGCTATTTGACCATGAAGGAGAGTGATGGGGTGCTGCGCCAGATGACCTGGCCTCCACAGTCACCGGACCTGAACCCAATCGAGATGGTTTGGGATGAGCTGGACCGCAGAGTGAAGGCAAAAGGGCCAACAAGTGCTAAGCATCTCTGGGAACTCCTTCAAGACTGTTGGAAGACCATTTCAGGGGACTACCTCTTGAAGCTCATCAAGAGAATGCCAAGAGTGTGCAAAGCAGTAATCAAAGCAAAAGGTGGCTACTTTGAAGAACCTAGAATATGACATATTTTCAGTTGTTTCACACTTGTTTGTTATGTATATAATTCCACATGTGTTAATTCATAGTTTTGATGCCTTCATAGTCATGAAAATAAAGAAAACTCTTTGAATGAGAAGGTGTGTCCAAACTTTTGGTCTGTACTGTATATGATATCCTGCTCTTAAGTCAGTCAGAAACAAGACACATGCAGTTCCTATCACACATAGGAAACACACAATGCACGTACCAAGACATTTTTTGCCTAACCCTATTACGTGTAGCACACATAAAGTGGTTGTCTCAATTCAACAAATGGCATCTATTATGTAGAGAAAGTTAACAAAAGGCACTTACTAATTTATTCTGAGTCTCCATATTGGCTCTTTTCCATCACATTATACACTGCTCGTTTCCATGGTTACAGACCACCCTGCAATCCAGCAGTGGTGGTCGTGCTTGCACACTATAGGCAAAAGCGTCAGCCTCTCTAGTGGCCGGGACCATGGGAGCGCACATAGGCTAGTGCTTTATCCTATAGTGTGCAAGTACGACCACCACTGATAGATTGCAGGGTGGTCTGTAACCATGGAAACAAGCAGTATATAATGTGATGGAAAAATGAATCCACCCAGCAAAGGATAATAGAATAGGATAAAGCAATATGGATAATAACAATACATTAGTAAGTGGCCTGTATTAACTTTCTCTACATGAGAAATGCCACTTACTGAAGTGAGACAATCCTTTTAAGACCACGTTCCCTTGATCATGGGGGTCCCAGCAGTGAGACCCCCACCAATCAGACACTTATCACCTGTCGTGTCATAGCTGTTTTACCTTTTCACATCCCCTATCCTTAAAGGTTTTCTTTGGGTGTAAAAAAAAATTTAAAATCTGGCCCAAAATGTGTCAAACTAAAATAGAAATGCTCACCTGTGAAAGGGCCTGTGTCCACTTTTGTAGTTATCCTCTATCCACAGGATCGGGGATAACTAAGTGATCCGTGGGGGTCTGAACGCTGGAGCCACCACTGATCCCCACTCTTAAATTGAGTGGCAGGTAAAGCATATGCACTGCCTCTCCATCCATTCTCTATGGGGTCGCTGGAGATGGCAGAGTACAGCGCTGGCTAATTCCAGTGGTCCCAAAGAGAATGAATGGAGCAGCAGGGAGTATGTGTGGCCTGTCACACATCAACAAGGGGGAACAGGACCCGTTCCTGGAATCAGTGGGGGTCGCAGAATCGGACCCCACTAATCATATAGTTATGCCCTATGGTGTGGAGAGGATAACTTGAAAACCTGCACAACCCCTTTAAATCCTCCACCACTCCACCACCAGTATCTCTTTACATGGCAGCACTGATGTCTGTAAATACGGAATATCATCACTGCCGCCATGTAAACCATACGTGTCAATACTGGAGAATATGACCGCACCGCAGAGGAGTCCTTCTCTCCAGCAGCCACGGTTTCCTGAAAGCAGGGAGGGCAGGAGGAGGCAGACACGTTCTCTCCTCCTTCACAGCCAGCAGCCCCAGAAGTCTAGTAGATACTGCAGGGCCTCCTGTACAATGTACTGTATCACTGTGTGATACTGCCACCTAGTGGTTACAATAAGACTGTTGGTATTCAGGAAAAAAGGGGGTTAGGATAAGACATACCTTCAGGCCCCCCCATCATTAACTTATCCTAAGACAAAGGATACGGACATCGTTCAACTTTAAAACTCTCATTTACTGGGTGATTGTCGGCCACAGCTCACATTATAAAAGCAATTTTAAACTCCTCCTCCAACCACTCCTTCTGTGCGTGTGCCAACCCCTGGACACCAGAGGGCACGTGCGCCAAATCTGCTCCCATCATGCTCCTGTTCTCTACATTGCCGCCAGCTGTGACTTCCGAATTCCACACCAACCAGGAACCTCGAAAAAAGGAAATACAACATGACCATCCAAACACAAGATAATCAAAACCTCAACAAGGGAGGGCGGGCGGGACCAGTTTGCCTTCGCCGAACAGAGGAAGAGGCAGGCGCAGGGGGGGCGTATATATCCCCTGCAATTGCCACCTCCCTTTCCTTCTCCATAGCCACACCACTCTCCGCTTTAACCCTTTCCATCCCATCACCACTCATTTGCCATATATTGCCCACCGGGCCATATAACCAGGTAGGGGGCCTGTTCATAACCTGGGAAGGGTAAGGGGCACCATCAGTCCCTCATCACCCTCCCTACTACTGTCGGGTGCTCTCCAGACTGTTGGTATTCAGGAAAAAAGGTGGTTAGGATAAGACATACCTTCAGGCCCCCCCATCATTAACTTATTCTAAGACAAAGGACACGGACATCGTTCAACTTTAAAACTCTCATTTACTGGGTGATTGTCGGCCACAGCTCACATTATAAAAGCAATTTTAAACTCCTCCTCCAACCACTCCTTCTGTGCGTGTGCCAACCCCTGGACACCAGAGGGCACGTGCGCCAAATCTGCTCCCATCATGCTCCTGTTCTCCACATTGCCGCCACGGAGGAGGCCGAATTTACACAGGACTCCGACCACCACCCAGTAAAAAGAAAGCTTGTTCTATCCCGTCTTGAATGCCAGACAGAAATATATCAAGACCGATTTCCGTCAAGTGTACCCCATCCGGTCTCATCAACGCCCTGTTGTCTCCTTCCAATTGGCGGTGACGGACCGTTATACCACCTCGAGATCGCACAAAGCGTGAAATGCGGGCATTTAACGTTTTCCGGCACCTCTCTAGTGCCTCACTATCCCGTGCCCCATGCCATACCACTCGGGGAACCACCTCCGACCATACAATGATCAATTCCCTAAAGAAGGCCGGGAACCTCTCCAGATCAGAGCGCATGAGCGCCATCAATTCAGTAAGCCGAAGGGCACAGAGATCATTTCCGCCAGCATGAATCACCAGTATTACCGGACCAGTTGACCGGAGACCCAAATCAACCACCTCAGGTAACAACTGTGACCACCGAAGGCCCCTTATTCCTTTCCAAAAAACTTCCACTTCCCTGAATCCCAGGCTCCGACCTCCAGGCCTCCGCTCCGCTCTCTGTGCAGCCCAGCATATATAAGAGTGGCCCAACAACCACACCACCGGACGAACAGCACCTAAAAAAGACAATGATGAACATACCACAATACGTACTGTAAACACCAATACACTTTTTTTTTCTTTTTTTTTTTTAACAGAATAATTCAAACTAGCAAATCCGGACGAATATACCGCGCAAAGCAGGCAGATCGCCACCTACCAATACGCATCACTTCAGATTCAGCTAGGCCCGCCCTAGCCGCTTCAGTAGCTGCTCCTATATGAAAAGAGTGAGTACCAAACTCACCAGGAACAACCCCCGCATGCCTCAAGTAGTTGCGCAAAACTGACGAAAACGGAAATTTTGTAAACGGTAACCCATCCGCATGCGCAAGAAAATTCACACCTCCCTTTCTAACAGCCATATACTCGCCAACCAACCTAACTGGGCAAGCTATTCCCGGAACTGGCAATATCGGCAACCACGCCCCAGTCCCCAACTGATCAGTTTTTGACTTCTTTATATGGACTCTGAGAGCATTATTACCCAACACAACATCCGATTTTAACAAACCCCCAGGCTTAGCACTCGAAGGAGCCACCAGCTCACCCACCCTCAGAGCCGCAAAAAAGGCTAAACAGAAACTAGCTGCTACCATAGAACCCTCAAACTCTGATGAACTGGAGCACCCCATAGGCAAACACATGTCGTAATAAAAAAGGCCCTTAAAACAACCGCCAAGCAAATGAAAACAGTCAGGGTGAATGGGCAGAAGCCTGAACGCGGATTCGATATCAGATTTTGCCATAAGGGCACCCTGCCCTGCTGTTCGCACCAACGCCACCGCCCTATCAAACGATACATATGTCACCGAAGCTTCCTCATGAAGGATAGCATCATTCACGGACGTACCCCGGGGATGAGATAAATGATGTATGAGGCGAAATTTTCCCTGTTCTTTTTTAGGAACCACACCCCACGGTGAAACCCTTAAATTAGAAAAAGGTGGGGCAATAAAAGGCCCCGCCATCCTACCTGCAGACACTTCTTTCCGCAACTTCGTCTCTAAAACTTCCGGATTTTCTCTAACAGACTTAAGATTATCAGAGTAAACCGGGGACCGACTAAGAATAAATGGTATGAAAAAACCTTCAGAAAAACCATTGTAAAGGGTTACCGCAGCTTCCCTATTAGGATACCTGCCTAGCCACGGCGACATCTCTACTACGCTGACTGGCGTCCTTTTGCTCAAAAGCCGTGGGGTTTCTTCCGGGCCTAACCTGGGACCTATTACATCTACCTGCCGCGTGAGGGCCCCCGCAAGCTGAGCATTCATGCTTATACTTGCACAAACCGGCATACTTGCAGAAACCCTCATTGAACAACCAGCACGCGCCTGGTCGTTTAACGGCCACTGGTCCCTGGGCTGTGGAGGCCCCAGCACCAGCGGCCGCCCCTGGAAAGGAAGGGGGACGCTGCGACACCATCAGTCGAAGCCATACATCCGTGGCCTTCACCCCCCAGCACCGGCTGAAGCGCCAAACGTCTCCTAAACTCCTCATCATACCTCCACCACGCACTGCCCCCATGAGCCTTATAAGCACTATATATAGTGTCCAAATATATGAACAATTCAGCACAGCGCTCAAGATGACGCTGCCCCATAACGCAACCCAAAACTGCGAACGCTTGTAACCAATTGTCCATAGTCCTGGACACCTTCATCCTCCTATCATATGGCTTATCTAAAAAACGTTTTTCTTTCCCCACCGTGTGTTGGTCCACCGATATCAGGGACCAAATGTCCACATATTGGTTGGACCAAATTTTTTCCCTCACCGCCTCCTCTAAATGCGAACCCAAGGGACTAACCCCACAGAAAAAAGAATCCTTGTGCACTCCTGCCAACACCGGAGGGGGCCTTTCAGAGGGGGACAAGGCCTCCCGTGAATCTGGCCCCGCTGCCGGCGCCGTAGCCACTGAAGCTGCAGGGGAAAACGAGGATGGCAATTTTTCCAATAAGGACTTCAATAACACTTCAAGCCCGGCACTGGACCCACCAAGCCCCAGCATATTGGTACTCACCAACAGAAGAAGGCATCGGAGCCGCCATTGCAGGTACAGGCAAGACATCCCTATGATCTGCCAAAGTTCTCAGGCTAGAGGCCCTGGACATCTCTACCGGCACCGGTCTGACTCGTCTGGAACGCGGTGTACAGACAGACTCCCCTGAAGCGCCTGAGGACCCATCTGAAGACGACGGGGAGCGCCATCGAGAGGATCTGGACCGCCTACTATGTCTAGAAGAACGGGAACCGCGCCGCGAACGACGACTACAGCGGTCCCGCCGGCCCCTGCTCCTGACGTCCACTGACGAGGAGGGGGACAACGACACCTCCCTGTGCCTGCGTGACCGAACAGAGGGGGGGGGACCACAGGTGGCTGCAAAGCTGGGGTAATAATAGGTAATTGAGGAGGGGCAATAACAGGTACAACCCCAGCAGAAGGGGACGGCAGAAGCGCAGCTGGATGCCCTAGACCCGGATCCCCAGGTAAAGGAGGGAACGCATCCCTTTGTACTGGCATTGAAGGAGGGAAATTAGGGAGATGGGTCTGCTGTGAATCCGGAGGGGTTAATGGGCGATCCCCAGTATCCGGAGCGCTATTCCCTGAACCCATACCGAACACTCCTTCCAACGGCAACACTAAATCACCCCGATGCTGAAGCGGGGAAGGCGGAAGCGGAAGGGGCGGAGCTACACCCCGACGGCGCGAAACCAACTCCGGCCGCCGTCCAGAGGTCTCGCGCCTGCGCACAGCCCTGGCAATTACAGGGGCACCCGAGGAGTGAGGAGGTGAGTGCCCCAAATGCACCGGAGGCCGGTGAGTGCGGGCAGAACGCGGTCCGATCGGCATAGCAAAAGGGGTAGGGGGAGGTACAGCAGCCACTTGCGGTGTCCCCACCGCATCCAACAGGGGCACCCGAGGAGTGAGGAGGTGTAGTCGTCGTTCGCGGCGCGGTTCCCGTTCTTCTAGACATAGTAGGCGGCAGTGCTTTAAGTGGGCCAAAAGAGGTGCCGGTACTCTATTAGGCGCCGGTGCTCCCCCCCCCTGCACATCAGACCCCCCCATCACACACATATATATTAGTTCCTCTATGTACCAGTACAGTACCCCCCCCACCACCGCACATTCGTTCCTCTCTGTACCAGTACCCCCCTGCACATCAGACCCCCCCCCCCACTCATCACACACACACACATTAATTCCTCTCTGTACCAGTACCCCCCTGCCAGGGGGGTACTGGT
Source organism: Bufo bufo (assembly GCF_905171765.1). Taxonomy (NCBI): domain Eukaryota; kingdom Metazoa; phylum Chordata; class Amphibia; order Anura; family Bufonidae; genus Bufo; species Bufo bufo. The sequence continues at coordinate 191,712,506 of NC_053396.1, read as the reverse complement.
ACAGAGAGGAATTAATGTGTGTGTGTGTGTGATGAGGGGGGGGTCTGATGTGCAGGGGGGTACTGGTTCAGAGAGGAACGAATGTGCGGTGGTGGGGGGGGGGGGGTACTGGTACATAGAGGAACTAATATATATGTGTGTGATGGGGGGTCTGATGTGCAGAGGGGTACTGGTACAGAGAGGCACTAATGTGTGGTGGTGGTGGGGGGGGGGGGGTACTGGTAAAGAGAGGAACTAATGTGTGTGATGAGGGGGGGGGGGGGTCTGATGTGCAGGGGGGTACTGGTACAGAGAGGAACGAATGTGCGGTGGTGGGGGGGGGGGTCCTGGTACATAGAGGAACTAATATATATGTGTGTGATGGGGGGGTCTGATGTGCAGGGGCCCCCTACACATCAGACCCACCCATCAGACACATATATATTAGTTCCTCTATGTACCAGTACCCCCCCCCCCCACCACCGCACATTCGTTCCTCTCTGTACCAGTACCCCCCTGCACATCAGACCCCCCCCCCCCCCCCTCATCACACACATTAATTCCTCTCTGTACCAGTACCCCCCTGCCAGGGGGGGGGGGGGGGTACTGGTACAGAGAGGAACTAATGTGTGTGGGGGGAGGGGGGGTGCCTGTCACTCACCAGTACTCTTCAGAAGTTGGATTCCAAAGCAAAGTCGATGTTCTTTGCTGCACCGTCCGACTCCTGACTCCAAGGAGGACCAGTCACTGGTCGCCGCACTGATCGCTCCTCAGTCACAGGCGCGCGGGAAGGAGTTGACGTCACCTAACGTGAGGTCAACTCCCTGCCTGCGCCAGCCTGAGCCGTACTCTGCAACGACCCGCCCCCCTCCACTAGCTGCCCAGCCAACGACATTAGGGAGGAGATACTGCCAGCTCTCCGCTGCGCTCCGGCAGGGGCGGCCTTAGGTGTCCAGGCGCCCTGTGCGAGCTAACCTTGTGGCGCCCCCCCCCCCCCCAAAAAAAAACAAAAAAACACTGCTTGTTGCTGGCATCATGGCATAGGCTGGCTGACTATCCAACCAAGTAGTTACCAGCCCGCACACCCCAAAGGCCGGTGTAATGTTATACTTCCCTACTTCGTGAGATTTCCCTACCTTCGTCACTTCCGGTCGCACCGGACATGACGTGAGGAGGTGTGCAGCGCCGCGCAGGCGCACAATGACAGGTTAGGGAAGTTTCACAGCAGAGTGCGCATGCGCCAGGAGTCTCGCCGGCGGTTAGGGTAGGGAAAAACTATGGGCCAGTGCGCAGGCGCAGTGATCGGATGGATGTTCTCAGCTGGACACCGGCCGACACTGCGCATGCACCGGGAGCCTCACCAGCGGTTAGGGAAGGGAAAAATTATGTACGGGTCAGTGCTTTTTCCCTACCCTAACCGCTGGTGAGGCTCCCAGCGCATGCGCAGTGTCGGCCGGTGTCCTGCTGAGAACATCCATCCGATCACCGCACCTGTGCACTGGCCCATAATTTTTCCCTACCCTAACCGCCGGCGAGGCTCCCAGCGCATGCGCACTCTGCTGTGAAATTTCCCTAACCCGTCATTGTGCGCAGTGCGCCCCCCCAATATAATAAACATTGGTGGCGCAGTGCGCCCCTCCCAACACTCCAGTATAATAAACATTGGTGGCGCAGTGCGCCCCCCCAACACCCCAGTATAATAAACATTGGTGGCGCAGTGCGCCCCCCCAACACCCCAGTATAATAAACATTGGTGGCGCAGTGCGCCCCCCCAACACTCCAGTATAATAAACATTGGTGGCGCAGTGCGCCCCCCCAACACTCCAGTATAATAAACATTGGTGGCGCAGTGCGCCCCCCCCAATATAATAAACATTGGCGCAGTGCGCCCCCCCAATATAATAAACATTGGTGGCGCAGTGCGCCCCCCGAACACCCCAGTATAATAAACATTGGTGGCGCAGTGCGCCCCCCCAACACCCCAGTATAATAAACATTGGTGGCGCAGTGCGCCCCCCCATCACCCCAGTATAATAAACATTGGTGGCGCAGTGCGCCCCCCCCCCAATATAATAAACATTGGCGCAGTGCGCCCCCCCCAATATAATAAACATTGGTGGCGCAGTGCGCCCCCCGAACACCCCAGTATAATAAACATTGGTGGCGCAGTGCGCCCCCCCATCACCCCAGTATAATAAACATTGGTGGCGCAGTGCGCCCCCCCATCACCCCAGTATAATAAACATTGGTGGCGCAGTGCGCCCCCCCCAACACCCCAGTATAATAAACATTGGTGGCGCAGTGCGCCCCCCCCAATATAATAAACATTGGTGGCGCAGTGCGCCCCCCCATCACCCCAGTATAATAAACATTGGTGGCGCAGTGCGCCCCCCCTCAATATAATAAACATTGGTGGTGCAGTGGGCCCCCCCTCAATATAATAAACATTGGTGGCGCAGTGCGCCCCCCCTCAATATAATAATCATTGGTGGCGCAGTGGGCCCCCCCTCAATATAATAATCATTGGTGGCGCAGTGGGCAGTGCCAATGAGGGTTAAAAAATAAAAATAATAATTAACTCACCTCCTCCAATTGATCGTCTTCTGTTCTTTCTTCATGACCTGTCAAAGGACCTGTGGTGACATCACTGTTAGCATCACATGATCCATCACCATGGTAATGGGTCATGTGATGAGCTCAGTGACGTCACCACAGGTCTTGAAGAAAACAGGAGAACGGCAGCTACGCGATCATCTGGAGGAGGTGAGTTAAAAAATTTTTATTATTTTTTAACCCTCACTGGCACTTCCCACTGAGCCACCAATGTTTCTTATACTGGGGTGTTTGGGGGGGAAAGCGCACTGCCTACCAACGTTTCTTATACTGGGGTGTTGGGGGGGGGGGGCGCACTGTGCCACAAACGTTTCTTATACTGAGGGGGGGGGGTGGGGGCGCACTGCCTACCAACGTTTCTTATACTGGGGTGTTGGGGGGGCGCACTGTGCCACAAACGTTTCTTATACAAAAACAGGAGGCGGGTGCTGGAATCAAATAGCCGGCACCCGACCTCTGTGACAGGGAGCTGCGATCAGCTACAATTAACCCCTCCAGTACCGCACCTGAAGGGTTAACTCAACTGCAGCTGATCGCAGCTCCCTGTCACAGAGGTCGGGTGCCGGCTATTTGATTCCAGCACCCGCCTCCTGTTTTTGTATTCAGGTCAGTTATCTTCATTGGTGGCGCAGTGGCCACAGCCCCTCCCCTCCTCCTCCAGTCTCTCTTCTTATTGGCAGCGGCAGGGTCAGCAGGCAGGTCAGACAGGGGAGGAGGAACGAATCAGGTCAGACAGGGGAGGGCTAGATGGAGGGGGCGCCCCGAGGGAGAACACAAGTTCAGCCTCGCCTGCCGCATATTACATTGCGAGCTGTCGGCCGCCCAGCGCCCCTGTTACTATGGCGCCCTGTGCGGCCGCACAGCCCGCACACCCCAAAGGCCGGCCCTGCGCTCCGGTACCGGAAACCCACGTACTGGGCGCACGGAGAGGTGCTGGTACTCTCCAGGGCAATTTTTGGAAGTGGCGGTACTGAGTACCGCCGCGTTCCGGCCCACTTCAAGCACTGGTAGGCGGTCCAGATCCTCTCGATGGCGCTCCCCGTCGTCTTCAGATGGGTCCTCAGGCGCTTCAGGGGAGTCTGTCTGTACACCGCGTTCCAGACGAGTCAGACCGGTGCCGGTAGAGATGCCGCATCGCGGCACAGGAGGGATAAAGGAAGCGGGAGCGCTCAAGCTGCTTAAAAAGGATCGCAGCCAGCCCTCCCCTTCCTCACTAAACCTTGACAGGAGCGCATCGCGGAGGTGAGCGTCTCCTGCGGCCATAGCTCTTTTGGGGACAGGCAGCCAGCAGAACCTACCAGCTTGCCTTCGCCGAACAGAGGAAGAGGCAGGCGCAGGGGGGGTGTATATATCCCCTGCAATTGCCACCTCCCCTTCCTTCTCCATAGCCACACCACTCTCCGCTTTAACCCTTTCCATCCCATCACCACTCATTTGCCATATATTGCCCACCGGGCCATATAACCAGGTAGGGGGCCTGTTCATAACCTGGGAAGGGTAAGGGGCACCATCAGTCCCTCATCACCCTCCCTACTACTGTCGGGTGCTCTCCATTATCTCTCCTGAGAAAGGAGAAATAATTACTCCTCCATCTTATCTCGGGCGCAGGAGATTGGGGGCTCACTGAGAAATCCCCTGCCTTCCCGGTGGGCCAGTCCGAGCCTGGATGCATGTAGCCAGATAAATGACTCCCCTGGTTCTACAGGTGATGAAGGATCTGATTACAAATCTCCTCTGTGTGATGGTACTGATGAAACTATTGCCTGACCTAATGGAGCCGCACTCCACACAATTCCCACAATGTGCCCGTGAGGCCCGTATTGAGCCAGGTTGTACCCGGAGGGGTTTGTAAGAAACTGTGGACCAACCTGTCTCTGAGATTGCACCCAAGTCTGTAAGTAATGGCCGGTTTACTGCCAACCAAGTGCCCTACATCTGGGTCCCTTAAGGATACCCCAGTAACGTGTTATGACCTCTCGTACAGTGTCATGTGCCTCATCAAATGTAGCAATAATATGGACCTGCTAATTTTCCAGATTCTGAGGCTTGGGATCAAGCAAAGTGTCCCGATTAACAGCTAGGCAGGGCCGGCGTTGGGGGAGGGGGGGGGGGGGAAACTGGACAGAAGGGCATCCATTGTCTAAGGGGCCCCCTCCTTCAGTGCTTCTGTTCAGCTGAACGTCTGTGGAAGCCAGCGGGCAGCTGCACTTTAAACTGCAGTGTCTGGGCCAGCTAATTAACCATGCAGGCGCGAGGGGCCAAGACTCAGGAACTCCTCCTGTCTTTTAGACTAGGTCTACACGATGACATGTGTCGCACCAATGTAGCGAGACAATTTTTATAATAACAGTCTGTTGCGTCGCAGTCGCAGCATGTTGCAGTGCGACACCATAGGCTATCATTATAAAAATTGTGGCACGACAAATGTTGTCGAGTAGACCTAGCCTTAAAGGGGTTTTCTCATCTCAGACAATGGGGGCATATCTCCCCGCTCCGTTCTCGATATAGGTGCGGGTCCCAGCGGTGGGACCCGCACCTATCAGACAATTATGCCCCCATTGTCTAAGATGGGAATACCCCTTTAAGCCGGCCGCTGCGCTGCTATACTGTGAGGCGGTACAGGGCGCATGGTACTTGCAAAGTGTAAGGGGCGCTGTCTGCTTACCAGCTCTCTTGAGCTTCATTTCTTCTCTACTGCTCTCTGTCACTGATGCTGCAGTTCTGATGGTGGGCCTTAACAGGCATCCTCTGGGCAATTCCAACATGGCACAAGCTCTCAGGGGTCATAGAACAGGGGATCCACTGCCTGGTGCAGTAGAAAGCAGAAGATTCCTGGCCCCCATCCCCCACACAGCACCACAGTCTGCTATCTGCAGCACTTGTCTGAGTTCTCCCAGACCTGGATAACAGCAAAGTTATGTGAAGAGACTGACATCCCCAAGTAGGTGTATATGTACTAAGCAAGTGTACAGTATGTGTAACTGTATATATGCTGTGTGTAGGTGAGACCATCTATCTATCTATCTATCTATCTATCTATCTCATATCTATCTAGCTACGTATCTAATCTTATCTATTATATATCTCATATCTATCTATCTATCTATCTATCTATCTATCTATTATATATCTCATATCTATCTATCTCATATCTATCTAGCTACGTATCTAATCCTATCTATTATATATCTCATATCTATCTATCTATCTACTGTATTTTTCGCTTTATAAGATGCACTTTTTCCCCCCCAAAATGGGGGGGGGAGTAATTGTGCCAAAATCATGGTGGCCGGCTTGCAACGACAAGCTGTACTGCGGGGTGGGCGGCAGGGACAGTGAGGTATGCTGTAGTGCAGGGCGGGCGGCAGAGACAGTGAGGTATGCTATAGTGCGAGGCGGGCGGCAGGGACAGTGAGGTATGCTGTAGAGCGGGGTGAGCAGCAGGGACAGTGAAGCATGCTGTAGTGCTGGGTGGGCAGCAGAGGCATGCTGTAGTGTGAGGCTGGGCGGATGGCGGCGGTGAGGTATGCTGTAGTGCGGGGTGGGCGGCAGGGACAGTGAGGCATGCTGTAGTGCGGGGCGAGCGGCAGGGACAGTGAGGCATGCTGTAGAGCGGGGTGAGCAGCAGGGACAGTGAAGCATGCTGTAGTGCTGGGTGGGCAGCAGAGGCATGCTGTAGTGTGAGGCTGGGCGGATGGCGGCGGTGAGGTATGCTGTAGTGCGGGGTGGGCGGCAGGGACAGTGAGGCATGCCCAGTGTGCGGGGCGAGCAGCAGGGACAGTGAGGCATGCTGTAGAGTGGGGTGGGCAGCAGGGACAGTGAGGCATGCTGTAGTGAAGGGTGGGCGGCAGGGACAGTGAGGCATGCTGTAGTGCAGGGTGGGCAGCAGGGACAGTGAGGCATGCTGCAGTGCAGGGAGGGTGGGAGGGGCAGCAAGGCATGCTGTAGTGCGGGGCATGGTGGGCGGCGGCAGTAAGGTTTTGGGGGGTCAGAATATGGCGAAAAGAAAATGCTTTCCCAAGTTTTTAAAACACAGGAAAAACTATATAAATGTGGTATCACTGTAATCATACTGACCTGGAGAATGGAGGGAACACACATGTTCACAATCAACGGAATGTGACTGTGTTTTTAGCCCATTATTACAAGATTTGGGGCCCCACTTTTGATTTTGCCCAGGGCCACATTTTGTCTAAAACCGGCCCTGCAGCTAGGGAATAATGATATGCCTGTCCTAATATCTGTTGTGGGTAACCTCTGTTTCGAAATCGATACTGCAAATCCTTTGCTGGCACCTGGTAATCCGCTAACTTGGAGCAATTGCGGTGTAATCTTAAATATTGCCCCTTCGGGATGCCCCTTTTAAGAGGAATCAGGTGGCAGCTATCCCACTGCAGTAGACTATTTGTGGCGTTTTTTTGCGGAAGAGACGTGTCCCAAGACCTTCTGCCTGGTCCCTGAAAATGGTGAGATCCAGAAATGTAATTTGGTTCACATGAATCTCTGACGTGAAAAATAGGCCCAACTCTTTCTTTTTCAGGTCCATCACAAAGTTGTGAAAATCCTCCATGTTCCCTGACCAGAGAATCAAAACGTCATCGATGTGACGTAGCCATAGGCCAATATGGTCCGCCCATTTGTGTCATGGATGGCGTTGCAGAAAACAAGAAGTAACAAATAAAGATCCGACTGACTTGATCCCAAACTAAGGAACAAAAGGGTGAGCCCTATTAAAGCCCTAGAGATCTCCCTGGCTGCTCAGCCCATGCAAAGATCTCAATGATAGAAAGTTGCATGTCCACGTACCTCGACTGTGTGACACCTGAACACCCTATAATAGTGAGGGGACACGACCACCGGCTCCCTACACTTAATACGGAGGGAGTCAGGGTCACCTAGGATCAAGCCAACAGGAAAACACAAATAAAGAAATAGACTTATCTGAGGAACCAGCAATAGCAACTTCAAGCAGTGAACAGAATCCAGGAAGTAGTATAAACCGCAAAGTGAAGCAGTATGGGAGGAGATATATAGGGAGGCAATCACTGCTAATAGATGACAGCTGGGAGAGGGAGAAGAGATGTCAAAGCGAAACCAAAACAAAAGAACATCATGCAGGAGGTACTGAAGAACGTCTATCAGAACTTCTCAGAGATCTGGCGGTGACAATTTGTTAGTCTCATCAGAAAAAAACACCTTCTGTTCCCACCAGCCCAGGTAGAGGTTGGCATAAGTGGGTATACAGGGGCTAACCATCGCCAACCCCCTGAGCTGCTGGTAGGTGCGGCGGTCAAAAAGAAACACATTATGCTCCAGAATGAACTGGAACAGTTCCAGCACAAATTCGTTATGTGACCATAGATGTGTCCCATGCTGACATAAAAAGGGCGCCACAGCTCCACACCCTTTGTTATAGGGTATAAAGCTGTAGAGCGCCTCCACATCCAGACTGGCTAACAGGGTATCACTCTTCAGCTGAATCCCCTCTAGTCTCTTAATCACGTCCATAGAGTCTCTGACATAGGACGGAAGAGCCAAGACAAACGGTCGGAGGATCGTATCCACATAGGTACTGATATTGTGTGCCAGGCTCCCCGTCCCCGAGACAATAGGTCTCCCCTTGAGAGGGGTAAGACCTTTATGGACTTTAAGGAGACTGTAGAAGCATGGAGTCTGGGGGTGCTTTGGATACAGAAAAGAAAATTCAGTCTGATTGAATAGCTTGTTCTGAAACGCCACCGATAGAATCTTTCTCAGTTTGATCTGAAAGGCATCAGTAGGATTGTTAGCTAAAACCTGATAGCATTGATCATCTTTTAAAATATTTATACACGTTTTTGTATTGCTCACGGCCCATGATGGTAACATTCCCCGCTTTGTCAGAAGGTTTGATGATTATCGAAAAATCACGTTCAAGGGAAAAATGGGTCTCAGTCTCAGCCTTGGATAAGTTGGAAGTGCCCCATCTTTGACTCTCCAGCGTGCGTAGCTGGTCTGTTACCACACTGAGGAAGTTATTCATGGGTGTACCGTCTCCCACAGGCGGGTTCTTTATGGGTGGAAATTTAAGGTCAGTGAAGGGCCCTTCACCTAAATTTCTCCCCACTTCCTCCATTGACCCTGCCAGGAGACGGACATCAGATAACTCCTGGATATCGATACCCAGTTCCACACATTGCTGTCTGCCATGTGTCGCGAATAACTTTTTCCACTTTAATTTTCGCACGAAAAGGGTCAAATCTTTGACCCAATCGAAGAGACTGAAGGAACATGTTGGGACAAACGACAGTCCCTTTTCAAGCAACTGCATTTCTACTGGGCTGAGAGGTCTATCAGAAAGCCACCATGCAAAGATACTGATGCCCATTAAAATGATGCAGGACCCCAATGGAATGGGACTTAGCTACAATAGGAGACACAGACCATGAACAAGAGGGAGAACGCAGCAATGTTTTTCTCCACATTTACAACCTCAAGTACTGGTTTATGATAAATGCTTCATAAACACCAATAGCTCAAATGACTGAAATGCAGGATAAAGCATCCAAAGAAAATCTGCATTCCTTTCAGTGAAGCCGATGAAGTGCGTGGAGGAAAGCGTGGAGGTTTTAATGACCTTGCAGACAGGTTTCTACACCAAGTAAGTCTTACATACAGGAGTCACGTGAGAGTAAGGCTGGTATTACACCAGCAGATGCAGCTGACGAATGTGGGAAAGAAAGCATTCCTTCCCAACAATCACCTGCTCGTCAGTGGAGGAGATCGCTGCTATAACATGCAGGGATCTCCTCGACAGCATGGGGAGGAGCGATTGCTAATGCCATCTCTCGTCACCATAAAAAATCATCGTTTGCCAGCAGGCTGTGATTAGACGGCTAACGAGCGTTCATCGCTAACGAGCGTTCATAAGAAAGCTTTTCAGCAATGATTATCTGCTGGTGTAATACAGTCTTAAGATTTACAGCTCACCGCACCACTACTCCTTATCCGGATACTTACATGCCAGGACGGTGCACAGAACAGAGCCGCCCAGGTGAATCCAGCCCATCTCATAGGACTTTAATTTGTCTGAAACGCGTTGCATTTGACTATGCATTTTATGGACTGATTCTTTTAATTATGACCAATAAAAATTGAAGTCTTATGAGAAGTTGTGCTGGATTCACCTTGACAGCTCTCTAGTACAGGCTTGTGAAACCCTCGGCTTGGAATGTATTCAGATTGCAGGGCTCCTCCTACACAGTTACACCATTGGTAGCATGGTCTGCAGGTGCCTTTGTGTGGACTTACTGGCATTATCAAAAGCACTGAAAACAAGAACGATCCATAGTGAACAGCTCTCCACAAGATTCTCAAGTCCTCACTGCGGTGCAGAGGCGCTCTGTAGTGCTTACGTGGGCTTACGTTCCGTACCTTGCGGATTGCGGACCCATTCACGCCCAGTGCCCGTATATTGCGTTTGTGTGCACTAGCCCTTAGGGTGGTGTCACACACAGCTTTTTTGTGGCAGTTGTTTTAACAGAAGCCACAAATGGATCTAGCAGGAAGGAGCAGTGCAGTTTCCATTATATGTCTAAATCCTTTCAAACCCACTTCTGGCATTGGCTCAAAAAACTGCATTAAAAACTGCCACAAAAAGCTGTGTGCATTTCTGGTGCCTTTCTTGCTGTAAAAACGGCATCTCAAGATGTTAGCTGAGAGTCTATGGAAAATATGAAACGTAGAACACAAAAGCAATTTTTTTGCTACTGTTTTTTTTTATCAATCAGGTGGTATTTTTTAGGGTCACTGGCATTTTTTGGGGAAAAACAGGATGCTGAAGCTTTTTCCTTTTTTTCTCCCATTCTCAGTTCTCCTCTATAGGGGGAAAGACGCTACAAAAAAAAAATGCCATAAAAACTGCATGTGGTATAGAAAAAATGCTAGTTCTAAATCATGTGTGTAGGGAACCTTAAAATGGTTCTCCGGGATTTACATACTGATGACCTATCCTCAGGAGAGGTCATCAATATGAGATGGGTGGAGGTCTGACTCCCAAGTAAAGGGAGCCTGACTCCAAAGTGATAGGCCTATCCTTGGGATAGGCCATCACTATCTGAGTGGCGGGGGTCTGACACACCACCGATCAGCTATTCTTCAATAGCTCTGGTGCCAGAACTACACAGCTCCATTCATTGTGCCGTGGACAGTTCTGGTTACTGCAACGCTACACCCACTGAGCGCCGCACTAACTAGCTCCATCCACTGCACTACGGATGCTAATAGGTGGGGTGCAGGGTGTCAGACCCCTACTAATCAGGCAATGATGGCCTTTTTTCCCTCCTTGGGCTTATCAAAAGTTGGGAGGTATGACTGAAGGGCCGAGAAAACTAAAGATAATTGTTAACGAACGTTCATAGGAACGCTTGTTAGCGATTATCTGGCGGTGTAAATGTGCTGCTGATTGCCCGGTGAACGAGTGAAATGCTCATTCCTCGGGTAATTCAATTGTTCATGCACACACAAAATTAATCGTTTACCGTGCTGTGTATGCCAGTATGGGAATACTCCTCCCCATACTGTGGAAGAGATCCCTGCATAAAAATGCAGTGGTCTCCTCCACCATAATTCTCGCCCACACGCAGCAAGGGTCTCCTCCAGATTACAACACTTCCTTGGCTGCCCGGTCACCAGATTTACCGCCAATCGAGCACTTATGGGACCAAGTGGGATACCAGCCTGACCAACCTACAAGTGGTCAGGATCTACAGGCCTAGCTGTAACATATGTGGGCAAATGTGCCACAGGATACCATACTTGTATGCCTCCATGCCCAACCGTATCTCATCTTTTAACCAGGCTAGAGGCCGTATCTCATCTTGTATCCAGGCTAGAGAGGGCCCAACAAGGTCCTAGAGCCTACTTTCAATTGTACAGTTTCCCCAATAAACGTATCCTTTCACTCTAATATTGTATTCACTTACATATACTGTCATTACCTTTACACAGGAATTTTTGTACACCGCTTTGGTACAAACAATTTTTGCTTGTATTCTGCAATACCCAGGAACAGACACTAGATGGAGTTTGTAAAAATCTTTGTTTCTATATACAAGATCATAGTAGTCCATGAAACTAGAGTTGGGAGCTTATAAAAAGAGCTGTGTATAACACTCATGAATATGAATGTAAATGTTTCAGGAAGTTTTCACAAGTCGAGGTGTAATGTGAGATTATGTAGTCATCATGGAGGCAGAGATTCTTCTGGACTTCCTGCTATTAATCCGACTGAAGAACATTATAGTCCCTGCCTCGCCCCAGGTTGAAACAATTAGTAAAAGGCCACAAGTATCCAGCTGCACCACAAATGTAGATAAGATGGGCTTAAGGGTTCATTCACACGTCCGTAGTGTATTGCGGGTCCGCATAGAAATAACAAGAATAGGCCATGTTCTATTTTCTTCCAGAGCTGCGGACCGGAAGATCGGCGACGTGCTCCGGAAATGCGGATGCGGAGAGCACATAGTGAGAGATTGAATGGGTCCGCACCCGTTCCACAAAATTTCAAAATCCACATTTGCGGACGTGTGAATGGAGCCTTAGATTCAATTCGGACAACCCTGAGACAATCTAATGGCATGGGGTCCTATTACTGGGAGCCTCCATGATGAGCCGGAATAAAGACGTACTTGGAAAACATTACATACAGCGCTACAAAGCACACAGTGTGATACAGCACCACATACCTCTTACATCCAGGGATTTTGTCCTCTGACGTTCTCTTTCCTCCTCTTCTCTGTTTGGACCAGAACGCCTTGACTACTTCTTTCAGCCGTAAGTGCTTCCAGACTGCCCTCAATAGTAATAGTTCCCCCTACAATACCCCCAATAATGCTCCCAAAGAGTGCCCCAGTTAGTAGCAATGTCCTCCATATTGTGTCCAATAAAAATGCCCTCACAGTACGAATTAGTAAGTATGCCCCCAATAGTGCCCCCAGCAGTAACAAGGCCCCTCTATAAGCCACCCCTGTAAAAACCACAGTAGTAATACGGCCCCCTATAGTTGCCCCAGTATTTATAAAAGCCCTCTGTAGTGTCAGTATGTATAATGTGAGGCCTTTAGTGGCTGCATGCGTAATGCTCCCTGTATTATAGTGCTTCCACTGTAGTGCCCCCTGTATTATAATGCCCTCTGTAGTGGCCCCTGTATTTCAATTCTCCCTGCATTAAAATGCCCCCCATAGTGCTCGGGCCTGCATTAGCCCCCCATAGTGCCCCCTGTTTTAAAACGCCCCCCTGTAGTTCTCCAGCCTGTTTTACAATGCAGCCTGTAGTGCTCAGGTCTGTATTATAAGCCCCCCCCTCTAGTGCTCAGGCCTGTATTATAAGACCCCCCCCCCCCCCCGTAGTGCTCAGGCCTGTATTATAAGCCCCCCCCCCCTCTAGTGCTCAGGCCTGTATTATAAGCCCCCCCCCCGGTAGTGCTCAGGCCTGTATTATAAGCCCACCCCACCCCGTAGTGCTCAGGTCTGTATTATAAGCCCCCCCGTAGTGCTCAGGTCTGTATTATAAGCCCCCCCGTAGTGCTCAGGCCTGTATTATAAGCCCCCCCCCATAGTGCTCAGGCCTGTATTATAAGCCCCCCCGTAGTGCTCAGGTCTGTATTATAAGCCCCCCCCGTAGTGCTCAGGCCTGTATTATAAGCCCCCCCCATAGTGCTCAGGCCTGTATTAAATGCCCCCCGTAGTGCTCAGGTCTGTATTATAAGCCCCCCCCCCCCCCCGTAGTGCTCAGGCCTGTATTATAAGCCCCCCCCGTAGTGCTCAGGCCTGTATTAAAAGCCGCCCCTGCATAATAATTCCCCCCTGTAGTGCCCTGTGTTCTAATTGCCCACCCATATTGCCACCTGTATTATAATGCCTTCCCCTGTTATATATTACCCCCAGTACACAGGCATTTATGACCATGTAATCGAGCCGCCTGAGACCCAGCGCAGCAGGTTGTGATGATGTTATTTTTACCTCTTATGCCTCATAGGATTCAGGCCTAGTGGCCCCCACACTTTTCATTTCATTAGGACAGTATCAAGGTGCATTAGTCTTTTGGGGGGACCCTCCTGGAGGTCTGGGTATTTGTGTGGCCATCAGGTTTCTTATTGCCCCTGCTACAACCCCTAGTCTCTGGCTTCAGGTGGACACTGAGTGACAGCCCAGATGGCCATGAGCGAGATGGGTTCTCTCTAACCTTTGGGAGGCTGAAGCTTAGAGAGAACCATCGATCTTTCACCCTTGAAGGGCCCTCTGGCTCAGATGTTTGGGGAAAATTTATGGGGCTCTTCTTTCGGACAGGGCTTAATATACTGTACAGTCGTGGCCAAAAGTTTAGAGAATTATATAAATATTGGAAAAGTTGCTGCTTAAGTTTTTATAATAGCAATTTGCATATACTCCAGAATGTTATGAAGAGTGATCAGATGAATTGCATAGTCCTTCTTTGCCATGAAAATTAACTTAATCCCCCAAAAAACTTTCCACTGCATTTCATTGCTGTCATTAAAGGACATGCTGAGATCATTTCAGTAATCGTCTTGTTAACTCAGGTGAGAATGTTGACGAGCACAAGGCTGGAGATCATTATGTCAGGCTGATTGGGTTAAAATGGCAGACTTGACATGTTAAAAGGAGGGTGATGCTTGAAATCATTGTTCTTCCATTGTTAACCATGGTGACCTGCAAAGAAACGCGTGCAGCCATCATTGCGTTGCATAAAAATGGCTTCACAGGCAAGGATATTGTGGCTACTAAGATTGCACCTCAATCAACAATTTATAGGATCATCAAGAACTTCAAGGAAAGAGGTTCAATTCTTGTTAAGAAGGCTTCAGGGCGTCCAAGAAAGTCTAGCAAGCGCCAGGATCGTCTCCTAAAGAGTATTCAGCTGCGGGATCGGAGTGCCACCAGTGCAGAGCTTGCTCAGGAATGGCAGCAGGCAGGTGTGAGCGCATCTGCACGCACAGTGAGGCGAAGACTTTTGGAAGATGGCCTGGTGTCAAGAAGGGCAGCAAAGAAGCCACTTCTCTCCAAAAAAAACATCAGGGACAGATTGATCTTCTGCAGAAAGTATGGTGAATGGACTGCTGAGGACTGGGGCAAAGTCATATTCTCCGATGAAGCCTCTTTCCGATTGTTTGGGGCATCTGGAAAAAGGCTTGTCCGGAGAAGAAAAGGTGAGCGCTACCATCAGTCCTGTGTCATGCCAACAGTAAAGCATCCTGAGACCATTCATGTGTGGGGTTGCTTCTCATCCAAGGGAGTGGGCTCACTCACAATTTTGCCCAAAAACACAGCCATGAATAAAGAATGGTACCAAAACACCCTCCAACAGCAACTTCTTCCAACAATCCAACAACAGTTTGGTGAAGAACAATGCATTTTCCAGCACGATGGAGCACCGTGCCATAAGGCAAAAGTGATAACTAAGTGGCTCAGGGACCAAAACGTTGACATTTTGGGTCCATGGCCTGGAAACTCCCCAGATCTTAATCCCATTGAGAACTTGTGGTCAATCCTCAAGAGGCGGGTGGACAAACAAAAACCCACTAATTCTGACAAACTCCAAGAAGTGATTATGAAAGAATGGGTTGCTATCAGTCAGGAATTGGCCCAGAAGTTGATTGAGAGCATGCCCAGTCGAATTGCAGAGGTCCTGAAAAAGAAGGGCCAACACTGCAAATACTGACTCTTTGCATAAATGTCATGTAATTGTCGATAAAAGCCTTTGAAACGTATGAAGTGCGTGTAATTATATTTCACTACATCACAGAAACAACTGAAACAAAGATCTAAAAGCAGTTTAGCAGCAAACTTTGTGAAAACTAATATTTGTGTCATTCTCAAAACTTTTTGCCACGACTGTAGATCACATCCTTGTGCACTTTTTTAGCAGCACTTGGGTAAAGAAAGTCAAATTGCCGGGATAAAAAAGTCAGTTGTCACATTGAGTAGCCTTAGGGGAATGAATCAGGCCTTTCTTGTAGCATTTGGCCATTTACAATAGCATTAGTAATTGCAAGGATTTTGTATTATTATGTAACATTATCCTTAAGGGCTGCATCAGAAGACAATGCCAGGTCAGTAGATGAGAAGAGGAGAACAGCGTCCATCTTCCCATGTTAAAGGCATCAGAAAGCACTGTTGGTAGTGAGTGATCGCTAAACTCCACCAGCACATTTGTAGTATAGAGGACAGTCTAAGGGGCAGTGCATGACACAGGGATGCTCTTAAAAGGGTTGTCCCACCAAAATTACATAATATACACTGCCCAAAAAAATAAAGGGAACACAAAAATAACACATCCTAGATCTG
Source organism: Bufo bufo (assembly GCF_905171765.1). Lineage (NCBI taxonomy): Eukaryota > Metazoa > Chordata > Amphibia > Anura > Bufonidae > Bufo > Bufo bufo. The sequence continues at coordinate 191,696,571 of NC_053396.1, read as the reverse complement.
AGTTAATTAAATATTCTTCTGAAATACTTTGTTCTTTACATAGTTGAATGTGCTGACAACAAAATCGCACAAAAATTAAAAAATGGAAATCAAATTTTTCAACCCATGGAGGTCTGGATTTGGAGTCACACTCAAAATTAAAGTGTAAAAACACACTACAGGCTGATCCAACTTTGATGTAATGTCCTTAAAACAAGTCAAAATGAGGCTCGGTAGTGTGTGTGGCCTCCACGTGCCTGTATGACCTCCCTACAACGCCTGTGCATGCTCCTGATGAGGTGGCGGACGGTCTCCTGAGGGATCTCCTCACAGACCTGGACAGTCTGTGGTGCAACGTGACGTTGGTAGATAGAGCGAGACATGATGTCCCAGATGTGCTCAATTGGATTCAGGTCTTGGGAACGGGCGGGCCAGTCCATAGCATCAATACCTTCGTCTTGCAGAAACTGCTGACACACTCCAGCCACATGAGGTCTAGCATTGTCTTGCATTAGGAGGAACCCAGGGCCAAACGCACCAGCATATGGTCTCACAAGGGGTCTGAGGATCTCATCTCGGTACCTAATGGCAGTCAGGCTACCTCTGGCGAGCACATGGAGGGCTGTGTGGCCCTCCAAAGAAATGCCACCCCACACCATTACTGACCCAATGCCAAACCGGTCATGCTGGAGGATGTTGCAGGCAGCAGAACGTTCTCCACGTTGTCTCCAGACTCTGTCACGTCTGTCACATCTGTCACATGTGCTCAGTGTGAACCTGCTTTCATCTGTGAAGAGCATAGGGCGCCAGTGGCGAATTTGCCAATCTTGGTGTTCTCTGGGAAATGCCAAACGTCCTGCACGGTGTTGGGCTGTAAGCACAACCCCCACCTGTGGACGTCGGGCCCTCATATCACCCTCATGGAGTCTGTTTCTGACCGTTTGAGCAGACACATGCACATTTGTGGCCTGCTGGAGGTCATTTTGCAGGGCTCTGGCAGTGCTCCTCCTGTTCCTCCTTGCACAAAGGCGGAGGTAGGGGTCCTGCTGCTGGGTTGTTGCCCTCCTACGGCCTCCTCCACGTCTCCTGATGTACTGGCCTGTCTCCTGGTAGCGCCTCCATGCTCTGGACACTACGCTGACAGACACAGCAAACCTTCTTGCCACAGCTCGCATTGATGTGCCATCCTGGATAAGCTGCACTACCTGAGCCACTTGTGTGGGTTGTAGACTCCGTCTCATGCTACCACTAGAGTGAAAGCACCACCAGCATTCAAAAGTGACCAAAACATCAGCCATGAAGCATAGGAACTGAGAAGTGGTCTGTGGTCACCACCTGCAGAACCACTCCTTTATTGGGGGTGTCTTGCTAATTGCCTATAATTTCCACCTGTTGTCTATCCCATTTGCACAACAGCATGTGAAATTGATTGTCACTCAGTGTTGCTTCCTAAGTGGACAGTTTGATTTCACAGAAGTGTGATTGACTTGGAGTTACATTGTGTTGTTTAAGTGTTCCCTTTATTTTTTTTGAGCAGTGTATATTATATATAATTCAGCATGGAAAAAATAGTGACTTTTGTAATTTACTTTCTATTTCAAAAATGTTCCAGTTGTGAGATATTCTCTTTATTTCATTAGAATGATGCCCCCTGGTGTTTGATCTGTATAGTAATGTGCGTGTCCACCTACTGAGGAGGTCACACATGCTCAGTTCCATTCTTCAACTGCTCACAGTTGTATCTAATGTTAGAAGCTGTGACAGTTACAGAGAGAAAGCTACAGAAGAAAGAACACGCCAATCCGGCCCAGGGAAAGGATGGCAACTCAATTTGCTCTCCCTCTCCCCACATAGTTATGCAACTCTTGGTTGGCTCATTTGTTTCCTCTCGTTTCCCTCCCTAACCCCCTTCCACTCCCCCCCTTTTTTTTTGTTCTCTTTCTCCCACATTATAGACTGAAAAAATGTCCACCATCAACTTTGCGTCCATTATTGCCAATGGACTGAATACTCCAGAGAAAAGGTCCTCCATTCTCCGACTCCTATGGAGCAAGAAGGTACAAATTGCATTCATACAGTAAACACATTTCCGTAGGGGAGCATTACCCTCTTTCAGATCCCCCACATACCCAGACTCTTACCATAGTTGCTACTCTGTGTCTAAATCTAGGGGGGTAAGCATACTAATCTCCAGATATAGCCCCTGGGAACTGGTAGACATCCAGACGGATGATAATGGTAGATACTTATTCGCAAAAGGCCACCTGGTGGGACAACTTTACATCCTAGCCAATGTTTACCTTCCCAACACCAATCAACACAAGGCTCTAGCGGGAATTCTATCGAAATTAGATGGTTTTGCAGAAGGCGTTCTTTTGGTCGGGGGGATCTAAATGTCACCATTGACCCGCTGGTAGACGTATCTAGAGGGGCTTCACACTTGGCCTATTCTTATCTCCATCATATCAAACGCCTTTAAACTCCCACCAACTAATAGATGTGTGGAGGGCGGTGAACCCGGATGTTCGGGACTACACCCATTACTCTACGGCAAGAGATGTCTACTCCAGGTTAGACTACTTCCTGATAAGACACTCAGCGGTTCCTCCTCGATTGATACTATGACCTTCTCTGATCACACTATGCTCCATGCTTCTCTGAGAGTCCAGCTTCCAGCACCCAAGTCCTGGCAGTGGCGATTGAATGAGTCTCTAATACGGGATCTACAGGGCCGGCGTCATAACCCGGCATCCCCGGGCAAGTGCCGGGGCCCAATGCTCCTGGGGGGGCCCACTGAGCTGCTATGAGCACTTCCATCAATACAGATGGGAGCTCTCACTGCTGTCCTTTCACATACGCAGTACCCCTCTGGTGGGCCCTCTGAGCTGCAGAGACTCAGGACACGCCCCCTCTACACAGGACACACGCTGCCTGAGGAGAGAGACCGCACGGCTGGAGCTGGAGCAGAGAAGTGTGGAGACAGTCTGTGAGTCTGCACTGTGACTGTCTCTTCTCTGTGGGACAGAAGGAAAGGGGGGGGACACTGCTGCTTCATTCTATTTAGTTGTGTTACTGTTTTATTAAGCTGATTGTCTCCATGACACCTGCCCCCCCCCCCCCCATATCCTGTCCTATCTCATCCTCATGGAGCCCCTGCTGTCTCCTTTCCTCCCTCATGTATCCAGAGCTCCTGTTTCACCCTCCTGTCTCCTATTGCTGCCCTGCACAGACCTCCTGCCACTACTTGTATGAATCCCCCTCAGAGCCCCTTCAACCTACTTGCTGTGTCCACCCCTCCTGTCCATCCAGGGCCCCGGGCCCCTGTCTCACTCCTCTGCCTCTCATTATGGTGGCATCTGAACCGCATTCACCATAAGGACCTTCTAACATCACAGGGTCATGTGACTGTGCCCCCCACCCCGTACTGTGCCCCTTTATACCCTGCATTGTGCCCTCTTACCACACTCTGTGCAGTGCCCATAGTCATTCCCTGTACTGTGCCCTCTTATACCCTTTTATCCGGTCACTGTATGGTGGTTTTATCCTTGTATGGCGGTGTTATCACTATATGGCGGTGTTATCACTATATGGCGGTGGTATCCAATAACTGGATGGCCATAACTGTATCCCCTTCCCTTCCCACACCACTTTTTTTAGACCTGGCATGAGCGGGAAAAGATACAGATTGCGGTGTTAAGGACCTTTGCGCCACATCTGTGTCAGAAATACGCCTAATATAGACGTATTTCTATATAATAAATGACCCCCTAATCGTATGATTATTCGGGGGGTGGGGCTAATATCTTTATATTATATAGATTCTAGTGTATTATACTGTGCCCTGTATTTTCCAGTAGAAAATGATCCTTGGGAAGCACAGTCCTCATCCCTGACCACTAGGACCAGGCAGCGCTCTGTCAGTACATGGCGTCCTCCCCTCTCCTCCATGCTGCTCCGCTGTGTACTGGGGCTTATTCTGACACTAGGGCTGGGTTCACATCCTATTTTTGCCATCGATTTAATGCATACTGAAAATGTATGCATTGACAGATGCCTCAGACTGATGCCGTACAGTGGCGTCCGTTCACCATACAGTTCCATGGTAAAAAAACATATACGTTAACGTATGCATTTTTTACTTGACTCTGCAGGATACAAAAACGTGGAGTGCTGCACATGTGTATACATCAAACCGATAGGAAAAACGTAATGTGAACACACATTGGGGGGGAGGGGGGCGTACTAAATTTCGCTGTGGGGCCCAGTCAGTTCTAGCTCCATCACTGCACATCTCCTTCTCTCCTCCAGGCCTGGCTCACTGCTGCAGCGGGCCGCCGTAGAGAAGGAGCGCAGGGAGCTGCGGTTAGTGAATGACAGGACCACCAGCTCCCCTGCAATGATAGGTATGTGAGGGGGCCACTGGGGGGTCATTCATCACACTGTGAGGGTCCCTTACACAGTATAATGACTCCCAGTGCCCCCCATTTAGTATAATGATCCCCATTGACCCTCCATTTAGCATAATGACCACCAGATCCCCCATTAAATATAATAACCCCTCGTGCCCCCTCCATACAGTATAACCCCCAGTGTGGGGGCGACTGGGGGTCATTATTCTAAATGGAGGGTCACTGTGGGGTCATTATACTGTGAGGGCCCTTTACATAGTATAATGACCCCCAGTGTCCCCCATTTAGTATAATGATCACCAATGACCCTCCATTCAGTATAATGACCCCCAGAGCCCCCTCCATACAGTATTCCCCCCGTGTGGGGGCTACTGGGGGTCATTCAGGGCCGGCTCCAGGTTCATGTGGGGAGCTGGGAGCTGCGTTTAGTGAATGACAGGACCACCAGCTCCCCTGCAATGATAGGTATGTGAGGGGGCCACTGGGGGGTCATTCATCACACTGTGAGGGTCCCTTACACAGTATAATGACTCCCAGTGCCCCCCATTTAGCATAATGACCACCAGAGCCCCCATTAAATATAATAACCCCTCGTGCCCCCTCCATACAGTATAACCCCCAGTGTGGGGGCGACTGGGGGTCATTATTCTGAATGGAGGGCCACTGTGGGGTCATTATACTGTGAGGGCCCTTTACATAGTATAATGACCCCCAGTGTCCCCCATTTAGTAATGATCACCAATGACCCTCCATTCAGTATAAATACCCCCAGAGCCCCCTCCATACAGTATTCCCCCAGTGTGGGGGCTACTGGGGGTCATTATTCTAAATGGGGGCGACTGGGGGTTATTATTCTGAATGCAGGGCCACAGGTGGTCATTATACAGTGGGGGGGAATTGGGGGTTCATTATACTGTGTGAAGGGCCACTAGTAGTCATTATACTGTATAGGGGCCACTGGGGGTCATTATACCGTGTAGGAGCCACAGGGGGACATGTCAATGTAAAAAAATGCCTCATGGGGGCCCACTGGGATTTATCGCCCAAGGGCCCACATGAACCTGGAGCCGGCCCTGGGGATCTAGTAATCTCTCAAGATATCCACAAGGTTCTCTCCAGTTATTTCACTTCCCTCTTACAGTAAGGGCAGCTTATAAATGTGTGATCAGAGGGGCTCTTATTAAGCATGGAGCCAGGTGTAAAAAAGAAAGAGCAGAGAAAATCTCTCAACTTCTTGCAGAGGTCTCCCGCCTTGAGCTTGTTCACAAACAATCTCATGCTCAGATGGCTAAGGCAGCCCTTTTGATAGCTCGCGGGAAGCTGACAGAAAAATTAGATATACGCACCAAAACCTTGTTAACCAAAGGAAGAAGGCACTTCTTTGAATACAGCAATAAATGTAGCAGGACCCTAGCTCGATCTTTGCGGGAACAGAGAGCGAGAAACTGTGTTCCCTCCAATCCAAAGGGCCTCAACCTAATTGACCCAGATAAAATATCTGAAGCTTTTGCCCATTACTACAAGTCCCTGTATAACATCCCCTGCCCCAGCGCGACTATGCCCTCCTTAACCCTCACCATAACCATAACCTCGCCCATTTTGGGAGAAGAACTTTCGGAAGCCTTAAAAACCATGCAGTCGAGCAAAGCCCCTGGTCCAGATGGACTATCTGCATCTTATTATAAGAAGTACTTACCTCTACTGCAGACTCCACTTATTAAGGCCCTGAACATGGTAGCAACAGGAACTCCCCTTCCCAGAGACATGACTCATGAGCACACTACAGTTAAACATAAAAAGGGAAAGGATCCAGCAGCCTGCGCAAGTTATCGCCCAATCTCATTACTTAATGTGGACCTCAAGCTGTTTGCCAAAATCTTAGCCACGAGCCTGGCTCCCCTATTATCAAGCCTGATCCATTCTGACCAAGTGGGCTTCATCCCATCCAGGGAGGCCCGAGACAATACCACCAAAGTACTGAACCTGATTCACCAAGCTAAACTTCAGCACATACTTTTCTGCCTGTCGTCCACAGACGCTGAAAAGGCTTTTGATAGGGTGAGCTGGCAGTGGATATTTTAAGTCCTACACCATGTAAGCATAGATGGCTGGACCGTTCCCTATATACCTGCCCCTCTGTGGCGACGAAAGTGAATGGGGTTTTATCACCGACGTTTGAAATACAAAACGGGACCAGGCAGGGTTGCCCCCTATCACCCTTGATTTTCGTACTCTCCTTAGAGCCTTTACCCCGAACAATCCGGTTGAACGCTAATATCACGGGTCTTTCAGTAGGGGGGCAGGAATATAAAATTGCGGCATAAGCCGATGACCTAATGTTCACAATCACGAGGCCTATGACATCTTTCCAGAATCTGATCACTGAATTCAACACTTACCAGACGATGACTAATCTAAAAATTAATTTTCAAAAATCAGAGGCCTTAAATATTTCGCTGTCTAGCTCCCTGGAATCGAACTTAATGACCTCTTTCCCATTCCGATGGTCTGTTGGAGCGGTTAAATATTTGGGAACTTGGATCCCGAAAGACCTTAGAGAAATTTACAGCAGGAACTATTCCCTCTTGTTAAGTCGGATTAAAGGAGACCTCACTAAATGGGCAAAGGGTATGTACACTTGGTTTGGCCATTGCGCCATCTGTACCTATTTCAGACCCTCCCGATTAAACTGCCTCCCAATTTCTTTGTCAAAATACACAGAGACCATTTTAAAGGGTTTCTGTCACCAGATTTAACCCTATTAAGCTAGCTGACATTACCGATGTGATAATGTCAGCTAAATGTAACTAGCCTATTCCTACTTTTATCTATGCCCCAGTTACTGCAGAAATATAACTTTTATAATATACTAATTAGCCTCTAGGAGCAGGAGGGGGCGTTGTTCCTTCTCCTAGAGCAGGGGTACTCAACTAGTTTTATTAAAGGTCTACATACCTGGGTCTGCACTCAGATGAAGGTCCGAGCTGAACGCCAACAGTAAAGATGCCATGCGATCATGTGATCCATGTGCGTGGGGTGCTCTGCCGTTATAGTGGAGTGCCCCGGGTAAGTCCCAGAATTAGTAATGGCCACATTAGTGCCCCAGTAAGAATAATGCCCCCAGTAAGAATAATGTCCCCATTAGTGCCCCCAATAAGAGTAATGCCCCCATTACCTGGCTGCGGTGAACATTCGCTGCTTACTGCAAGCTCAGGACCGGTGCTCCAACGTGATGACGTCTTGTAGGTCCTGTCCTGAGTTTCTAGTCAGCAGGGAGTGTTCTCCACAGCGTGAGCAAATGGAGGTGGAGGTACCGTAATATATATATATTTTTTACTAGCACAAGTAGTGGTGGAGGTAAATGCTGTACTAATGGGCGTTCCATGATGGAAGCGCTCATTAGTAAGGGTACTTTCAAAATTGCAGCAGAACGGATCCGACAGGCTTCTCTCCCTGTCAGATCCATCTTGCCACTACTTTGCCGTGCCGCTGCACTGTGCCCATCGACTATAATGGGGATGGGGCAGAGCTACGGCGCAGCGCGGTGAGAGGCCGCCAGACTAAAAGTACTACATGTCCGACTTTTTCGTCTGGCGACCTCACGCCGTGCACTGCCATGCTGCGCCTTAGCTCCACTCCTGCTATAGTCAATGGGGAGTGGCAGTCCGGCGAAATAGCGGCAGGACGGATCTGACAGGGTTAACAGCTTGTCGGATCCGTCCTGCCGCAAGTGTGAAAGTACCTTAACAGTCCTTACAGGAAAATTCTGCCACCGGCAAGGGAACTAAAATACCAGCCTTGCTGGTGAACTACTGGCCGGGTGGCAACCCAAGCCACAGAACAGACATATGATAGTTTTGTTCCGCATCCAATTCCCATTATTGGGGGATTGGATGCGGACCCCTTAATTACAATGGGGCCACAAGAGATGCAGACAGCACACTGTGTGCTGTCTGCATCTTTTTCCGCTCCATTGAAACTAAGGGGTCCGCATCCAATGCCCCAATAATGGGAATTGGATGCGGAACAAAACTATCATGGTTTGATGGGGCTTAATCACTTTATTTAATCAGGTTACCTAAAGAAGATGGCCCAGGAGAGATGGGAACACGACACTGACTGGAGTCCTTTCCTGCAGTCAGTGACGTGTTCCTGCCTCTCAGTAGCCCTACCTCTCCACACCCCCCTTCCTTCCCAAATGTGACATTTATTTCATTGGTGGCAGTGGTGATGTCCCTCCCCTCTCCAGCAGCACGTAAGTGTCCTTTGGAGCTTGAAGCTCCCTTATGTGCTGCCGCTGCTGCAGGGGAGGAGGGACCTGTGAGTGCACTGAGGGAGAAAGCTCCCTCCACCTGCAGGTGCCGGATGAAATCACTGGTGCCTGCATGTGGAGGGAGCCGTCTCTCAATGCGCCCCTGGGAAGGAGGAAGTGCGCCGGTAAGCTCCTCCTCCTGCACGTACCAGAGTGTGCAGGAGAGGAGGAGCGCTACATGTCTCACTGCGCTCAGCGCTCTGGGAGTGGGACAGGAGGAAGTGCGCCGGTAAGCTCCTCCTCCTGCACGGTACAGTGTGCAGGAGAGGAGGAGCGCTCTGAAGGATGGCCGGGGTCCGGACAACTGGCGGCCGCAGTCCGTATTTGGACCGCGGTCCGCCAGTTGAGTACCCCTGATGTATAGTAATCAGATGATAGTATCCAGGATTACATTATAATGTCACAATGTATGGTCAGCAGATAATAGGATCCAGGATTCTATTATGATGTCACAATGTATGGTCAGCAGTTGATAGTATCCAGGATTGCATTATGATGTCACAATGTATGTTCAGCAGATAATAGTATCCAGGATTCCATTATGATGTCACAATGTATTGTCAGCATGTAATAGTATCCAGGGTTCCATTATGATGTCACAATGGATGGTCAGCAGAAAATAGTATTCAGGATTCCATTATGATGTCACAATGTATGGTCTGCAGGTGATAGTATCCAGGATTGCATCATGATGTCACAATGGATGGTCAGCAGATAATAGTATTCAGGATTCCATTATGATGTCACAATGTATGGTCAGCAGGTGATAGTATCCAGGATTCCATTATGATGTCACAATGTAAGGTGAGCTGATAATAGTATCCAGGGTTCCATTATGATGTCACAATGTATTGCCAGCATATAATAGTATCCAGGGTTCCATTATGATGTCACAATGTATGGTCAGCAGATAATAATATCCAGGATTCCATTATGATGTCACAATGTATGGTCAGCAGATGATGGTATCCAGGATTCCATTGTGATGTCACAATGTATGGTCAGTAGATAATAATATCCAGGATTCCATTATGATGTCACAATGTATGGTAAGCAGATGATAGTATTCAGGATTCCATTATGATGTCACAATGTATGGTAAGCAGGTGATAGTATCTAGGATTACATTATGATATCACAATGTATAGTAATCAGATGATAGTATCTAGGATTACATTATGATGTCAAAATGTTTCCGGGATTCCATTATGATGTCACAATGTATGGTCTGCAGATAATAATATCCAGAATTCCATTATGATGTCACAATGTATTGTCAGCAGATAATATTATCCAGGGTTCCATTATGATGTCACAATGTATGGTCTTCAGATGATGGTATCTAGCATTCCATTGTGATGTCACAATGTATGGTCAGTACATAATACTATCCAGGATTCCGTTATGATGTCACAATGTATGGTAAGCAGATGATAGTATTCAGGATTCCATTATGATGTCACAATGTAAGTTAAGCAGATGTCACAGCCAGACAGCTGAGAAGCTCTGACAGGAGCCTTTCAGATCCTCCTCCTTGAATTTCTTTGTTTTGGTTTAGTTCCTCATCTTGTTAGTCTATCTCAGCTGTCATGCAGTTGGACTGATTGCTGCCCTTTAAGTTCCTCCCCAGAATGCAGTAGTGTGCGTCTTATACTACTTCCTGGAGTGTGTGTGCATGCTGTTCCTGGTTCCCAGTCCCCAGTCCACAGTCCCCAGTCGTCTGCAAGATAAGTTCTGTTTATGTATTTGTGATTTTCTGTTTTCTGGATCCGGGTGGCCCTGACTCCCTCCGTGTCTGTGTGGGGGGCCGGTGGTCGTGTCCCCTCGCTGTTGTGGGGTCTTCAGGTGTAGGATAGTCGAGGTACGTGGATATGCGCCCATCCACCTTTGGGGTGGTCGCATAGGCTGAGCAATAGGGGAGAGCGGCAGGTCTCTTGCAGGGGTCTCCCTTTTGTTCCTTGGTTGTGGATCCAGTGAGTCATTGTTTATATTGTATTGTCTTGTTTCCTGTACACCATCCGTGACATTATAAGCCGCCAAAACCGTCTCAAGCATGGATCCGGTTTCACTTTTGGCTGAACGCCTCCAGGGTCTTTCATTGGAGGTAGCTGATCTCCGTAGGATTTTTTCTCAGTTTCAAGTGACCGGTTCAGCTTGCGTTCATGGAGTTTGTGCTGAGCCTAAGATCTCGCTCCCGGATACGTTCTCTGGGGGTAGTGAGAATTTTGTGCGTTTTAAAAAGGCTTGCAAACTCCATTTTCGCCTTCTTCCCCATTCCTCTGGTGATGAAGAACGGAGGGTGGGGATCATTGTATCGCTGCTCAGGGGTAACGCTCAATCCTGGGCCTTTTCGCTACCGGAGGGGGCACGGATGAGTGGATGAGTCTAGACTACGTCTGTTATGCCAGGGTAAACAATCCGCAGAGATATACTGCTCAGAATTTCGGAGATGGGCAGCTGATACTGGTTGGAATGATGCTGCACTCCGAAGTCAATTTTGCCAGGGTCTTTCAGAGGGATTGAAATTTGCCTTTCATGAGAGGCCAATCTCCCTGGACTCTGCTATGTCTCAGGCCGTTCGTATTGACAGGCGTCTTAGTGAGAGAGGAGAGATCTCTCCTTCCTGTCATACTCAGTCCCGGGACAGTGCAGCGGTCTCATTCTGTGCGCAGGGGTCTCAGTCGCTGTCAGCCCCTTCTGAGCAGGAGCCCATGCAGCTGGGGTTGATTGCCTCTGACAATAGAAGATTCAGCCCGCATGGGAGGGTTTGTTTTTGTTGTGGAGGTATAAATCATTTGGCAAATGTTTGTCCCTCTAGGAGATTCAGGCAGTTTTCTGGGAGTAATAAAGAGACAAAAAGGAAAAAATCTTTTAAAAATGTTCCGTCTTTTACTATTGGCAGGGTTGAGGCGGAAATTGAAGGTTTTCCGTTTGCTTGTAGTTCCCGTTTTGTCCTACCTGCTAGGGTGGCGCTAGAGAGCAAGATCATTTTTTGTGAGATTTTTGTGGATAGTGGAGCAGCTGTCAATCTCATTGATAATCAATTTGCAATAACTCATGGTTTCCAGGTATGCACTTTGGGAAAGGATATTCCTGTTTTTGCTATTGATTCCGCTCCACTTTCTCAGAAATCATTAAAGGGCATAGTTCACAATATCCGTTTAATTGTGAGTGATGCTCATGTTGAGGATGTGTCATGTTTCTTCCTTAGCGGTTTGCCTACTCCTCTAGTGTTGGGGCTACCCTGGCTCACTAAACATAACCCCACCATTGATTGGCAAGCGAGGCAAATAAATGGTTGGAGTGACTTTTGCAGAGAGAATTGCCTCATAACATCTGTTTCTGAGGTTTCTACTAAGACTTACCACCTTTCCTCTCTGAATTTTCGGATGTCTTTTCGGAGAGTGGAGTTCAGGATTTGCCTCCGCACAGGGAGTATGATTGCCCTATTAATCTCATCCCAGGCGCCAAGCTGCCTAAATCTCGTTTATACAATCTCTCCCAACCTGAGAGGGTCGCTATGCGTGCTTATATCTCTGAGAGTTTGAGAAAAGGACACATACGACCCTCGAAGTCACCTGTTGCCGCTGGTTTTTTCTTTGTTAAGAAAAAAGATGGTTCTTTAAGACCTTGTCTGGATTTCAGGGAGCTGAACAGTATCACTATTCGTGATCCTTATCCGCTTCCTCTGATCCCGGACCTGTTTAACCAGGTTGTTGGGGCTAAAGTCTTTTCCAAATTAGACCTAAGAGGGGCATACAACCTGGTCAGGGTCAGAGAAGGAGACGAATGGAAGACGGCTTTCAATACCCCTGAGGGCCATTTTGAGAATTTGGTTATGCCTTTTGGTTTGATGAATGCCCCAGCCGTTTTTCAGCATTTCGTGAACAGCATTTTTTATCATTTAATGGGAAAATTTGTATTAGTGTATTTGGATGACATTTTGATTTTTTCTCCTGATTTCAAGACTCATAAGGAACACTTACGTCAGGTCTTGCTCATTCTGCGGGAGAATAAATTATACGCAAAACTGGAAAAATGTGTGTTTGCAGTTCCAGAAATTCAATTTCTGGGGTTTCTTCTCTCCGCTTCTGGTTTTCGCATGGACCCCGAGAAGGTCCGCGCTGTGCTTGAGTGGGAGCTTCCTGAGAATCAGAAGGCGCTGATGCGTTTTTTGGGCTTTGCCAATTATTACAGGAAATTTATTTTGAATTATTCCTCTGTTGTTAAACCACTCACTGATATGACCAGAAAGGGGGTAGATTTTTCTTCCTGGTCGGTAGAGGCGCGTAAGGCCTTTTCTAATATCAAGGAGAGTTTTGCTTCCGCTCCCATCCTGGTACAACCTGATATTTCGTTACCCTTCATAGTTGAGGTTGATGCTTCTGAGGTAGGGGTGGGTGCGGTCTTGTCTCAGGGTTCCTCTCCTGCCAAATGGCAACCGTGTGCCTTTTTCTCAAAGAAACTCTCCTCCGCAGAGAGAAATTATGATGTGGGAGATAGGGAATTGTTGGCCATTAAGTTGGCTTTTGAAGAATGGCGCCATTGGCTAGAGGGAGCCAGACACCCTATTACTGTGTTTACTGACCATAAAAATCTGGCCTACTTGGAGTCAGCCAAGCGTCTGAACCCGAGACAGGCCAGATGGTCTTTGTTCTTTTCAAGGTTTAATTTTGTTGTCACGTTCTGCCCTGGGGTTAAGAATGTGAAGGCAGATGCCCTGTCACGTTGTTTTCCGGGAGGTGGGAATTTTGAAGACCCGGGTCCCATTTTGGCTGAAGGTGTGGTGGTCTCTGCTCTTTTTCCTGAATTGGAGGCAGAGGTGCAGGCAGCCCAGTCAGAAGCTCCTGATCTTTGTCCTCCTGGGAGGTTGTTTGTGCCTCTCGCTTTGAGACACAAGATTTTTAAAGAACACCACGATACGGTCCTTGCTGGGCACCCGGGGGCAAGAGCCACACTGGATCTCATCGCTCGGAGATTCTGGTGGCCTGCGCTTCGTAAGTCGGTTGAGGGTTTTGTGGCAGCTTGCGAGACTTGCGCTCGTGCCAAAGTCCCTCATTCACGGCCATCAGGTCCTCTCCTCCCTTTGCCCATTCCTTCCCGTCCTTGGACACATCTGTCCATGGACTTCATAACGGACTTGCCTCGTTCCTCGGGGAAGACTGTGATTCTGGTGGTGGTGGACCGTTTAAGCAAAATGGTGCATTTTATTCCTTTTCCTGGTTTGCCCAATGCTAAGACGCTGGCGCAGGCATTTATTGACCACATTGTCAAATTGCATGGTATTCCTTCAGACATAGTCTCTGATAGGGGCACGCAGTTTGTTTCCAGATTCTGGAAGGCTTTCTGTTCTCGCTTGGGGGTTCGGTTGTCATTCTCTTCTGCTTTCCACCCACAGTCGAATGGCCAGACAGAGCACGTCAATCAGAATCTGGAGACATATCTGCGCTGTTTTGTGGCGGAGAATCAGGAGGATTGGTGTTCTTTTTTGTCCCTTGCTGAGTTTGCTTTAAATAACCGTCGTCAGGAGTCCTCTGATAAGTCACCATTTTTTGGTGCATATGGGTTTCATCCGCAGTTTGGGACTTTCTCGGGAGAGGGGTCTTCTGGTTTACCTGATGAGGACAGATTCTCCTCGTCTTTGTCATCTATTTGGCAAAAGATTCAGGATAATCTAAAGAGCATGAGTGAGAGATATAAGCGTGTGGCAGATAAGAGACGTGTGCCTGGTCCGGACCTGAATGTTGGTGATCTGGTGTGGTTGTCTACCAAGAATATCAAATTGAAGGTTCCCTCCTGGAAGTTGGGTCCTAGGTTTATTGGGCCTTACAAGATCCTGTCTGTCATCAATCCTGTTGCCTACCGTCTTGATCTTCCTCAGACTTGGAAGATCCATAATGTTTTTCATAAGTCCTTATTGAATCCTTATGTTCAACCTATTGTACCCTCGCCTTTGCCTCCTCCTCCGATTATGGTTGATGGAAATCTTGAATTTCAGGTCTCTAGGATTGTGGATTCTCGTCTTGTCCGCGGTTCCCTCCAGTACCTCGTTCATTGGGAGGGTTATGGTCCTGAGGAGAGGATGTGGGTCCCAGTGACGGACATTAAGGCCTCTAGTCTCATCAGGGCTTTCCATAGGTCCCATCCTGAGAAGGTGGGCTCTGAGTGTCCGGAGTCCACTCGTAGAGGGAGGGGTACTGTCACAGCCAGACAGCTGAGAAGCTCTGACAGGAGCCTTTCAGATCCTCCTCCTTGAATTTCTTTGTTTTGGTTTAGTTCCTCATCTCGTTAGTCTATCTCAGCTGTCATGCAGTTGGACTGATTGCTGCTCTTTAAGTTCCTCCCCAGAATGCGGTAATGTGCGGCTTATACAACTTCCTGGAGTGTGTGTGCATGCTGTTCCTAGTTCCCAGTCCACAGTCCCCAGTCGTCTGCAAGATAAGTTCTGTTTATGTATTTGTGATTTTCTGTTTTCTGGATCCGGGTGGCTCTGACTCCCTCCGTGTCTGTGTGGGGGGGCCGGTGGTCGTGTCCCCTCGCTGTTGTGGGGTCTTCAGGTGTAGGATAGTCGAGGTACGTGAATATGCGCCCATCCACCTTTGGGGTGGTCGCATAGGCTGAGCAATAGGGGAGAGCGGCAGGTCTCTTGCAGGGGTCTCCCTTTTGTTCCTTGGTTGTGGATCCAGTGAGTCAATGTATATATTGTATTGTCTTGTTTCCTGTACACAATCCGTGACAGCAGATGATAGTATCCAGGATTCCATTATGATGTCACAATGTATGGTCCGCAGATAATAGTATCCAGGATTCCATTATGATGTCACAATGTATGGTCAGCAGATGATGGTATCTAGGATTCCATTGTGATGTCACAATGTATGGTCAGTAGATAATACTATCCAGGATTCCGTTATGATGTCACAATGTATGGTAAGAAGATGATAGTATTCAGGATTCCATTATAATGTCACAATGTAAGTTGAGCAGATGATAGTATCCAGGATTCCATTATGATTTCACAATGTATGGTCAGCAGATGATGGTATCCAGGATTCCATTGTGATTTCACAATGTATGGTCAGTAGATAATACTATCCAGGATTCCGTTATGATGTCACAATGTATGGTAAGCAGATGATAGTATTCAGGATTCCATTATGATGTCACAATGTATGGTCAGCAGGTGATAGTATCTAGGAATAAATTATGATATCACAATGTATAGTAATCAGATGATAGTATCTAGGATTACATTATGATGTCATAAAGTTTCCAGAATTACATTATGATGTCACAATGTATGGTCTGCAGATAATAGTATCCAGAATTCCATTATGATGTCACAATGTATTGTCAGCAGATAATATTATCCAGGGTTCCATTATGATGTCACAATGGATGGTCAGCAGATAATAGTATTCAGGATTACATTATGAAGTCACAATGTACGGTCAGCAGGTGATAGTATCCAGGATTCCATTATGATGTCACAATGTAAGGTGTGCAGATAATAGTATCCAGGATTCTATTATGATGTCACAATGTATTGTCAGCATATAATAGTATCCAGGGTTTCATTATGATGTCACAATTTATGGTCAGCAGATAATAGTATCCAGGATTCCATTATGATGTCACAATGTATAGTAATAAGATGATAGTATCCAGGATTCCATTATGATGTCACAATGTATGGTCTTCAGATGATGGTATCTAGCATTCCATTGTGATGTCACAATGTATGGTCAGCACATAATAGTATCCAGGATTCCGTTATGATGTCACAATGTATGGTAAGCAGATGATAGTATTCAGGATTCCATTATGATGTCACAATGTAAGTTGAGCAGATGATAGTATCCAGGATTCCATTATGATGTCACAATGTATGGTCCGCAGATAATAGTATCCAGGATTCCATTATGATGTGACAATGTATGGTCAGCAGGTGATAGTATCCAGGATTCCATTATGATGTCACAATGTAAGGTGAGCAGATGATAGTATCCAGGATTCCATTATGATGTCACAATGTATGGACAGCAGATAATAGTATTCAGGATTCCATTATGATGTCACAATGTATGGTCAGCAGAAAATAGTATCCAGGATTCCATTATGATGTCACAATGTATAGTAACAAGATGATAGTATCCAGGATTCCATTATGATGTCACAATGTATTGTCAGCATTTAATAGTATCCAGGGTTCCATTATGATGTCACAATGGATGGCCAGCAGATAATAGTATTTAGGATTCCATTATGATGTCACAATATATGGTCAGCAGGTGATAGTATCCAGGATTCCATTATGATGTCACAATGTATAGTAATAAGATAATAGTATCCTTGATTCCATTATGATGTCACAATGTATGGTCAGAAGATGATGGCATCCAGGGGTCTATTATGATGTCACAATGTATGGTCAGCAGAAAATAGTATTGAGGATTCCATTATGATGTCACAATGTATTGTCAGCAGATAATAGTATCCAGGGTTCTATTATGATGTCACAATGTATGGTCAGCAGGTAATAGCATACAGGATTCCATTATGATATCACAATGTATGGTCAGCAGATAATAGTATCCAGGGTTCTATTATGATGTCACAATGTATTGTCAGCAGGTGACAGTATCCAGGATTCCATTATGATGTCACAATGTATGGTCAGCATATAATAGTATCCAGGGTTCTAATATGATGTCACAATGGATGGTCATCAGATAATAGTATTCAGGATTCCATTATGATGTCACAATGTATGGTCCGCAGATAATAGTATCCAGGATTCCATTATGATGTCACAATGTATGGTCAGCAGATAATAGTATCCAGGATTCCATTATGATGTCACAATGTATAGTAACAAGATGATAGTATCCAGGATTCCATTATGATGTCACAATGTATAGTAATAAGATGATAGTATCCTTGATTCCATTATGATGTCACAATGTATGGTCAGCAGATGATGGTATCCAGGGTTCTATTATGATGTCACAATGTATTGTCAGCAGAAAATAGTATTGAGGATTCCATTATGATGTCACAATGTATTGTCAGCAGATAATAGTATCCAGGGTTCTATTATGATGTCACAACGTATGGTCAGCAGGTAATAGCATACAGGATTCCATTATTATATCACAATGTATGGTCAGCAGATAATAGTATCCAGGGTTCTATTATGATGTCACAATGTATTGTCAGCAGGTCATAGTATCCAGGATTCCATTATGATGTCACAATGTATGGTCAGCAGGTGATAGTATCTAGGATTCCATTATGATGTTGCAATGTATTGTCAGCATATAATAGTATCCAGGGTTCTATTATGATGTCACAATGGATGGTCATCAGTAAATAGTATTGAGAATTCCATTATGATGTCACAATGTATGATCAGCAGGTGATAGTATCCAGGGTTCCATTATGATGTCACAATGTATGGTCACCAGATAATAGTATCCAGGATTCCATTATGATGTCACAATGTATAGTAATAGGATGAAAGTATCCTTGATTCCATTATGATGTCACAATGTAAGGTGAGCAGATAATACTATCCAGGATTCCATTATGATGTCACAATGTATAGTAATAAGATAATAGTATCCTTGATTCCATTATGATGTCACAATGTATGGTCAGAAGATGATGGCATCCAGGGGTCTATTATGATGTCACAATGTATGGTCAGCAGAAAATAGTATGGAGGATTCCATTATGATGTCACAATGTATTGTCAGCAGATAATAGTATCCAGGGTTCTATTATGATGTCACAATGTATGGTCAGCAGGTAATAGCATACAGGATTCCATTATGATATCACAATGTATGGTCAGCAGATAATAGTATCCAGGGTTCTATTATGATGTCACAATGTATTGTCAGCAGGTGACAGTTTCCAGGATTCCATTATGATGTCACAATGTATGGTCAGCATATAATAGTATCCAGGGTTCTAATATGATGTCACAATGGATGGTCATCAGATAATAGTATTCAGGATTCCATTATGATGTCACAATGTATGATCAGCATGTGATAGTATCCAGGGTTCCATTATGATGTCACAATGTATGGTCACCAGATAATAGTATCCAGGATTCCATTATGATGTCACAATGTATAGTAATAAGATGATAGTATCCAGGATTCCATTATCATGTCACAATGTATGGTCCGCAGATAATAGTATCCAGGATTCCATTATGATGTCACAATGTATGGTCAGCAGATAATAGTATCCTGGATTCCATTATGATGTCACAATGTATAGTAACAAGATGATAGTATCCAGGATTCCATTATCATGTCACAATGTATTGTCAGCATTTAATAGTATCCAGGGTTCCATTATGATGTCACAATGGATGGCCAGCAGATAATAGTATTCAGGATTCCATTATGATGTCACAATATATGGTCAGCAGGTGATAGTATCCAGGATTTCATTATGATATCACAATGTAAGGTGAGCAGATAATACTATCCAGGATTCCATTATGATGTCACAATGTATAGTAATAAGATGATAGTATCCTTGATTCCATTATGATGTCACAATGTATGGTCAGCAGATGATGGTATCCAGGGTTCTATTATGATGTCACAATGTATGGTCAGCAGAAAATAGTATTGAGGATTCCATTATGATGTCACAATGTATTGTCAGCAGATAATAGTATACAGGGTTCTATTATGATGTCACAATGTATGGTCAGCAGGTAATAGCATACAGGATTCCATTATGATATCACAATGTATGGTCAGCAGATAATAGTATCCAGGGTTCTATTATGATGTCACAATGTATTGTCAGCAGGTGATAGTATCCAGGATTCCATTATGATGTCACAATGTATGGTCAGCAGGTGATAGTATCTAGGATTCCATTATGATGTTGCAATGTATTGTCAGCATATAATAGTATCCAGGGTTCTATTATGATGTCACAATGGATGGTCAGCAGGTAATAGCATACAGGATTCCATTATGATATCACAATGTATGGTCAGCATATAATAGTATCCAGGGTTCTATTATTATGTCACAATGGATGGTCATCAGATAATAGTATTCAGGATTCCATTATGATTTCACAATGTATTGTCAGCAGGTGATAGTATCCAGGATTCCATTATGATGTCACAATGTATGGTAAGCAGGTGTTAGTATCTAGGATTCCATTATGATGTTGCAATGTATTGTCAGCATATAATAGTATCCAGGGTTCTATTATGATGTCACAATGGATGGTCAGCAGATAATAGTATTCAGGATTCCATTATGATGTCACAATGCATGATCAGCAGGTGATAGTATCCAGGGTTCCATTATGATGTCACAATGTATGGTCACCAGATAATAATATCCAGGATTCCATTATGATGTCACAATGTATAGTAATAGGATGATAGTATCCTTGATTCCATTATGATGTCACAATGTATGGTCAGCAGATGATGGTATCCAGGGTTCTATTATGATGTCACAATGTATGGTCAGCAGTAAATAGTATTGAGGATTCCATTATGATGTCACAATGTATTGTCAGCATATAATAGTATCCAGGGTTCTATTAGGATGTCACAATGGATGGTCATCAGATAATAGTATTCAGGATTCCATTATGATGTCACAATGTATGATCAGCAGGTGATAATATCCAGGGTTCCATTATAATGTTACAATGTATGGTCACCAGATAATAGTATCCAGGATTCCATTATGATGTTTGTGGTCGTGGCAACCAAGTACGTACCTATCCTACCTAGGATACCCTATCCCTAAGCGGTCAGAGTTGTGCCGTAACCGCGTCGTGGAGGGACGCCTGAAAGAGGGCATCCCCTTTGAGAGAAACAGGAGAAAGGGGTGGGTGGGAGGGAGAACTCTGCACTTCGTACGCATGTGGGAGGGTGCCGGCCGTTGAAGTAGGTGGCCAAGCCCCTCCCACAAATACAGGCCAATGAATCGGCCTTTACACTTGTGGTCGTGGCAACCAAGTACGTACCTATCCTACCTAGGATACCCTATCCCTAAGCGGTCAGAGTTGTGCCGTAACCGCGTCGTGGAGGGACGCCTGAAAGAGGGCAAAAGACATACTGATAGGCAGAAATAATTTATTGCAAAGTCGTTACAAAGCCAAAGTTTGAAAAGCTGCCGACATTTCTGTTTCGGGGTGAGGTATGTAACGATTGAAACAAGACGAGTGCCAACGCCCCAGTTTCTGTATGACATGCGCAGGCACTCGGTTTTTGGAGGCCGCGGATGCGGCACCTATGCGAAATGAATGACCCGAAATTGTGGCAGGGTCACCGCCCGTGCTGGCCACGAGTGACCTTACATGGGATATGAACTGATGGGTGGTGAGTGGAACCCCCCCGAAGGGTAACAATGGACTATTCGGTCCGGCCTCGGACAAGGCAGACCGTAACTGACGAAGTACCGTCACCGGACACCATTGGTGTGTTGTGGGAAAGAAGGACACCGGAACAGGGGGGCCCATCTGGGAGGTCTTGGACGTTTTGAGCAGTAATACGAACCCGTCGGAGTTCTGGACCAGCTGGCTGAGCGTGAGGAACTTGCTACTACCTAGCGCGCAGGTGAACTCCCCAGGTCTTAGGAAGCCGTAAAAGGCTAGATAGATGGCGGATTTAAGTACCAAGCTGGCCAAAACCCCGAAAGGATTACCGTCCAAGGCGTCGGATATTTTGCGGAAACCCTTGAGAGCGGCTTTGACAGCATGTATGGTAAACACTGACGCTAGCTCGGGATGGCTAAGAGAGAGGAAGTGTTGCACTCCCGCCAGGTACGACCTCACTGTACCGTGGGAGAGCCTGCGCACGGAGTGGCAGTAACCGATGAACGCCAGGATGTACTCTGGAAAACTGGAGTCCCCTTGAGGACATTCCCCTCGAAACCTGCAGAACGTCTTCCACCCGGTGTTGTATGCCCTGGTTGTGTTAGGTGAGAGGGAATTGCGTATCAGAGCGTGAGCCGTCTCAAGGTGGTTGGTTACATTATCCACAAGGACTCGAGAGGAGGGACGGTGGTACCTGTCGCATCTGCCTCTGGCATGATCTGAAAGAAACGGGAGAAGTTAGCCCTCGACAAGGCGTCAGCAGCCCCGTTCTGCGCACCTGGCACATGCGCACTGAAAATATGAAAGTGGTGCCGTAGGGAGAGCTGCACCAACCTTCTGAGAAAACACATGACTTGGCTGGACTTAGACAGCCCACTGTTGAGGATGTCTACCACGGCTGCGTTGTCAGTTACAAACAGAACAGACTGACACGCCCAGAGACTGCCCCAAATGTGGGCGGCTACCACGATGGGGTACAGCTCGAACAGCGCCGAGGTTTGGAGGAACCCCGGAATTTGTTCCACCTCGGCAGGCCATTCGTCTGCAACCCAGTGGGTGCCGAAAATGGCGGCAAACCCTGAGCCCGCAGCTGCATCCGAAAACACTGTAGGCGACCGACAAGACAGCTCGGGTACGAATAGTGACACCCCGTTCCATTGGCTCAGGAAATGGTCCCACATGTGGAGATCCGCTAGGGCTTGACTGTCCAGGCACACTGGGCTGTCCTGTTCCGGGGCGGAACTTAAGAGCGACAGTAGGCGGGATATGAACGCCCTGCCCTGCGGGATGATGCGCATGGCGAAGTTCAACATGCCCAGTAGAGACTGAAGGTCAGCCTTAGTGACCACGGTTGTGACTGTAAACCTGTGGATGACTTCTCTAATCCTCGTTAACTTATCCGTAGGCAACCTAGCTAACATGTGCTGGGAGTCTAACTCAATGCCCAAGAAGGTGATGACTGTGGCCGGGCCTTCTACCTTCTTGGGGGACACCGGGACACCTAACTGGGAAAAGCACCTAAGCAATTTTCCCAGCCCTAGGGGAACTGCCCCTGGCCTCTCAATCAGCAGGAAGTCGTCCAAATAGTGGATGACGAACTCACAGAGGACCCTGTGTACCAAAACCCAGTGGAGAGCCTGAGCCAACTGATCGAAGAGCCAGGGGCTGCTCTTGGAACCGAAGGTGAGTTTGGTGGAGAAATAATACAGGCCTCTCCACTTGATGCCGTGCCACTGCCAGAGGGCTGGCATGATGGGGAGCAACTTAAAGGCATCCGATATGTCGGCCTTGGACAACATGGACCCTGGGCCCGTTTTCATGATGATGGCGATAGCCTGGTCGATTGAAGCATATCTCATGCCCACTTCCTCCGAAGGAATGAGGGAATTGAGGCTGGGGACCTGGGAGCCATGTGGGGCCGATAAGTAGATAATGAGTCTTTCCTTTTTACTGAACTTGCCTGTAACTACCCCCACGGGACTGACTCTCCAGCGTTGAAAGGGGGGCACACTGAAGGGACCGATCAAGAACCCTTTGCTTAACTCTGCCTCTACTAGTGTGTCTACCGAAGCGGGATTTCTTTCAGCTGACTGAAGGTTCCTGCATTCGTGTGTGAACTCTGGAGTCGTGATCAAGCCCGTATGGAAACCCTCGTGAAATCCTGACACCAGGAACTGTACAAACCCTGGATTGTGATGACCCTGCAAGTACTCCTGTAGACGGCTAATATTGACCACACTCATATAATTTCTAACCGACTTTAATGAGCACGCTACTCGGGGGTGGGCCCTAAAACAGTTGGTACAGATATGTAACAGACGGCATTGACCGAAATTACAAGATGCGTAATTGTAATTGTTACATATCTGTGCCCTGCCTAGCTGAACGATGGGCCGGCCCAGCTTGTCTACTGAGTTGGGGGGTCTGAAGACGTCGAGTGGACCAGCTGTAGAGCTGGAGGGGTAGGATGCCGTGCTGACGGCGGACTTATCGCACCACTCGACAGAGTGAAAGATAGACTGGCAGGCGGAACAGGAGGGAGCTTTCAGACCTGCAAAATGCCTACAGAAAAGCTCAGTGTCCAGGTTGGACCAGTCAGTGACGTGTTGGAACTGGGAGAGAGCCGCTGCCGCCTTAGCTGAAAACGAACAGTGATAGTCGTAGAATGCGCTCCCTCCATACCTGTGACCCAACTCTGTGACCCTGAAGAGATACAGGTCTAGTTCTTCCCTCCTGTCCGGCCTGGCAGTGCAAATGACATCCCTGAAAAGGCTGAACGCCATGACAAATTCCGGTATGGACAATTTGCGGTTGAGCCGGTGGTCGCGGCTTCTCAGTACCACTGACACTTCCCCGCAAGCTATGACCTTGTTGTCAGATAGGTCCCTGGAGGCTATTAATAGAGACGCAAGATTGACATCCCTACCCTCCAGGATGTCCTTCCTGATGTTGATCGGGACAAAGTGGGAGGGAGTCACGTTGGGGACGGACTGGACAGAGCGAAAGTCTGCGGCGGCAGAAGTGGAGGCGACCGCAACCTCGAGGGAGGGAACTGGTAGGACTGCGCTGCGAGCCTCGATAGACTCTAACCTCGCCTGCATGGACGTGACGGCAGACGTCAGACTGTTTAGCATGACATGTATCTGAGTCAGCGAAGTTTGCATCGTGGCCGCAGGGGGATCATTGGTACTAGGTACCAGGGAGTCCTTCCAAAGGCGATACAGTTCCGCTTTTCTGGCAGACGCTGGGAAAGGGACGCCCTGCTTTGTCAGCGCCGCCATAAGCCTGGGGACGGTCCAAGCACGTAGGGACGGTATACTGCCCCCTTCAGATGTCTCTGCTACGACCTCGTCCACTGACGCCTCGATGATGTCTGACGCGTGTGACATCGTGGCTGTGAAAACAGTAACGTAAAAATGACCGTCTAGCCTGGATGACCGCCGGAAACCGTGCAGCAGTCTAAACCATGTAATGAAAGGGTGAACTATCCCCGTGAGGAATGTACGATGACACCAGAAGAGCCGTGAAGGAGTGGCCAGGAACCGCCACCCGGTAGTCCATGCAAGGAGACCTGCCGTACTTACCAACTGAGAAGCACTATACTCTGACTTCCGTGGAAGTATCAATGAACACAGAACAACCTGTACGTAAAGTAACGTATGAGACACAAGCCTGACAAAGGCAGTACCTACCCGTCCCCCAAGGTGAACCCCCACTACCTTGGTTGACAAGGAAAATCAACTGAGATCCAAACCAACTTCTCTCTGACTAATAACTGCTTTGAACCTGGAAAACAACGGGACAACGAAAGAACCAGTCAATGCGTAAGGCTCAATTGTAGAACGTGGGTTGTGAGTAAAGGTATAGTCGGCTAACGAGAGTAGGTATACTGATTGACATTGACCACTACCTGACGTTGGCGGTGAAAACCCCTACCTATCTAAGCGGCACAGCGGCCTGTGCCAGACTTTGGTGTGGGCGAGGAGCGGGGCCGTTGCGAGCCCCACCGTGCCTCACGGTAACCACGTGGGGAGCGCGGGGCTCCCTGGCACCGTGAACCAAGTGGGGGTGGTCCTCTGGGCAACGACCGACACCCCACGCCAACCTGTCTCAGGTGCCACGTGGAGAGCCAGCGCATGTCCCTGACAGGGTGCTCAGTGCGGGGGCCCC
Organism: Bufo bufo; assembly: GCF_905171765.1. Taxonomy (NCBI): domain Eukaryota; kingdom Metazoa; phylum Chordata; class Amphibia; order Anura; family Bufonidae; genus Bufo; species Bufo bufo. Next base: position 191,671,323 of record NC_053396.1, on the reverse strand, counting down.
TTGTCGTCCCGGGGCTGGGCCGCCCGCCGGCTGAGCACTACTGCCGCGTGGGGAGCAGCGCAGCCCTCTGGCATGAAGTTGACACAGGGGGGGCACCCGGCGTCGAGGGCCCCACCTAGCCAAGACTAGAAATGCCGCGTGGGGGGCCTCACCGGTCCCTGATGGAGAGCCCAGTGCGGGGGAGCCCTCCTGCCTCTGAGGGGCCAACCCACCGCCGGCTGGGCATCTCCACCACGTGGGGAAACGGTGCTGCCCCCTGGCATGGGGGGAGGCTTTACCAGACATGGCCTCCCCCCTTCTAATGTGAGGGCGTGCCACGTGGGGGGCCCACCGTTCCCTGATGGGGTGCCCAGTGCGGGGGTGCCCCCCTGCTCCATGAGGGGCCGACCCACCGCCGGCTGGGCCCCTCCACCGCGTGGGGAACCGGTGCTGCCCCCTGGCATGGGGGGAGGCTTATCAGACACAGCCTCCCCCCTTCTAATGTGAGGGCGTGCCACGTGGGGGGCCCACCGCTCCCTGATGGGGTGCCCAGTGCGGGGGTGCCCCCCTGCTCCATGAGGGGCCGACCCACCGCCGGCTGGGCCCCTCCACCGCGTGGGGAACCGGTGCTGCCCCCTGGCAAACTGACATAACGGGGCCTAAACTCCCGGCGTGATGGGCGGAGCTACGTGATGCCGCCCCGCCCCCTGGTAAGGCGCTCGTCACAGGGGTGCCTCCCCTGGCTAGGGGCCGGCCCACAGGTGAGGGAGCGGAGCAGCATCGGCTGAGTTTGTGGACGGAGGCGGGCGGGGAGGCGGGCGGAGGGGGGCCTCTCGTGACCGCTGGCCCCGCCCCCCGCCGGAGAAAATGAGAAGCTCGGACCTGGGCGGCGGAGGAGGGGAGTGCCGTATCCGTGGGCTCCCTCCCCCCGCCGGCGGCTGAAGGGGTACCGCCGCTGTGGACGAGCAGGAGGGGTCCCCGGACTGCAGAGGCCCCACTCCCTGCTGTATGCTGGCGACGTAGTGGCCCGGCGCATGGCGGCCCCTACTCACCAAAGGGCCGACCACCGCACGCACATCCACTCACCTTCTCTGTCGACACCGGACTGCCAGGTACGAGCGCACACTTCCTGAGAACTCTGCACTTCGTACGCATGTGGGAGGGTGCCGGCCGTTGAAGTAGGTGGCCAAGCCCCTCCCACAAATACAGGCCAATGAATCGGCCTTTACACTACAATGTATAGTAATAAGATGATAGTATCCAGGATTCCATTATCATGTCACAATGTATGGTCCGCAGATAATAGTATCCAGGATTCCATTATGATGTCACAATGTATAGTAACAAGATGATAGTATCCAGGATTCCATTATGATGTCACAATGTATTGTCAGCATTTAATAGTATCCAGGGTTCCATTATGATGCCACAATGGATGTCCAGCAGATAATAGTATTCAGGATTCTATTATGATGTCACAATATATGGTCAGCAGGTGATAGTATCCAGGATTCCATTATGATGTCACAATGTAAGGTAAGCAGATAATACTATCCAGGATTCCATTATGATGTCACAATGTATAGTAATAAGATGATAGTATCCTTGATTCCATTATGATGTCACAATGTATGGTCAGCAGATGATGGTATCCAGGGTTCTATTATGATGTCACAATGTATGGTCAGCAGAAAATAGTATTGAGGATTCCATTATGATGTCACAATGTATTGTCTGCAGATAATAGTATCCAGGGTTCTATTATGATGTCACAATGTTTGGTCAGCAGGTAATAGCATACAGGATTCCATTATGATATCACAATGTATGGTCAGCAGATAATAGTATCCAAGGTTCTATTATGATGTCACAATGTATTGTCAGCAGGTGATAGTATCTAGGATTCCATTATGATGTCACAATGTATGGTCAGCAGGTGATAGTATCTAGGATTCCATTATGATGTTGCAATGTATTGTTTGCATATAATAGTATCCAGGGTTCTATTATGATGTCACAATAGATGGTCAGCAGATAATGGTATTCAGGATTCCATTATGATGTCACAATGTATGATCAGCAGGTGATAGTATTTAGGGTTCCATTATGATGTCACAATGTATGGTCACCAGATAATAGTATCCAGGATTCCATTATGATGTCACAATGTATAGTAATAGGATGATAGTATCCTTGATTCCATTATGATGTCACAATGTATGGTCAGCAGATGATGGTATCCAGGGTTCTATTATGATGTCACAATGTATGGTCAGCAGTAAATAGTATTGAGGATTCCATTATGATATCACAATGTATTGTCAGCATATAATAGTATCCAGGGTTCTATTATGATGTCACAATAGATGGTCAGCAGATAATAGTATTCAGGATTCCATTATGATGTCACAATGTATGATCAGCAGGTGATAGTATCCAGGGTTCCATTATGATGTCACAATGTATGGTCACCAGATAATAGTATTCAGGATTCCATTATGATGTCACAATGTATAGTAATAGGATGATAGTATCCTTGATTCCATTATGATGTCACAATGTATGGTCAGCAGATGATGGTATCCAGGGTTCTATTATGATGTCACAATGTATGGTCAGCAGTAAATAGTTTTGAGGATTCCATTATGATGTCACAACGTATTGTCAGCATATAATAGTATCCAGGGTTCTATTATGATGTCACAATGTATGGTCAGCAGGTAATAGCATACAGGATTCCATTATGATGTCACAATGTATAGTAATAGGATGATAGTATCCTTGATTCCATTATGATGTCACAATGTATGGTCAGCAGATGATGGTATCCAGGGTTCTATTATGATGTCACAATGTATGGTCAGCAGTAAATAGTATTGAGGATTCCATTATGATGTCACAATGTATTGTCAGCATATAATAGTATCCAGGGTTCTATTAGGATGTCACAATGGATGGTCATCAGATAATAGTATTCAGGATTCCATTATGATGTCACAATGTATGATCAGCAGGTGATAATATCCAGGGTTCCATTATAATGTTACAATGTATGGTCACCAGATAATAGTATCCAGGATTCCATTATGATGTTACAATGTATAGTAATAAGATGATAGTATCCAGGATTCCATTATCATGTCACAATGTATGGTCCGCAGATAATAGTATCCAGGATTCCATTATGATGTCACAATGTATAGTAACAAGATGATAGTATCCAGGATTCCATTATGATGTCACAATGTATTGTCAGCATTTAATAGTATCCAGGGTTCCATTATGATGCCACAATGGATGTCCAGCAGATAATAGTATTCAGGATTCTATTATGATGTCACAATATATGGTCAGCAGGTGATAGTATCCAGGATTCCATTATGATGTCACAATGTAAGGTAAGCAGATAATACTATCCAGGATTCCATTATGATGTCACAATGTATAGTAATAAGATGATAGTATCCTTGATTCCATTATGATGTCACAATGTATGGTCAGCAGATGATGGTATCCAGGGTTCTATTATGATGTCACAATGTATGGTCAGCAGAAAATAGTATTGAGGATTCCATTATGATGTCACAATGTATTGTCTGCAGATAATAGTATCCAGGGTTCTATTATGATGTCACAATGTTTGGTCAGCAGGTAATAGCATACAGGATTCCATTATGATATCACAATGTATGGTCAGCAGATAATAGTATCCAAGGTTCTATTATGATGTCACAATGTATTGTCAGCAGGTGATAGTATCTAGGATTCCATTATGATGTCACAATGTATGGTCAGCAGGTGATAGTATCTAGGATTCCATTATGATGTTGCAATGTATTGTTTGCATATAATAGTATCCAGGGTTCTATTATGATGTCACAATAGATGGTCAGCAGATAATGGTATTCAGGATTCCATTATGATGTCACAATGTATGATCAGCAGGTGATAGTATTTAGGGTTCCATTATGATGTCACAATGTATGGTCACCAGATAATAGTATCCAGGATTCCATTATGATGTCACAATGTATAGTAATAGGATGATAGTATCCTTGATTCCATTATGATGTCACAATGTATGGTCAGCAGATGATGGTATCCAGGGTTCTATTATGATGTCACAATGTATGGTCAGCAGTAAATAGTATTGAGGATTCCATTATGATATCACAATGTATTGTCAGCATATAATAGTATCCAGGGTTCTATTATGATGTCACAATAGATGGTCAGCAGATAATAGTATTCAGGATTCCATTATGATGTCACAATGTATGATCAGCAGGTGATAGTATCCAGGGTTCCATTATGATGTCACAATGTATGGTCACCAGATAATAGTATTCAGGATTCCATTATGATGTCACAATGTATAGTAATAGGATGATAGTATCCTTGATTCCATTATGATGTCACAATGTATGGTCAGCAGATGATGGTATCCAGGGTTCTATTATGATGTCACAATGTATGGTCAGCAGTAAATAGTATTGAGGATTCCATTATGATGTCACAACGTATTGTCAGCATATAATAGTATCCAGGGTTCTATTATGATGTCACAATGTATGGTCAGCAGGTAATAGCATACAGGATTCCATTATGATGTCACAATGTATGGTCTTTAGATGATAGTATCTAGCATTCCATTGTGATGTCACAATGTATGGTCAGTACATAATACTATCCAGGATTCCGTTATGATGTCACAATGTATGGTAAGCAGATGATAGTATTCAGGATTCCATTATGATGTCACAATGTAAGTTGAGCAGATGATAGTATCCAGGATTCCATTATCATGTCACAATGTATGGTCCGCAGATAATAATATCCAGGATTCCATTATGATGTCACAATGTATGGTCAGCAGATAATAGTATCCTGGATTCTATTATGATGTCACAATGTATAGTAACAAGATGATAGTATCCAGGATTCCATTATCATGTCACAATGTATTGTCAGCATTTAATAGTATCCAGGGTTCCATTATGATGTCACAATGGATGGCCAGCAGATGATAGTATCCAGGATTCCATTATCATGTCACAATATATGGTCAGCAGGTGATAGTATCCAGGATTCCATTATGATATCACAATGTAAGGTGAGCAGATAATACTATCCAGGATTCCATTATGATGTCACAATGTATAGTAATAAGATGATAGTATCCTTGATTCCATTATGATGTCACAATGTATGGTCAGCAGATGATGGTATCCAGGGTTCTATTATGATGTCACAATGTATGGTCAGCAGAAAATAGTATTGAGGATTCCATTATGATGTCACAATGTATTGTCAGCAGATAATAGTATCCAGGGTTCTATTATGATGTCACAATGTATGGTCAGCAGGTAATAGCATACAGGATTCCATTATGATATCACAATGTATGGTCAGCAGATAATAGTATCCAGGGTTCTATTATGATGTCACAATGTATTGTCAGCAGGTGATAGTATCCAGGATTCCATTATGATGTCACAATGTATGGTCAGCAGGTGATAGTATCTAGGATTCCATTATGATGTTGCAATGTATTGTCAGCATATAATAGTATCCAGGGTTGTATTATGATGTCACAATGGATGGTCAGCAGGTAATAGCATACAGGATTCCATTATGATATCACAATGTATGGTCAGCATATAATAGTATCCAGGGTTCTATTATTATGTCACAATGGATGGTCATCAGATAATAGTATTCAGGATTCCATTATGATGTCACAATGTATTGTCAGCAGATGATGGTATCCAGGGTTCTATTATGATGTCACAATGTATGGTCAGCAGTAAATAGTATTTAGGATTCCATTATGATGTCACAATGTATTGTCAGCATATAATAGTATCCAGGGTTCTATTATGATGTCACAATTGATGGTCAGCAGTAAATAGTATTGAGGATTCCATTATGATATCACAATGTATTGTCAGCATATAATAGTATCCAGGGTTCTATTATGATGTCACAATAGATGGTCAGCAGATAATAGTATTCAGGATTCCATTATGATGTCACAATGTATGATCAGCAGGTGATAGTATCCAGGGTTCCATTATGATGTCACAATGTATGGTCACCAGATAATAGTATTCAGGATTCCATTATGATGTCACAATGTATAGTAATAGGATGATAGTATCCTTGATTCCATTATGATGTCACAATGTATGGTCAGCAGATGATGGTATCCAGGGTTCTATTATGATGTCACAATGTATGGTCAGCAGTAAATAGTATTGAGGATTCCATTATGATGTCACAACGTATTGTCAGCATATAATAGTATCCAGGGTTCTATTATGATGTCACAATGTATGGTCAGCAGGTAATAGCATACAGGATTCCATTATGATGTCACAATGTATGGTCTTTAGATGATGGTATCTAGCATTCCATTGTGATGTCACAATGTATGGTCAGTACATAATACTATCCAGGATTCCGTTATGATGTCACAATGTATGGTAAGCAGATGATAGTATTCAGGATTCCATTATGATGTCACAATGTAAGTTGAGCAGATGATAGTATCCAGGATTCCATTATCATGTCACAATGTATGGTCCGCAGATAATAATATCCAGGATTCCATTATGATGTCACAATGTATGGTCAGCAGATAATAGTATCCTGGATTCTATTATGATGTCACAATGTATAGTAACAAGATGATAGTATCCAGGATTCCATTATCATGTCACAATGTATTGTCAGCATTTAATAGTATCCAGGGTTCCATTATGATGTCACAATGGATGGCCAGCAGATGATAGTATCCAGGATTCCATTATCATGTCACAATATATGGTCAGCAGGTGATAGTATCCAGGATTCCATTATGATATCACAATGTAAGGTGAGCAGATAATACTATCCAGGATTCCATTATGATGTCACAATGTATAGTAATAAGATGATAGTATCCTTGATTCCATTATGATGTCACAATGTATGGTCAGCAGATGATGGTATCCAGGGTTCTATTATGATGTCACAATGTATGGTCAGCAGAAAATAGTATTGAGGATTCCATTATGATGTCACAATGTATTGTCAGCAGATAATAGTATCCAGGGTTCTATTATGATGTCACAATGTATGGTCAGCAGGTAATAGCATACAGGATTCCATTATGATATCACAATGTATGGTCAGCAGATAATAGTATCCAGGGTTCTATTATGATGTCACAATGTATTGTCAGCAGGTGATAGTATCCAGGATTCCATTATGATGTCACAATGTATGGTCAGCAGGTGATAGTATCTAGGATTCCATTATGATGTTGCAATGTATTGTCAGCATATAATAGTATCCAGGGTTGTATTATGATGTCACAATGGATGGTCAGCAGGTAATAGCATACAGGATTCCATTGTGATATCACAATGTATGGTCAGCATATAATAGTATCCAGGGTTCTATTATTATGTCACAATGGATGGTCATCAGATAATAGTATTCAGGATTCCATTATGATGTCACAATGTATTGTCAGCAGGTGATAGTATCCAGGATTCCATTATGATGTCACAATGTATGGTCAGCAGGTGTTAGTATCTAGGATTCCATTATGATGTTGCAATGTATTGTCAGCATATAATAGTATCCAGGGTTCTATTATGATGTCACAATGGATGGTCAGAAGATAATAGTATTCAGGATTCCATTATGATGTCACAATGTATGATCAGCAGGTGATAGTATCCAGGGTTCCATTATGATGTCACAATGTATGGTCACCAGATAATAATATCCAGGATTCCATTATGATGTCACAATGTATAGTAATAGGATGATAGTATCCTTGATTCCATTATGATGTCACAATGTATGGTCAGCAGATGATGGTATCCAGGGTTCTATTATGATGTCACAATGTATGGTCAGCAGTAAATAGTATTGAGGATTCCATTATGATGTCACAATGTATTGTCAGCATATAATAGTATCCAGGGTTCTATTAGGATGTCACAATGGATGGTCATCAGATAATAGTATTCAGGATTCCATTATGATGTCACAATGTATGATCAGCAGGTTAAAATATTCAGGGTTCCATTATAATGTGACAATGTATGGTCACCAGATAATAGTATCCAGGATTCCATTATGATGTTACAATGTATAGTAATAAGATGATAGTATCCAGGATTCCATTATCATGTCACAATGTATGGTCCGCAGATAATAGCATCCAGGATTCCATTATGATGTCACAATGTATGGTCAGCAGATAATAGTATCCAGGATTCCATTATGATGTCACAATGTATAGTAACAAGATGATAATATCCAGGATTCCATTATGATGTCACAATGTATTGTCAGCATTTAATAGTATCTAGGGATCCATTATGATGTCACAATAGATGGCCAGCAGATAATAGTATTCAGGATTCCATTATGATGTCACAATATATGGTCAGCAGGTGATAGTATCCAGGATTCCATTATGATGTCACAATGTAAGTGAGCAGATAATACTATCCAGGATTCCATTATGATGTCACAATGTATAGTAATAAGATGATAGTATCTTTGATTCCATTATGATGTCACAATGTATGGTCAGCAGATGATGGTATCCAGGGTTCTATTATAATGTCACAATGTATGGTCAGCAGAAAATAGTATTGAGGATTTCATTATGATGTCACAATGTATTGTCAGCAGATAATAGTATCCAGGGTTCTATTATGATGTCACAATGTATGGTCAGCAGGTAATAGCATACAAGATTCCATTATGATATCACAATGTATGGTCAGCAGATAATAGTATCCAGGGTTCTATCATGATGTCACAATGTATTGTCAGCAGGTGATAGTATCCAGGATTCCATTATGATGTCACAATATATGGTCAGCATATAATAGTATCCAGTAGGGTTGTCCCGATACCGATACTAGTATCGGTATCGGGACCGATTCCGAGTTTTCTCGGCGGTACTCAGCCGCCGATACCCCGCCCCGATACATAAATAGAATACTTTTTTTTTTTCCCGCAATGAATATTTTTGCGGCCCGGCAAAGATGCAGCATCGGGAGAGAGGAGGGGCTGGAGTCCGTAACTATGGGCGGGGCCCGGTGCAGTCACTGTACTCTTACACCGGGCCCCGCCGCTCACCAAAGTATTTATAAACGTGAATCCTTATCCTGTTATTAAGTTGAACTAACGCTGCCCTCTCCCATGTTCCCATGTTCCCCTGTATCCCCCTGTAAGCTTCAATAGCAGGCAGAGCAGACGGCAGCAGTAACGTCACTCACTGACGTAGAGCGCCTGCTCCGCCCACTTTATGAATGAAGCAGGCGGAGCAGACGCGCGACGTCAGTGAGTGACGTTACTGGTGCCGTCCGCTCTGCCTGCTATGGAAGCTTAAGTAAGTGCTGTGGGGATACAGGGGGATACAGGGGAACATGGGAGAGGGCAGCGTTAGTTCAACTTAATAACAGGATAAGGATTCACGTTTATAAATACTTCGGTGAGCTGCGGGGCCCGGTGTATTGGGGGACACTGTTATGAGGGGGATCTGTGGATGACATATAGCAGTGTCATCCACAGATCCTCCCCATAACAGTTCCATCCACAGATCCCCTATAACAGCACCATCCACAGATCCCCCACCAAATAACAATGCCATCCTCAGATCCCCCCACCCCATAACAATGCCATCCACAGATATCCCACCCCATAGCAGTACCATCCACAGATCCCCATAACAGTGCCATCCACAAATCCCCATAACAGTGCCATCCACAGATCCCCCATAACAGTGCCATCCACAGATCCCCCATAACAGTGCCATCCACAGATCCCCATAACAGTGCCATCCACAGATCCCCATAACAGTGCCATCCACAGATCCCCCATAACAGCACCATCCACAGATCCCCATAACAGTGCCATCCACAGATCCCCCATAACAGTGCCATTCACAGATCCCCCATAACAGTGCCATCCACAGATCCCCCATAACAGTGCCATCCACAGATCCCCCATAACAGTGCCATCCACAGATCCCCATAACAGTGCCATCCACAGATCCCCCATAACAGTGCCATACACAGATCCCCCATAACAGCGCCATCCACAGATCCCCCATAACAGTGCCATCCACAGATCCCCCATAACAGTGCCATCCACAGATCCCCCATAACAGTGCCATCCACAGGTCCCCCATAACAGTGCCATCCACAGATCCCCCACATGACAGTGCGTCATCCACAGATCCACAGATCCCCCAAAACGGTCACATGACATTCAAAAAAAGTATCGGTATTCGGTATCGGTGACTACTTGAAAAAAAGTATCGGTACTTGTACTCGGTCCTAAAAAAGTGGTATCGGGACAACCCTAGTATCCAGGGTTCTATTATGATGTCACAATGGATGGTCATCAGATAATAGTATTCAGGATTCCATTATGATGTCACAATGTATGATCAGCAGGTTATAGTATCCAGGTTTCCATTATGATGTCACAATGTATGGTCACCAGATAATAGTATCCAGGTTTCCATTATGATGTCACAATGTATAGTAATAAGATGATAGTATCCAGGATTCCATTATCATGTCACAATGTATGGTCCGCAGATAATAGTATCCAGGATTCCATTATGATGTCACAATGTATGGTCAGCAGATAATAGTATCCAGGATACCATTATGATGTCACAATGTAAGGTGAGCAGATAATACTATCCAGGATTCCATTATGATGTCACAATGTATAGTAATAAGATGATAGTATCCTTGATTCCATTATGATGTCACAATGTATGGTCAGCAGATGATGGTATCCAGGGTTCTATTATGATGTCACAATGTATGGTCAGCAGAAAATAGTATTGAGGATTCCATTATGATGTCACAATGTATTGTCAGCAGATAATAGTATGAAGGGTTCTATTATGATGTCACAATGTATGGTCAGCAGGTAATAGCATACAGGATTCCATTATGATATCACAATGTATGGTCAGCAGATAATAGTATCCAGGGTTCTATTATGATGTCACAATGTATTGTCAGCAGGTGATAGTATCCAGGATTCCATTATGATGTCACAATGTATGGTCAGCAGGTGATAGTATCTAGGATTCCATTATGATGTTGCAATGTATTGTCAGCATATAATAGTATCCAGGGTTCTATTATGATGTCACAATGGATGGTCAGCAGATAATAGTATTCAGGATTCCATTATGATGTCACAATGTATGGTCAGCAGATGATGGTATCCAGGGTTCTATTATGATGTCACAATGTATGGTCAGCAGTAAATAGTATTTAGGATTCCATTATGATGTCACAATGTATTGTCAGCATATAATAGTATCCAGGGTTCTATTATGATGTCACAATTGATGGTCATCAAATAATAGTATCCAGGATTCCATTATGATGTTACAATATATAGTAATAAGATGATAGTATCCAGGATTCCATTATCATGTCACAATGTATGGTCCGCAGATAATAGTATCCAGGATTCCATTATGATGTCACAATGTATGGTCAGCAGATAATAGTATCCAGGATTCCATTATGATGTCACAATGTATAGTAACAAGATGATAGTATCCAGGATTTCATTATGATGTCACAATGTATTGTCAGCATTTAATAGTATCCAGGGTTCCATTATGATGTCACAATGGATGGCCAGCAGATAATAGTATTCAGGAATCCATTATGATGTCACAATATATGGTCAGCAGGTGATAGTATCCAGGATTCCATTATGATGTCACAATGTAAGGTGAGCAGATAATACTATCTAGGATACCATTATGATGTCACAATGTATAGTAATAAGATGATAGTATCCTTGATTCCATTATGATGTCACAATGTATGGTCAGCAGATGATGGTATCCAGGGTTCTATTATGATGTCACAATGTATGGTCAGCAGAAAATAGTATTGAGGATTCCATTATGATGTCACAATGTATTGTCAGCAGATAATAGTATCCAGGGTTCTATTATGATGTCACAATGTATGGTCAGCAGGTAATAGCATACAGGATTCCATTATGATATCACAATGTATGGTCAGCATATAATAGTATCCAGGGTTCTATTATTATGTCACAATGGATGGTCATCAGATAATAGTATTCAGGATTCCATTATGATGTCACAATGTATGGTCAGCAGATAATAGTATCCAGGATTCCATTATGATGTTGCAATGTATTGTCAGCATATAATAGTATCCAGGGTTCTATTATGAAGTCACAATGTATGGTAAGAAGATGATAGTATTCAGGATTCCATTATAATGTCACAATCTAAGTTGAGCAGATGATAGTATCCAGGATTCCATTATGATTTCACAATGCATGGTCAGCAGATAATGGTATCCAGGATTCCATTGTGATTTCACAATGTATGGTCAGTAGACAATACTATCCAGGATTCCGTTATGATGTCACAATGTATGGTAAGCAGATGATAGTATTCAGGATTCCATTATGATGTCACAATGTATGGTCAGCAGGTGATAGTATCTAGGATTAAATTATGATATCACAATGTATAGTAATCAGATGATAGTATCTAGGATTACATTATGATGTCATAATGTTTCCGGGATTACATTATGATGTCACAATGTATGGTCTGCAGATAATAGTATCCAGAATTCCATTATGATGTCACAATGTATTGTCAGCAGATAATATTATCCAGGGTTTCATTATGATGTTACAATGGATGGTCAGCAGATAATAGTATTCAGGATTACATTATGTAGTCACAATGTACGGTCAGCAGGTGATAGTATCCAGGATTCCATTATGATGTCACAATGTAAGGTGAGCAGATAATAGTATCCAGGATTCTATTATGATGTCACAATGTATTGTCAGCATATAATAGTATCCAGGGTTTCATTATGATGTCACAATTTATGGTCAGCAGATAATAGTATCCAGGATTCCATTATGATGTCACAATGTATAGTAATAAGATGATAGTATCCAGGATTCCATTATGATGTCACAATGTATGGTCTTCAGATGATGGTATCTAGCATTCCATTGTGATGTCACAATATATGGTCAGTACATAATAGTATCCAGGATTCCGTTATGATGTCACAATGTATGGTAAGCAGATGATAGTATTCAGGATTCCATTATGATGTCACAATGTAAGTTGAGCAAATGATAGTATCCAGGATTCCATTATGATGTCACAATGTATGGTCCGCAGATAATAGTATCCAGGATTCCATTATGATGTCACAATGTATGGTCAGCAGGTGATAGTATCCAGGATTCCATTATGATGTCACAATGTAAGGTGAGCAGATGATAGTATCCAGGATTCCATTATGATGTCACAATGTATGGTCAGCAGATAATAGTATTCAGGATTCCATTATGATGTCACAATGTATGGTCAGCAGATAATAGTATCCAGGATTCCATTATGATGTCACAATGTATAGTAACAAGATGATAGTATCCAGGATTCCATTATGATGTCACAATGTATTGTCAGCATTTAATAGTATCCAGGGTTCCATTATGATGTCACAATGGATGGCCAGCAGATAATAGTATTCAGGATTCCATTATGATGTCACAATATATGGTCAGCAGGTGATAGTATCCAGGATTCCATTATGATGTCACAATGTAAGGTAAGCAGATAATACTATCCAGGATTCAATTATGCTGTCACAATGTATAGTAATAAGATGATAGTATCCTTGATTCCATTATGATGTCACAATGTATGGTCAGCAGATGATGGTATCCAGGGTTCTATTATAATGTCACAATGTATGGTCAGCAGAAAATAGTATTGAGGATTCCATTATGATGTCACAATGTATTGTCAGCAGATAATAGTATCCAGGGTTCTATTATGATGTCACAATGTATGGTCAGCAGGTAATAGCATACAGGATTCCATTATGATATCACAATGTATGGTCAGCAGATAATAGTATCCAGGGTTCTATTATGATGTCACAATGTATTGTCAGCAGGTGATAGTATCCAGGGTTCCATAATGATGTCTCAATGTATGGTCAGCATATAATAGTATCCAGGGTTCTATTATGATGTCACAATGGATGGTCATCAGATAATAGTATTCAGGATTCCATTATGATGTCACAATGTATGATCAGCAGGTGATAGTATCCAGGGTTCCATTATGATGTCACAATGTATGGTCACCAGATAATAGTATCCAGGATTCCATTATGATTTCACAATGTATAGTAATAATATCATAGTATCCAGGATTCCATTATGATGTCACAATGTATGGTCCGCAGATAATAGTATCCAGGATTCCATTATGATGTCACAATGTATGGTCAGCAGATAATAGTATCCTGGATTCCATTATGATGTCACAATGTATAGTAACAAGATGATAGTATCCAGGATTCCATTATGATGTCACAATGTATTGTCAGCATTTAATAGTATCCAGGGTTCCATTATGATGTCACAATGGATGGCCAGCAGATAATAGTATTCAGGATTCCATTATGATGTCACAATATATGGTCAGCAGGTGATAGTATCCAGGATTCCATTATGATGTCACAATGTAAGGTGAGCAGATAATACTATCCAGGATTCCATTATGATGTCACAATGTATAGTAATAAGATGATAGTATCCTTGATTCCATTATGATGTCACAATGTATGGTCAGCAGATGATGGTATCCAGGGTTCTGTTATGATGTCACAATGTATGGTCAGCAGAAAATAGTATTGAGGATTACATTATGATGTCACAATGTATTGTCAGCAGATAATAGTATCCAGGGTTCTATTATGATGTCACAATGTATGGTCAGCAGGTAATAGCATACAGGATTCCATTATGATATCACAATGTATGGTCAGCAGATAATAGTATCCAGGGTTCTATTATGATGTCACAATGTATTGTCAGCAGGTGATAGTATCCAGGATTCCATTATGATGTCACAATGTATGGTCAGCAGGTGATAGTATCTAGGATTCCATTATGATGTTGCAATGTATTGTCAGCATATAATAGTATCCAGGGTTCTATTATGATGTCACAATGGATGGTCAGCAGATAATAGTATTCAGGATTCCATTATGATGTCACAATGTATGATCAGCAGGTGATAGTATCCAGGGTTCCATTATGATGTCACAATGTATGGTCACCAGATAATAGTATCCAGGATTCCATTATGATGTCACAATGTATAGTAATAGGATGATAGTATCCTTGATTCCATTATGATGTCACAATGTATGTTCAGCAGATGATGGTATCCAGGGTTCTATTATGATGTCACAATGTATGGTCAGCAGTAAATAGTATTGAGGATTCCATTATGATGTCACAATGTATTGTCAGCATATAATAGTATCCAGGGTTCTATTATGATGTCACAATGGATGGTCATCAGATAATAGTATCCAGGATTCCATTATGATGTTACAATGTATAGTAATAAGATGATAGTATCCAGGATTCCATTATCATGTCACAATGTATGGTCCGCAGATAATAGTATCCAGGATTCCATTATGATGTCACAATGTATGGTCAGCAGATAATAGTATCCAGGATTCCATTATGATGTCACAATGTATAGTAACAAGATGATAGTATCCAGGATTCCATTATGATGTCACAATGTATTGTCAGCATTTAATAGTATCCAGGGTTCCATTATGATGTCACAATGGATGGCCAGCAGATAATAGTATTCAGGATTCCATTATGATGTCACAATATATGGTCAGCAGGTGATAGTATCCAGGATTCCATTATGATGTCACAATGTAAGGTGAGCAGATAATACTATCCAGGATTCCATTATGATGTCACAATGTATAGTAATAAGATGATAGTATCCTTGATTCCATTATGATGTCACACTGTATGGTCAGCTGATGATGGTATCCAGGGTTCTATTATGATGTCACAATGTATGGTCAGCAGAAAATAGTATTGAGGATTCCATTATGATGTCACAATGTATTGTCAGCAGATAATAGTATCCAGGGTTCTATTATGATGTCACAATGTATGGTCAGCAGGTAATAGCATACAGGATTCCATTATGATATCACAATGTATGGTCAGCATATAATAGTATCCAGGGTTCTATTATGATGTCACAATGGATGGTCATCAGATAATAGTATTCAGGATTCCATTATGATGTCACAATGTATGATCAGCAGGTGATAGTATCCAGGTTTCCATTATGATGTCACAATGTATGGTCACCAGATAATAGTATCCAGGATTCCATTATGATGTCACAATGTATAGTAATAAGATGATAGTATCCAGGATTCCATTATCATGTCACAATGTATGGTCCGCAGATAATAGTATCCAGGATTCCATTATGATGTCACAATGTATGGTCAGCAGATAATAGTATCCAGGATTCCATTATGATGTTGCAATGTATTGTCAGCATATAATAGTATCCAGGGTTCTATTATGATGTCACAATGTATGGTAAGAAGATGATAGTATTCAGGATTCCATTATAATGTCACAATGTAAGTTGAGCAGATGATAGTATCCAGGATTCCATTATGATTTCACAATGTATGGTCAGCAGATAATGGTATCCAGGATTCCATTGTGATTTCACAATGTATGGTCAGTAGACAATACTATCCAGGATTCCGTTATGATGTCACAATGTATGGTAAGCAGATGATAGTATTCAGGATTCCATTATGATGTCACAATGTATGGTCAGCAGGTGATAGTATCTAGGATTAAATTATGATATCACAATGTATAGTAATCAGATGATAGTATCTAGGATTACATTATGATGTCATAATGTTTCCGGGATTACATTATGATGTCACAATGTATGGTCTGCAGATAATAGTATCCAGGGTTCCATTATGATGTCACAATGGATGGTCAGCAGATAATAGTATTCAGGATTACATTATGTAGTCACAATGTACGGTCAGCAGGTGATAGTATCCAGGACTCCATTATGATGTCACAATGTAAGGTGAGCAGATAATAGTATCCAGGATTCTATTATGATGTCACAATGTATTGTCAGCATATAATAGTATCCAGGGTTTCATTATGATGTCACAATTTATGGTCAGCAGATAATAGTATCCAGGATTCCATTATGATGTCACAATGTATAGTAATAAGATGATAGTATCCAGGATTCCATTATGATGTCACAATGTATGGTCTTCAGATGATGGTATCTAGCATTCCATTGTGATGTCACAATGTATGGTCAGTACATAATAGTATCCAGGATTCCGTTATGATGTCACAATGTATGGTCCGCAGATAATAGTATCCAGGATTCCATTATGATGTCACAATGTATGGTCAGCAGATAATAGTATCCAGGATTCCATTATGATGTTGCAATGTATTGTCAGCATATAATAGTATCCAGGGTTCTATTATGATGTCACAATGTATGGTAAGAAGATGATAGTATTCAGGATTCCATTATAATGTCACAATGTAAGTTGAGCAGATGATAGTATCCAGGATTCCATTATGATTTTACAATGTATGGTCAGCAGATAATGGTATCCAGGATTCCATTGTGATTTCACAATGTATGGTCAGTAGACAATACTATCCAGGATTCCGTTATGATGTCACAATGTATGGTAAGCAGATGATAGTATTCAGGATTCCATTATGATGTCACAATGTATGGTCAGCAGGTGATAGTATCTAGGATTAAATTATGATATCACAATGTATAGTAATCAGATGATAGTATCTAGGATTACATTATGATGTCATAATGTTTCCGGGATTACATTATGATGTCACAATGTATGGTCTGCAGATAATAGTATCCAGGGTTCCATTATGATGTCACAATGGATGGTCAGCAGATAATAGTATTCAGGATTACATTAT
This sequence comes from Bufo bufo, assembly GCF_905171765.1. Classification (NCBI taxonomy): domain Eukaryota; kingdom Metazoa; phylum Chordata; class Amphibia; order Anura; family Bufonidae; genus Bufo; species Bufo bufo. The sequence goes on along the minus strand of NC_053396.1, from coordinate 191,653,407 downwards.
GTAGTCACAATGTACGGTCAGCAGGTGATAGTATCCAGGATTCCATTATGATGTCACAATGTAAGGTGAGCAGATAATAGTATCCAGGATTCTATTATGATGTCACAATGTATTGTCAGCATATAATAGTATCCAGGGTTTCATTATGATGTCACAATTTATGGTCAGCAGATAATAGTATCCAGGATTCCATTATGATGTCACAATGTATAGTAATAAGATGATAGTATCCAGGATTCTATTATGATGTCACAATGTATGGTCTTCAGATGATGGTATCTAGCATTCCATTGTGATGTCACAATGTATGGTCAGTACATAATAGTATCCAGGATTCCGTTATGATGTCACAATGTATGGTAAGCAGATGATAGTATTCAGGATTCCATTATGATGTCACAATGTAAGTTGAGCAGATGATAGTATACAGGATTCCATTATGATGTCACAATGTATGGTCCGCAGGTGATAGTATCCAGGATTCCATTATGATGTCACAATGTAAGGTGAGCAGATGATAGTATTCAGGATTCCATTATGATGTCACAATGTATGGTCAGCAGATAATAGTATTCAGGATTCCATTATGATGTCACAATGTATGGTCAGCAGATAATAGTATCCAGGATTCCATTATGATGTCACAATGTATAGTAACAAGATGATAGTATCCAGGATTCCATTATGATGTCACAATGTATTGTCAGCATTTAATAGTATCCATGGTTCCATTATGATGTCACAATGGATGGCCAGCAGATAATAGTATTCAGGATTCCATTATGATGTCACAATATATGGTCAGCAGGTGATAGTATCCAGGATTCCATTATGATGTCACAATGTAAGGTGAGCAGATAATACTATCCAGGATTCCATTATGATGTCACAATGTATAGTAATAAGATGATAGTATCCTTGATTCCATTATGATGTCACAATGTATGGTCAGCAGATGATGGTATTCAGGGTTCTATTATAATTTCACAATGTATGGTCAGCAGAAAATAGTATTGAGGATTCCATTATGATGTCACAATGTATGGTCAGCAGATAATAGTATCCAGGGTTCTATTATGATGTCACAATGTATTGTCAGCAGGTGATAGTATCCAGGATTCCATTATGATGTCACAATGTATGGTCAGCATATAATAGTACTGTCACGACCTCTACCCCAGCAGCAATCGTGTCGCACCAGACGGAGGGGAAGGGGGACCCTTATCTACGGATGGGAATAGTATGGCCACCCCTGACTAACCCTAAGCTGGCACCTGTCTGCCCTGATACCCTAGACGGGGTGTGAACCCGTGCAGCGAGCAGGATGCCTAAACCCTCAGTCACCCTAAAAAGGCTAGAGTGGGGAAAGGCCGATGAGAGCACTAGTCACCATCACTCATGTCTAGGAGAACAGCAGGGGAAGACAGCAACAAACAAACTATATCAGAGATAGACTTATCCAGTCACGAGCAGAGAAGGCGATCCCAATCACGACAGTCCACGCCGGACAAGAGCTCCACAGCAACACCATCAAACGATCTCCTTCAAAGGTCAGAATAGAACTGGAAGTAAGGACTATATCTGGCAATGACTGCAAGTGAAAGTGAAACTAATATAGTAGCTGGGAGTGGCAGACAGGACTCACCTGAGAAGGATGCCTACAAACTCCCAGTCAGGACAAAAAGGTTTACAAGGCAAAACCCAGATGACATACCCTGAACCACGGAGCAAACTCACAAGCTATCGCGAGTAGCAAGTCGCTGCGACCTTCTCCTCCCAGACCTGTCTGGATCAGTCACAGTCGTGACAGTACCCCCCTTTCTACGAGGGGCCCCTGGACCCTCAAGACCAGGCCTCTCCGGATGGGAGCTATGAAAAGCCCGAATGAGTCTGTCCGCTTTTATCTCTGATGCTGGAACTCACATTCTCTCTTCGGAACCATAACCTTTCCAGTTCACCAGGTACTGAAGAGAGCGGCGAACATATCGTGAATCAACAATCTTTTCTACCTGAAACTCAAGACTGCCATCAACAACCACCGGTGGAGGCGGTAGTGGCAATGGTTCAGGAGGTTCTACATATCTCTTAAGCAGAGATCTGTGGAAGACATAATGGATCCTTAGAGTCTGAGGTAGCTCCAGACGAAAAGCCACCGGGTTAATGATCTTAATTACCCTATAAGGACCAATAAATCTCGGACCTAATTTCCACGAGGGAACCTTCAACTTGATATTTCTGGTAGACAACCACACCAAGTCATTCACCCCAAGGTCCGGACCTTCAGAGCGCTTCCTATCAGCCGCACGTTTGTATCTACCACCAATTCTCTTCAAACTTTCTTGCACACTCTGCCACACTGAAGAAAGTGAAGACGCAAATCGTTCCTCCTCGGGAATCCCAGACTGCCCCCCCTCACTAAACGTACAAAACTGAGGATGGAAACCATACGCACCAAAAAATGGTGACTTATCGGTGGATTCTTGACGACGATTATTAATGGCAAACTCGGCTAACGGTAAATAAGATGACCATTCCTCCTGATTTTCGGAAACAAAGCATCTCAAATATGTCTCTAGGTTTTGATTGGTACGTTCAGTCTGACCGTTGGACTGTGGATGGAAAGATGAAGAAAACGACAGATGAACCCGTAAACGAGAACAAAAAGCTTTCCAAAATTTAGAAACGAATTGGGTACCACGATCCGAAACAATATCGGAAGGGACCCCGTGAAACTTCACGATGTGGTCAATAAAAACCTGAGCCAGTGTGTTAGCATTAGGCAATGCGGCAAGAGCAATAAAGTGCACCATTTTACTGAATCTGTCAACAACTACAAGAATAACAGTCTTCCCCGCTGATACTGGTAGATCCGTAATGAAATCCATTGACAGGTGCGTCCAAGGCCTGTTGGGGATGGCCAGAGGTAAAAGACGCCCTGCCGGACGAGTATGATCTACCTTAGAACGAGCACAGGTAGCACATGCAGACACAAAATTCAACACCTCCTGGCGCCATTTAGGCCACCAGAACCGACGAGACACTAACTCAGTGGTTGCCCTACTACCTGGGTGTCCTGCCAGTGTGGAGTTATGGTGTTCTTTTAGTATCTCCAGTCGTAAATTTTCTGGCACAAACAGTTTACCCGAGGGGCAGGAGGCTGGGGCGTCCCCCTGAGCTTCCAACACCCTCCCCTCTAAACCTGAGTGTAATGCAGAGACCACCACCCCCTTTTGCAAAATGGGCTCTGGTACCTCAACATCACCCCCTCCAGGAAAACTTAGAGACAATGCATCTGCCTTAGTATTTTTTGCCCCCGGGCGATAGGTTATTACAAAATTAAACCTAGTAAAAAATAACGACCACCGAGCCTGTCTAGGGGTGAGACGTTTAGCAGACTCCAGATATAATAAGTTTTTGTGATCAGTAATCACCGTGACGGGATGAACCGCCCCCTCCAAAAAATTACGCCACTCCTCAAAAGCCAACTTAATAGCCATAAGTTCCCTGTTGCCAATATCATAGTTCCTTTCTGCAGTAGACAATTTCTTCGAAAAGAAAGCACACGGACGCCATTCACCAGGGGACGGGCCCTGAGATAGTACCGCTCCCACCCCCACCTCTGATGCGTCAACCTCTACAATAAAAGGAAGTGAGACATCTGGCTGTACGAGAATAGGGGCCGAGGTGAATCTCTCCTTCAGAGATGCAAAGGCAGTTTTGGCTGCATGTGACCATTTGGAAAAATCGGATCCCTTTCGGGTCATGTCCGTCAGTGGTTTGACCACCAAGGAATAGTTTTTTATAAACTTTCTATAAAAATTGGCAAACCCCAGGAAGCGTTGCAATGCCTTCAGGTTCTCAGGCAGATCCCAGTCTATAATCGCCCAGACTTTCTATGGATCCATGCGGAAACCTGAATCTGACAACACATACCCCAGAAATGGCAGTTCTTTTACGGCGAACACACATTTTTCTAACTTAGCAAACAATTTGTTGGCCCTTAATATCTGCAGCACTTGTCTCACATGGATCTTATGTGTATCCAGATCCGGGGAATAGACCAGGATGTCATCAAGATATATCACAACAAATCTCCCGATAAGGTGACTAAAAATATTGTTGACAAAATGTTGGAATACCGCAGGCGCATTAGTAAGACCAAATGGCATGACCAGATTTTCATAATGCCCTTCCGGAGTATTAAAAGCCGTCTTCCACTCATCCCCCTCTTTGATGCGAACCAGGTTATAGGCTCCTCTGAGATCCATTTTGGAGAACCATTTAGCACCAGCAACCTGATTAAAGAGGTCGGGAATGAGAGGAAGAGGATAGGGATCTCGGATAGTTATCCGGTTTAATTCCCGGAAATCCAGGCAAGGACGTAGGCCCCCATCTTTGTTTTTAACGAAAAAGAACCCTGCAGCCACAGGTGAAGAAGAGGGTCTGATGTGTCCCTTAGCCAAACTCTCCGAAATATAATCTTTCATAGCCTTCCTCTCCGGGCTTTAGGTAGTTTGGCCCCAGGTAGTAGATTAATCGGGCAATCATATGGACGATGAGGTGGTAACCCCTGACAACCCTTCTCAGAGAACACATCCATAAAATCTGACAGAAAGGCAGGTAAAGATGTTACAGAGAGTGTAGAGCACCTACTACTCAAGCAGTTGTCCTTACAATGTTCACTCCACTCCACAATCTCCCCGGCCAGCCAATCCACCACTGGATTGTGAGTCACCAGCCAGGGAAGCCCCAATACCATAGGAGCCGGAAGACCGTCCAGGACATAACACGAGATATGCTCTTTATGGAGGTCCCCTACCTGCAGATGGATATTATGAATGATCTGAGTTAACTGTTTCTGAGTAAGAGGGGAGGAGTCGATGGCAAAAACAGGAATAGTTCTGCGTATCGGTTCTGGAGTAAAACCCAGAGCCTGAGCAAACCGTGAATCCACCAAGTTGACCCCCGCCCCACTGTCCAAAAAGACGGAACAGATCTCAGTCTTATTGCCCGGCTCAACGGTAGCAGACAACAAAAACTGAGACATGCGTATGGAGGAAACGAATACGCCCAGACTGTTATCCTCCGCACAATCTGGGGACTCTAGTTTTCCGGCGGCTCCTTTGTTTGTGGTCTCTTGGATTCTGAGGGACAAACCTTTACAAAATGACCCCTCCCCCCACAACGAAAACAAACCTCTGACTTACAGCGGAACTTAGGAGGATTCACCCGTCTAGTGGCACCCCCTATTTGCATTGGTTCGACTGGATCATAACAAACCGATCCCTGCCCTATAGAGGCCTCCGTAAAATTTAATAGTCTCTCCCTGAGTCGTCTGTCGATTCTTATGGACAGAGACATAGCAGCCTCCAGAGACCCAGGGACCTCGTATACCGCCAGCGCGTCTTTTAATTTTTCAGACAACCCCTGGCAGAACTGACTCCTAAGGGCCGAGTTGTTCCATAACGTATCAGTAGCCCACCTACGGAATTCGGAACAATATAGTTCAGCAGACCGGTTCTCTTGCCGAAGTCTACGTAGCTTAGACTCAGCCAGTGAGACCCTGTCCGGGTCATCATATACGAGACCCAGGGCTTCAAAAAACTCCTCCACTGATCGTAAGGCCAGAGAGTCTGATGGTAGGGAGAAAGCCCAAGCCTGCGGATCTCCTTGCAGGAGAGAAATTACAATACCCACCCGTTGTTCCTCACCGCCGGAGGATCTAGGGCGTAACCTGAAGAACAATTTGCAAGCTTCTCTGAAGGTTACAAATTGGTCTCTCCCTCCTGTGAACCTATCAGGTAAAGCCACTTTTGGCTCAGGAGTACCTTGGTTTCCCGTAGCAACGGTGGAACCCAAGGATGGCTGCTGCTGCTGCAGCACTGTTGCTTTTAATCCTGCCACTTCAAGGGATAATCCCTGTAATTGTTTCGCCAAAACCGCAACCGGATCCATAGTGGAACAGAAAAATACAAAGCAAAACAGGTGGAAAAAGTATGTGAACCCTTGGATTTAATAACTGGTTGAACCTCCTTTTGGCAGCAATAACTTCAACCAAACGTTTCCTGTAGTTGCAGATCAGACGTGCACAATGGTCAGGAGTAATTATTGACCATTCCTCTTTACAGAACTGTTTCAGTTCAGCAATATTCTTGGGATGTCTGGTGTGAATCGCTTTCTGCCACAGCATCTCAATCGGGTTGAGGTCAGGACTCTGACTGGGCCACTCCAGAAGGTGTATTTTCTTCTGTTTAAGCCATTCTGTTGTTGATTTACTTCTATGCTTTGGGTCGTTGTCCTGTTGCAACACCCATCTTCTGTTGAGCTTCAGCTGGTGGACAGATGGCCTTAAGTTCTCCTGCAAAATGTCTTGATAAACTTGGGAATTTATTTTTACTTCGATGATAGCAATCCGTCCAGGCCCTGACGCAGCAAAGCAGCCACAAACCATGATGCCCCCACCACCATACTTCACAGTTGGGATGAGGTTTTGATGTTGGCGTGCTGTGCCTCTTTTTCTCCACACATAGTGTTGTGTGTTTCTTCCAAACAACTCAACTTGGGTTTCATCTGTCCACAGAATATTTTGCCAGTACTGCTGTGGAACATCCAGGTGCTCTTGTGCAAACTGTAAACAGCAATGTTTTTTTTTGGACAGCAGTGGCTTCCTCTCTAGTATCCTCCCATGAAATCCATTCCTGTTTAGTGTTTTACGTATCGTAGATTCGCTAACAGGGATGTTAGCATATGCCAGAGACTTTTGTAAGTCTTTAGCTGACACTCTAGGATTCTTCTTCACCTCATTGAGCAGTCTGCGCTGTGCTCTTGCAGTCATCTTTACAGGACGGCCACTCCTAGAGAGAGTAGCAGCAGTGCTGAACTTTCTACATTTATAGACAATTTGTCTTACCGTGGACTGATGAACAGCAAGGCTTTTGGAGATACTTTTATAACCCTTTCCAGCTTTATGCAAGTCAACAATTCTTAATCATAGGTCCTTTGAGAGCTCTTTTGTGCGAGGAATTCACATCAGGCAATGCTTTTTGTGAAAAGCAAACCCAGAACTGGTGTAAGTTTCTTTTTAAAAGGGCCGGGTAGCTGTAACCAACACCTCCAATCTTATCTCATTGATTGGACTCCAGTTGGCTGACACCTCACTCCAATTAGCTCTTGGTGATGTCATTAGTCTAGGGGTTCACATACTTTTTCCACCTGCACTCTGAATGTTTACATGGTGTGTTCAATAAAAACATGGTAACATTTAATTCTTTGTGTGTTATTAGTTTAAGCAGACTGTGATTGTCTATTGCTGTTACGTAGATGAAGATCAGATCACATTTTATAACCAATTTGTGCAGAAATCCATATAATTCCAAAGGGTTCACATACTTTTTCTTGCAACTGTACTCAATTGTGAACTGGACCAATTGATTCAGAGGTGCTATCTGGTTGCAAGTGTATACATTTTTATTTTGTCAATAAAAAATATCTGATTCAATAAAAAGTTTGGACATGGACCACCAGACTATCAGCTCTGGATCGACGGTGGACTGAAAAGGCTTATCCTGTTTTTCCTTATTTTTTATACCCTTGGTCAACACCTTAAAATACCAAAATCCTGATTGCCCACTAGGGGGAGATTAGGAACTTACTGAAAACTGTTTGTACATTGAGCTCAATAACAAATCAGTATGCAGTAAGCTCCCTCTAGTGGTGGCTTCAGAAGCCAGAATTGTATTATCAAAGGCATAATCCCATCTGGACATTTACAATAAGGCATCTCCATAGGATATGCCATAAATATCAGATACTTTGGGTCCCCCCTCTGACACCTCCTCCTAATTCAAGAATGGGGCTCAATCATTGGCCCATGTTAAAAGGGCCTTTAGTTTGACTTTTACCAACAATTACTATGTATACATAGGCCTTTAATAAGTAAGTATGATTCCCTTTGCAGGTCCGGCTACAATAGGGGGTCTGCCAGAAAGGCCCCCGGGGGTTGACAACCCTTTTAATGTACCTAAACAAACAAACCTTACATAAGTATTTTGCATACTGAGCCCTAAGGTCCAGAGATTGTATCTACAGACCGGCACCAGTGGTGGGAGCTACTGTTTCTTCATCATAGGAGAACAGACTTGGTCAAAGAGATAAAGCTGCTCGCCATACCAGATTCTTTTTAAGGGCTCATGCACACAGCGGGTCCACAATATGAGGGCACCGGCTGTGTGCACCTCGCATCACAGATGCGGACCCATTCACTTGAATGGGTCTGCAATCCGGAAGGTCGGTGCGGAACGGAGGCACGAAACCCAACGGAAGCACTACGGAGCGCTTACGTGGGGTTTCTGTCCATCCCTCCGCACTGCAAAAAAATAGAACATGTTCTATTTATTTGCGGTGCAGACAGATTACAGACCCATTCAAGTTGAATGGGTCTGGATCCGTCATGGCAACTCCACGGATGGTGCCCGTGCATTGGAGACCGCAAATTGCGGCCCCGAATGCACGGAACGGCTGAACAACGGCCGTGTGAATGAGCCCTAATATATACCCTGACAGGAAGAAGGTGGAGGGCTGTGGCTGAAGGGTTTAGGCCTCTTTCACACAAGCAAGGTTTTCCGTCTGCATGGGATGTGTGTAGCGAAAGGATAGCATCTGGACTGAATCCTGAGCCATTCATTTCAATAGGTCTGTACATAAGCCTCGTTTTTCACGCCTCATCTCTGCGTTCAGAAAAAAAATCGCAGCGTCTTCGATATTGTGCGTTTTTCATGCAGCTCTGGCTCCATAGAAGTGAATGGGGCTTGCGTAAAAAACGGAAGCTGCCCGGATGCAATGCGTTTTTCACTGATGGTTCCTGGGAGATGTAGATAGTTATTTTTTGTTTGTTTTTTTCACGCACGGAAAAAGCATGCAATCTGGACCGAAAAAATGCAGACGCTGAACTTGCATGCAAAACCACCAGTTTTTCCTGAACAGATCCTGACACAATCTGTATCGCTCGTGTGAAAGGGGCCTTAAAGCTGATTCAAGAGAGGAGTCATTTTCAAAACAGGTTCGTCCAGTAGTTGTAGTGGGGACAACAAGAAGTCAGGTAAGTGCCAATCTACCCCCAGGTACAGCTATTCACATGTAAAACAGTGAGACATGGAGGTTCTCCAAGGCCTTTGGAGCAGAATTTATTCCACCCTCTCCTCCAGAATTCTGGCTTGGATAACTTGCAGTAGGGCTTTGTGATTTTTTTTGGGAGGCTCATTTGCAAAGAAAAATGTTGTCATTTTGCATTTTTACGTCACTCCCGTTTTGAAATGTGGATGGGAAAATGGATGGCAGATGTTTAAAAAAATAAAAATAATAAAAAATTGTCACAATGACATAGACATAGAAAGTGGAGTAACATCTTAAAACAATAGTGTTAAAGGGAACCTGTCATCCAATTTGTGCTGCCCATACTAACAGCAGAATAAAGTAGAGACAGGTGGGTTGATTTCAGCGGTCGGTAATTTAAAAGTTAAAAGTAAGTGGTTGCCGAGAACCAACATCACAATCATTGCAGACTGGGCCTGGAAAAGAGTCACGGCCTCCTGAGAAGAGTCATGGTTATTCATGAATCCCTGCTCTCCTGACCACCTATGACTGACCATCTTCTACCTAGTTCTCTCCCTTCCTCTCTAGGAGAGAACTGCCAATCATCAGCAGATGGACGGGAGAGCAGGAGATTATGAATAACTAGGACTCTTCTCAGGTAGATTTGACTCTTTTCAAGGCCTGGGCTGTAATGATTATGATGCCGGTTCTCTGCGACCACTTACTACAGTCCTGATCAAAAGTTTAAGACCAAAAATGGCAAAAAATCAAATTTAGCATGGCTGGATCTTAACAAGGTTCCAAGTAGAGCTTCAACATGCAACAAGAAGAAATGGGAGTGAGACAAAACATTTTTTGAGCATTCAATTTAAAGAAAATAACGAATAAACTGAAACAGGCTGTTTTTCAGCTGATCAAAAGTTTAGGACCACACCTCCAAAAAAACGAAACGCCCCCAAAACAAAAATTCAACTTCCAAACATGAACTCGGTAATGAGTAGCTCCACCGTTATTGTTTATCACTTCCAAAATTTGTTTCGGCTCGCTTGATGCAAGCGTTTCCATGAGGTGAGTGGGAACATTTCTCCAAGTGGTGAAGACGGCTGCACGGTGGCCATCTACTGTCTGAAACTGTTGTCCATTTTTGTAAACTTCCCTTGCCATCCATCCCCAAAGGTTCTCAATTGGATTTAGATCAGGGGAACACACAGGATGGGCCAAAAGAGTGATGGTATTCTCCTGGAAGAAGTCCCTTGTCCTGCGGACATTGTGTACTGTAGCGTTGTCCTGTTGAAAAACCCAGTCGTTACCACACAGACGAGGGCCCTCAGTCATGAGGAATGCTCTCTGCAACATCTGGACATAGCCAGCGGCCGTTTGACGCCCCTGCACTTCCTGAAGCTCCATTGTTCCACTGAAGGAAAAAGCAACCCAGACCATTATGGCGCCCCCTCCACTGTGGCGCGTAGAAAACATCTCAGGTGGGATCTGCTTGTCATGCCAGTAACATTGGAAACCATCAGGGTTAAATTTTTTCTCATCAGAGAATAAAACTTTCTTCCGCCATTGAATGTCCCATGTTTGGTGCTCTCTTGCAAAGTCCAAACAAGCAGTTCTGTGGCGTTCAAGGAGACGAGGTCTTTGAATACGTTTTTTGTTTTTGAAGCCCTTCAGTCTCAGATAACATCTGATGGTTATGGGGCTGCAGTCAGCACCAGTAAGGGCCTTAATTTGGGTCGAGGATCGTCCAGTGTCTTGACGGACAGCCAATTGGATCCTCCGGCTCAGTGCTGATGACATTTTTTGGGGTCTTCCACTTGACTTTTTTTGTTCCATAACCCTCAGGATCATTTAAGAAATTCCAAATGACTGTCTTACTGCGTCCCACCTCAGCAGCGATGGCGCGCTGTGAGAGACCCTGCTTATGCAGTTCAACAACCTGACCACGTTCAAAAAGGGAGTTTTTTTGCCTTCGCCATCACAATGTGTGACTACCTGACAGAAAATGACAATGAATCCACATCTTTGCACAAATTTGGCCTTTTAAAGGCATGTGGTCCTAAAATTTGGATCAGCTGATAACAGCCTGTTTCAGTTTAATCGTTATTTTAAATTAATTGAATGCTCAAAAAATGTTTTGTCTCACTCTCATTTCTTCTTGTTGCATGTTGAAGCTCTACTTGGAACCTTGTTAAGATCCAACAATGTAAAATATGATTTTTTGCCATTTTTCAAGTGGTCTTAAACTTTTGATCAGGACTGTATTATGAGTGACACACCGCTGAAATCAGGATTGCGGTCACTAATTTATGCTATCCTCAGTGAGGTCAGCATAAAGTTGATGACAGGTTCCCTTTAAAGGGGTCCCGTTGTCTCTTCTGGTCTCCACATGTAAGCTTCCTGCAAGATTCCAGCATTAGACAATCCCTTTAATAACCAAATTGACCAAACATCGTGCAGCATTTGATAAATTACGGCAACGCAGGATCCATGAAAACTGACTTTCAAAATTCCCCACACGATATGTATCTCTCGGGTTTTATGAGCAATATCACTGGGAACATATCTAGAGTTCATGTTTTAACCAGATTTCTTGTGTTAAAGGGGTTGTCTCACCTCAGACATTGGTGGCATATCGCTAAGATAGGTGTGGGGTCCACCTCTGGGACCCGATCTTATCTCCAGAATGGGACACCGAAGTGAGTGGAGAACGGCCATGCTTGTGCGGCCACTAGATATATCTCAGGCTGGCAGCCCAGGGTATGTGTCCTTTTTGCGCGGATGCAATGCGTGAGTTGAACGCATTGCACCCGCACTGAATACCGACCCATTCATTTCTATGGGGCTGTTTACATGAGCGGTAATTCGTGTAATGAGCGTGAAAATCGCAGCATGCTCTATATTCTGCGTTTTTCACGCAACGCAGGCCCCATAGAAGTGAATGGGTTTGCGTGAAAATCGCAAGCATCCGCAAGCAAGTGTGGATGCGGTACGATTTTCACGCACGGTTGCTAGGAGACGATCGGGATGGAGACCCGATCATTATTATTTTCCCTTATAACATGGTTATAAGGGAAAATAATAGCATTCTGAATACAGAATGCATAGTAAAATAGCGCTGGAGGGGTTAAAAAAATAATAATTTAACTCACCTTAGTCCACTTGATCGCGCAGCCCAGCATCTCCTTCGCTGAACAGGACCTGTGGTGACGTCACTCCGGTCATCACATGATCTTTTACCATGGTGATGGATCATGTGATGACCGGAGTGACGTCACCACCGGTCCTGTTACTGTAATGAATGCTCACCACAGGTCCTGTTCAGCAAAGGAGACAGAAGAGAAGCCAGGCTCCACGATCAAGTGGATTAAGGTGAGTTAAATTATTATTATTTTTTTTTTTAACCCCTCCAGCGCTATTTTACTATGCATTCTGTATTCAGAATGCTATTATTTTCCCTTAGAACCATGTTATAAGGGAAAATAATACAATCTACAGAACACCGATCCCAAGCCCGAACTTCTGTGAAGAAGTTTGGGTACCAAACATGCGCGATTTTTCTCACGCGAGTGCAAAACGCATCAGGAGGTGTTCCCGTAACGAACCCGCACATTTTCCCGCAACGCCGTGTGAAAGAGGCCTAACAGTCTCCGCCACAATAAACAGGGCCACCAATGGCTGACGTTTATCAATGCGTTTATGCTAGCCTTTGCTGAGAATGCATTTTTTTTTTTGCAGATCTTTGGGAAATCTAGGTAAGGGTACTTTCACACTAGCGGCACGGACCTCCAGTAGTCTGTTCCAGCGGGTGAACAGCCTGTCGGATCCGTCCTGCCGCTAGTGCACGCGTACCCCCGGACTACAGCTCCGGCCCCATTGACTATAATGGGGGCGGGGCGGAGTTCCGGCGGCAGCACACGCTGAGAGGCCACCGGAATAAAAGTACGACATGTAGTACTTTTATTCCGGCGGCCTCTCTGCGTGCGCTGCCGCCGGAACTCCGTCCTGCCCCTATTATAGTCAAAGGGGCCGGAGCGGTAGTCCGGGGGTACGCGTGCACTAGCAGCAGGACGGAACCGACAGGCTGTTCACCCGCTGGAACAGCCTGCTGGAGGTCTGTGCAGCTAGTGTGAAACTAGACTAAGTATTGTTGAACTTCAACCTTCGACCCTTGTGTTCCCTGATGGGAGATGTTTAAAGTATCTCTTAGGAAACTCTTTCCCTCTGTACATGAGGTGTATCAGATAAAAGGTCCTTCACTGCAGACTTATTAGCTCCACTCTGGTCTGCTGCTGTATGATGTGGTCCACACAGACGCCGCCGTAGGACTCAGGTAGTCACAGACAGGGTCACATGATAGAACGACGGCAATAACACTCACAGTGAGGGAGTCTCCTGCTCTACCTTTTATCTCTTGTACTTGAAGGAAAACATAAAAAATTCCCAGAGTGCTTCTATAAGAGCGCATGGATCAGCTTTGGCTTTTTTTTTTGCTGCTAAACATGGGAAGGAATAATGCAAGTCACCCGTACATACTAAATGGTAAAACACTCGGTAACACTGACATGGAAAAGGATCTAGGAATTTTAATAAACAGCAAACTAAGCTGCAAAAAACAGTGTCAGGCAGCGGCTGCCAAGGCCAATAAGATAATGGGTTGCATCAAAAGGGGCATAGATGCCCGTGATGAGAACATATTCCTACTACTTTACAAATCACTGGTCAGACCACACATGGAGTACTGTGTACAGTTCTGGGCTCCTGTAAACAAGGCAGACATAGCAGAGCTGGAGAGGGTCCAGAGGAGGGCAACTAAAGTAATAACTGGAATGGGGCAACTACAGTACCCTGAAAGATTATCAAAATTAGGGTTATTCACGTTAGAAAAAAGACGACTGAGGGGAGATCCAATTACTATGTATAAATATATCAGGGGGCAGTACAGAGATCTATCCCATCATCTATTTATCCCCAGGACTGTGACTGTGACGAGGGGACATCCTCTGCGTTTGGAGGAAAGAAGGTTTGTACACAAACATAGAAAAGGGTTCTTTACGGTAAGAGCAGTGAGACTATGGAACTCTCTGCCTGAGGAGGTGGTGATGGTGAGTACAATAAAGGAATTCAAGAGGGGCCTGGATGTATTTCTGGAGTGTAATAATATTACAGGCTATAGCTACTAGAGAGGGGTCGTTGATCCAGGGAGTTATTCTGATTGCCTGATTGGAGTCGGGAAGGAATTTTTTATTCCCCTAAAGTGAGGAAAATTGGCTTCTACCTCACAGGTTTTTTTTTGCCTTCCTCTGGATCAACTTGTAGGATGACAGGCCGAACTGGATGGACAAATGTCTTTTTTCGGCCTTATGTACTATGTTACTATAATCCCCCCCCCACCCCTCCCCATCATAAAAACCTCAAGCTTGCCTCTTTTCATCATGCATGTAAATTGTGTTTAGTTTCTTTTCAAGAGGTTTTTTTCCCTATAAAGAAGAAAAAAACACCTTTGCTATAACATCTAGATTTCGCTGCAAAAAAGCACGTAAAATATTGGATTAAACAACAAAAATGTTGACAAAAACCACATAAAAAACTATGGGTGAGATTTATCCCCCCCCCCATGCCAATTTACCGGCATAAAAAATCTAGGTGCAAGTGGTGTTTCTACGTCGCCCTTGCCACTTTCCAAAAAGTATGGGCGGAGCCATTTATCTGAAATCTACGCCAGCGACGTACTTTTAGGATGCGCTTAGTATATGACAAGGCATGCGCTTTGTCAAACATGATGTGCTTGAACGGTGTGTCACTAGAGGTGACCGCCGGGGCCAATGATTGGTCGCAGACAGGTGAGGACTGGGAACTTATAGTGACCCTGGAAAAACAAACTACAACTGGCCCTATGTTGTAGGCGGGTCCAAATTGACAGAAGGCGGGGCAACACAAGAAGGCAGGGCCAACACATTTCAGCAGGGACAAGAGAAGTAGGCGGGGCCAGCATTACTGGAGTGCAGAACAAAAGACCGCCCCAGCAGAACCAAAGACCACAGTGCAGCACAATATACTGCCCCAGCAGAACCAAATACCACAGTGTAAGACAATATACTGCCCCAGCAGAACCAAATACCACAGTGTAAGACAATATACTGCCCCAGCAGAACCAAATACCACAGTGTAAGACAATATACCGCCCCAGCAGAACCAAAGACCACAGTGCAGCACAATATACTGCCCCAGCAGAACCAAATACCACAGTGTAAGACAATATACTGCCCCAGCAGAACCAAATACCACAGTGTAAGACAATATACTGCCCCAGCAGAACCAAATACCACAGTGCAGCACAATATACCACCTCAGCAGAACCAAATACCACAATGTAAGACAATATACCGCCCCAGCAAAACCAAATACCACAGTGCAGCACAATATACCGCCCCAGCAGAACCAAATACCACAGTGCAGCACAATATACTGCCCCAGTAGAACCAAATACCACAGTGTAAGACAATATACCGCCCCAGCAGAGCCAAATACCACAGAGCAGCACAATATACCGCCCCAGCAGAACCAAATACTAGGGGTGCACCGAAATTCCGGCGGCCGAAAATGGGCCTAATCCATTTCGGCCGATATTGGTACATATCGGCAGAAAATATGGGGTTTGGGATTTGTGGGATTTGTCACCCACCAAGTAGCGGCGGGTGTATCAGCTGTGAGGGAGGCGGGATTGGGGGCCGGCATCTGCTTTTATAATGACAGCGGGGCCCGTGCAGTGACTGTATTCTACTACACGGGCCCCGGTCACTGTATAATCGTATGTCTAATAGTTAATTGTAATTGTATGTAATCACATAAGGAGCGCTGTGTATTACCGGTACTTACAACTACAAGCGCTCGCCTGCTCGGTAGGTAGCAGAGAGGAGGGAGGAGGCAGGCCGGGAGGACGGACGCTGGCAGTGTGAGTCATACGTCATGCGCCGCCCACTTTATGAATGAAGCAGGCGGCAAGGGCGCATGACGTATGACTCACAGTGCCAGCGTCCATCCTCCAGGCCTGCCTCCTCCCTCCTCTCTGCTACCTACCGAGCAGGCGAGCGCTTGTAGTTGTAAGTACCGGTAATAAACAGCGCTCCTTATGTGATTACATACAATTACAATTAACTATTAGACATAGGATTATACAGTGAGCGGGGCCCGTGTAGTAGAATACAGTCACTGCACGGGCCCCGCTGTCATTATAAAAGCAGATGCCGGCCCCCAGCGTGTATTGAGGGTCATTCACTACAGGGACACTTATGGAGGGGATCTGTGGATGACACATAGCATAAGATGCTATATATGTGTCATCCACAGATCCCCCCCATAACTGTCATACACAGATCCTCATAACAGTGCCATCCAGAGACCCCAATAAGAGCCACCCACAGATCCCCCATAAGTGTCACCCACAGATCCCCCATAAGTGTCACCCACAGATCCCCCATAAGTGTCACCCACAGATCCCCCATAAGTGTCACCCACAGATCCCCCATATGTGTCACCCACAGATCCCCCATATGTGTCACCCACAGATCCCCCATAACAGTACGTCACCCACAGATCCCCCATAACAGTGCCATCCACAGACCACAATTAGTTCAAAACCCACCAAAAGCACACCTTTTGGTTCAAAATATTTTTTTTCTTATTTTCCTCCTCAAAAACCTAGGTGCGTCTTATGGGCCGGTGCGTCTTATAGGGCGAAAAATACGGTACATAGATTCAGTAAGAATCCCCAATCCTGTGGGAAGCCATCCACCTAGATATATATTAAAATGATGATTGCCCTGATGTACAGGAGGCTAATTGTGTCTTAGCCTCCAGGAAGATAAAGCTGACTGTCACTGTACTGTAACAATTTTCGCACCCATCCGACATTTTGTTGTTTCTAAAAATAGTGCCATAAGTCTGACTAGCACTCAGACTCAAATGTAAATAAATATAATTTACAGTTTCGGTTTTCGGTCAAGGGCATCCTGAATTTTCGGTTTCGGACCAGAATTTTCATTTCGGTGCACCCCTAAAATACCACAGTGTAAGACAATATACTGCCCCAGCAGAACCAAATACCACAGTGCAGCACAATATACCGCCCCAGCAGAACCAAATACCACAGTGCAGCACAATATACTGCCCCAGCAGAACCAAATACCACAGTGCAGCACAATATACTGCCCCAGCAGAACCAAATACCACAGTGCAGCACAATATACTGCCCCAGCAGAACCAAATACCACAGAGCAGCACAATATACTGCCCCAGCAGAACCAAATACCACAGAGCAGCACAATATACCGCCCCAGCAGAACCAAATACCACAGTGCAGCACAATATACTGCCCCAGCAGAACCAAATACCACAGTGCAGCACAATATACTGCCCCAGCAGAACCAAATACCACAGTGCAGCACAATATACTGCCCCAGCAGAACCAAATACCACAGTGTAAGACAATATACCGCCCAGCAGAACCAAATACCACAGTGCAGCACAATATACTGCCCCAGCAGAACCAAATACCACAGTGCAGCACAATATACCGCCCCAGCAGAACCAAATACCACAGAGCAGCACAATATACCGCCCCAGCAGAACGAAATACCACAGTGTAAGACAATATACCGCCCCAGCAGAACCAAATACCACAGAGGAGCACAATATACTGCCCCAGCAGAACCAAATACCACAGTACAGCACAATATACTGCCCCAGCAGAACCAAATACCACAGTGCAGCACAATATACTGCCCCAGCAGAACCAAATACCACAGTGCAGCACAATATACTGCCCCAGCAGAACCAAATACCACAGTGCAGCACAATATACTGCCCCAGCAGAACCAAATACCACAGTGTAAGACAATATACCGCCCAGCAGAACCAAATACCACAGTGCAGCACAATATACTGCCCCAGCAGAACCAAATACCACAGTGCAGCACAATATACCGCCCCAGCAGAACCAAATACCACAGAGCAGCACAATATACCGCCCCAGCAGAACGAAATACCACAGTGTAAGACAATATACCGCCCCAGCAGAACCAAATACCACAGAGGAGCACAATATACTGCCCCAGCAGAACCAAATACCACAGTACAGCACAATATACTGCCCCAGCAGAACCAAATGTGCACTGAGCCTTGAGAGCTGCGGTACTATGTTGAAAACCCCCCGCGTTAGTACATAAGGCCCTGTTCACACCTCAGTGGATAACTACTTTTGGAATACGCGCAGCAGGGAACATTCCTTTCTTCTTACTATGGGGTCCTATGAGTTATATACGCGGTTGTGCCCGGGGTCTCTACCACCATAGCGCTCTCCTAGGGAGTAAAATGATTTTGGGTGGTCACCTCTGGTAAAAGTGATCGGTTGCTAAGCAACTGAGGGATAGGAGCCTGGTGACTTCTTTTTAGTGCCGATCTTGGTAGTCACCCAACTGTTTTTGGAAACAAATTATCACCAAGAAACAGC
Source organism: Bufo bufo (assembly GCF_905171765.1). Lineage (NCBI taxonomy): Eukaryota > Metazoa > Chordata > Amphibia > Anura > Bufonidae > Bufo > Bufo bufo. The sequence goes on along the minus strand of NC_053396.1, from coordinate 191,634,806 downwards.
TGAGGTGACTTATAGTCGTCATGACATAAGAAGGACCTAAAGAATGATACTTTTAAGGACAAGTGCGCAATGGCGGCATTCTTAGCGCACTAGGTCACAACTCTATATAACTTTTAGGTGTGGAGATGCCTCAGTCATGGCTCAGCTGGGAACAGCAGCAAATCCTTCCTAGTATCGACTATTGCTAGAGCCGCCCGTCTACGCAGACACCTGGCAGGAGAAAAGGGCGGGAACTGCCTCTCAGGGTGTGGGACATTGGGTGTGGTCGGTCGCGTCAGCTAGAAGTGGGCGTTTCCCAAGGAGTTGAAGCGGGAGGCTCCTGTTCCGTCCTCTATTGGCTCGCCGTCTCGTTGGGCGTGTCCCCGTCGCAGTAGTGCTTAGCCATTGGTTGGCCGGGTTGAGGTGAGTGAGTAGACGCTGTGGTGGCGGAGGACGTCCACTACGCATGCGCATTCGGCGCTGATCCCAGGAGAGGAGAGGACCCCGTGGCTCTCACACACCGGAGAGACACCCCCCTCCTTCCTCTCACGTTTTACACCAGCGGCTGTCTTCTCTTGTTCTCTGCACTCTCCGGGTCCCGCCATGGTGGACTATCACATGACCGGCGGTGGTGGTGGCGGCGGCGGCGGCGGCTACATGACGCAAGATGGCAGATACATGGAGCAAGAAGACGACTGGGACCGGGACCTGCTGCTCGACCCGGCCTGGGAAAAACAGCAACGCAAGGTGAGCCCTACCTGCCTGTAGTCACCCCTGTATCCGTGTGTAGGTGAGTGGCCCGGGGGAGGGGCTCAGTCATTACCTGCACTGCTCCTCCTGGGCTGCAACCTGTGGCACTCCAACTCCTGCACTCCCTGGGGATGCTGGGAGTTGTAGTTGCACAAGAACTGGAGAGCCACAAGTTGCTGACCTGACACTTCATATGCATTCTATGTGGCCCTCCAAGGGTAACCTGTGTGCAAGATGGTGGCTGTCTGTAAGGGGATATTGTACCTTGTCACATGTACCTATGCCTATGCCTGTCACCTGTGTGTGTATATATATCCCCTCTGTATAATAGTATATATATTACACTATATGTAAATGCTTCTCAGTTCAGCCCCATGTGATAAGTTGGTTATTATACAGTCGTCTTTATAATTTAATTGCACTGAACCCCCCTGGTCGTTGCGATCCGGCATTGCCTGCATCTATAGAGTTCTTCTGCCTGCTCCAATATGTCTGCCCCACTGACAGCGCAAAGTCGGTGTCAAAATCCCATAGATTTTTGCCAGGCACTAGTCCCGACCACCTGTAACTAAAGCATAACACCCTTTCACTACTACTACAACTCCCAGCATGCTGTGACAGTCCTCCGATATTTTATGTCCTTCGCATTGGGCTACTTGAAATAATAATTGGCCTAGAAAGCTGAACTGACTCGGCTGTCATCTTTGAAAAGACCAGCAGACCATTTTTTTTTCAGTGCAGTTTTGGGGTGGATGTCTGAGGTTTCGCTGTATACATGTGACACCTCCATATGTATGTAATGGGTGGGACCGAGGGTTGGGTGACTCCCAGAGAAGTCATTCATCCGGACGTTAAATGTCACCTTACTCTGTTGATCTGTCTGCGTTCTGATTGGCTCATGGCTGCTAAGTCTTAAAGGGGTTGTCCCATTTTAACTCATCCCCTCACCACAGGATAAGGGTTAATGCATGCAACCGTATTTTCTTTCTGTGTCCGTAAGTGTTTTTTGCAGTTTTTATGCGGAGACATTCACTTCAATGGTTCCGCAAAAAAAACAGGAATTACTGACTCTGCGTCTGTTCCGGAAAAAATTAAATAATAATTGAGAATATGTCCTATTCTTGTCCATTTTGTAGACAAGGACAGGCGTTTGCATGAGCCCTAAAGGGGTATTCCCATCACAGACAATGGGGGGGGGCTATCGCTTGGATATGCCCCCATTGTCTAAGTGCGGGTCCCACCTCTGGGACCCGCACCTACAATGAGAACGGAGGGCGCTCTGCGCATGCGCAGCCGCCCTCCATTCATTTCTACGGGGCCGCCGATAGTAGCCCTCGGCTATTTCCGTCTGCCCCATAGAAATGAATGGGAGCAGGCGCTGCGTGTGCGCGGTGCGCTCCCATTCACTTCTATGGGAGCTGCGCTTGGTGACGCTAGGGAGGCTCGTCCTCGTCTGCCATTGGCAGCCCTTCCATAGAAATCAATGGAGTAGAAGTAGAACCCAAAAAGTTAGGCAGCAACAATTGTGTCCATACCAGAGATGAGCAGAGGACATGAGCCCTCGGGGATGGTTGTAGCCCTAAAACGTAATGTAATTACCGTATGTTGCCTTCATGTCTAATGCTCCTGGAAAATAGCTTCTTACAAGTGAGAGCCAAGAAACTAAGCAAAAGGAAGACCCAACCCCGGAGGAGGTTTCCATTGGGGTTGATGGTCTACATGTCCTTTGTATGGAGACTTGCTGAGGCCACCCGTGGAGAAGGGAGGAACCTGTGATGATTTCACAACTCTTGTTTGCTCCTTCTCCATGCTGTGATCTCTGCAGCCTTTGCCCCCGTGGTTCAGATCTAGCTCTCGGGGCCACACGAGGACCCTTATGTTCACTTATTGCTATTGGACAAGCTTCCCTTCGAGGCCACACAAGCTGCTCCCTGGTCTGTGGTGTGGAGGGGGCGAACCTGTTGGGTGTCACAATGTACTTGAGGGTGTGGTGAGAGATCAGTGAGAGTCACGCGTATAAAATTCGCCTATATTGCCGCTTTAACAGTGCGGTGGGGCTGATCGCCTAATCCCATGGTGGGAGTCGGCCATTGTTGCCAAGCTGTCAGTTGTCGGGCTGGGCTCGGAGATGAGCGTGCGGGCTGGGCAGCGTGAAAACATGGGGTAGTTAGGGTGGTAATGGTTTTTAACCCAAGATCTAACTAGCCTATGCAATGATAATCTGGATTACATGGCGACAGGCCAGGGCTTAGAAGTTTGGGAAGAGACCTCCTCCGTTGGCTGTACTGGGGAAGCCGCTTTTGTACGGGTGACAGGGGAAAGGTAAATGTCCACGGGGTTATTTTCGGCTGTATAAACAGGACTTGTGACTGCGTCTTCTGTGTTTATTTTATTCTGATGAATAACTCCTTTTAATGGCGTGGTCCCGGTCGGGGCCAGCCGTGCAATGCATGCACAATCGGGAGGCTTTTCTTCCCAGTGCTGAACGGTTTTAGTGTGTCCAAACCTGTAAGTGAAACCAGTGACCTATTAACAGAGCGCCTGGAAATCTTTCATGTTTGTGCTTTAAATCCCCCCGCAGCGGGCACAGTCCTCCTCCTGTCTGAAAGACCTCTTTATGGGGGGCTCTCCCTGTGAAGCAGAGTTGCCTTTTTGTGGCAGACAATGGCCACCGATGAGAAGGGCGCTCAGTGTTCACATGCTGGCCGGACCTGAATTCTCACGTTATTATTATTATTTTTTTTAAGGTTTCTGTCCTCATGGATTAGTAACATACGGGATCGTCTGTGCCTCTGGGATAAAGGCCTGAGATCACTTTCCAGGGCCTCCTGGAAGACTTTAACCCCGAACGTGCTGCTGCACACCTGTTCTTCTCTCACATCCGGAACTGACAAATAGCTGGAGACAGTCCACCATGAGAACTTTGATGGAGAGTCACTTTAAAAGTTAGGGTATAGTCACACGACGGAGGTATATTTTTCACTACGCAGATCCGAAGATGACGACTACGTCTTCTGATTTCTGCCGTGGTTTGCAGGGTGAACTGCCCAGGGTATGCAGAAAGATTAGTCCTGTTGTCAATCAAGGAGGCCCGGCCCTGCATTTTCTGGCCATTTAATAGGTCACGTGCCACTTATTTCTGTGGTGGAAAAAATGGCGGTAAACCATGCCGGAATATTCCTACATAGGTGAAAGGGTTGCAGAAACTCATTCATTTAGTGGTGGGATACGTGCAGATATCCACGTGAAACGATTTTCTAGAAGTGGTGACCTCCGTCCTTTGGATTTGTCCGGCTGTAGGCTAGAAGGTGTTGTAATTATCATCCAATTGCAATGGGACATCACGGGTTTAGTCCTGCAGGCACACGACATGGCGGGTCTATCATCTGACCATAGACTAATAGTGGCATGGTGCCCCCATGGAGCCCGGGCCTGAAAGTGTCAGTCTTTGCATGTTTGTTTGATAACTCCCATAGGAAGCCCTGTATGTACTGTGCAGCGGTTGACAATGGGTGACAGATGTCCCTTCCTCCTATAGGAGGGCATGTTTTGTAAGTCAGATCATAGACCTTCTTAACCCATATTCTTATGGAGGGGCGCCGCAGTGTCCTCTGCACATGGCACTGGTGAGCCGGGCACTTGTACTTTTAACCTTCTAGCTCTTTAATCATTAACAGGTTTCATCAAGGCCCTGTCAGTAGGGAATAGGTAAACGAGTGGTTCTTTTGCCAACTTGTGCTAGCAGAAATGGTTTAACTCTTGACTAGGGTTGTCCCGATACCACTTTTTTAGGACCGAGTACAAGTACCGATACTTTTTTTCAAGTAGTCACCGATACCGAATACCGATACTTTTTTTAAATGTCATGTGACCGTTTTGGGGGATCTGTGGATCTGTGGATGACGCACTGTCATGTGGGGGATCTGTGGATGGCACTGTTATGGGGATCTGTGGATGGCACTGTTATGGGGGATCTGTGGATGGCACTGTTATGGGGGATCTGTGGATGGCACTGTTATGGGGGATCTGTGGATGGCACTGTTATGGGGGATCTGTGGATGGCACTGTTATGGGGGATCTGTGGATGGCGCTGTTATGGGGATCTGTGGATGGTGCTGTTATGGGGGATCTGTGGATGGCACTGTTATGGGGATCTGTGGATGGCACTGTTATGGGGGATCTGTGGATGGCACTGTTATGGGGGATCTGTGGATGGCACTGTTATGGGGGATCTGTGGATGGCACTGTTATGGGGGATCTGTGGATGGCACTGTTATGGGGGATCTGTGGATGGCACTGTTATGGGGGATCTGTGGATGGCACTGTTATGGGGATCTGTGGATGGCATTGTTATGGGGGATCTGTGATGGCACTGTTATGGGGATCTGTGGATGGCACTGTTATGGGGATCTGTGGATGGCACTGTTATGGGGGATCTGTGGATGGTACTGCTATGGGTGGGATATCTGTGGATGGCATTGTTATGGGGTGGGGGGATCTGAGGATGGCATTGTTATTTGGTGGGGGATCTGTGGATGGTGCTGTTATGGGGAGGATCTGTGGCTGACACTGCTATATGTCATCCACAGATCCCCCTCATAACAGTGTCCCCCAATACACCGGGCCCCGCCGCTCACCGAAGTATTTATAAACGTGAATCCTTATCCTGTTGTTAAGTTGAACTAACGCTGCCCTCTCCCATGTTCCCATGTCCCCCTGTATCCCCACAGCACTTACTTAAGCTTCCATAGCAGGCAGAGCAGACTGCAGCAGTAACGTCACTCACTGACGTCGCGCGCCTGCTCCGCCTGCTTCACTCATAAAGTGGGCGGAGCAGGCGCTCTACGTCAGTGAGTGACGTTACTGCTGCCGTCTGCTCTGCCTGCTATGGAAGCTTAAGTAAGTGCTGTGGGGATACAGGGGGGACATGGGAACATGGGAGAGGGCAGCGTTAGTTCAACTTAACAACAGGATAAGGATTCACGTTTATAAATACTTCGGTGAGCGGCGGGGCCCCGCCCATAGTTACGCCCATAGTATTCTATTTATGTATCGGGGCGGGGTATCGGCGGCTGAGTACCGCCGAGAAAACTCGGAATCGGGTCCCGATACCGATACTAGGTATCCGGTATCGGGACAACCCTACTCTTGACCAACACGACAGACGATGCCGGTGTTTGCTTTGGCCTCATATGCAGCTATGTTTCCCCTTCTTTCATGTGACCCATTTATGAATACATAATGGTCACTTGATAAGTTAGGATGTAGTACGAGTCATCTGGCTGTATAAAAAAAAATAATAAAGGCCTCATGCACACGACCGTATCTGCAAATATGGTTGCGCATGAGTTCTGTCTTTTTGCGGAACGGACATACGGATGCGGAAAGCCACAAGGATCATCCGTATGTCCATTCCGCAAAAAGGTAGACTATGGCCGCTTTCAGACGAGTGAGTTGCATATCCTGGACTGCGGCAGCTCCCGTCCTGACTGACTGGGTCGCATAGCATTTCTATTGATTTATGATGGTATGTAACCCTTAGGCCTCTTTCACACGGGGCGTTGCGGAAAAATGGGCGGGTGCGTTGCGGAACACCCGCGATTTACCGCGCGAGTGCAAAAATTAGATAATGCGATTTGCCACTCGGTGAGAAAAAATCGCGCGGGTTTAGGTACCCGAACATCTTCACAGAAGTTCGGGCTTGGGAACGGTGATCTGAAACTAGTATTATTTTCCTTATAACATGGTTATAAGGAAAAATCGCATTCTGATAGAGAATGCATAGTAAAACAGGGGCTGGAGGGGGTTAAAAAAAATAAAAATCATTTAACCTCACCTTAATCCACTTGCTCGCATTGCCGGGCATCTCCGTCTGACTCTTTTACAGATATAGGACCTGTGGAGAGCATAAACATAGTTTAAGGACCTGGGATGACGTCACTCTGGTCATCACATGGTACGTCACATGATCTTTTACCATGGTGAATCACGAGCGAGCAAGTGGATAAAGGTGAGTTAAATGACTTTTTTTTTTTTTTAACCCCTCCAGCCCTGTTTACTTAGCATCTGTATTCAGAATGCTATTATTTTCCCTTATAACATGTTATAAGGGAAAATAATAAGGTTCGGGTCTCCATCCCGATCGTCTCCTAGCAACCGTGTGTGAAAATCGCACCGCATCCGCACTTGCTTGCGGATGCTTGCGATTTTCACGCAACCCCATTCATTTCTATGGGGCCCTGCGTTACGTGAAAAACGCACAAAGAGGAGCATGCTGCGATTTTCCACGCAACGCAAAAGTGATGCGTGAAAATCACCGCTCGTGTGCACAGCCCCATAGAAATGAATGGGGCAGTATTCAGTGCGGGTGCAATGCGTTCACCTCCCGCATCGCATCCGCGCGGAATACTCGCTCGGTGAAAGGGGCCTTACAGTTCTGGAATGTATTGTATAGTGCTGTCCAATACATTCCAGACCTTCTAAGGTTACATAGCGTCATAAATCAATATAATGCTATGCAACCCCGTCAGTCCTGGGAGGTCAGGATGGAGCTGCCGCATACTCGTGCTGGGAGTGTATAGTGTGCAACTCGCTCTTACTAAAAGCAGCCTGTGTCAACAAAATGCGCCGCTGACCATTAAAAAAAACCACAATCTACGGCCACTGATATGGTGCTGAAGGCCTGTGAGAGTCAATTATCGGGACCGAGCATTCATAGGAACGCTAATTGGAAATAATTGGCCGTATACTCGCACAGCAGTCATGCAAGCCTCATTATCGGCAGCACAATAATGTAATCAGGGGTGTTCTGATTATTATCAGTAGTTGTTCTTCCACATTCGCATTGGCCTGTGTAATAGACCGGTATATCACCCTACCTGAATATCGTGCACTGTAATAGGGCCCTCACCTACTATTCAGTGATAGGGGGAGATGTTGAGATCGTACCAAGCCTATTAATAGGGTTACTTCGAAATGTGGGGATGCGCTACAACAGGGAGTTGGGTTTATTCAGTAGTTTCTGCTGCCGTAAAATCTACTTTTCATCTGTCTGTTTACACTGCGTGAATAATCAAGCATCTTACTCAGCGACTCTATGTAAATCGGGTCTAGTGTTAGGATTGGGCTCCATGGTCACCTTAGGTTACACAGCCTGTCTTTCTAGGTACACAAAAACATTAACATAATTGGAATTTTTGCAAGTCTCTTAAACCCCCTCCCTTGGGGATCATACAGGTTGCTCTCAGGCCTTAGGTGCAGGTCTTTCCATTATACCTGATCTCTGTGTGACAGCCTCTGCTCTTGGGTTTTGGTCGTGTTGGTATCGCTGCTCAGCTCCATAGAAGTTTAATAAGACTGACTGCAATACCAATCACAGCCACTAGGTACAATTTGTACGGCACTGTGCTTGGTGAGCAGCCAGAAGGTCGCGGCGCTCATAGGATCTCTGGTGCCTTCTCAAACAGCTGATCGGCGGGGGTCCCAGGTGTTGTGCCCCCAACAATCAGATACTGATGACCTGTCCTGAGGATAGGTCATCATTATCAAAATATTGGAAAACTGGTGGGGGTCCCAGCAGTAGGGCCTAAATTGTTATCTCCTATTCTGTGGATAGGGGATAATGGGAAACTACTGGAATACCTCTTTAAAAATACTATAAGGCAGCAAATGCTTCCCTGTCTGTTAAAAGCATGTGTGCCCCCTGCCCGTATTGCTTACATGGGATTTCGGACCGTGCCTCTGCACATGTTCTCTTTTTATTTTTTGCAGTGCGGACTGAATCTTGCGGATCGCAGATTCATTGCATCCACAAAGAGCGGGCACACAGCCGGTGCCCATGCACTGTGGGCCGCTATTTGTGGCCCCCACTGGCAGCTGCTGGGAGAGATTCCACATGGTGCCCAGAGAGGTTGTCCGTTTTTAGCCCTGTTGTACAGATCACGCATTAAAGGTTAAGATCCTTCATTTGTGAGAGCGTTTTATCTCCAGGGACTTTCTATGAGAGAGCTGATTATAGGCCCCTGTATTCCCAAGGGTGAGGTAGTCTGGTTTTGTAGCATTTTTCTTGTCAGGGTTACTGGGAGTACTGTGGCTCGTTCCCCATGAAAACACCCTAGGGAGGGTAACCAGTATCCTAAGAAATATCGCTGCTCCGGAAAGTTGCTTGCTCATAATGTGTCTTTTGTGTTTCTCCTATTGGCAGCTATAATAATCTGAAACATCTGTGAGGCAGGGCTGAGGTGTGTACACAGGACCCGGCGGGCCCTGTCGGTCAGAAGCTTGCAGTCTAAAAAGTGAGGCCTCCCGCTGGCGTACGAGCTTCTATTGAGCCCCCTTTATTGAGGAAGGTGTTTCGGTGCCAGGACTTAATTTACTGCTGCAAAAGGCCAAGTCTGCCTGTGGTTTTCGGCTGGGGTCGGGTTCCCTCGGTTGCTGGACAGGATCTCAGCTATGCACTTTTTTAAACAGTCAAGCAGAAAATGTGTGCGCCCTTTGCGTTGTTTTCCCAGATATCCGCGCCGTGCCAGTAAAGATGCATTTTCCATTTTCTATTCTAGATCCGAAGGCTCGGCTGTCTTATCACTATAATTAGCATTTCCCAGGCTGCATGCAGAAGGGGGGGGGGATAAGGAGCGTCTTGCGGGCCCCGCGCCCCCAGACCCTGCTGCCATAAAAACCTGGCCCAACTTGTGGCTGGATACGTGCCAGCCAAGAGACACAAGATGAATTTAGGCTCTGTATTGTGTTAATAGCCCAGGCTGGAGACAGCAGCATGGGGGGGGGGGGGGGGGGGCATTGCTCGGACTAGCGTAACAAGGGCATTCCTAACTACCGTTCACATACACAAAACAGCAACGGCTATGCAAGTTATGTGCACTCATTGAATGCACCAGCTAGCGTTTCCCAGGGAATGTCTGACAGATTACAACGCCTTCTTGGCCTGCCAGGTCCACCAGATTTACCACCAATCAACATTGGCGGGGGGGCGCGTGGCGTCTTGTGCCCAGGCGGGGGGGTCCCCGTGGCGTCTTGTGCCTGGGGGGGGGGGGGGGGGCGGCCGTGAGGCGTCTTATATCCTCTTGTCTTCAGCAGTGGCAGGGCCCTCAGAGATTGAACTCCCACCTAATTTATTTTAGGACAATTGGCCAACATTAGAGAGAATTTTTTTAATTTTTTTTTTCCCCCCTCCAGTCACTGGCACTGCCCTGGTCTGTCGGCCGTGCCTGGTATCGCAGCTTAGTCCTATTCCCTTGAATGCTGCAATTCTAGTCACAGGTCAGGGACAAAACAAGGTGGATTGTGAGAAGACCCTTTTAGAACCTGCACTGCGGATCAGTTTACGCTGCAGATTTTTGGAAACTTTTGTGGTTGATGGTGACCGCTAGTTCTGTAATACACTGTGGATTTACAGTATGCCTATCTGCGTGGACCTACCCTTACTATGCCTATCACGGTGCACTTGGCAGAGTTACTTGGTCGTCATGTGTCCTTTACATTGTGACCGTTGCCTCCTTATTTATACTGCTTTGCTTTGTGTCTGAGAGCCATGAGCGAGATCTGTGCCAGGCTGTTGGTGAATGTGGTCAGCCAGTGATTGCAGGGGTGGGAGTGTAAAGTCTGTACGGCTCACCAGCCTCGCCCTATTATACGTGTGGCAACATTTCTATAAGACTTGGTGCCTCCAGAAGATTATAGGAAAGTATGTGTAATGACTATTGCTGTAAAGTGAAACTCAAATGTCACGTATATTAGGAAGGTAGACGGACTGGGATGTGATAATTGAAAGAACAGAACCTGGTTCATATGCGACTTGTAAAGTTACGGACACATGGCGTGGCGGCCATACAAGCAACAAGGGGGGTCATATTAACCGATTATTTGTGGTGGTTGTAAAAGGGCTATTCCGGTTTCAATAGAAGGGTGAAATCACATCAATTTCATGCCAAATCTGCATGTGGATTTTGGTGCAGAAATGCATGGAAATTCACGCAGATTTTCAACAAGTCTACCCGCAGGTAGCCCGAAGGTACGGCCACGCATAATTTTATTTTTGGTTAATATTTTTAGGCAGATCTGCAGCCAAAGCCGGAAGTGGATCCACCAGGTAGAAGTATAAATCCTGCCTTTTATATTTTCACTTTTGGCTTTGGTGAAAAATCCTACAGGCCTCAAAACCTCCTCCAAAAAGCAGTGTGTGGCCGTACCCTAACACCGCCTTTAGAGACGACGAGTCCTGATGGTTTCAGGTTAAGCTGCTTTGCATTGAATGGTAACAGGTAGGACGAGCTCAGCCAGTCAGTCTTTTGTGTCTCTCTATGCCGAGCAATTACAAATTTCTTGGCGGTTTACTTAGAGGAATAGCAGATTTCCATGTTTGGTAAACTCTGTCCCAGGAGCGCATGTTTTCTTCTAAAATATCGGCTGTGCGGGCACCTCTGCAAGGCAGCAGTTTTGTAAGAGGAAATGTAGAAACTACTGACTTTCCTGCGTCCCCTGCCTTGTCCCCCATATGTTAGTTTGCATGGCTGTAGTAAAACTTTGTGCAGCCCTGCACAGGCCATAAAATGAGTTTTAATCCCATTAGAGAGGAGGGGGGCAGGGAAGAGAGCGTCTCGCCAGCCTGGGGCCGGGCACACCGGCAAGCAATGAATGCACAAGTAGCACATCACAGCGCGCTCTTTCCAGGGTGTGTCAAGCAGGGGAGTAGTCCCGGTGGCTTGCTCGCTCTCACTTGTATGTTAAATTTCATTCCTGACCCTTCTGATTTTTCAATGCATGTGCAAAAAAAAAAAACAGCCGTCAGTCAGTGTTTTCAGTCTCTTTTATTTCTGGAGTGGGCGGACCACCGTATGATGTCAGACCCCCGCTTGCAGTGTTTATAGGGGGAGTTTGTGTACTCGCCGGCTTTTGTGGGTCATAAAATGCTCTTTGCTTTGATGTCCCGCACACAGAAACTTTTAATAAAATTAAAATGCGTCCTGCGCCCCTCCCTCAGATCACCTTACACTCACTTCATGTGAAAGATAGCTTGCTGTCTCTCCCCACAAATTGCGATTTAAGCGGTTTTCAATTTGCAGCGATGGAATGTGCGTTTTTGTTTTTTCCATCATCAGGACGTCCATTGCCGGTTCACATTTGCAAAATGTGCAAAAAAAAGGCAACCGCAAGCATCAAGTGGAGCTCCAATCTAAAAAGGATGGATATAGCAATATTAGCTGCTGTCTCCTGACAAGAAATTATCCAGCCCTCTTTTCTCGTATCGCAACGTTAGGGCTTATTACTTAGTCATGCAGTATTAAAGGTGCCCTAAACCTTCACGAAAGGTGCAGTGGAGCTTCTCGGATGGCACCCCACCTTGCGCCTGTGTCAACTCTGCTCTTGCAGCCTGCAGATCCACAGAAAATATATAGGAACCTTACTCCGTATGCTGCAAAAGCAGTGCAGAGCGTCGCTGCAACTTCCATGATTTGCGCGGTGAGCGTTCCTGTGACCGAAATCAGAACATGCATCTTTCAGGTGACATAACGCTGAATTAAAGATCCCATAGGGTGACATTAAACAGTAAGCTTTGAAATTGCTGCACAAAAGGCGTAAGAATGCAGACGTGGTGGATTCTATCATGGAAGTCTGCCCTCTGAGTTGGGGAGGAATTGAGATCTCGGCTGTGGATTCTGTGGCGGGTGCAGTGGGGTTATATGCATGACAAACTGCAAAAATCTGAGGCTGCACGTACCCCCAAGAGGCCTTTGCCAAATTAGAATTTGAGAGGGCAGCTTCCATTACTGTCGTTTCAGTCTCCAATGTGACCCGCTCAGTGACTGTCGTCTTTAGATTTTACTACAGTTCTCCAAAATCTGTATTTTTAATTTTTTTTTGCCAAAAACATGAAGTGCACCCAGTCCAAAAAGGTCATTTTGCCATGAACCGTGACCACTGATGAACAGCGTTTATTGCATAAATACAGTGAAAGGCACCCGTAGGGTTAGGACGCCAGTGCCATGTGATCTTAAATGGTAGCCGTTGTCAATGCCTTGGTCTCCTCGGTCGTGCTCGCTTAACGAGGGGGGGAGGATTTTGCCGCAGAGAAATGGCAGACAATATAGTGCACGAGATGGCATCAGAGGGGCGCATGCCGTCCAGAGCAGGAGTATATCCAAATTAGACAGAGCTCAATTTCAGATATAAGGTTTTTCTGGACTCAAAGGCCCTTTCTTCAGGAGATGGAGACTATGAATAAAGTGCAGTAACAAAGGTAGCACAAAGGGGGGATTTTATCATATCCCCCCCATAGCACCTAAATTTCAGTACAAGTGGTACTTCTGCACCGTCCTCTCCACTCTTTGCAAAGGGGGCATAGCGGAGTGTGTGCCGGCCATGGGCCCTGGCACATTTATGCCAGTTCTATGCCGGCTCTTTAGGTGCATGGACTTCCAATGAGTTTGGCCCATGTGTGCTGCTTGGCCCCCTCACCACCACATCTGCAGCAGCCTGGCAACTGGATATTGATGCGCATGCGCCCTGCAGGTGCATTGGCTGATTGATATTAACTAAAATTCAGTTTTATGTTAGAGCAAGCAGTCCCTATGTGTCAAGAGAAGGAACTGATAGTACTCAGACATATCGGAGAACTGGGTGACGTAGGAGACTTTCTGCTAAGTATTGAACGGTCGGGTGCACCGTGGGGAATACATATTCTGTGTGGGCCTTGCTGGGATTACTAAGTGGCAGAACATGCAGGGGGGGCATGTAATGCAATGAATACAAATATCTGGGTAAATGCATAACTGCAAGGGAGATCCTCAGGGGTCTTAGACATAAATATGAAGAATATACATAAAAATACGTAGTGTGAAGCTTATACAGAAATACCCAGTGAGTAATAGACTCGCTCATCATCCCCACACTGGGGAGGCCCCCGATGTAGCATGAATATATTAGTGGCATGTCACCAACTTAAGGGCTCATGCACATGAACGTGCCATGCATTTCTGTAAATCGAGGTCCCCATCCGTGTGGCTGACGCTGATGGATGCAGACCCATTCAACTTTAATAAATAGAACATGTGTGTGGTGTTTTTTTTTTTTTTTTTTTGTTTTTTTTTTGTTTTTTTAGGTTTGCACCTCTAAATAGTGTATAAAATGTGGAGAAGCAAAAAACATAAAATTGTAGATAAGGGCTCTTTCACGCTTGCGTTGTCCGGATCCGTCGTGCAGGTGCCCGTCGGATCCGTAACAACGCAAGTGAACTGAAAGCATTTGAAGACGGATCTGTCTTCAAAATGCATTCAGTGTCACTATGGCACACAGGACGCTATTAAAGTCCTGGCTGCCATAGTAGTAGTGGGGATCGGGGGAGCAGTATACTTACTGTCCGTGCGGCTCCCGGGGCGCTCCAGAATGACGTCAGAGCGCCCCATGCGCATGGATGACGTGATCCATGTGATCACGTGATCCATGCGCGTGGGGCGCCCTGACGTCACTCTGGAGCGCCCGGGGAGCCGCACGGACGGTAAGTATACTGCTCCCCCGCTCCCCACTACACTTTACCATTGCAAACAGGACTTTAGCGTCCTGGGAGCCATAGTAACCATTCAGAAAAAGCTAAACGTCGGATCCGGTAATGCGCCGAAACGACGTTTAGCTTAAGGCCGGATCCGGATTAATGCCTTTCAATGGGCATTAATTCCGGATCCGGCCTTGCGGCAAGTGTTCAGGATTTTTGACCGGAGCAAAAAGCGCAGCATGCTGCAGTATTTTCTCCGGCCAAAAAACGTTCCGTTCCGGAACTGAAGACATCCTGATGCATCCTGAACGGATTTCTCTCCATTCAGAATGCATTAGGATAATCCTGATCAGGATTCTTCCGGCATAGAGCCCCGACGACGGAACTCTATGCCGGAAGAAAAGAACAACGCAGGTGTGAAAGAGCCCTTAGTTCCTGATAAATATTTCAGTGTGCAGTGTGGCGCTGGCATTATCCCATCCGTATTAGCGCTGTTTTGTGGTTAATCTAAGATAGGTCTGCAAGATTGTCAATTGCTAGTACATATGGACAGAACTCGGGACTCCCATGGCGAGCCACATGTGGCTCCCAGGCCAGTGGTTAGGGACCGCTGCTCTAAGGACTGTTTCGCCCATTATGGATAGAGGAAATTTTAAACTTTCCTTGTTCACGTTATATTGGATACTAATGAGATGTGGACGTGTCCTGTGGAAGAGGTCAGGTGTGGGTCTGCACAGCGTGTTTGGACAAACTGTGGACCCCTTGTGAGCAGGTGGTGGTCTGCTGTACCTCTTAGTACACAGCAGCCTGTGCATTATACTGGTATGACGTTGCATCCTCCTGCTGGTTATGCCTGTCAATATAAAATGGTTCCTGAATATAAAATAGGGTGGATTCTGCTTTCTCAATGCCGTCCTCGCTCTTTTTACCAAGTAAGGACATGTCTGTGCTCCCGGGCCTCTCCCCTTGTGAGACAGGTAATGTGACTTTTTTATTTTTCCTTGTTCTCATCTCCTCACGCTTTGTGTATATTTGACCTTCTTAAAGCGGATCCGTATGGCATTTACATGGCGGGATCAGCTCATCTGTCCTCTGGTCTAGAATGTGTAGAATGTGAGTCTGTGGTAGAACAGGACGGTAGATATCGCTGCGCACCGCCAGCCGTGGCGTCATGCTGCTATCTCTCACATGGCGCTATGCCGTCCCCGCTATACCGGTAGTATAAAAATAATAGCCGCAAGACTGATCTGATAACTCTGCAGGCAAAGTACTGATTCCCATCAGCTTCCTTGAGACTGGCGCTGCCAATTTAAGGGCCCATAACGGCAGCATCACTTATGCCATCCTCTGGTAGGGGCACACCTCAGCTGTAACATTGTGTACCCGCTGAGCTTTACGCTTATGGGAACCATATGGATGATGGTGGTGACACTTTAAGGGCACAACCTCGTGGGCAGATTTTCTGCAGTGGATAGTCCACAAATCTGGTGCACAATCCGGATGTGTTGCGTGTGGACTTTGCTTCTCATGCGACACAGAATTCACGCTATACATTGCAGAACGTGGTCAGACCCATAACTGCAGTCCGTCGGGATACCTAGAATTCGTGCAATGCTGTATTCCCCAACTCCAGTCCTCAGGGCCCACCTGCCGGTCAGGATTTAAGAATATCCCACAGAATGAAGTCCTGATAACGTGGACACCAATTATGCCACCTAAGGAGGTCCTGAAAACATGACCGCCAGATGGTCCTTGAGGGCTGGAGCTGAGGAGCGCTGCTGCAGCCTACAACACATTGATATGGAAAAGCAGATTCAGAATTAGTTGTTGTTTCCTCTGGAAACTATCAGCAGGGTAAGTGGTCATAGAATGTGCCGAGGTATAAGGGGAGCTGCAGGGCTGTCAGTAAGGCCTCTTCCACACGTCAGTAAATCGCATACATGTGCTGCCCATGATCACCACACGTATCCATTGACTTTAATGTGTCTATTCACATGTCGTGTTTTTTAATGGACTGTGCGTCTTTATAATTTATGCACTTTATATAGCAGTGCTTTACAGACATTAGCATCGCACGGTCGCCCAATGGGGCTCACAATCTAAGATCCCTATCAGTATGTCTTTGGAGTGCGGAAAGAAACCGGAGAACCCAGAGTAAACCCTCACTAAGGGCTCGTTCACACAAACGTGTGAAGCCAATGCCCGTGCTGTGGACCGCAAATTGCTGTCCGCAATGCACGGGCACCAACTGTGGGGCAGCCGCATGGGGATCGCAGACCCATTCACTTGAATGGGTCAGAGATTCTTCCATTCCGCAAAAATTCCTTTTTGTGGTGCAGAAGCACGGAACCTCAGAAAGCACTCCGTAGTATTCTGTTCCACATCTCCGCATTTGCGGACCCATTGAAATTAATGTGTCCGTATCCATAATGCGGAATGGCCACGGAATGGTGCCGGTGTATTGCGGATACGCAAATTTGGTCCTCAATACGGCACGGGCATCACACGTTTGTGTGAACAAGCCCTAACACGGGGAGAACATACAAACTCCATGCTAATTTTGTCCTTGGTCGGATTTGAACCCAGGACCCCAGCGTTAACCTCTGAGCCATCATCATACACCGGAAGCACGCCCTATGTTTGTCCGCGATTATGGTTCCCCTTATGCGCTTTATAGTGTATAGGTCTGTGAAAACCACGGATACACCCGGACCAAACGCTGATCCTTCACTGACATCTTCTTGGATGAACGACCGACCATCTTGTCATCATGGACGTGTAAGAGAGGCCTAAGGCTGCAGGGGAAGGTGATTGACACCTTTTAATGACACACCGGGGACTGAAGTTGATCTGTCATGGGCCACACAGGGACGTGATATTCAGTTCCGTCATATATTCCGCCCTGACCCTGCCCAGTGCACTTATCCTTTATATCTGGAATATCTGCATCACATTTGCCACAGGGGGCAATCCAATTTGCAAAATGACCGAACATCCTGTGCAGGCAATTGAGTTTGCATGACTTGCGGTCACGTCTATAAAGCACTCTGCCATAACTTGTGCCGTAATTGGGACATGCACCCCCCCCCTCACCCACCCAGTGTTGGGAAGTTGGAATGTGTAATAAAGGCAGGATTGTGGCAGCGTGGAGTAAAGGAGCTTTGTGTGCACTCGGCGGCGGCTTTCAGTACAGTCCAATTAGTGTGTGATTTGGGGGAGTGGGGACGTTTCTCCAGGCCGCGCACCTCCCCTGTACTGTGTTCTGCATCACATCTCCTGGTGTAATGCAAAATGACTGCAGTAAATGTGCCAGAAGCGGCGTGCAAAAAAAAGTGCTTTCCCATGAGGTGATGTCGGGGCCCGCAGAGCGTCGTCACACGTTGTGCATGGAGCCGGCGTAGACTCGGCGGTTCAGGTCTGTGTTTGCAGGTCTGGACTTGCAGATATTTCAGGTTGTGGCTGTTTCTCCTCATGTGGAAAAGACCTGTATGGAGGGTTGGGCTAGGGATCTGCACCCAGGTGCCAGTCGGGGTGGTGATGCAAACACTGGCACCGAGGAGCCGCTCTGCACACAGGCTAATTCTGGGATACTCCGGAGCACTTTTGCAATGCAGATCACATAGGTGGCTTCAGTTGTACTCTGTTGGCCAGTGAGATGCGTGGCCTTTGTCTTGGCCTTTTAGTAATCATGCAAATGCCCCCCCCCCCCCCCCCCCCCTCCCATCCTGTCTCATAGGGGGCTGCCTGTGATCCGGAAGTCAGAGCTTCCTTGCTTTAAGTCTCGGATAAACACTCTGATTGCTTTCAACGGCCCCTGTCAGCAGCTTGTCGCCTGCCAATTTTTTTTTTTAAGTATCTGATCTTGGCTTTGCCTGTGCATTGGACCTGTGTGTCCCACAGAAGTTTTCTGGCCTGATGAGCGGTCCTTGCTTCGTTCTTTGAAAGTGCTTTTTAATTTATTATTTAAAAAAATAATATATATGATTAATTTGACTCCTGAACGTCGGCTCTGCCTTGTCAGGCAGATTTGCAATTCAGATATTTGGAAAACCTGAGTGACCACCTCTGTAATAGTAGCCATCTCGGTGGTCGCCCACATTTTCCTACAGAAGGTAACCTAAACGCTGACTGCTGGGTGCACTTCCCACAGGTGCACTGCTGCCTCACTATCGCCACTGAGAAACTTTCAGGTTGGACAACCAAAATTCGCTTCAGAGTTCTCGCCCTATTCGTAGTCGTAAAGGATAAGGGGGAACTATTAAATCGGTAAGGGTCCATCTGAGAGTGGGGCCCCCCGAATAAATGAATTTGCAGGTCTAGCGTTCACACTGCTGCTCCGTTTATCTTTACGAGACTGCCATTGCAGTCTCAAAGAGATGTATGGAGCGACCGTGCACTTGACTGACTTGCCTCTGTTTCGGGGGTCCCAAGGGTCCCACCTATCTAATGATTCTCCGCTATCCTGTGGATTTTTATTCCCCTGTTTTTATCACTTGTGGGTGTGATGGTCGGGTTCTGTATCTTGAGAAGACTCTGAATATTTCACACTCTGCTGTGCAGATCATCCCAAATATTCCATGGTCTTGTACAGCTTAGGGGGGGCCGACTAATGTGTCCTGACAGGTAGACTGTCCTTGTGGCTAGATATGTCCTCCTCCTTGGGCGGACAGTTACAAGGAGACTCCAAAGTGCTGCACCTGCCATTTGCCCCGTCTCTGCAGAGCTCCTGCCATCCGAGCTGTTCACATGAAAGGTCTGACCGGAAGGCGTCCCGGCAGCTTTGTGCATCCTCAGCCATGTTTGGGCTGCGAGTGACTCCTGCTTCCTACAGATACTGCCCTCCTCGCTCACATTTCCTGGAGCAGCTGCTTAATAGGATTTGTCCAGTAGGATCAGGCTGTGGGAATTCTCCTCATTCTTCATCCTTATTAGGCATTTGCAAACTTTTGAATTTTAGGTTGAGGAAATTCTTTCTCACACTGCCGCCCCCCCCATATCCCGGCTGCCCCCTCCATATTATTCTCGCACACGTGTATGTGATATCATGCCTCGCTCGGTCCTCCCCTAGGATGAATGTTGGTTTTGAACCTGCCACTAAAGGGACGAGGGTCACAGATATTTCTAAAAAAAAAAAAAACCTCCTGTGCTGCAGCCCCAAATACGGCAAGTCCTGAGTGCGCTCGCAGTGCCTAAACTTAGCGGCCCTGGAATTTCAGCGGATTTAGACAGGATTGTTTTACATGAAGTCTGGAAAGAATGAAGCGATGATGGCCTGTGCACCCGTGAAGATGCCCGCTCTACAAGGGCGCAGCATATATGTGTATTGTATGAAACTTGGTTCTCGGTGCCTTGTCTTTAGGGGTCACTGGCATTCATTGGCTTCAATCCGTCTGTGATGGCATGCTGTCCCTAATGACA
Source organism: Bufo bufo (assembly GCF_905171765.1). Lineage (NCBI taxonomy): Eukaryota > Metazoa > Chordata > Amphibia > Anura > Bufonidae > Bufo > Bufo bufo. Next base: position 191,615,155 of record NC_053396.1, on the reverse strand, counting down.
TCACGCTGCAGTCACATGATGTCATTACTAAAGACTCTAAATGATAAGCCTATAGGACATCCAACAACAGAGAAACTGATTCTATTAAAGGGCATCTGTCAGCAGATTTGTCCCTATGACACTGGCTGACCTGTTACATGTGCACTTGGCAGCTGAAGTTCTGTGTTGGTCCCATGTTCATATGTGCGTGCACTACTGAGAAAAATGATGTTTTAGTATATGCAACTGGGGCGTTACCATTACACCGAGAGGCTCTGCTCTTCCTGCAACTGCCATGCACTTTCCACATTGATGGGGTCAGGCCATGAAATTGCCATCACTGCCTGACCCTGTCAAAGTGCAGAGGGGGCAGCAGGTCCAGAGAGCAGAGCCTCTAGGTGTAACGGCAACGCCCCCATTGCTCCTAGAGGCTCATTTGCATGTATTTTAGATATAAAGACATCATGCAGAGTGGTGTATACTGGGGCACATCAGGGACATTTTATAAATCCCTGCACACCTGTTCAAATACTGCAGCGTGCAGGGAGGGAGGGAGGTGAGCCCGGTGAGGCTCGCTGTCTCCACGCTCTCTTGCTTCTGGGCGATGACTGACATGTCCGTCATCGTCCAGCGGCGGTAGAACGTGGGGGCAGCGAGCCTCACTGGCTCCTCTCCCCCAGGTACGGCATGCTAGTACTAGAACAGTACTGACTGCCAGCGCCCAGAAGTGACAGCATAGTAAAGTGGACCTGTCACCGCTCCTGTCATGTCCTGTGTAGTAATAACAATTGTGGAACATTTATTCTTCTGACTCTATTATGTTCCTTTTATTATTCCTACTACATGTATATGAATCGCCAACTGGTAATTACCAGTTAGGAGGGCCTCCCTGCACAGACTGCCACTTGATTTGACAATATCAGACTGTGCACGGACACCCAGTTAACAATCTATTCATAAACTTTTAGTAGGAATAATGGAGGAATGGAACAACTTAAAATCATAATGGATCTCTAGTTACTAAAACGGCGCTAATCGGGAGAGGTGAGAGCTCCACGGTAAGAATGGCGGTGCTAGATATGATTGCCAACTATTGGTTGACTGACTTAGTTGGAGACTTGTCACATTAGACCAGATCACATAGTTCGAGTCAGCCGTGCCGGTGCCAAGGATTTCTCAAGAACTAGATGCACCACCGTGTGCGTTCGACAAAGGATAGAACATGTCTTATTCTTAGCTGCAAAAGCGGACCACGTGCCCATTGAAGTCAGTGGGTTCCCTAAAATAATGGATGCAACAGACGCCACACACATTCAATCCATATTTTGCGGACTGCAAAATACATGCGGTTGAGTGAATGCACCCCAAGACGGTGTCTAGGTGCACTGACGTTGGTGAATGTGGGCCATAGTGTCTGCAGGGCGGTGTAGATGCTCTGCTTTCGGTGTAGATAAAAAAGGCTTCCCTTTGCAAAAACCTATTTTGAATGTGAAAATTAAAAGCCGTTCTCCCACTCTAAGTGCAAAAGTTTCACTTCCGACCTAATTATAAGCAGAGAAGTTCTTACAAGTGTGTAGATGCTTGCACTGTGTAATAGAGTGCTTCCTCCACACCTGGAAAGTCCATGAGCGTTCATTGTACCAAGAGCAGAGCGGTAACTAGAGGTGGCCTTCGTGGTAGTGCCCGTAGGTGTCGGGGTACGACCACACACTGCCTTCACATGACCATATTTTCCACCGCCTCCAATCCCCATTTTTGCAAATGGGACGCCGACCAATTCATTTCTATGGGGCTGCAAAAAATGCGGACAGCGCGCGAATGTCAAATCATAGAACGTGTCTGAGCGAATCGAGCTCTGGATCGGAAGTTGTGTATTCAAAACTTCGTTTGACTGCTGTACAGAGATTCCATCTCCGTGCATCATCCAATTAGTTTGGGCTCTGGCGAGGAAATTCCGTTACCTTCTTGTGAGGCTGTGGCAAATTACTTCGGACTTCGATTTTTAAACTTAAACATTTTTGGCTTTTGATACCGATGGCAGCAGCCCGTCCCAAAGCCGACTATGGAACCAAGTTTTAAAATGTTTTTAAGTTTAAATCGATAGCCGAAGTTATTCACCGAAGCCACGTGAGACTTCAGTGACCACGAATTTCACCTCACTGGAGCCCATACTTTTTATGCTGCACGGAGACTGATCTCCGTACAGCATTCAAACGAAGTTTTGAACAAATTACTTCGGATCTTGGTCCAAAGCTCCATCGCCATCAACACTAAACATGTCCTATTCTCTTCCATTTTTGGAGGCAAGAATAGGCATTTTTTTACACTGGTGCACACAAAACGTGCGAAATGCACCCCAGGCCGAAGAAACTGATACGATTGTGGTAAATTGCAGCTTACGATGGGATTTTTTAGAGCGTGTCCTTCCTAGCTTTACCCCCGCACCTCGCTCTTTTGCAGGCCCCTTCCTTTCCCCCACACCCAGTTGTTTTACTAGTTTTCCAGGTTTGTGACGGAAGTTGTCGCAGACCAGTATGCATTATTGCCCTTCTGCTGCTAAACCAGTTTCTGAGCCCTAGTAAACTGTTTGCATAGATGGTGTCGGGGCCCTGCAGGGTGCAATGTTAGCTCTTGCAGCATGGGGTCGGAAATTATGCCGCTATAAACCACAACCTTTCAGATCCCCAGCGTGGGAGGGCACTGGGCAGATGGCGGCAGTCAGTGTTAACACCTGTGATCCCGGGCACAGACGTCCGTGTCCTCCAGCTTATTCCGAAAGTTGCATGAATGTAGTGTGAGATAATAATACCATTTGTCGGGGGTATTTTTTCATTTTTTTTTTTTTTTTGTCAAGTGCAGGGTATCCCAGCACGAGGTGCCGCAGTGTCGGTGCAGAGCTGGATCAGGATGACTCTGCAGGTTCACTTAGAAATGTGTGAAAACCACAGACGTGTTCGGCGCTGGGCGCCTCAGTTCCTTTATGGTTTCGCATCTTGAGCTGTTATTCGATTTGCAGAAGTGTTTCCTTCAGTCTGTGCCTGTGAGGATTGTAGGGGTAGGTCTACCAATCCAGCAGATACTGCCGTTCAGTAAGGGCTGATGCGCACGACCGTATGTATTTTGCTGTCTGCAAAACACAGATCCGCTAATAATACGGATGGCATCCATATTTCATCCGTTTTGTAACTATTCCTATCCTTGTCCGCAAAACAGACAATCCTTTTTGTGGGACGGCCATGTGGACATACGGAATGCACGCGGAGTCTTTTCCATTTCCTCTGCATACCCATTAAAGTGAATGGTTTTGCATATGGGGCGCAAAATAAAAAGACAAGGGGGGGGAAAAAATACATTTGTGTGCATGAGCCCTGAAGCCGGACAAAAACCATTGCATGGACTGGTTTTGTCCAGCTGAAAACTGGCACGGATCCCACTATAGTCAAAGGGGTCCGGCTGTAAATGCAGCACCTGGCTAGGCTGGATCCGATAAACTCCAGCAGGTTGCTCTCTGCTGGATCAGTTATATGGAGGTATGAACCTACCTAAGGGAACACAGCAAGGCTAATGAGGTATTCCAAATTTCATCACACGGTGCATATTTTGAACGTGTGGAAAACTGACCTGTGGTGCGGCTTTCAGAATCGTCCCCCCCAGTAGGGCAGGTAAAATGCACAGAAAATCAGCAGATAGACAATTTAGTGTTTTTTTTATGTGTTTTCTGCAGCGGAGCTGGACTAAAAACTGCAATAAAATAGCAATAGGTTTTCTGTGCAGTTTTTATCACAATTGTCATGTGCATACAAGTCTGCGCCATATTCCGACACCTTAGGCTTTATGCTCACGACCATGGTTTTGGGTCCGCATCCGATTCGCCATTTTTTTTTTCAGTGGGGCCGCAAAAGATGCGGACAGCACTCCGTGTGCTGTCCGCATCCGTTGCTCCGTTCCGAGGCCCCGCAAAAAAAAGAGAACCTGTCCTATTGTCCGTTTTGCGGACAAGAATAGGCATTTGTTACAATGGGCCTTCCGTTCCTCAAATTGCGGAAGGCACACGGGTGGCTTCCGTTTTTTTGGGGACAGCAAAATACAAGCGCGTGTGGCATAGGCCTTAGGGAGCATGCATACGGGAGTGTAGTTTGTTGGATTTTCTGTGCTTTTTTGTGTTGTGTTTTTTCTCCATCCTTGGTGTTTTTCAGTGCATTCGGCAGCCTATGTGTGATCCTATCTAGTAGCAAATTCTGGACTTTTTGATTGACTTTTTTACGAGCGTGTTGTAGTGGATTTACACTGCGCAACAAGGCCAAAAAACCGCACGTCTGCTCTGTCTACTGATAATAAATGCCTGTTAATGGCCGTAAGGTTGGCATAAAGTAGTTCGCACACATTACTTTGGCAATCCATACAGATTTTTTGGTGCAGCTTGGCCGCCCGGAGGCCCGCCTCGTGGGACACCACCCTAACTATTTTGATCGTTAACCGCCTCTGACGGATGTTCTTGCGCGGAGCCCTGTCCTGTTGACACCCCTCACCCCTCGTGTTTCTTCTACGGCATTCCACAGATGTCACCTACAGGAGCGCCTCGGCATGCCTATGACGTGTCTGTGCATTAGCGTTTACATTGTACAAGAGCAGAGTATAATTTGATGCATAGTTTCGTTGGCTCATAGTAATACTTCAAGTTTCTGGAATGCAAAAATCCACCCCTTGTTAATTTGTCCAAATGGATTTCACAAGTGTCCTGTCCAGAGAGCATTTGTCAGAGTTTGCTCGGCCGGGCTGGGGGGGGGGAGAGAGGCTTGTACGTTGTCCTTGCAAATGGTGGTTCATGTCTAACACCTTTTAGACTGTCTGCAGACCAGAGACTGGTGGGATGCTGAGGGGGTTAAACCTAGATGCGGGGGACTTGTGTGAATCCGGGGGCCACTGGCGCAGCGCTGTCCCGCACATCCTGCGCCTTCCTGTCCTGTGTGTTTAACATTCCTCCTGTCGCTGAAGGGTTCAGCTTGATTATGTCTTGATCTGCAGAGTTTTGCTGGACGCCGTCCCAGCCAGGAAGCACTACATCATTCCCAGGGAAAACTTGTTTCTGCTTCTGTGTTCCAGAGAATTCCAAAAACACCGGCCACAGTAAACCCAGCGTCTCATGGCGGGGTGGCCGTCCTCCTCCGTGGATCCTAACTGCTTGAACTCGCTGGTTTCCTGCCTTGCCCCTACCTTCCGAGAGATAAGGTGCTTGCAGAACTCGGGATGGAACATGACGGGAGCGTGCGCTTCCTGCCGCACCTCTCTCTTCTAAATTTCATTAGAGTCCAGGAAGCTGGTTGCAATTGCATCTTTCTTGGGTGCAATGCAAACTTTTTTTTTTTTTTTTTTTTTTTTTTATATATAAAGCATGCATTTTTCTCATGCCCGTTCCTACACTCTTCCATTGACAAACTTCCTTTGTCATCGCCCCCTCCCAGTCAAAATGCAACTGTTTGTCCAGCCAGAAAGCTCACAGATCAGTAATGGATTTAGATTTACAAGCAGGGGCTTTGATGCCACATTCATGGGAATTTCCCCCCCCCCCCCTTCCTTGCTCAGATGAATGACTGACTGATTTCACGACTTGCCTGTGCCACATTCCTCCAGGCTGAGCTAATGCCTGCCATGCTGGTTAGCCTGAGGCAGGAAGGGTGGGGACAGCTGGCCTCATCCTTCCCATTCAGTCAGTCCCCCCCCCCCCTCCCCTTTACCTGATGCAGGGACGCCGTGCCCACCAGAAGCGTATCGTGTGGTGGGGATGGTCATGTCCTTGGTATGCACCAAAGCCCCAGTTAGCTTTTTCTTTTGCAGTCAAAATTTTTGGCATTCTGGTGACGCTAGTTGTGTCCCGTTTTTTTTTTTGCATCTTAATTGAAGGTCGGAGGGGGTGCTCAGACATTTGAACTGCTTGCAGACAGTGAATTGAAGTATTCCTTCAGCAGGGCGGTCTGCCTGGTTCTGATGGATGTGAGCAAGGTCTCATCCTTGTTTCTGGGGGATTAAGGGAAATTAAAAATCTGCTGCATGCCCTGAATGTCACAAGTAATGGGGTTTAGGAATCTGGCCCTTTTCTTTGTCCTGTGAGAAGATAGATTTAGTTAGTTCTTACTCCTCCGCCGATTGCCGCCATCTTTTTACTGCAGGCTCCTCTGGTTCCGGCCAGATGCCCTCCCTTCTCTTCCTGTTAAGCCGCATTTACTATGAAGCAGCTGAACAGGAAGAAAAGGACACGCATCCAGTTGGGACCCGCAGTCAGTTGCGAGTTCAGCGGAGATGGCGGGATTGGCTGTGCGACACTGGGACAACTAAAGTACTACTTCCATGGACAGAAGAGAGGTGGATATCCAAAAAGCCTTAAACCCTTAAATTGGCGTAAGTTCCCCTGTTATTTCGTGATTCTGTAATGGGTGAAATCTGCAGATTGTGAACGCACCTGTCTGAGAAACAGGAATGAAGCCATCTCGGGACTTTTCACACTGATGGTGTATATATGTGTTGGGCTCTGTTCACACGGTCCTAGATTCCATCAAAAGTTCCACAATCATCGAAATAGACGCACATGGATGCTGTTAGTCAATGGGTTCTGTCAGTTGTGACGGATCTACAACCTCCATAATTTCTGTGATGGAGACGGAAATCCGAAAGCAGATTTTTTAAAAATTGTTAGGAAATATCCCTCCCTGATTATTAGTGCATAGCTCCAAATTCCCAGTAGACGGATTAGATGAAGAGCATAGACGTCCATTCAGTTTTTTCCTGACTCATCCGAGGAGATTCCTGCAAAATGATGAGGCAGCTCCCACAAGGGCGCGATAAACTCTACAGCGCTGGGAGTGGTGACTGGTGTCGCTGTTCCCCGGACCACACACGACCCTCTTTCCTGTGTGTCTGCGGCCTACGTTCTGGATGGTGTATACATTTATATAGTCTGTGTGTAGTATAGCTTTACATTTAACTGTTTGTACTCTTCCCCTCACATATAGCCCCAGAGATACATACATTATGTAATGCCCTCACCATGTCTTTCTCCACTGTCTAGAGAGAGATATACCTATATATTTAGAAGTGGGGGATGAATAATGGGTGTCTGGGCCGCTTCACCTGCTTCTGAGATCACTACGCCAGCGCTGAGGGGAAGAAGGCAGCAGGGAAGCTGAGCATGTGTGTCCACCTCTGATTGCAGGGGGCGCTACCAGAGAGGGAAATCTACTGTACATAATAAAACATAACAGTATTTTTATTGCATGTATATTGCAGTAATATTTCATTTAAAATATCCTATTCATTGCATAGTAAGGAGGGCACCTGAACAGACCCCATTATTTAGTGGGGCCCATTCTGTTTCTGATCCGGCACTTGTTCTGGAGCAGAAAAACTGAAATAACCCGTGCTAATGTGAACGTGCCCTAATGCTTTTCGTGGGGGGAGGTTAGCAGAGAATTTAATAGTTAAATCCTGATTAGACCCCTTCTATCGGACAGGTTGACTTGTTTTCGTAGACCGCGCAGACCTTAATGCGAAGCAGCAGACCTCCTCCAGCACCGAAGGTCCGCAAGGCGATGCGAGCTCATTAGGTGTGGCAGGCAGTAATGATGTGCAGGGCAAGTCATTGCATAGAGAGTTCAGGGTGTGTACAAGGGGGGGGGGTGAGCGCCGGTTACTGCCGCCGGTTCACATTCCTCACACCTCACCTGCCCCCTTCTCAAGGACGCCCCTATCCTACTCGTGAAACTATGACCTGGAAGGTGCAAGAATGTGAGGAATTGGAGTATGTGCGTGCTCGGGCTGGGCAGGTCTCCCAGATACGGGGACAGGGTGTCGTAACAGAACAATGGAAATTTCTGCTCTGCAGGTGAAAGAATCTGCCAGCGTGGTATGAGTAAGCCGGCGCCGTAACAGGTGCTGCATCCAAGGATGTCCTCACCATATTGATGCAATAAAGAGGTGTGCCCTCTCTCCTCTACAACACCCTCCGTTGCCTCGAGATTTTGTATTGAAAAGGTATTCCCGCCTCCTTCCTCGCCCTGCGGGTGAAACCTGAGAATGACGCAGCGCCGCCCCACTGTGCAGAAAACTTGGAAGACCCACATTAAGAATCTAGCTGAAGTGTCAGCTCTGTGGCAAGAAAATGTTTAGTGAAATAAGCCGCGGGCTTGTAAATGGAGTAAAGCCAGGCAAATGCCAGTTTCTCTGCTGGGAGTCGGCATCCGGGGGGGGGGGGGGGTAAGCTTGTATTTGCAGTGAGCGATAATTGTGCGCCTATTTCGGGAGATGTGACTCAGTCTGGTTTGTGCATGGAGGGGGGGGGCCCCAGGAAATGACCCAGAAAATGATTTTCTTACTAGAAGGTCCCTTGGCAGGCACCTGACTCCTCTTCTGAGATGGCAGAACCACCCACTGGCTCTGTCCAGCTGGCATGTCTTGGGTGGTATGTCATGAGGCGTTTCTTCCATGTCACGCACGGATTCAGAGACCTTTCCACTCAATTTTTTTTTTAAAAATTTGTGCTCTGCACTTATTGTGATCATTGATTCTGCAGGCCGAGGTCCCAGTGTAATAATTTACCCAGTGCTTCGCTATATGACATTGCGGGATAAGCATTTATGGCATGTAGTAAATGTAGAGCCCGCCACCTTGGGCCGGATGCCAGAGGGACCCAGCCCTGGCTTATGGAGAAGGTTTCATTGATACTTCTTTAAGACATTCAGATCCTATGACTTATGGATTGACGTATTTCTGATGTTACACTATCCAAACCAAAGGACATGACAATTCTGCGGATCTCGATGTGGGAAGCGCTAGTGATGAAACATTCAGAATCCCCGAGGATGCATTTGGTTACAGAATCTGGTAAATTTTTCAGTTTTTGTAAAATTGGATCATTCTGCAAGTTTAAATTAGACCAACCTATGTGGAAGATACAAGGTGGCTGAAAATTCTTGTGATGGGGATCAGGATCTGGTCGCAGATTACACCACCCAAAAAGCAAGCTTTCGAGGTGTGGGCCTCCGATCTACGGCGACGCTCTTGGATTGGAAGTGTAAGGGCTGTATGACACCGCCCCATGTTCGGGCATTGTGAGCGGCACTGGATGATGACTAGGGATAAGCGAACTTGTGTTTTCAAGTTATCTAAGAATTCTGTTATGGATTCCGCTACCACGGATTATAACTGAATTCTTAGATATCCCGAACCTTGTACGCAGAGCTTGAAAACAGAAGTTCACTCAACACTAATAACACATCCATCGGCGCTAGTTTGCATCGTCCTGATTACACAGGCTGGTGCAAAGCAAGCGCTAGAGGAAGGATCACTACCGCGGTCATTCCTCCCTCCTTCAGTTCTGTTGATTATGGCCAGTGCACAGGGAGATGAGCTGCCAATAATCTGGCATCCTTCACCCTGATGATAGACGCCCATTATACCTTCTAATTAAAGTTGCTTTGATGCTTGTTCCCAAAAACTGGCCAAAAATCATTGCGGTCTGCTGGGAACCTATAGGATGCCCTAAATATGCCCCTCTGGCAGCATCTCCTCTCCCTAAAACCAAATGGATTGGACATGTCAGGAGGCCCCTGTGCACATTAGGTGGTTGGCCAGTCCCACCAAAATTGGGGTCGGTATACGTCTAATGTGTATGATCAGCTATAGTCCCTGTGGTCATTGCTAAAGGTTAGACAGGATTTTGGACAGTGATTCTCGGATCATGCTGCGGACTGTACCCTGTGTGCTTTGTAGAGACGGTAAGTACACAGCCGCTTCACCATGTTTAATGGCACGTATGGAGGTCACTGCCTTGTCCCTCTACCAAATTAAGACACTGATTACACATGAATTGGAAAGAAGCGCTGAATTTCTGTTTTTCGATTTTATATATTTTTTTTTTTTTGGTTTAGGTCAAACCTGCCTGTTAAATTTGGAGAACCTTTTATGTTGCCAGACTGTCCCTTTTTTAAATGTGATCATACATCCAAGGGTACAAACACACATAACGGCCAAAATCCACGTGCCATGCATTTACTGCGGATTGGTGCCATTTTCAAAATAAAAGCTAAGGGCTGCACATCTTTGCAATAAACAGCCGTTTTAGTGTGCATAACAATGCGGCCCCTTTGTGCCAAGTTTGCAAGTTATTACTAGCAGATTGGTAAGGGTCCAATTGCTGGGATCTCCATACATCCTGGGAATGGCGTTACCTGTTCCCCCTGATCTGATGGAGCGACAGGCCGAGCGTGCACCCTTCCATTCCATTCATTCTCTATGAGAGTGCTGTACTCTGTCCGGCAGTGCCATAGACAATAAATGGCGTGTCAGGGCGCATGGTCAACCTGTCGCTCCATCAGATCAGGGAAACGGGATTGACAGGTGTCCAGCAAGTCAATCCCCCAGCCAGAGGTCGCAATAACGCCTGTACAGCGTCATAGACGATACGCCTTAGACTTTTCCCTGCCATTCATCAGCGCTGTGAACGGCGCAGGCAGCGCAGTGATGCTGCTGCCTGAAACAACCAATAACAAGGCTGCTTACAGTGAGGAAGTTTGTGATTGGTCAGTTTGAGCGGGCTGCCGAGCTTATGGCACACCGCTCTGAAGTGATGAAGGA